>NC_133711.1:602500-1312500 GCF_048934315.1 Petromyzon marinus | reverse complement strand
CAACGTGAGTGCCTCCCAGTGCACAGTGCGCAGCACGGGAAATTGGTGGTGCGTGCACAGGGCACGCGTCTCACATGCAGTGTAGCGGTTAGTGCGCTACACCACGAACCCAGTCACCCGGGTTCAATTCTTGCTCAAGGCCAATTGTAAACATCGCCTCGAGGGAGACAAAGGCGGTCGGGCGTGCTGCTGGCAAGCCACACACCCTCATCATGCGTGCCGGCCTTCACCGGTGCTCGTTAACGGCACTTTCCCAAAAAGTCTGTTAGGGCTATACGGGGGATCTTGGTCTTTGTTCGTGTCTCACATGTTGTGTTGAACAGGTAGTGCATCTGCCAGTCATCTCACAGGGTTAACTCCCCCCTCCATGCGTACGTACTAAATGTATGGCCCCTCGCCTCAAAGTGCACCTAGCCTGGCACAAGCGCTGTGGTGATGTCACCACCACTGAGTGGCAAATGGCGGCAGCTTTTGCCTTCTCGAATGCAGCTGGTGCCATCTGTGTTGTGTGTGTCATGCGGATCGTTTGTGTTCTTCAACAAAGACTTTGTGCTGCTGCTGTCTACATGAATTGCACGCATTTTATTACAACACTCGTTGGGATAGCACACAGGCGCTATTGATTTCCGACCCCAGCCGTTTTTCTGTGAACCCCGTTACCCCGTGTACCCCCACCCCTACCGACCTGGGGACCCCGGGCTGGCGTTTCTGCAGGGAGCATGCATTCTGTCCCAGGGTTTATCGTCCACACTACTGCCTCGCTCTTTGGACACAAGATGCCAATCTGCTCGTGCGCGCACACGCACGGTGTATTTTTGGTCGCCTATTAAAAGCGAACGGCCTGGTGGATTATTTTAACGATGCGCGAGTATTCCTCGTTTGAGGTCATGCGGCATGCGTACGGATGAGCCTGCAAATTAGCATCCGTGTTTTGCGTGTGTGTGTATGTGTGTATGTGCTACAAACCTGCCGACCCGAGTTCGATTTCCACTCACGGCCAACATCAGTGACGATTATCTGAACCGGTTCTGGGCCTCCCCTAGGTCGATTCGGCCTCAAATAAGTACCTGGTACGATGCGTAAAAATATCGCCACTCGGGAGAGAATGGCGGCTGGGCGTAGTGCTGGCCCCTCGTGTGCCGTTCTGGCCTTCATAGGTGCTACTCGCTAACAGCACTTACCCCAACAGTCTGTTAAAGCTATACGGGGGATCTTTGTCTTTGTGCATGTGTGTGTGTTAACATTTCATATTCACCAGTTTGCTCTTGGTGGACGTTTGAACAAATAGTATCGTACCCTATACTCCTTGTATTGTGCGCGATCAGCTGATTGTGCCGGTGGCGAGGTCAGGCTGTGGTGGATACCTCAGCACCCTTGTGAGGCTTACACAGTGTTCTGGGTGTTCAGCCTCAGCATTGTTTTTAATCTTGGCATGCAGTGGTTTGCACTGCGTAGCCTTGGAAATGCAGCGTCTCATTCACATGAGACAATTTACCTTATTTAATCCGGAAGACACCGTTTGCTTGTTCTTGTTGTTTATATGTATATACGTTATGCTTGCGTGTTTTTAAATAACAGATTCTTAAGCCAAATGTATCCGCTCCTCTGTGCTCAATTATGGAGAACCCGGGTTCAATTATATTGTTTATTGTTGTAGCTTGCTGACACACACCCACTGCTTCATAGCTCATCGGATTTCTCCTTCAGTCTAAATACTGATTCCGATTCTGAATTCCAGCAGACAACTGATCACCAGCATTGGTTGGGCCTTCCAACCGCTGTGCAAGTGGTAGGCCTCGCATGTCAGCGGGCCAGATGCAACGAAGGCCCGGTCACGGCCTCCGGGTGGTGGGTTCCTCGCCCGCAGTCGGCGAGACTAAAGCGTGAGACGTTGGTCTGCGTGCGTGCGTGCGGGTCACGTGCAGGCATTCAGAAGCTGGTGCTCTGTGGGAGGATGGGAGAGGCCATCGACACGACCCAGCAGTGCTACCCGGGCCTGCTTGACCGCAATCCGGAGCTGCTGTTTCGCCTCAAGTAAGGGGGCACGTTGCGTCTCTCCACCGCGCCGCCAGATCCCGGCCGCGCGCAGGCCATCAACGCTCTTGGTTTATCTGCGGCCTCCCGAGGGTGGAGACTGTTTTCACGAGCTCTCGGCCATGGGACGTTTGGCTTGTGTCCCGCCGAGCGATTTCTCTGTGCGAGCGGCAAGCGTAGCGGGGTTAGTGCGCTGCGCTACGAACTAGGCGACCCGAGTTCGATTCCCTCTCACGGGCCACCCACCGCGTCGTGTGCCGTTCCGACGCTCAGACGAACAGCACTTGCCCCATCAGTCTATTAAAGGCTACACGGAGGATCTTTGTCTTTGTGTGGCAAGTACATCCGGAGGAAAACCCATTCAGAAGTGGCGTTTGCAATATATTCCATGCGGATTGGCTTCTGCTGTCTTCACATTAACCCTGCCCTCATCTTCATCCGATCGTCGCTCCAAAACGCCACTCAAACGTCTCACTGGCTTCCCTCCCCACGGAATCGCGAGTGTTTGTTGCGTAATCCATGCCTATGCTGGGAGGCGTCCGCCGGTTGTTTAACTTACTGTGGATGAGAGGTTTTTCTCATAGCCGAAGGTACATTCTGCAGAAAGATAGGAAGACATTAGGATATTGTGTTGAAACAGATTATACAATTGTGTTGTCAGCCCAATTATTATTGTTGTTGGACGGGTGCTGCAATAATCAATTTCTCATTGTTGTTTGTGCCGTCGTTGCGGTTAGGGGGAGAATCCTACGCCCACACCGGATCCCAGCAGTGTCAACTCATTGCTTAGCATTAGCCTCTTCTGGCCATACAAAAATAATTGTATTTATAGAAGGAGAACTTAATCCTGTCAAATTGTTTTCCTTTTGCCATCATTAGTATTATAGGATAGTTGGTGTAAGTTGTAGACTGGTGTTTTGAGTGAAAAACACAATTTTAGAACCAATAATCCTGGTCTCACAATGGACTCTCCTCTTGTTGATTAGCGCACTGTCCACCAGTCCATGACGGGCCTCCAGGTGGTCTGTGGAACAATGGATATCCAGCTTGATCCCGAAATAATATTTTTGCTTCGGGCATTAATTCATATTTCACTCATTTAATTTAAAAAAAAATTAACTCAGATAAAGTACGCTGATTTCCACCACGGAGGCAACTGTAGAGATCCCGTATAGAGGGTATTTGGCCTATTCTTTCACGCCGGGATACATCTTCCGTCACGTTGGAGCTAATTTAGCAACGGCCTTTCATGTGGGCAGCACTTCCAAGTGATGTCTGCGTCTGCCAAGAGATCCCCGTAGCCTCGGCAAGCCCCCGCGGCTTCGTAACAACCGGTCCCACGCGCCGACCGCCGTGGCTCCAACCACGTGTGTGTGTCCCCATCCCGCGTGCCGTGTCCCCCAGGGTGCGGCAGTTTGTGGAGATGGTGAACGGCACGGACAGCGAGGTGCGCTCCCTGGGCGGCGTGCGCAGCCCGAAGTCGCAGGAGCCCTACCCGGCGAGCCCTCTGCGCTCCTGCCACACGCCGGGCTCGAGCCCCGCGCACGCGCAGGTCGCGCCCGTCACCGCCGCCGCCGCCGCCGCCGTGACGACCGCCGCGGCCGCCGGTGCCGCGCCGGTGCCGCGCCCGGCCACCTCCTCGTCCTCGTCCTCCTCTTCGTCGTCCTCGTCGTCCTCCAACGGGGCCTGCACGCACCCCCTGAGTACGCGCCTTGGCGCGTGGGCCCGGGCGCACGGGGCACGGTGACGTAGGTTTGTGGGGAGCTACGGCGCAGGCCGCGCCGGTGGAGCTCTGAGCTCCGAGCGGGAGTGGTGGCGCAGCGCCAAGCTGTGACCGCCTAGGTTTGATTCCTGGCTATGCGTAACATCGGTGGCAAGTGCGGCCGGGCCTCTCCTGCGTCAAATGGACCTTGAGTAGGTTCATGGCGTGGGTTGTGAACAACAGCACTGGGAGACGATGGTGGCCGGGCATGGCCACACCACTTCCCTTTTTTCCATGTCTGCACTCATAGTTGCCGCCCCCGCTCACAGCGGTTTGACCCTCTTGTCGCTCTTTGACCCTCGTGTGCCGTGCCGACCTTCGTACCGTGCTCGCGAACAGCACTTGCCCCAATAGTCTGTTAAGGCTATACAGAGGATCTATGTCTTTGTGTGATAGGTGAGGGGGCGGGCAGCAGTAACGGTGTGTCGGAGGGAAAGCCGCCCGGCTCTGCCCGGCACGGCAAGCACACAGCCAACCACAACGGCAGCTCCAACACAGACGACAGCAGGTCAGTGTCGCCGGCGTTCGTGTGCGCGCGGTGGCTTGGCTCCTCGGCGCCCTGGCGGGGGGGGGGAGCCGCGTGCCATGGTGACCTGTAGAGCGGAGAAGCGACGTGCGGAAGCCGTCGTGGCAGCCCGCGTGCCCTGTAAGCTGCCAGCGGAGAATTGAGAATTGCCAATGTCTGTGTGAATACGAGCTGATTTCAACCGCAGCGGGTCAGTGTTATTTTTTCGCGATGAAATATAATAGCCACCCGGTCGTTGTCTTGAGTGTCCATCTCGCTAAAGTAGAAGACTCGGGGGCTGGTAAAAGCGTCTTTGGATGTTAACTCTTGTCAGTGATCAGCAGCGACGCCTCCCTTCTTACGTGGCTCACTCCACCTCTCATTTAATGACACGTAGCCAACCCCCCTGTTCTCCCCCGCCGCCGCCCCCCCCCCCCGTGTGCACGCCCGCAGCAACGGGGATGACGACGATGACGAGGAGGACGAAGAAGAGGACGAGGAGGACGACGAGGAGGAGATGGACTACTACAGCAACGGCGTGACGGAGCCCGCCGAGACCAATGGCGTTCTTAACGGCAGCTGTAAGCACGACGGCGTGGTGACAGCGCGCCACGACGAGGAGGAGGAGGACGAGGCCGACATGGGTACGGCGCGTGGGTCTCCCGTCGCCCCCGTAGGGTTTTATTAACATTGCTGTTTAGCTATTTTTATTGTACCAGATAAGGCCTGTTGAGGATGTACAGCTCTTTTTCAGAAGCGACCTGGCCACAAATGATAGCTCAACGAAGTGGAGCTTCGTTACTATTAATGCGTGTTCGTTATAAATTTCGAGGGAAAAACCGGAAGACCCGGAGAAAAACCCACGCTCCCCACAGGGAGAGAGACACCGCAAACTCCAAATATACAGCAGCAGGCGTCAGGGTCGGGATCGAACCCACGACTTCCTGTATACCGGGCGAGGTAGTTAACATCTCACCACTGTTTCCCAGCGTGCGGAACCCCGCGGTGGATTCCGCATCATGTACTCATCCCGAGTGAGTCGTGAGCGTCGGCCGTACTGAGGGTTTCCCACAGAAGGCGATGGCGCCTGCGAGTGTCGCCCGTAGTTTTGTGTTGCCCAGAGTGAGTGTTGTTCCCTTTCGCGAGTCGCACGTAGCGAACATTTCCCGTCGCCAGTGCACCATGCTGTGTTCCCCGCACCAATTGTTTTACATGAGTGTGTTGCGCGTGGGTGCCTTGTGCACGCTGTTTGTGTGTACCTGTGCGTGTGCCGGATGCGGTCTGTGCAGTGTCCGGTCCGCATGATGTGCATTGTAAGTGCGGTGGATGTGTTGTGTCTGTGTGTGTGGTGTTGAACTGCCATTTGTCCGGTGCGTGTGCTTCTTGCGGTTTGGGTAATGTGGCGTGCGCGGTGTGTTCCAGACGTGGACGTGGCTGGCGTGCGGAGGCAGCTGTGCGGGGGGTTCCAGGCGGCCGTGGAGCGAATGATCCAGTTTGGCCGGGAGCTACAGCTCATGTGCGACACGCTAACCCGCGAGGACGGCAAACACACCGCCGACAACGCGCGCACGCTGCAGGCAAGCCCACACACGCACACACAACAAGAAATATCCCCACGTATAGCCTGAACAACGGAATGTTGGGGCAAGTGCTGTTAGCGACCATCATGTATGAAGGCCGGAACGGCACACGAGAGAGAGGGGTGGCCACCATCACGTTCGGATGCCTTTGTCTCCCTAGTGGCGATGTTTACACTCCGCACCAGGTACTCATTTGAGGCCGAGTCGACCTCGGGGAGGCCCAGGACCGGCTTAGATAATTGTCACTTTTGTTGCTGGTGGCCGTGAGCGGGAATCGAACTCGCACCGCCGGGTTCGTAGTGCAGCAGCGCCAACCTACCACACGACGTGCACTACGAGCACGGCGATCCCCGCACTCTTGCCGTTCAAGGCGGCATTCGCACTGGAGAGAAAGCGTCCGGAGACTTGGTCATGAGCGGAGCTTGGAGATCGGGGTGTCGACTGCAACAACTTTTCTGGGATCTTTGCAGAAGGCAGGAAGCGATGGCAGCGTGGTGGCATCACAAGCATTGATCATAATGATTTAGATTTTTTGTTTACTCTTGTGCAGAATGTTTGGCGTCTTCGACTGTGGATTTCATGCAAAACTGCGCGTTATAATATAACTTCCCCAAAAATTATTTTCAATTTCACGGCTAACAAGTCACTTGTGTGTTTACTTTGTTGTCCTTCCACACCTCGAATTATCACGGTTGGCTACGAGCGGGGCGACGGAAGTTCGACGTACATGCACATTTGTTTGCAAAGAGCACGAGCCTCGAGTGCCACTGAGAAGGGGATAGACACCAATGTCACTGCTGAAACACAATTTGCCATTAAACCCACACGGGGTGACGCACATGCAACATCGGGATGGGGAAAACACATCACTTGGTAAACTTTGTTCTTCCATTCGCAACGGTATTCTTTAAGTCGTCAAATTAAAAATATTTCACTTTCTTTTTTGTAGAAATTTTATCCAAATAGAAAAACACAAAACCTTACGATTGCTTTTTTACAGCAGAGAAATGAATAACGGATCAAGACTTTAAATGCCGAATTAGGATTGTACGTGCAAAAGAATAACATGGTGTGATCAATGGTAATTGCGAATGGTGTGAATCAGAATCAGAAAGGGTTTTATTCGCCATGTAAGTTCACACCGACACGGAATTTACTTTGGCAGGATGGTGCATACATTCAACATATAGGAATCTAAAATCTTAAATAAGTTTTAAACAAGTCTTACTATAATAAGGGTTAAAAGTCTAACACCAAGGGGCTGAAGTATATAAAATTAAATAAATATCGAATATAAAACAGCTTTAAGATAAATTTAAAAATAAAAAATACAAAAAATATATATAATATCACGCCCTTTCGTTTTCAGCCGACGCAAGTTTCAATCGGTTGCCTTGGGCATCGTGTGGCGTTCGGGGGGGGGGGGGGGGGGGGAGGCTGGAATTTTTTTGGAGCTGTTGTATTGGCGGGGCGGGGGCTAGGAGCGTTGTGCATATTGCCTCTGTAGACCGAGTGCCATGCGTGGCGTTTGCGTGCGTGCGTTGGTGCAGGACGCGTTCAGCTTGCTGGCGTACGCCGACCCCTGGAACAGCCCTGTGGGCTATCAGCTCGAAGCCACGCAGAGGGAACAGATCTGCAGTGCACTCAACAGCACTATCCTAGGTGCAGCATTCGGACACATGCGTGTGTGGACACAAGTGGCCTTGACATTCCACTGCCAGGATGCGTTATTACAATGTAATTGGTGGAAAAATTTAGCATCCTTTTTTTCGCGTGAGAGTCTTCTGAAGAATAGGTGACCACATTTGCTATGCTTGGTCTAGCCATGTGGCCAGCCATGTGGCCAGCCATGTAGCTGGCCACATGGCTATGTTCGAAATGCTTGGTGCAAAATTGGGAATATTCAAGTTCTCTTCCTTTTAGGGGTCAGTTCATCTCTTCATCTGTTTGTGGTCACCGTGGGCATCGACAGTCAGTAGTCATCCTACGTTGGGGGGTACTAGCCAGTTGCGTAGGAATGTGAAATTTCCATCACCAGCTCAGGGCTGCAAAAGTAAATGTTGAGTACCGGTCCGTTGCCAAATTGATCAGGATTATTACACTGTGGCTTGTCGAATGCGAGACCCGCGGCCGAGTGGCGACGTCTGACCACGTTGCCTGTGTGCTGCTGCTGCTGCTGCTGCCCTTGTCTCTGCAGAGGCTCAGGGCCTTCCCAAGCAGCCGGCGCTGCTGCTGGCCGTGGGGCAGGTGACCGAGTGCCTGCGCCTCATGTCCCGCTCCAGCCTCGGGGCGTGCGCGTTCGCGCGGCTCGAAGACTACCTTTAGTGTCGCACGCAACGCACGGGGGGGCGTGTGCGTCGTGCGCGTGGTGCGTGCGTGCGAGTGTTTTGGAGCGAAGAAGAGCCAATGCATGCGCTCCGGAAAAAATACGACCCAGCCAACCCGACTCACTATTATTTTTGTTTATTTTGTTGCACACGCGCATGATGCACCCGCGCGCTACGGGCAGCCTGCCCCCACCGCCCGGTGGAGCTTCGGGGGTCGCGCACAGAGACAAACGCCACGAGCGCTCGGCTGCGCTCGTGGCGCTCGCCGAGACGCGGGCGATGGGGGACGAGTTGCGCGTCCCGCCGTGCCCCGCCGTGCCCCGCCGTGCCCCGCCGTGCCCCGCCGTGCCCCGCCGTCCACCTCAAGCTGCCCGGCACAAACGGAGCAAGGCTCGCCGGGGTTACAGCGGCGATGTTAACCACCCACGGACTAAGCGTGTGTTTTAAAAGAAGTTTTTATTTCATTGTTGTGTTTATTTTCTCCCCCCCCCCGCCCCTTCCGATATTGTAAACGTTTTGCTTTTGAGTGAAATAGAAAGAGAAAGTGAGAGAGAGAGATGCATACTTAAATATAAAACTAAATATTTGCAGGGCATTTCTTCAACTCGCCGTCGCCTCGTTCGTGACAACTGGGTATGGGGATGGCTCTACACGGGGCGGCTTTAACGAGGGTGTTCATTAAACAAGTGTGTGTGTGTTTTAAAGGAGATGAGATGCCGGTGTTGAGGTAGTGGAAGTGTGGAGATGTGGTGTGCTGGATGGCTTTGCAGTCAAACTGCTCGCCACGCTCGGCCTTTGTGCATTCAATGCGTGACGCCGACCGTCACTGCCCGCTAACGACCCCTCGTATTGGTAACGCCGAGAGCGCAGCGCGAACACCGAAGGTGAACGCCGGCAAACCTGCAGCGCCGGGACTTGGCGATCGGGGAAAGAAGACAACTATTAGGCGACTGAGCGAACATAGCCAGCCAATCATAACGTGTAACCCTGTCTGCAATGCTAACCTCACCAGCCAACCAGACCTGCGCCCTACCCCCGTGTTCTTAACCAAACAGACTAACACGACCCCCCCCCCCTCCCGGCACACGCTCCACTTGGAGCACATCCATCATTGTGACCCAATCCTCGCTGATGCTTCGTGCAACTCCCATTTTACTGTTCGTGGTCTTTCCACTCGTGGTGTTTACAGCGCCCCCTGCTGTCACGTGGAGTTTTTCAATAAGCTCGGCATTCGTGTACCAAGATCGGAGCCCAAATCCCACGTTGACAGTTGCACACTACTTTATTGCCACACCAGACTGCCCGACCCCGCAACGTATCTGTACCAGTTGTCCAAGTCTCCGTTTCAAGAGATCGATGAAAGTCGTTTGACTTTCATCGTACGTGGCCAATTAGTACATGGAAATCGATTTGGTCTGTGTTTGGGGCAGCCCTAATTCAGGCCGTGCTTCCATTTCTTCTGACAGAGGGTTGGGGGGGAACGAGAGCTCCGTGCGTCTCGTCGGGCCTCCTAAAGCCTCCCCCGGTGCCAGCGCGTAGAGGGCAGTGGCAGATGCATTCATTCATGAAGATTTTTTTTTATGATGGGGGAAAATAAAAAGCGCGTACAAGTCGTATTTTAGCAAAAAAACGACTGTGGACTTGCTTCAGTGCACAGAGTATTACTATTGTTGTTAGAGAGGTCGGCGGGTGAAAGAAGACGGGGGTGTTTGATTTTAAGCGAATTTGCGGTTGTGTTTTTAAAGCGAGTGTATTGCCGAGAAAAGTCGCGGCTGAGACGTGCGCGACGAGCAAGCGAGCCGCGTGTGAGCAAGCCCACGAGTGAGACACGCAACGAGCGAGCCGCGTGTGAGCAAGCCCACGAGTGAGACACGCAGCGAGCGAGCCGCGTGTGAGCAAGCCCACGAGTGGGACACGCAGCGAGCGAGCCGCGTGTGAGCAAGCCCACGAGTGGGACACGCAGCGAGCGAGCCGCGTGTGAGCTCGGCCGTGCAGCGCGCCTCCCACCAGTGCTGCGTCGGAAACAACAACGCCTCCCCCCCCCCCTCCACTGTGCGGACCGCGCAGACGTGTGGGACGCTTTGTGTTCGTTCACACGGTGTCATTTATTTTTGTCCATGACCGTATCCATGACGGTATCACCCCCCACCCCAATTAATGGAAACATTAATTCTGAAGCATAAAACTTTAGCTGCAGGAGACCGGGTTTCGCTTAATGGCACACGGGCGACGCGCCAGGAGAGACTGAAAGGAGGCGGCGGCGGCGCATGGTGATGTGACGCGACGTGATGGCGGGCCGTGGGGGTGAGGTTCGTGTAAAAGCGGCGGCGGCGGCAGCGGCTCATCCCATTTGTTCGCGGTGCGTCTTCCTTTCCCATTTGGCTTCTCAATATGAAATTTAACGCCGAGCAAATGAGCGGCACTCCGGTCGGAGCGCTCGCCATCAGTAGGCTGCGATTCGGGACATCAACAGTGGGGTCATCCAATTTGAATACACAGGCCCCTGTCATAGGAATGTGAAATGTAACGCAAAATCAACTGCTTCGCCACCAGTGGAGGTCAGTGCCCACCCCATTGCTGTTGATGCTCAGAAAACAAAAACCTCGTCTGGAGCTGTGCGCGCGTCCTGACAGTGGGTCTCCTGGAGCAGAGGTTCACAGCCACCGATCGCAGTCCCAAAGCTGGACTACAACCCAAGTCCAAACCCTTAAATAACATACACCTCGAGTTGTACTTTTCATGAGTTTTACAAAAGCATTTACCATAGCAATGAAACGGCAAATGTTGTAAACCTCACTCTTTCCTTGTTTTCCTTTCTATGTTGTGCCCAAAATATCTTGCGTTGGTCCTTTATCAATAGTGCTGTGGCCTGGAGAAATTTGCATTTGTAACCTTCGGCGGTGAGAACCAGCGGTGCATCGCTTGGTGTTAAAGAACTGCCTCTCGGAAGAAGATGCCGTAGGACTACTTCTAGGGGCTCTTCACGATGCCTCTTGCACACACTACCACGTGCCCTGCACAAAGAGATGCAATCCGCCAAACGAAATGACAATTCAACCGTTGGCGTGTGGCCGACGCGAGACCGCTTGCCGTAACCCGCGAGATCGGTTTAACCGTGGGGCGGCTGCCTTTGCGTGGTCCCAGGCTCTCGGCAATGCCTCCCTCCTCGGTGCTCTTGACGTGGTGCTGGCTCCCCGATCCGCCTGGGGCCACCTCTACATTTGCCTGTTCCATTTAAATCTCGGATAACGTTTTGAGCGCACGGGGGTCAAAAATCCGACGATTAGCACGGTTGGCTACGTACGGTGCGAAAGAAGTTCAACGTACATATGCATAAAAAAACAACTCAACTGAGGCTGCTCAAGGATGTTGACTGGCTCGCCCGTGGCGTTGCTCGCCGAGTCCATGGGGCTGTGTACGAATCAACTTCTCTTGAAACTGGCAGGGGGCTTGCAATGCCACTGGGCTCCTTGGAGCCTCGCCGTGCTCTGATTGGATAGGCGCGGACACGTGGCTCGTATCTTATGCGAGTGGCGATTGCACATTTGATTTTAAAACTTACACATTTGAAACATTTCAAATTTACTCATCATGAAGTTCGATCAGTTTGAACCATGTTTGGTGCGTTTTGAATATATTTTTTTGCGTGTAATGCACCAAATTGCTTGTGCGCATTATCAAAGCGTGTTGGTATAAAACTCTTTGAACAGCACTATCTCCTTCATTTGTGGGTTTTGGAAATGCGCATGGCCCCGATGTTACTCGCCGCGGCTCCAAGTGGACGTTGCGGCCCTCCGTGGCCATGCTGCCTAAGGTCCCCCGCGCCATGCCGGCTGATGATGCTAGCGGCGGTGACCACACTTTGTAAGCTAAACAATAAGAGGTAAAGTTACGAGCATCAATTAGTCATTTTTATTTTCAATGATTTCATGTTTTTTATATATATAAAAATAAAATATTCAGCGTATAAAAAGTACCAAGTTTTTACGTGCTACGCGACCAACCGCCCTTGTCTCTGTACGCCTGACCACGCCGAGACGCTTTGCCTCTTAAGGGGGGGGACACGTAACCTGGGAGAGCCGTCTAGCGAACGGTCGAGAGAGGTGCGGGAGCCACATCGTCCCAAAGAGAATGGGAATGGTTGTCTGGCTCGGCCAGGCCCAACACCGCACGGAGACACGAGAACATTGCTTTGGTGAACGTTTACCGCGCGACACCACGGCGTTGTGAAGTGTTGCCCGTCGTGTGTGTAACTGCTGCTGCTGCTCCTACGCGTACTTCGTGAAGGACCACCTGCCAATACCGACGTGCTGGCGTTATCCATTGCTAAGTTCCTATTTTCATTTGTGCCTAAAAGGTCCCCTCTGCGTGTAAAGACGCTGTTTTGTTCCAAAGGGATCCTACCTAGGAAGACCGACGGGCATTCATTGATGAGGTCGCTGTTGGTATACGTGGGAGAAATCCAGAGTGGAGAATGAAAATGCACATACAGTACACGTGTAGGTCAGAGACGGGCTCACTCTGCTGCACCATCCCGGCTCGACTTGAATGCCCCAGCGTCTCGGGCGCGTCATATTCACCGCCCTCGTCACGCCCCGACGATTTCAGTCTCCCACAACCCTCCCCCCGGCCCGTGTGCCGCATGGTTGGCCGTGACCGTGCGTGACCCCCGGCAGTCACGACGGCATCGTCAGGTGTGGCCGTGACCCCCCGCCCCCGCCGCCGTGTGTGGTGACGCTCCGCACAATGTTCGCCACCGGGCCCCGCGTCCCCTGGGTGGTGCCGCCTCTCGGCGCCGATTTCTGGGCTGCGCGCAGGGCCCCGATGCAGGTAGCGCAGAGACGGGCGGCCGGTGCAGCTTCGCGGAATCCCATGTCCACGAAACGTGAACCAAACTTTTAATCGATGCAATAAACTCGAACCTGAACCGGTTGAGTTTAGAAAGATCTTTCCCCTTCGGGAGAATTCCGTGACTTGTAAAGTGGACTTTTTTTTCTCCTTTCCTTTCCTTCCAGTGATCAATATATGGATACAAAGTAATCTCACTTGTACTCGGTGTCCGTCCGCCTGCCTGTTGTAAACACTTTTGCACATGTGTTGCGCCATCACATGCTCCACGGTATCCTTCAAGCAAAGCAACCTCTTAATTTCAACAATACCCAGTACACATCGGAGGTTGTAGAAATTGTCCAAAATATATTTTTTTAAAGATTGGGTAGGATATAAATTGAATTTGTTAAACTTATAGATAATTGGAGTAAAGCAAACTTAACTCTGTTTTCATATATTCTACAATGCATGCGTGAAAAAACCGCTCCTGACTTGAGCTGATTGGCCCACGGCATCGCTGCCGTAAAATCCGATCGATTCGTGGCGGGGAATGCGTCTCGCCGTGGCAGTGCCAGCTCAAGCCGAGCGGTGGGCTCCCGTGCGTGGAAGCCGATTCGAGAGCACCGATCCCCCGTTGTGAACCTGAGGTAGCGTTGTGTCGCCGGCGTGGCGTCACCTGGCAGTGAGCATCCTCGAGAACCAGCGCGGACTGGCTTTGCCAGCCGACTTGTTCTTCTCTCCTCCAGGTCCAGTTCAGGTTTTGGTGTTTGCAGCCCCGTGAGTGTAGGGACCGCATCCCGTGTCGGATCTTTTCCAGGGCGTTCAGGCTCTCGTGTGGACTCCTCAATGACCGCCTGTTTTATTTGAACGTCTTCCCTTTCGGTTTTTTTGGCATTCGTTATCACGCGGCTGCTCAGTGTGGTTCCGGTTTCCTTGGCCTGGCCACTTTGTCGCCATTCCCTCCAAGCAAAAGTTGCTCTCGAAGAGTACCGCTGTCGCCCGTCCAAGATAAATTAAATAAGTTCTCGGATTGTGCCGTCGCTGACGATCTGTGCTGCTACGCGTTGTTTTTACGTGGGGCCCGGCGGACCGCTGAGGCATCGACAAATTCACCAATTACGAGTCGCCAATCGCAAAGCATTTCCGACGCTCATGATGATGATAATGCTTGCATTAGAATCTGCTTTGATTTATGCAACAACATATGCTCGTTACATACGCCGGTGTAATGTAGGCTAATGCAGAGAACGACTCCAGTTGAGAGAACAAATGGAAAACGAGACGCAAAATGGACCACTGAATGGCGAGCCCAGATTTGTGACAATCCGCGAGACCGTGGCGACGATGCGAGACGTTGCTAGGGCAGCGTGATGCTCCCTTTGACTACTTACACCCTTCGGGTGCTCGTTCTGCGCTGTTGGTTACGTATGGTGTGGAAGAAGTTCAACATACAGAGCAGAAGTGGGCGGAGGGGGGGGAGGGAGAAGCTCAGCTGGGCCTGAGCAGTGATAAAGTCGGGCAGAACGTGCGCAGCGCTTGCATTTAGGTGTTGTGTGATGCAAGTTCAGGTGGCGAGGTGGCTCGGAGGTCAGTTCGCCGAGCCCGAGACCGTTTGTAGTAAGTTGTTGGCCTCAGCCTGGTGTCACCGATGACTGCACGAAAAAAAAACAGTCATTGTGATGTGGTTCTGAAACTTAATTGGGCTACATTCCATAACATTGGTTTTCAGTTTGACTGTTATTGCTGTCAGTAGCAGGGCAGGTGAGAAAGTGATCTTCCCTTGCATATGGACTAGAGGTCACTCGAAGGGATCTCGAGGTGGTTCTGTGTAATCTGCTTCTGTTGGCTGTTCTCTTAACGCACTGTTCCGTGACAGATCCGAATGAACGCTTTTGTCTCGTGACATGACGTCAATAACACAATTTAGGTAGAAACGATGTTTGAGGTATTTTTAACAAGATTTTTTTTGGGTGAACAACACTCAGCGTACCATCTTTGTCGGCTCAATTTCATGTCGGCCGAAGGGCCCGGTGTAAATCCAGCTGCTGCATCTCGAAGTTCGATTAGTTTAATATTCAGGCCACAGTGGGGAGAGGGCTCATAGCTTCATTGCAGCCAAGCATAGGCGAGGCATTGGTGAGTTTGCGTCTCCATTTGTCGCAATGAGTGAAGCGTGCGGAGCGAAAAGACGCTACCCCAAATTGTGTCAATTCCTTGCAAACTGACGGCGTCAGCCCTGTCGATGATTGAATCTTGGAATGTTGCTGTGCCGCGCGTCTCCCAGTGGTGTTACTGTAAAATCAGACTTTGAGCCATGAAATCGGCCCGAATTCTGGTCTCCCAGAAGCTATGTTTGAAAATGTCGATCCTGACTGAATAAGTGGCCTTGTGTTGTTAAAGGCTTTAGATGTTACTGTGCACGGGTGTGGTGGGGTGAAATGCAGAAAGGCATTCGATGTAACGTTGTAGTGTAATGTCGGTGAGGGCAAGTATATGGCACGTGCCTCTGTCCCGCTTGATGTTACCGCTCTCAATCCGTCTGTCGTCAATAACACGTTTACACTTTAGGTCAATGTGCAATGCTGGGGGAATTTTCACCGCTACAGAGTCGTGAACAGACAAGGTCTAGGGGTGTTTCAAGAGGCGCCGAGTCAGAATTGGGAGGTTAAACGCGGATGGGGTGTCGCGCGCGCTCGGCTGAGAAGGCGCTCGCACGTTCAGCATCAGTTGCCCACGTTCAGCATCAGTTGCCCACGTTCAGCATCAGTTGCCCACGTTCAGCATCCGTTGCCCACGAGCCCCCGCGTGATTTGTACGATCGCAGCTGCCGCTCTGCTCTTGCCCGAGTGGTGGTTGGGGCTGTCTGTCGGGTCACCGTCGGCCCTCTTGTTCGGGTCGCCCATCACTAACTCTGGCGGGTTTTGGGACGCCCTCGTGCGTGCCATGACAGGCACCTCGTGCCGCGAGTTAGACTGCGACGCAAACCATAAACCACATTGCTTCTATGTCGATCATGGACACGATCTATGCGGGGCAATGCGTACATATAAAAGATAATGTGTTTGCACGTTAAACATTCTGCTGCTCCAGGACGGTGCGATGCCCTCGCGGCTATTGAACGCCGCCCGGACGTTCCGAGCGCTGTGGACTCGCTTTGTGCGGCTCCTACTGTGCGTCATGACATCGTTGGGGGGGGGGGGGGTCACAGTGGCCCCAGCGTGTGGCTGCGCTTTCGTCTTCAGCCTGCACGACGCGGAAAGAAGCGTGCCTCGTCGCGAGAGTGCGGTATCCCGTGCTGCGGTGCATGCTGGGCATTCTGAACCCAGTGACGTCGATGGAGGGAGGCAATTGCGGCGGCGGCGGTGCACGTGAATGTCGCGTGGGGTTTTTTTTCCCCCCTCCCATTTTAAAATTAAAATGCACGTGGGACGGCCCCACAATACACAGCTCGCCTACAAGGCAACCCCCGTGTGTGCTCCCTTAACATCAGCGATGATAACGTGCAAAGGTGAAAGGTACCCGTGCTGCAAAGAATCATGGTAAATACCACACAGTCAGTTTGGAGTTCGATTTCCCGCAGCGGCCAGGTAATTTCCGCAGGGCATTATTGGAACCAAAGGTGTTGACCGCTGCCAGGCGGATTCCGACACGGAGCGCTAGACCACGATGTGCCTTCGTCTTAGCTCAAATGTCTCCGTGTGAGACTGCCCACGACTAAATTGTTAAATTATTATATTTGTTCCTACGGAACAACAGTATGTCCAGGTATCCTATGCAGCTAATGATGAATCGGGCTCTCATTCGGTTAAATGGGTCATTGTTGGGCGCCGTTCCCCGCATTTGCCGATCTGCTAAAAAGAAAGTTTGCATTATGAGACCTCCTTTGCCAAAAACAAGATATAGTAATAGGCTTTACCCTTTTAACTGGCACAAAAACTGACACCTTTATTCAAGGCATCATGTTTGCAATAACCACAACACAAGCAGTCAAAATGCATTTTGAATGCTTGTGTTGTGGTTATTGCAAACATTTTGAATGCTTGTGTTGTGGTTATTGCAAACATGATGCCTTGAATAAAGGTGTCAGTTTTTGTGCCAGTTAAAAGGGTAAAACGTATTACTAGAAAGTTTGCAGTTGTCATTTGGAAAAGCTGCGGTGACGGAGAGCACCGCGGGCCGTGCGTCCAGAACCACCCCTCCCCCCGCCGATTGGGGGTCGCACGCAGCCAGCAGAGCACTGCCTCGAACGCCACTCGCTGCAGCGTGCGTGCTCTATCCACCTTTAGCAACCTTCGGTATAACAACAAGAAGTCCTCGTGAACGCCCATTGCACCTGATGATTGCTAAACCCGCACTGTTGCGGTGGTCCCTGGCACCCGGTGTTCGAGAAGCCCTGTGCTGCTGCGTGTTGCCACAGACGGTGGAACTGGAAAGAAGTTTGTCCTCTTTCCTACACGGCTTCAAATTGTAGACAGCCGCAATGTAGCGACAAACATAGCCCGCTATTATAATGGTCGCTTTACAAGAACGGGGCTCGCTATATTTGTTTTTGTCTTGCGAGTCTTGCAGCATTGTGGGTATTTCCCATGATGCCTTTTTAGCTTGCACACCTTTTACCGACAGCAGCGGTTCTTAACCTTTACAACAGCCCTCGTTACAAAAAATTATAGAGGGTTTGATGGAATAAAGTAAGTTGTAATTTATGTGCCCGTGCTTAATTTGTGTTTCGATTATTTACCTTCTAAACAAATCTGGCCATGTCTCGCACCCCCAGGGGGTGCCTGATGCACCCCAGGTCAAGAACCACTGACCTAAAGGAGTCGTACAACATTATCGAACATTGCCGAGAGGGTTCACGGGAAATTAATTTACCACATTTCTCGTAAGAAAACTGTTCTCAGAGAATTCCGGGTTTTTTTTTCCTCTCAACCATTTTGGCGATGTTTAAAAGAGGATTGAACGTCGCCGCACTCACGAACGTTTGGGTATTCTTGTGGTGCACGTTGTTGATGTTAAACAGACCTTTCAGTGTACAAAGTACATTTTTGTTACCGGTTCAAGGGGTTGTTGTTATCTTTGGCGCAGAGAAGGGGTCGTTTCGCCGCCAGTGAAGGAACTCGCGTCGCCGCTTGCGCGTTGTGCAGTTCGGTTCCACGCGAGTTCTGCTGCTGCTGCTCTCGCTTACACCACGGCCCTGTGCTGCTCACCTCCGAACCCACCCAGTGGCGGTGCCGAGTTGTGTGTGGACCGGCACGGCTCGCGTAGTGGACCGGCACGGCTCGCGTAGCGGACCGGCACGGCTCGTGTAGCGGACCGGCACGGCTAAATGCCGTGCGAGCGGTGAGGGTGCTTCGCACGAGGGTTGGGGAGGCAGGGAGAGTTGGGGAGGAGGAGGGGGGGGGGTAGTTTTGCTTGCCGAGTTCCGTTGTGTCCTCCAGGCGCGTCCACCACACCCGGGCGATCCGTTGCGCAATGTGGGTTGCATGCAACCGAATCGCTCGTGCGTGGACGTCTCTGGCGCCATTTGCGAGCAGTTGCACAAAGGTTGCTTAAAGTAGAGAGGCAACGATCCGCTCGGCGATTCGTCGTGACGTTTTACCACCATGTGCACGTTTACAAACTCCGATTGATCGGTCGTTACGATCCACGGCACACCAAACGCTGCCGAGTCTCCAACTCTACTCGATCGGATGTCGACAAAGCGGTTGCAGGGCTGGCGATGGTCGAAGTTGCATGGTTTTCAGAGGAGGCGGTATGGTTGCTGACCGCTCGGGGCACGGAGCCGACGTCACTCGCCTGGTCACATGGTGGAGTCGCAGAGCATTTTCCTGAAGGATGGAACGGCGGGTGGCCTCTCGTTCCCGTTTCGCTTCCGTCCCATCCCAGGATCCACTGGATTTGCCGGTCCATCCACTCCGATTCTGTTCGATGTTTCTTCAGCTGCGAGTTTTTATTTTACTTTTTTTTTAATGGTGAAGTGGGCAATAGAAGCAAGCCTGTACAATGCAGTGTTACTTTGGGTTTCAATTATATATTTTTTAGTTTAAATGAAACAGTTGAAGTCAATTGCATTTTCTATTTTATCTCTGTTACGATTTTCAAATATGGTTTTCGCCGGGATTTTTCGTCCCATGGAAATGTTTGTTTGATGTTGGCTTTCCCCTTGGTATGCAAGTGAAACGTGTGACGTGATTTATGCATTTTTTTTGGGAGACTGCCGAGGTCTGGAAGGAGAGAGCTGCTGAGATGTAGAACTCAATCTCATGAAACCAGACCAAAGTCAGAATTTGACTTTCGCCTTTTAATCTTTTAACCTGAATCCTAAAGCTAATAATTCCTTCTTGGGATTCCAGAACTCACACTAACTACCTAGTAAACTCGAACCCGTGCTATTTCCACTATGAAGAATCCTGTGCTTTTTCGTAATCCATTCGTATTCATAATCCTGCACTCATGCCACACCGATATATGTTCAGGAGTTGTCAGCTTCTGTTGCACCATCTCCCGGGATATCTCGCGCAAAAGTCGCCATCGCACGCGCTGGCTTCCACCGTCTAAGCCAGACGTCACGTCACGTGACGTCAGGCTGAGCACCAAACGTCCATGCAGCATCTCGGGCTTTTGCGGTTTATAATTACAGTCAACTAGCCTACAGCGTGTTTGAGAATTAACAGTTTCAGTTAAACTAACAACTATAAACATTTTTATTTATCCAGGTAAGGCCCACGCTGAGTTATATAGCTCGTTTTTAGAAGCGACCTGACCACAAATGATAGCTCAACGAAGTGGCTTATCGTGTGGACATTTATAGCAGCCAAATACTCTAAATGCATGTTTCTAAATGTGGAAGGGAAAACCGGAGGACCCGGATTTAAAAAAAAAAACATGCGATCACGGGGAGAGAGAGACATGCAAACTCCCAAATATACAGCAGGCGTCGGGGTCGAACCCACGACCTCTTGTATACCAGGCAAGGGAGGTAACATCTCGCCTCCGTGGCGCCCAGTTGGTGGAGCAATGTTGAATCAGAAATCGGGCATTGTCGTTTCGAGAGCTGCGCTATCCGGTTGTGGAGGTAATAGATCGCTTTCGTGATTATGGGAACGGCTACCCGATAATCGAGTAACACAAAATTAGTTTGGGGGTGTGGGGGGAACTCACCTCCGTGTCCAGGTGTGCCGCTGGACGGGAGGTGATGAGCGTGGCTTAGTAATGTCATTGTCATCTTCCATCAGCAGTGTCGCGTGGGTGTGACTTGTAAAGGATTTCCCGCCTTCCTCTTTTTAAGACGGCCCGAGTAATCGACCACAGACAAAAGGAGTATTAATTGACTAAGTGTACCGGCTCTAGTCACGTTCAATGAATGCCACACTCCGGACAGCAGCACCTTCCCTCGCAATCACGTTGCAAACGTCCTTCACTGCGTGCTGCGGGAGTCAGTGTGCGGGATGGTGAAGTGACTGATGACAGCAGCTGCCCACCTGGTGGGAAGGGCTGGCTGTTGAGGGCGTGCTGCCCGCGTGTTCACGCGCCGCACCGCCCACGTGTTCACGCGCCGCACCGCCCGAGTGTTCACGCGCCACACCGCCCGCGTGTTCACGCGCCGCACCGCCCACGTGTTCACGCGCCCCACGTGTTCACGCGCCCCACCGCCCACGTGTTCACGCGCCCCACCGCCCGCGTGTTCACGCGCCGCACCGCTGGCTCTCGTTTGTAAATCGACGCAGCGGCTTCGCACAGGGGAGCAGACAGAAGTCAGGGAGTCCTTCACTGTTCACTTTTGTTCATTATTCGCAATTGCCATTGATCACACGACGTTTATCTTTTCCACGTACAATCCTAATTCGGAATTTTGATGTCCTGATCAGGTATTTATTTCACTGTTGTAACAAAAAAAAACACTCATCAGGTTTTGTGTTTTTCTATTTGGATTAAATTTCTACAAAAAATAAACCTCGATATTTTTCATTTCATTTTACGACTAAAACAATACCGTTGCCAATGAAAGAATAAAGTTTATGAAGGAATGTGTTTTTTTTTTTCCCCATCCCGATGTTACATGTGCGGTCACCCCGTGTGGGTATAATGGCAGAATGTGTTTCAGCAGTGACATTGGTGTCTCTCCCCTTCTCAGTGGCACTCGAGGCTCAGACTATTTGCAAACAAATGTACATGTACGTCGAACTTCTGTCGCACCGCACGCAGCACACCGTGATAATCGGAGGTGCGGACAATAAACTGAACACGAATTCCACAATTTCTATTTAAAACTTTCGTGACTGCAGGAATTCATGTTCTTGGTTCTTTCGGTAAAGTCACGTAGAAGGGAAACAATAAAAATATAAAACAATACATTTTATTGTTTTATATATTTGAATAATCCTGGCTCTCGCAACCTCTCACTTTTTAGAAGATACAAACAAAGCGTAAGCTCGACGATGCACGTTCCTTCAATTACTAGTCCAGAAAAACAAAAAACTGCGCCTAAAAATGTAACTTCGTCGTTTATTTGAAGTAGAACGTAAACGTTGAAAACGCCGCTCTTGATTCGCTGTGGGTAGTCCATTGCGCTTTGTTTTTTTTTTCATGTGGCACAGATTTAACAATCGGACCTCAAATCACACCCAGCAGTTGGCCGACCCAGTAACCCCAGAGGCTTTAGAGTCTAGGCACCCGGAGAACAATCGCACTTTGGGGGGCCAATCATTCCCAATCGGTGGCCCCCTCTTTTCGACGATCGGCCTGGAAAGCGGCGGCCCTCGGCCCGTAGCGCGGAGCAGCAAACACCGTCCCAATTCTAGACGGCGGAGTCATCCTGCCCCGATGGTATATGCACTTATTCGTCAAAATTCTACACACTTTATTTCTATGTATACATACAAAATGAAAAAAATATATATCAAATACAATTAAATAAATATTACATTTAAAATCTTAAAGAGTTGTAAAACAATTGCTGTCTTGTGTACTTTATCAGTTTGGAAGAACACCTTAAACATGCAGGATATTTATAGAACGATAAGCAACATTTACAAATAATGAAAACGTAAATAAAAAATGTAAATGGTATCAAGGATGAAGTGTAGTGTTAGTGATGTTATAACTTTTCCTGTATTATTTCCTATTTACTTTGACCGCGTAATTAACACGTTGACATGTTGAATTTCAGCAGACGGCAGTAGTGCGTGCCTGGCGCACGGGCAACCCACGTGTGCTTTGGGTTTTGTGTTTTGGTTCCACAATCAAAAACGACAAATATACAACCGTGTTATTATTCTTATTGCTGTTGTACATTAGGTTCTGCGAGTTAACTGAAGCGGTTGCTCTTGCACCGTTCGCTGGAGTCGTCCCCCCACTTCAATACATGGACTGAAAACATACGCGCGCGTGTGTGTGTGTGCGCGCGCGCGCGTCGCTCCTCTGCACCCTCTGCGTGTACACGGATGGCATTGTAATAAAAAAAAGGCTGCCAATTAAAACGTCTCTGCTGGTCGTATGGGAGTAACACCGCGTTCACGGGTGATTGTTGTGTCGGGGAGGCTGACCACCGGCTCCTCGCTCACGTGGGATCCACTGCTCCCCTCTTCCGTGTCCTGGGGAGGGTTACTGCTCACCGACTCCCCCCCCCCCCTCCTTCGCTGCGGCCCCTTGGGGCATGATTCGTGGCTGACGCTTAGCCACCTGGGATCAATTTGCACAATCTCTGCGCACACTCACACCCACTCACTCGAAATCCGACGTCGCTCCTCTCCCGTGCCACGCACCAATCGCGCGCGCGGGACTCGGGGTCGGGGGTCAGAGGGCAGGGACGCCACTCGCACATGCGCAGCCGATTGGGGGGGTTGTCTCGGAGATTTATTTAAAGGTCTGTATGAACAAACTCACGGGTACGCCGCCCGTTCACCCCACGCACACGCTAACCAAAAGGCCGCACAAATAATCTCGCGTGTACGCTGCCGTTAGCCTCACGCACACGTTGAACGAAAGGGCATATGAGTAATCTCACGTGCCCCTGTACGAGTCCGCCGTCGCTCCCCACACGCTAACCACGAGATACACGCATGGGCGAGCGCAAACATGTGGGTAAATAACAACCGCCATTCACCACTAAGTGGCGGTGACGTCACCACGACGCTTGTGCCAGGCCACACACGCACAACACACAGGGTACAACGACGCACACCAACTTGCATCCGTTCCACCCTCGCAGAAACCACACGACAAGGTTTATTGATCCCCAACAGTTTATTCTCAGCGAGTCCGAGGCTAAATTATCCGAGTCAGTTTGAGTCAGCAGGGCAGGTCTAACCTATCTCCCGATGGCCTAAGACCCAATATGTATCGCCTCTTTCAAATCACTCTCCTAAGACAATCTCACAATGGCCTCAATATCTCACTCTCGGGTACTCACGGTTCGACTCGTACGGAGCTGCTGGGTCGGATCCTCGTTGCACTTCGACTCGTCACACGGACGTTCGAGTGGCTGGGAAGTCGACGGCCCCGAGCCTGGCTTGAAAACAATACGAACCAACTCTCCCTACCTTCTCTACCCTATATTGTCCTCTACATCAAAGATAAATTGGCGCTGATCCGCTGGCCTCCCGTCCAATCAGGTGGCTCAGGTTTCCCGCCACTCTCCCCGGACCGGTGCTCTCTCAGACGTCCGCTTTTCACCCTCTAAACAAGTGCATCTGTCCTACCAATCAGAGGACCGGCCCTGTTTTTTCCGCCGTTTATGACTCCGTCCCCCCCTACCTGCCTGCTGACCCGTGTGTGTTGTGGGTGTTTTCTATCCGCGGTGGCTCAGCAGGCCCGTCGTGACCACGTGATTACAACCCAAGTCACGGCGCCGCAGTGCGAGTTAGCCTCGGGGGAGGTCGCCCAATTCCCTGGTCGCAGGAAACCGTGAAGTTTGGTCCCATGAGAGGGCTTCTGGGTGAAAACCTGTCGGCCAGGTGACCTCCCCTTGGGGCTCTATGTGGGGGTGTGTGTGTCTGTTCATGTGGGGGGTGGTGAGGGAAGAGCAGCGTCGGCACCGTCGCTCGGAGGTGGCGGCGTCGCGGCCACGGAGTCGGCATTACGGCTTCGCTGCTGCGGCATCACAGTGGCAGGCACGGCTCCGACGGAGCGGCTTCGCTGCTGTGGCACCACAGTTGAACCTAGAATTGATTAAACAAGGTTTGCATGCTATTCGCTAACTATATTTGCACTTACGATGAAACACGGTAGGTTACGTATGGTGCGAAAGAAGTTCAACATACATACATACATTATTTTGTCCATGATTCTGTGACCAGCTATCATGGATTACAAGAGTTTGTATGTTGCACGATTATGAAAATGTGACCTCATGTCTTTGACAATTGGAGGCCAAGGGCACAACACCCAGCTCGCTATTTGTGACAACCGCAGTGACTTTTCACGAGTTTGAGCAGAGTAGCCAAGCAGCGGTGGGTACACTGCTGGTGCTGCACGTGTCTGCTGCCCGTGACCCAGCGCTGTGGAGGCAGCAGCAGCAGCGGGGGCTGGTGGATCGCCGCACAGACGGTGTTGTGAAACTCCCTTCTGCCCGTGGGTGTCGAGAAGATGCCCATTCCATGATTCACTGTGAAAAGCCGGTACGGCAAAATGTGAACTAACATCATCTGTCCTATCTGTATGGGATATAGTGTTGCCCCCTCGCACATGCGGGTTTTCTCCGAGCACCCCGGCTTGCCCCACACGCATAAATGCTCATGAATTGCCTGAAACCATCTTAGGCTATGCATCTCCGTGTTTGCGGATTGAGCAGTGCTGTTTGATGCAGTTATTGTAAATGATGCTACTGCATACAAACTCAGTAGTTTGTATCGCCAAAGCAACTGGAGGATAACCATCTCACTTTTTTTATTTTTGCGTATGATGGCAGCAGAAATATCTTGAGCTATGTGCCAATGTCGAAGTCCGCTGGCCACGACGAGAGGGCTTCTTTGTTGCATAACAACAATACCTCGCTTACATTCACGAAAAGTAGAGTATGCAAATGAAATGTTCCATTTGGATCGTGAAATGAAAATTGTACAACCGAGATGCATAGAAATGGGAATCAAAACTAAGAATTGCGTAAAAAGGAAACAAGAAATTTGTAGAATGATTCGCGCCCCGGAATCTTGAACATTTATTCTGTCATAGTCCTGCGTATGGTAGTGAGTTGTTCAGGAGCTAGTTGCCAATGTCGATGAGAGGGCTTCAGTACAGAGTCCGTGTCGTTTTGCTGTTCCTCCTCCGTTGAAGGAGCGCAGACTCTACAGTGGTTGACTGTACGGTGCATTGTTTGGGTTGCATGGCTACAGTCGCACCTCCTGTGTCTTGGCTTTCATTTTCCATTCATGAAGGAGATGTACGCACATCGACCTGCCCATGTTCTGATGCGGTTGATGGTTTCCGCCAGTTTCTTCGAGGAGCGTTTTGCTTTTCCCACAGCCTCAACACGAGGCGCGCTCAGGCGAATGATCGCGCGATTCGATGTTCCATGTTCCAAACGTATCAAATTATCTGGCGTTTCATGACATTGCAATTGTTATTGCAATCTCAGGTCTAAATTTCACTAATGCGGACATCAAGAGCATGTTTTATTGAGTCATGATAAAAGTTATTTTGGGTTAGAGCGCGTAAGATATGTTCTTTGAGTCTTTCGGTAAAGTCACGTAGATAGCAAGAATAATAAAAAAAATCACGACGTTTCGATCGCAACACAAGCGGTCATCATCAGGAAAAGTGGGGTTAGCATCTAAAGACGACTGCTAAGAAAGGTTTGAAATGGGCGTAGCCCAAATGTGAGCAGCCAATGCCAAAACAAGTGGTGGGTAGCGACCGCGGCGGTGGTGGGCTTTCCACCAATCACAGGGCGGCCAGGCAGAAATGAGCATGTCAATGCAAGATCGCCGAGCATCCTCCACGGCAAGTGCGCCAAGGTGGCTATGTTAATGTGAGAGATCAGCATGTTAACGGAAGATCGTGAAGCAGCAGCCTCGAGGATGGCGCGCGAGGTAGCTGTGTAAGTGAGAAATTTAATCTGTCAATGTAACAAATCAGAGAGCCGAAAATAACAACTAACATCGGAAGGTGGTAGACTGGGAACATCACAGCCCGTTATGACTTAAGTCATCTGACTTCGTGATATTTTTATTATTTTTTCTATCTACGTGACTTTACCAAAAGACCCAAAGAATATGAATTCCTGCAGTCACGAAAGCTTTAAGTCAAGATTTAAGTATAAATTTGTCATTAACCCACCACAACCCGACACAGCCAACCAGTAAGATTTGTCACGTAAACAGAAAGTGGCAATTAGGTACTACTTCAACACACCGGTGTATTGGCGAGTAATCCCACAACTCGCTGGTTCTTTCGGTAAAGTCACGTCCACGCAACGCTCCCCTCCCCCTACCCTCCCTTACCCCCTCCCCCCTCTCTTTCCTATAAAACCTCTTACCACGGCATCTCTCTCCCACTTTAGCAAAAAACATCTTTCTTGCTGTGGTTTCCCACCTGATGATGATTGCTTGTGTCGCAATCGAAACGTCGTGATTTAATTTTATTTTATACCTACGTGACTTTACCGAAAGAACCGGAGCGTATGGATTCCTGCAGTCACAAAAGCTTCAAATCAAGAGTAAACCCACAACATTTAAAACCAGCCTTCTGCTCGTCCAAGGACGTGTGTATTGCAGTAAGTCTGAAACTTGCAAGCGAAAAGCAGTCCGCGACTTGATATATTCATTGCATCAATTCGTGTGCAATTAGTAAGGCCGCGGTGACACAGAGCTATTTCATGTAAAGGTTATAATCCCTTGTTCATCACGACGTCCTTTTTACTTTGATGTCTCAACAACAGCGTTACAGAGATCACGTGACCTGAGGGTTCTGCCTTTGTAGTGAGGGTTGTGAGTTGACGCCGAGGAGGGGGGAGGAGGTGCCCCGCCCCCCATGTGGAGTGACGTCAGCCGCTAATTAATATTAATGGTAGAGGAGTGTCTACTTGGAAGACGTCACCTGCTCATGATTATTAATGAGGGGGGCTGTTCGATGTGGAGTGACGTCACCTGATCATGATTATTAATGAGGGGGGAAGGTTCTCCATGCGGATTGACGTCACCCGCTCATGATTATTAATGAGGAGGGCTGGTCGACGTGGAGTGACGTCACGGGCGGGACCCAGACATTCTTGGCTCAGTAGTTAATTTATATTTACGCGACCTAACCCAAAATAACTTTTATAATGAATAATATTGCTCGCGAAAGCCTACGTGTTAAAGTATATTATGGAGTTAACATTAGTAGGTGTTGGTCACGCCCGAGGAACCTGTATGACTACCTACAGACTGACTCAATCTCGTGGCTATTTGCGCTTATTAACACGAACTAAATGATGCAACTGAATACAATGATCCTCGCCTTGCGATTGGCAGAGCCGCCTTCTTGTGGCCCCACCCCTCGGCCGGTGGCGCGCGCTCGTCTCTGCTCTCGCGCCTCTGATTGGCAGAAGCCGAGGGACGGCTCCGCCCCCCACCACCGTGACCAATGGACGCGCGCGTTGGCCCTTGCGTGATGGGGGGTGGGGAGGAGCGCGGCGCTGCTGCTGCTGGACGCGCGCACCTGGACACGGGCAGCAGGGGAGGAGGAGGAGGTCGCTGCTGCTCCTACTGCTACATCTGATCCTACTGCTACAGCTGCTCCTACAGCTGCTGCTACAGCTGCTGCCCCGCGTGTTGGCTCCAGGACTCGGGGAGTGTTTTGCTCAGCTCCTGGGGCTTTCATAGGGGGGGTTTATCCCTGCAGCAGCAGCAGCGCGACATGAACTTGCAGCCGAGGCCTAGCGCGGAGGCGAGGCGCGGGGGTGACGCCGCTCGCCTAGCGGGCCCGCCGCGCGGGGCGGCTGCCGCTCGTTAGGGCAGCGCCGAGCCGCCCGGGGTGCTGCTGCTGCTGTGGTGGTGGTGTCGGGGGTGAGGAGGGGGGTGGGGGACACGCGGCGGTGCTAGGGTCGCAGTGCGTGGCCGAGGGGAACGGGGAGGCACCGCGGAGTGGAGCGGCGAGAGAGGAGACGCGGCCACGGGGTAGACGGAGCCGCGAGCGAGCGCGCGAGCGCGTGGTGGCGGTGAGTGCGGAGTCGTCCCAACCCGAAGGGGGCGAGCCGGAGAAGTGAGCTCCTCCCGGGGAGAGGCGAGCCGGGCAGATTGAGGTAAGCCCTGCTCATGGCTGGGCGCTTCCTCGTGAGACAGCACCCCGCGTGAGACAGCACCCCGCGTGAGACAGCGTGAGACAGCACCCCGCGTGAGACAGCACCCCGCGTGAGACAGCGTGAGACATCACCCCGCGTGAGACAACACCCCGCGTGAGACAGCACCCCGCGTGGGACATCGTGAGACAGCGTGAGACAGCACCCCGCGTGAGACAGCACCCCGCGTGAGACAGCGTGAGACATCACCCCGCGTGAGACAACACCCCGCGTGAGACAGCACCCCGCGTGGGACAGCACCCCGCGTGAGACAACGTGAGACAACACCCCGCGTGAGACAGCGTGAGACAGCACCCCGCGTGAGACAGCACCCCGCGTGAGACATCACCCCGCGTGAGACAACGTGAGACATCACCCCGCGTGAGACAACGTGAGACAACACCCCGCGTGAGACAACGTGAGACAGCACCCCGCGTGAGACAACGTGAGACAACACCCCGCGTGAGACAACGTGAGACATCACCCCGCGTGAGACAGCACCCCACGTGAGACAGCACCCCGCGTGAGACAACGTGAGACAGCACCCCACGTGAGACAGCGTGAGACATCACCTCGCGTGAGACAGCACCCCGCGTGAGACAACACCCCGCGTGCGTCGCCTTGCAGAGAGAGAGGGGCCGGTGGAGCAGCGGGGCCCAGAGTCCCGGGCCTCTCGCCGGCGCCGCGGCTTCTTGCCGAGAGAGGCGAGGGGGTGGTGGGTGGTGGTGGGGGGTCGTCATGCTGCCCGGCGTGGGGGTGTTCGGCACGGGGCTCACGGCCCGCGTGCTCGTGCCGCTTCTGCGCGCCGAGGGCTTCAGCGTGGAGGCGCTGTGGGGCCGCACGCGCGACGAGGCCGAGCAGCTGGCGGCCGAGATGCGAATCCCCTTCTCCAGCAGCAGCATGGACGACGTGCTGCTCCACCATCTCGTGGACCTCGTGTGCATCTTCATCCCGCCGGCGCTCACCCGCCAGATCGCCGTCAAGACCCTGGGTGAGCAGCGGGGACTTTGGCGGCGGCGGCGGCGGCCGGGGCGGCGGGGGCATCTCTCCGTTTGTGGCCCGGCGCAGTTGCACCGCCTGCGCATTCAAGTAGCTGCATTGTCTTGGTGCTGTTCGCCTGTGTGGCGCTGCCCTCTGGTCTAACACTGCCTTTGAATGGAGGCTTTAAAGAAAGCCGTCTCTGGTGTGGAACAATCAGTTTCAAAAACAATGCATCATCTCGTACTACCAGAGCGTGTTGTTTGTTTGCATGTTCACCGCAAATGTGTGGGTAATGCGGACAGGATTCCTTGCAGTTTGGTATTTTAACATCTTAACACAACTGTGTTATTGCCAGAATGGGTAAAGCGTTCTCTGGAAACGTCGGCGGCTGATAGACGCGGGCACCTCCCATTCACACGCTTGGCTACGCACGGTGCGAAAGAAGTTCAACACACTGTACATGCATACACACTATACATGCATGCACATACATTCGGCCGCAGGCATCCTGTCGGCTGGCTATCAATGAGGGCGCCACGTGGGCTAGGAGATGTTATCTCCCTCGCCTAGCATACAGAAGGTCGTGGTTTCGGTCCCGATCCTCACGCCTGCTGTATATTTGGAGTTTGCGTGTCTCGCTCTCTCATCATCATCATCACGGTGGCCAGGAGATGTTGACTACCTCGCCTGGTATAAAGGAGGTCGTGGGTTTGAACCCGACCCTGATGCCTGCTGCTGTATATTTGGAGTTTGCGTGTCTCGCTCTCATCATCATCATCATCACAGTGGCCAGGAGATGTTGACTACCTCGCCTGGTATAAAGGAGGTCGTGGGTTCGATCCCTACCCTGACGCTTGCTGCTCTAGATTTGGAGTTTGCATGTTGCCTCTCTTTCTCTCCCCGTGGTCGCGTGGATTTTTATCCGGGTCCGTTTGTTCCCTCCACATTTAGAATCGACACGTGTTAGGAGAATGCGGCTGCTATAATTGTCCACATTTATAGCTCGTGATTTGTTGTCATAGCCCCGACGACCACTAACTCAGTGCGCCTTACCTGGTAAAATAAAAAAAAATGTTTAGTTTGCTTTAGTTTTAATTGTCCATCATTGTCAATTATATAACAGGGGCACGATGTGAAGATCGTTGTTTTTCCAGCAGCTCTACTGATTTATCAGCGAGCATCACCATCGTCATTGTCAGCTTGGTTCTTCATCAGATCATCACCACCATAGCCTTGCCAACAAGAGTATACCAGCGGTCATTGGCAGCGGTCCTGTCAGAATCAATATGATATTTAAAGCCACCGTCAACAACATATTAGAATCAATATCACCAGCGTCATCATCATCAGCAGTACAAATGTCTTCAACCTGAGACGCAGTATTATGACCAGCAGAAAAAGTACTGCAGTGCTATTGACATCATGACAGAGATCAGCATGGTTAGCATCATTTTCCCAATCGTCAGCATTATCATCAGTTGCTGCAGGAGGATCCACCTGAGTAACATCGGTGTGGGCTCAGTATTATTATATTTTTATGGGTTTAAGACATCACTATGATGGTTCACAGCAGCAACATCAGCGCGATGGTCGACATCATCAGCAGTCACCATGAGCATCAACATTGGCAGCATATTGTGAGTGCATAGTGGCAGCGAGATTGTCGTATTGACGTGAGAGCTCGACTGCTGTGGGTAGCGCCAGTGCTGCTTGGTTTTTTGTGATGTCGTCAGCAACTGAGTGCCGTTGTTAAGCGGCACTAAATCTCTCCGCTGTGTTCGGGCTATCGGCCGGTGCCATGGGGAGGATGGCGGTGGCGTGCTCTGTCGAGAGGCCTCCCCTTACGTTGGGGAGTGCTCATTGTGTTTCAGGAAGGAAGGAAGTTTTTTTTTTGTCGTGGCCACCAGCAGACATTGTCGTTGGCATCTGTGCGCTTGAGAGGGGGCAGCCACTGCCAAAGGCGACAATAAAACTCCATAATAAAAGGTTATTTGGGTTAAATGGCGTAAATATAAATGCGTCGTTTATATTTACGCGATCTAACCAAAAAACACCTTTATTGTGGATAATATTGTTCGGGAAAGCCTACGTGTTAAACCGACAGGAAAATGTATGAATTTGTGACTTGGACATCGTGAAGCCAACCACCGTAGATTTGGCAGACTGGGCCCCAGCGTGAGGACGTGAACCCCCATGGATGGCTCAGGCCCTGAGTGCTGTTGAGCAGGAAGTCACCGAATTTGAAATTCCGTCGCGCCCTCGATAAAGGAACACTTTAGATGCAGTGCTTAATCATTGTAATTCCTACATGCATCTTCTTTTTACGTTTCCACGTCAAGTACAAATTGTCCATCCATAACCTTACGCGAGGTCACCGATGTCACCGAGCGATTGCGCTCGGTGCATGACACGAATGAGTCCGGGTCATGCAAGGCCGAGTGAGCCTGGATGTGCCGGGGTTCACTGCAGGGCACGCGAGGTCAAGGGGCTGGTCCGTGGAATTTCACGGGCAAAGTCCGCCCGTAGGGAGGGAGGGAGGCGTTCGTTGTGGTTGAGGCGGTGGCGAGTGGACTGCGAAAGATGACGGGCAAAGGCTTGTCGTTGAAGGTCGTCAAAATGTGCTCCAAACTGCACTGAAATGAACACCCAATTAAAAAGGCAGGTGGTGGGGTGGGGTGGGCTTGAATAGTGAACACCTTGGAAAGTGGGATGACAGTGAAACATTTGTGTTTGGCAATCTTTGGAACCGTACGTGTATAGTGCACTGCAACTTTACTTTAATGGGGAGCGTATTATCAGGATAAAAATATCTCTGCGTTCATAAGTTGGCAGGGCATTGCTCATGGACGTAAAGAAGTTTGGAGTATAGATGAAACAACAAAAATGCATATGAACATGTAGGCTATCGCGGCCTATATTATTAATACATTTTTTTGGATTAGATCGCGTATGTATCAATGTGTTGTAACCCTCCATCACCCGACACAGCCAATAAGATTTGTAACGTAAACAAATCGCGCCAATTAGTTACTAATTCATTGCACCGGTGTGTTGGAGAGTAAACCCATAAGATTTACAATTCGAGTACGACGTTTCGCTGGTAATTACAACCAGCTTCATCAAGCTATTTCGGTCTTAAATAGAGGGGTTAAGGTGATGTAGTCACTGTAAGTATTCTTTTTACTATTAGGTAAGGCCAACTATATATATATTTTTCAGAAGCAACCAGGCTACACCATGATACCTGAACGAAATGGCTTATAATGTGGAAATTTAAAGCAGCCAAATAATCTGAACGCATGTTTATAAATGTGGAGAGAGTACCCGGAGAAAATACACGCGACCACGGGCAGAACATGCAGTGAAAGATGGCAGCTTCTATCAGGGTGAAACTACGACAAAGACACACACACCGTGCGTGTATCAGCAGGGTGCCGTGGAGGGGAGAGATCTAACCCAATCGTTCTTGAGCCGAAGGTGAGAAGGAAGAAGGGACTTTAGATATCGAGGGAGCCATGGGGAGGCAGCGGAGGAAAATGAGCCACTGTCATGGAAGTGAAGATCCTGAGCCACCTTAGTAGTAGACATCATGGAAGTGAAGATCAGTGAAGATCAGAGCCACCTTAGTAGTAGACAAGCCAATAGCACAGAGGTGCAAAAGAGAGGTAGCAATGAGCAGAGCTGTACATGAAAGTTAGAGATACTTAGTTGCCTGTTGTTACACTTTTATATGTTCCTGTGAATCTCTTTATTATGTAGTCATGTTTATGGATGTATGTATGTTGTATTCTATTAGTGTTTTTTATGTTTGCACGTGCTGTAAGCCATCTCAGTTTAGTTTCCACTTTCATATTTAATATCAACTCGCTGAAATTCGACCGTGCTCTTTGTAGGTTGTTATGGAACTGTTAAATGTCTTGGGTGACCACCTCTGGTGTTTTGACATCACGTTATGGAAGTAAATTGCGGTATTTATGTTAGTTTTTTTTTCCCACTGGCAGATGCCACTGTGTGCCCATATATCTCTCGATAGCCTCCTTAAACGTCAGCTCGGCTGCTCGGGTAAGGGTCTCGTGAACTCAGCCCATCATATTTTCGCACTTTGTGAAACGGGGTACCACTTTGTAGTAAAGAGTCATCAGCGGTTGTACTCGGGAGATGTTTTGCCCTCGCCATGTAAATTATGTCTGCGATTGTGGAATCCCCTTCCTCGGTCCATTAGGGATTCCGAGTCAGTGATTTACAAAGTGATACAGTCTTAAAACGCACCTATTTGTACTGCAATCTTTCCCTGTAACTAAATATTTTAAAACCAATTCTGTTATCTGATTGGTTTAGCCTGCAATTATTATGATTTGCTTTTATCATACTTAATTTTATTGGAATTTCGATAGTGATTGATATTGTTATTATCAGCTTTCTATTTCGCTTAGATTGTATCTTTATTTGTGAGTGTAGTTTTAGTTGCATGTTTCAGCGCTACCCGACGGCAGCAGCCTCCGCCAGTCGCCACGTCAAAGCGCTTGCCACATGAACCGCAATCACCTCGTTGCTGATCGCGTTAAGGAGCATAAACCATCATAACGCAAACTCCTGTCATCCTCGCAGCAGCAGCAGCGGCTTTTGGCTAATCATCAAACAAAGATGGTCACCGCATCGCGTGGTTTCAGATGCACTTCTGCGGCCGTCTGAAGTGCTCTTCCTTCTGATATTAGGAAGCCTCTGGAGGTATGCACGTCTAAATCGTCCTCGAATTGCTTTTTGTGTTTCGTTTGTTGACCTTCCCCTGCACACTCCGATTAGCACGGTTGGCTAAATACGGGCTAAAGAGGTTCAACGTACACTACATACATACTTATATCACCGTGATAACGAGGCGTCTACCTGGTGACATCACTCACCTCTCTCAAGCAGAAAAGTTTTGTCTCGGTGTTGTGCCTCGGTTGTCCATATCTCAAGTAGGTTCCTGCCCAGCAGAGATAATCATGATGATGATCTCTTACCAGGTCAGTTGCCATGCTGCGATGGGTAGCTTAAGGGGTGGGGGGGGATGGATGGGTTTGGCTTGTGGAGAAGGAATGGGTAGAGGGGACTGAGTGGCAGGGAGAGGCTCGGGGCTATGGACCTGCATTTGCATTTGCACAGGGGGTGTGGGCGCAACAGCCCTTGTCCGGCACGGAAAGGTCACATCCCCAAGGATTCTCGGACATTGCTGATGGGGAAACGTTCCATTGCAGCTGCGTGTTGCAGCTTCACTTGAACCCTCGTCACCATGATCCAACTCCATACACAGCACAGGGGGTTTTAAGTTCCGTGATGGAGTGCACTGTTGTGACTTCTTCCACGCGTTTGTCCCACTCACGTGGTGTCTGCTGTCCTTGCCAGCCTTCTCCACGCTGCCCTATCCTGCACCATCTCTCTTTTCGCTCCTCATGCCACCATGTCCGATCACACCACATCGCCCCTCCCCACCTCTTCTTCTGCCTATCGCTTGATCTCTTACCTTCCACTTGCATTACTTGCACCTTCTGACCCACACAATGTTCCTGTTTTCTCTCAACATGAACGAACCACACCAGCCTTTTCTCTCTCATCTTCTATTTCGTGACTCTTAATCGTTATAAACATTTCCCTTTCTAAATCGACTAAAACAAAAGCGTGCGGGCACGGTGGTGCGTGTTTGACTGCAAAGCTGTGTCACGATAAACACCTACAGATATCCCTTCCAGAATTCCTTCCAGAATCTTCCTGCGTTGCCCAAACACCAGGCCCTGAAACCAGGTTTCTCGGAACAAAGTTGAGTGGCAAAGTTTCTCCGTGGTTCCCATACATTTTCAGAATCACAATCAGAATCTTTATTTCCACTGGAGAAATCCGATGAGCTATGAAGCCCTTTTTCACCAGCGCAGACTGTGATCCTTGGCAAGGACACGATTCACGGGCCAGGAAATCAAATAGCCATGCCCAGCCACACATCCCCCGTTGCTCATTCCATGAGCCCCGTGACGCTAAACCCAAGCTGCGTTTTGGCCAGGAATAGATGTGAACTGCGGATAACTTTTTTCCGAACGACGTAAATGGGCGACCGAGTGATATTTCCCCCTCCCTTAACAAGGGCGATGCGTTGCCTGCGGGGTGAGCAAGGAACCCTGTTGGTTCAGTCACGACCGGTGGTGCACAGGTGGTCACGGTCGGTCGTGAGGCGTTTGTGAGCCGACCTCGTGCGCCCCTCCGTGTCTGCGGTGGCTCACTCGCAACGCCGCGTTAGCTTCTTCATCGCTTTGCGAGTGGCACAGGTATAGCTCGCACGTTCGTGAACGTTTCTCTCGTCGTGGTCACGTGGATTTCTTTTCTCCGGGTCCTCCGGCTTTGCCCTCTAGAAACATGCGTTGAGATCATTTAGATGATTTTGCTGCTGTAAATTTCCACGTGATAAGCCACTTTGTTGAGCTATCGTGTGCGGCCAGTTCGCTTCTGAAAAATAGGCCAATACCTCAGTGCGCGTTACCTGGTAAGATGAAACTAATTTAGTTTTATTTGTATATTTTTAAGTGATGTTTTTACCTTTCCTAAACTTAGCACTCCGATCGTGTTTTTATAGTTTGTTGTTGGAACGTTCTTACCTGCCCCGACTGGACAATCTGTGGAAAAGAGTCTTAGAGCTCATTGGATTTCTCCAGTATAAATACAGATTCAGATTCTGAACATTGTTGTCCAGAAAATCCTCGCGGACTTTAAATACTTTCAGAATGGTTCCACTTGTTTGCTTAATTCGTTTTAAATGCTTTTAAATTTGAGCACTTTAGAAAGTGACACATTTGGCAAGAGGGGAATCCTCCTGCTTTCTTTTCCCCAAATACTGACAAGAAGTTGAACGTAAAGTTTTAAAACGGTCCAGTGTTGTTGTGGAGGATTAGCCACATTCGTGAGAGATTCCATTCACGACTGTCACACCGGTTGAATCCAGCCGGATGTGTGCATTCAATGGGGGGGGGGGGACCCTCTGCTGCCTTCATAATAAACCCCTTGGCAATTTTTCGGACCCCATTTCAGATCTCTCTTAACCAGTCACAAGCCGATTAAACTAAGCTATGAAAGAAAACGAAACAATTTTACTTTTACCAGGTAAGGCCCGCTGAGCCATGTAGCTCTTTTTCAGAAGCGACATGGCCACAAATCATAGCCCAACGAAGTGGCTTATCACGTGACAATCTATAGCAGCCAAATACCCTAAACACATGATTATAAATATGGAGGGAAAAACCGGAGGACCCGGAGAAAAATCCACGCAACCACGGGGAGAACATGCAAACTACAATTATACAGCAGGCGTCAGGGTCGGAATGGAACCCACGACCTCCTGTATACCAGGCGAGATAGTTAACATCTCACCACCTTGGCATTAATCATATCCCCAGGATGTAAAGGGCCTTCAGACTCCTAATTCAGAAGCCCAGCGCGAGATTAAACTTGACAACAAGACGGCACCTGAATGGAATAGTTCATAAGCTTTCAAAACAAATACCGGTTTTGTTGTTGCTGCTAAATGGCAGCTGTGGAGTGGAGGTATCAGAATCTGTATGTAGACTGGAGGAATACCTAAAAGTTGTGAAACTCTTTCACAGATGTCCAGTATGGGCGGGTCCGCTAAATTGCTGAATTTGAAAGACCGGGTTTTCTGGTTAATGCCCGGCGTGGTTGTTTGAGCAGATACCCGAAAGTTGAGAAATCTGCATAGTTTACCGAACTTGTCTGATGCTGGTGAAGAACACGGAACTGAATGCAGGGGCACCACGGTGGCTAGGAGATGTTAAGTACCTCGCCTGTTATACAGGAGGTCGTGGATTCGGTCCCAATCCTGACGCCTCATATGTATTTGGAGTTTGCATGTCTCTCTCCCCGTGTTGGCATGGATTTTTCTCCGAGTTCTCCGGTTTATCCCTCCACATTTAGAATCAACATCACGTGTTTAGAGTATTTCGTTACTCTAAATGTCCACGTGATAAACCACTTCGTTGAGCTATCATTTGTGGCCAGGTCGCTTCTGAAAAAGAGCTACGTAGCTCAGTGGGCCTTACCTGCTAAAATAAAAAATAGTTTATTGTTTAAATAGTTTATCACATTGGCTACTTGAAAATAATAATACAACTTAGTTTACCTCAGTATACTGCGATGCAACAATCGGTTTGGAGCATCGACGTCATTATTAGGCACCTCCTTCTGATGCACGACATTCGATGCAAAAAAATCAGTTCTATCTATGGGACCTCTTTGCTACTATCAAAAATGACGAAAAATAAGAATAGATTTCAAGCATAATGCATACATTATATCTGTCAGAGGGTGTTAGTTTGCATGTTTTGCCACAAGTACGTGTGGATAATGCAGACTTGATGCCTTGCAAAAGGTACTTATTTGGTGTTTGAACATCTTAACGCTTGTTTTATTGCCAGAAAGGGTAAAACCTATTCTTATTTTTCATCAAGAAGTTCTGTGTTTAGTTTGTTGTCCTTCCCCCGCACCTTGAGAAAGTGCGTTTGTATCATTGTCTTTAGAAGAAGGGTATTGTTTCCTGGTGTAGTTCAGTGGCTGACGAATTCAAGGAATCCAGCCCAAAGGTAGTCTGGTCAGAGCAGGAATTCAGCAAGTTTAAGAGACTTTCCCGTTCTCTTCTTCAGCATGGCAGTGTGTTCGGGAGCTACATACCAATGCAGACGTCTGCTTTGCACCCCTGATTAGCACGGTCGACTTCGTACGGTGGAAAAGAAGTTCAACATACACACACATACGATTGAGGGGACCTCAGGAGAGAGTTCGTGTGATTTTTTGATTCCTCTTCCGTGGAAGGAGCACAGTCCCTAGTTTGGGTTGCATGGCCACAATCGCGCTACTGTGGCCTGCCACTCGTTGTCCATTCATAGAGGAGGTGCGGTGCATCGGCCTGTTGGGGTTCTGGTGCGGTTGCCGATGGTTCCACCGGCGTCTTTGTGGGGGTGGAATGTGAAAGTGACGTGCGATGTTTGGGTCTCGAACGAGGTGCTTTTTTTTCTGGACGTTCATGTGAGTTCCAGTCTGTTCACAGTGATTCACTTTGTAGCCATGGGTAAATATTCAGTTGCGAACGAGGTACACAGTAGCAGGTACACGCCAAGACTCGAGGAATTTGGGTGTGTGCACCGAGTTGGCAAAGAGCATATCCTCGGCTTGTAACGATTCATTGTTTATTCAAATAAAACCGGGTTCACACGCTCACAATATTTGCATTTGATCACGCACGTGAGAACCCAGTTGATGTAAATGAATGAACTTGATGATGATGATGTACTGTTTGTTTAACACGTAGGCTTTTGCGACCAATATTATTAATAATAGAGGCTTTTTCGCGATCTAACCCAAAAACCTCTTATGGATATACTGTTTGTTGTTGTAACGTTCTTACCCCGTGCCCCTACTGGACATCTGTGAACAAGAGCTCTATTGCTCATCGGATTCTACCATTATAAATTAATATTCTGATTCTGATGAATCCTTCAAAGTCAGAGTGGTGTCACAGTGCCAGCGTTGCCACTTGGCAATGTTTCTGTGCCGAGTTAAAACTCGCGACCCCGAGGTCTCGCCCCACGGCACAACCACCGTGTAGAAACTAAATCTCTCCCGGATGAGAACAAACAATGTCCTTGTTATTGAGGGCTTCCAGATCATTCGCGGGGAGAGGGCTGTGTTCCGTTGCAGCATTGCTGTCAGCGCGGCCAAAACCCTGCTGGTGTTCCCATCACCGAGACGAAATCTCAGTCGGCTGTCGTTTATTTGCTTGCATGAGAAGCGAAAGGCTTTAGCTCTTCAACTCGATCGCTCTATTAAACTGCGTTTTTGTGTTTAGTTTGTTGTCCTTACCTCAGATTAGCACGGTATGGCTACGTACGACTCAAAATAAGTTCTACATACATACAATGCCTGGGATCGGCCAGAATTGCTTTTCTGCCCATCTAGAATCATGAATGCTTTTTGCTAAGCTCAATTCACGACAGGTTCTCGGTGGAATCCAATTTTCTTGTACAAATCTCGGTTCAGTTCCTATTCACATGAAAGTCGATTTTTTTTACGTGGTAATTGCCCACAGAGGAATCGTGATTCGTGCAGGAATCGTCACGGGAAACCCCCAGCTCTTGTGTAGCCCCTATTATCATGGTTGGCTACGTACGGTGCAAAAAGAAGTTCAACGTACGTACGTTGAGCCACTGCCGTACGTGCGCGTGTGTGCGCTGTGTGTTGGAGTGCCTGATGAGTTTTGTACCGCTTACACACCCCCCCCCCCCCACCGCGTTGTTTGGCTTTCGCGGTAGCAAGAGTTACCTTTTCCCAGCAATAATAACAGGGCCGTTGTGTTTTAACAGCATTGTAAAACTGTGCCATAAAATGTAACTACGTGGGGTAGAAGTTGAGCGTATGGTTTGTGTGGCGACGATTATGACGACGACAATGAGGATAACGACGATGATGATAACGATGACGGCGACGATGATGATGATGACGACGACGATGATTACGATGACAGTGACTCGCATGTCGAGGCCATCGCACTGTCCAGGATACCCAGAATGCAACTCTTGTTTTGTCAGAGGAGCGACTGCACAGCCCAAAAATTGGCACGTGTGCCACTGATTCGTCCCCGCTGATCAAGGTGGAACTGTGAACCCGCGTCGTTATGTTTAATTCCAATTCTAGTTCATCAGAGTCATTGGAGACTCTTTGATGCGGTGTTCTTCACTCATTTTCAGAGGGGGGCCAGTTTTGCTGACAATACATCATCAGTGCAAGGGCTGCCACACATTTAAAACCATTGGGGTTTGACTGCAGCACGATGATGATGGGGGGGGGGGGGTTCACTATCTGTGTGTTATATTCTTGGTTCTTTTGGTAAAGTTACGTAGAAGAGTGACTTACCGAAAGAACCAAAAATATGAATCCCTGCAGTCACGAAAGCTTTAAATCGAAATTTATCTGTGTATTGTTGGGGGCCGCACGTCAGGGCCCGCACTAAAGGCCACCAGGGGCCGCCAGTGACCCACGGGCCTTTAATTGAAGAACAATGATTGTCAGGCTGCTGTAGACACAATTGAGATACAATTTCATTTAAACGCCCTATAACTTGAAGATCCTACAATGGAGGAGGAACAGCAAAACTATTTAAACCCTCTCCTGAAGCCCTCTCTCACACCTCGACATTGGCATTTAGCTTCCGAGCATAACTTGAATTTGTGATTGCTAGTTTCCCTGTCAAAGCTACACCCGTAAGCGCTGTTCATCCTGCGAGTGGAGTAAGATCCACTCGTCAAGGACTCCCAGCAAAGTGACTCAGTCCTGAGTTCACCGGCTGCTGGGAGATATTCAGCCGACTTAGCCGGTGCCGTTTTTAGCTCCGTGAAGTTGGTACCGAATGCCAACGAATCATCTTCTTTGCTTCTTTTGGTAAAGTCACGTAGAATGAGAATAAAATAATAAATTTATAAAATAAAATAACACAATAAAATTCTCACGACGTTTCGGCCACAACACAAGCGGCCACGACACAAGCGTGAGAATTTTATTGTGTTATTTTATTTTATCAATTTATTATTTTATTCTCATTCTACGTGACTTTACCGAAAGAACCAAAGAAGATGAATCCTTGTAGTCACGAAAGCTTTGAATCGAATGGCAACGAATCATATTTGTTCAAATGATACAGGAACGTATTCCAATGGAAGAGTTTGTTCCGTTATCGAAATATCTCGGGCTACGCAACACAAATACCCACTGCATAGTAGCGTGCAAGCGTGTGTTTGCGCAAGTTGTTGTGAGGCTGTGTGTGTGTTTGAGTGCTGTACAAGGGCACACTTTATCAGCACCGTGCACGGCTCAGGAAGCGTGTGCAGTTTTGGAATCCCTGTGGTCAGCGCTAGGGAAATGTCAGCACTACTTGCCTTACAGATAAGAGAGGCAGCAGAGTGTTTTCGCAGTGATAGGTTAAACGGGCAGCGTCAGGAATATTAACTACACGTGTTTTAAATGTGTACGCCCAGATAAATCTGGAACAACGCATGATTGTAAATCGATAGCCGGTATTTTAAATGTGTGCCTGGCAAGGTGTTTGGTGCCCGTTGCATCGGCTGATAAGCCCCATGGGCCAACAGCAGTCGCTAATTGTTCGTGCCAAATGCGGTCACAAATGTGTCACCGAAACTCTGAGCGTAAATAAAATGACCTAATCCGGTGTGGTTTTAAGTAGCATTGAAAACAGCCTCGCTTAATGGCTTGGCTCGGCAGCTTGTTGGATATCTTGATGAGGGTCGAGGTGGATCTCAATTCCAGCCGTCTTCCACGTTTCGAACGCGAGTAATGCTTTTAAATACACATAGGAGCTCAGTGCAGCTGCCTCACCGTGTGTTGATGTGGAGTCTGTTGTGCAGCTGTATATACTCAATTATTAACATTACGATGAATATATCCCTTTTATGAATGCACTGATGGATGAAGGCCTCCACACGATTGTGTCAGACATGAGGGTTGTTTGACCATACTTCACCACGTGGGGTCAGTGCCAGTTGGTAGAGGGGGTGGACTGAGGACCCATTCAGATGTCACTGTGCCCATAGATGGTGATGAGATGTTAACTACCTCGCCTGGTATACAGGAGGTCATGGGTTCGATCCCAACCCGGATGCCTGCTGTATTTTTGGAATTTGCGCATTCTCTCCATAGTCAGTTGGATTTTTTTCCGGGTCCTCTGGTTTTTCCCACCATATTTAGAATTGACGTCACGCGTTTGGAGTGTTTGGCCGCGATCAATGTCCACGTGATGAACCATTTCGTTGAGCTACCATTTGTGGCCAGGTCACTTCAGAAAAATAGCTACGTAGCTCAGTGTGCCTTACCTGGAAAAATAAAAAGTTTAGTTTATAATTTAATAGTTTAAGATGTTAACCATGGCTGGGAATTGAACTCAGGGCTCCAGCTTCATAGTACACTATGCTAATCTCTCCACCCCGAAAATAACAAGAATAATAATAACGTCAGGGTGTAACTTTGGAAGCTTGTCTCTGGGCAGGAACAGAACGACATGCTGGCAGAGAGCAAAGTCTCCTCGCAGTCCGTGTCAAATCCACAAAGCTCGCCCCAAGAGCAACAGGCATTCTGGGAAACCGATCAAACATCTCTTAAAGAGAGACGCTTTCAGCTACAGCGACAGTTGCTTGTCTCCGTTGGGGGCTGGTTACTCCGTTCCAGCAACAGCGTAGCAACCATGCTAATCGCACCTCCGATTAGCATGGTTGGCTATGTAGGGTGCGAAAAAAGTTCAACGTACGTACCTACAGCGTGCATGGTAAAGCTGTCGGGCCAAGCCTGCACAATCACGATGTTTGCTCGGCACAGGGAAACGTGCACACCATGCAGCAGGAGACGTCTTGGGCCGTGCAAGATGTTAACTCCCTCGCCTGGTATACAGGAGCTCGGGGGTTCGATCCCGACCCTGACGCCTGCTGTATATTTGGAGTTTGCGTGTCTCTCTCTCCCCCGTGGTCGTGTGAATTTTTCTACGAGTCTTCCATTTTTTCCCCTCCGCATTTAGAATTGACATCCGTTTAGAGTATTTGGCTGCTATAAATTTCCACGTGATGACAAGGCACTTCGTTGAGCTATCGTTTGTGGCCAGGCCGCTTCAGATAAAGAGGTATATAGCTCAGTGGGCCTTGCCCGGTAAAGTAAAAATAGTTTAGATTATATTTTAGTTTTATGTATCTTGAACTTCTTTCTCACCGTACGTAGCCAGCCGGCTAATCGGACAACTTCCACGCACGATGCTGAAATGTGGTTTAAACCGGAGGACACATCTTAATCACAGTCCGAATCGGTTAATACATATATACTGCGCCCAGCTAAAAAAAACCCGAACCCCGCTTCCCCGCTTCCGCCCGCAGGAATCGGCAAGAACGTTCTGTGCGAGAAGGCGGTGACGGCGGAGGCGGCGCTGGAGATGGTGCTGGCGGCGCGCTACTACCCGCAGCTGCTGAGCCTCATGGGCACGGCGCTGCGCATGCTGCCCGCCTTCCAGCGCATGCGCGAGCTCATCGCCGCGGGCCGCGTCGGCCGCGTCATGGTGTGCGAGGCGCGCGTGCACTCGGGCAGCGTGCTGGGCCGCCGCTACAGCTGGCTGTGCGACGAGCTCATGGGCGGCGGCGGCCTGCACGCCTCGGGCGGCTACATCGTCGACCTGGTGACCTTCCTGACGGGCCAGCGGGCCGAGCGCGCGCACGGCCTGCTGCGCACGTTCGTGCGCCAGACGGGCGACATCCGCGGCGTGCGCCGCGTCACCAGCGACGACTTCTGCGCCTTCCAGCTGCTGCTGAGCGGCGGCGCCTGCGCCACCGTCACGCTCAACTTCAACCTGCCCGGCGCCTTCGCGCACGAGGTGACGGTGGTGGGCTCGCTGGGCCGGCTGACGGCGCGCGGCGCCGACCTGTACCTGCGGCTCAACGCGGAGGGCTCGGAGGAGGAGCTCGTGCTCCGGGACAGCACGGCCGTGCCCACCTCGGAGCTGCCGGAGCGAGCGCTGCAAGACATTCCCTCCCTCTACCTCAAGGTACGCGACTGACGACGACGACGACTGAGCGTGCTTGATGCCCGCGTGACCATTCTTGCAGCGTGCGGATATCGTCGCAAGCCCGCTGCGTTTCAAAGGCGATGTTGCTCAGTGTGATCCCAATTGAGTAATTTGCAGGTAATGTTTTATCGTTTTGCTCATTTGGACCGCGACGCCGGAACGCCATGGGCCGAGTCGTTTTGAATGCCCCTCCGTCGCGAAGCTGACGGCGTGTCGTAGTGCATTGTAGTTGATACACACCGCAGTGATAACCCTTGCGCACTCTCTCTTTCGGAAGTTGATGAAGATATGAACCGCGGACATTTATGTTCCTGCATTGCGGAGTGACTGCCGATCTCCTGCCTGCGGTTGAACCAGCGCCAGGTTAACCGGGCGCTCTGACGGCGTGAGCTCACACTGGAGCCGTGTTTGCGTTTTGGCTGTTGTGCGCGGTGGCGTGTCGTTGGCAGTGGTTGTTTTGCAAAATGTTTTCTCCGGAATGCGGGGAAATTATTGCGCGTTGATTCAGGGGCGACGAGGCTCGTAATGGGCCTCATGAATTCCCTGTCTTGGGACTCGTTATCGGTAACACGTAGTCTCCAGCACGTGAGGACTCTTCAGCAGTGCGTAGCCGCCAGCACGTGCAGGACTCGTCGGAGGCGCATAGCCTCCAGCGTGCGGGGACTCGTCAGTGCCACAGAGCCTCCAGCGTGTGGGGACTCTTCAGCAGTGCGTAGCCTCAAGCACGTGGGGACTCATCAGTGCCACGTAGCCTCCAGCTTGTGGGGAATCGTCAGTGCCACGTAGCCTTTAGCACGCGCGGCTTTCTCAGCGCTCGTTCGCCCGTAATTTTCCAGCATCTCGACGCCACCCTGAGATACAGTGAGGGAAAAAAAGTATTTGATCCCCTGCTGATTTTGTACGTTTGCCCACTGACAAAGAAATGATCAGTCTATAATTTTAATGGTAGGTGTATTTGAACAGTGAGAGACAGAATAACAACAAATCCAGAAAAACGCATGTCAAAAATGTTATAAATTGATTTGCATTTTAATGAGGGAAATAAGTATTTGACCCCTCTGCAAAACATGACTTAGTACTTGGTGGCAAAACCCTTGTTGGCAATCACAGAGGTCAGACGTTTCTTGTAGTTGGCCACCAGGTTTGCACACATCTCAGGAGGGATTTTGTCCCACTCCTCTTTGCAGATCTTCTCCAAGTCATTAAGGTTTCGAGGCTGACGTTTGGCAACTCGAACCTTCAGCTCCCTCCACAGCTTTTCTATGGGATTAAGGTCTGGAGACTGGCTAGGCCACTCCAGGACCTTAATGTGCTTCTTCTTGAGCCACTCCTTTGTTGCCTTGGCCGTGTGTTTTGGGTCATTGTCATGCTGGAATACCCATCCACGACCCATTTTAAATGCCCTGGCTGAGGGAAGGAGGTTCTCACTCAAGAATTGACGGTACATGGCCCCGTCCATCGTCCCTTTGATGGGATGAAGTTGTCCTGTCCCCTTATCAGAAAAACACCCCTAAAGCATAATGTTTCCACCTCCATGTTTGACGGTGGGGATGGTGTTCTTGGGGTCATAGGCAGCATTCCTCCTCCACCAAACACGGCGAGTTGAGTTGATGCCAAAGAGCTCCATTTTAGTCTCATCTGACCATAACACTTTCACCCAGTTGTCCTCTGAATCATTCAGATGTTCATTGGCAAACTTCAGACGGGCATGTATATGTGCTTTATCTTCTTTGGTTCTTTCGGTAAAGTCACGTAGAATGAGAATAAAATAATAAATTGATAAAATAAAATAACATTATTATTTTATTCTCATTCTACGTGACTTTACCGAAAGAACCAAAGAAGATGAATCATTGCAGTCACGAAAGCTTTAAATCGAAATTTATATGTGCTTTCTTGAGCAGGGGGACCTTGCGGGCGCTGCAGGATTTCAGTCCTTCACGGCGTAGTGTGTTACCAATTGTTTTCTTGGTGACTATGGTCCCAGCTGCCTTGAGATCATTGACAAGATCCTCCCGTGTAGTTCTGGACTGATTCCTCACCGTTCTCATGATCATTGCAACTCCACGAGGTGAAATCTTGCATGGAGCCCCAGGCTGAGGGAGATTGACAGTTCTTTTGTGTATCTTCCATTTGCGAATAATCGCACCAACTGTTGTCACCTTCTCGCCAAGCTGCTTGGCAATGGTCTTGTAGCCCATTCCAGCCTTGTGTAGGTCTACAATCTTGTCCCTGACATCATTGGAGAGCTCTTTGGTCTTGGCCATCGTGGAGAGTTTGGAATCTGATTGATTGATTGCTTCTGTGGACAGGTGTCTGTTAAACTGGTAACAAGCTGAGATTTGGAGCACTCCCTTTAAGAATGTGCTCCTAATCTCAGCTCGTTACCTGTATAAATACACTTGGGAGCCAAAAATCTTTCTGATTGAGAGGGGGTCAAATACTTATTTCCCTCATTAAAATGCAAATCAATTTATAACATTTTTGACATGCCTTTTTCTGGATGTTTTTGTTGTTATTCTGTCTCTCACTGTTCAAATAAACCTACCATTAAAATTATAGACTGATAATTTCTTTGTCAGTGGGCAAACGTACAAAATCAGCAGGGGATCAGATGCTTTTTTCCCTCACTGTAAATGCAGACTCATTCCCAGTGATGTTGACACGAAGACGGCTCACGTTTAGTGTTTTTGTCGAGTGCCTACCAAAACAAAGATCCCCGACATAGCCTATACAGACTGATGGGTGCAAGTGCTGTTAGCGAGCACCAATGAGGGGGGGTGGTTTGAACAGCACCGTGCCTGCCCGCCTTTGTCTCCCCGGCGCTGATATTTTATCACCACGCCAGGTATTAATTTAAGACTGAATCGACCTCGGTAGAGGATCAGAACCGCTTCAGTAAATTGAACCCAGGTCGACCATCTTCGCAGCACAGTATTATTAGCTGTAACTACTGTTTTTATTTTACCAGGTAAATTATAGCTCAACAAAGTGGCTTATCACGTGGAAAAATGTATCGCAGCCAAATGCTCTAAGCGCGTGTTTTAGAGTCTTTGTGGAGGGGAAAACCGGAGTACCCGGAGAAGAAGCCACGCAACCACAGGCACCCGGGTTGGGATGGAATCCACGACCTCCTGTACACCAGGCGAGACGGTTAACATCTCGCAACCGTGGCCAACCAGTATGCCGCCACTGCCCACACGCATCAACACTTACCCCCTCCACGCAGGAATGCGTCTTGCGCACAGCAGCAGTAGCGCCGGCGCCTGCAGCTTCTCACCCCCCCTCCCTGCGCCCCATTGGCTCTCCCACCCACCACCTTCCCCATGTACAAAGCGGCTGGGGGCTGTGTGCGGTGCGTGACTGGACGTGGTGGATCCTGGTCAGGGAGCATTCCTACGTTGAAGCTTCCACTGTAAAAGGGACTTGTGGTCTAAATAGGGTCTTAGCCGCCTATAGCTGAAGGTCATCTGTCTGTTTGGGTGGCTAAGAGGCCTAGGAGTTGGTGTGCTTGCCACTAAGCTACTGCGTCTGTAGTTTAACTCTCACTACTGCCATGTTGTGGGTTTACTCTCCAACATACTTGTAACGAATTGGCATGTTTTGTTTACGTGACAAACCTTACCTATTGGCTGTGTTGGACGGTGGCGGGTTTAACGACACAATTATAGTTCCGCGATCTAACCCAAAAACCTCTATTATGGATAATATTTAGTCGTGAAAGCCCACGTGTTAAACTCACTACTGCTACACAGTACTTTTGTTGTACATATGTATGTTGAACTTCTTTCTTGGAAACCACCACCAAAGTAGGAGACCTTTTGATATGTGGATGTCAAAGACCCTGTGATATACCAATGTCAAGGGTCAGGCTATTGTGAGCTAGTGTTCTGGCAGTGTCTCTACAATCTCCCACCATTACCACTGTGAAAGTGCCCCGCATAACGCCATTTCCTTCGCGTAGATTGTTCTTGGGAGTCTCGCGTAGTTTCAAGGATCCTTCGTCAGAATGGTTTTGGGCAGTACCTACTTAAGGAGTTGCTGTGAGTGTGCCTTGTTTTGCGAGTGCCTGGAGAAACCTCCGCGCATTCCAGGGGATGATGCTGAAAGGGGAACCCGGATCCAGGGTTTTTTTATTGGAATAACCCCAATGCTGCTGAAATAATTCACTCCCAGAAGGCCGTGTTGCCGATGACAGGCTGTGTGCACTGGCAGAGCCAGTGGGGGGGAGGGGGTGTGGTGGCACGTGCCCCCCCCAGTGATCCGATCGAAATCCTTAATTTTTATCGGATCATTTGGGTTTATTAGTAATACATCGGCATTTTGCGACCCCCATTGCCACTGTGTAGCATATTATTACGTGCCAGGGACTATGAGTTGATAGGACAATAGTCTGGGTCCATAATTGGCAATAAGTAATGACAAAGCATTTATAAATGACTCACAGAATTGTGCGCAGTTGCGTCTACAGCACACGACTTCCCTGAAGGCATCAACACCTTCAGTGTGGGCGATGCCGATCACACAACGCGGTTCGAATTCGACCCTCGATAGATGGCTGCGCCATCGCCGCACATGCGTTGAATATAAAGCAAAGGGACAAGTTCTTACTTACTAACAGTTCCTTACTTACTAACAACTCCTTACTAACAACTCCTTACTTACTAACAACTCCTTACTGACAACTCCTTACTTACTAACAACTCCTTACTTACTAACAATTCCTTACTTACTGACAACTCCTTACTTACTGACAACTCCTTACTTACTGACAACTCCTTACTAACAACTCCTTACATACTTACAACTCCTCTATCATTTATCATTGCTGGAGGGGTTGCCCCCCCTACCTGAAAATCCTGGCTCCGCCATTGGCGGGACACGTATGTTCCACTTATTTTATTTGATTACTCATTCTCTCCACGACAATGCAAATGATCATTAAAGGTGCGTGAACCGCACGAGTGCGGTTCACGCACTCACTTGCATTACTGCCATCTCCTGGCCAACGTGAACCCAGTGGGTTTAGAAGTTCCCATCGGTTTGCGTGGTCCTCGGGCCCTCGCCTCCAAAGCGGTGGCTGCCAGGCGAACGTCATCGCACCTTGCTTGTAGCAAGACTTTGTTGTCACACGGCCGTGGCTGCTCGAGCAGTGTGTGTGTTAGTTTATCTGTGAGTGTGTGTCTGTCTGTGTATGTGGGAGCGGTAGTGTAGCGGTTAGCGCTGCGCTACGAACCTGGCGACATTGAGTTCGAGAACCTGGTGCAGTGTGTAAACATTACCACGAGGGAGACAAAGGCGGTCAGGCGTGGTGCTGACCACCCATCCACATCGTGTGCCGTGACGGCCTTCATAAGTGCTCGCTAACAGCACTTCCCCCAACATTATGTTAAGGTAATAGGGGGATCTTTGTCTATTTGTCTTGTGTAGCAGAGTAAGGGGCGCAGCTGGTGTATCTAGCAGTAAGCTCAGTCGGTCAACTCATGGCACCTGCAGGACCTGTCCCGTGACCTCCTGTCAGCGAGCCTTCGACACTTCAAGTGGCCTCAAAGTGCACCTGGCCTGGCACAGGCACCGTGGTGACGTCACCGTTGCTTAGTGGCGAATTGCGGCTGTTGGTATTGGTGGTTTAATGTTGCACTGGTGAGGCGATGCGTGCATCGTGATTGACAGCTTGTGGTCAGGCACCTGTGTGTCACGAGGCATCTTGAAGCAGTATTTACAACAAAGGATGTGGTGTGAATGTGATTTACAACACAACTCCCATTAGGTGTTGCGGGGGTGTGTATTGATTAACGTGGCTCTAATGCGTTAGCTCCTGCTCTTGCCGTTGGGTCTGTTAAGTTGCCCCACTTAAAGGAGATGTTATCAATACTCTTTGGTTCTATTCGGTAAAGTCACGTAGGTAAAAAATAAAACAACAAAAATCACGATGTTTCGGCCACAACACAAGTACGTGACTTTACCGAATAGAACCAAAGAGTGGATCCTTGCAGTCACGAAAGCTTCAAATCTGGAAGAGATGTTATCAAGTTTCTGCTTCGGTGAATATATCAGTATCTTAGAAGGTTAATTAAATATAATAGCGTTTTAAGACTGTCGGGCACATAATGAGAACTCCTCAATGCAATTTGTTCAATCGAAGTCCACATTCACTCCGTGCCTAACCCCACCTAACGAGGCGGCTCAATCCAACACTGTTATGTGTTGCTGTATAGTAATAATGTTGTACAGGCACTCCTCTACTTACGAACGAGTGAGGTTCCAGAGGTTTGTTTGTTTGTCCAACTGGATTCCAAATATGTTCTACGGCATGTACAATAAACACGGGGAATGGCTTTAAAAGTTGTACAATCTCGTGTAGATATGGATGCCACCGTTTCTTCATGTTCTGTAGATGTAGATGCCACTGGTTCTTCACCTTCTGTAGATGTAGATGTCACCGGTTCTTCACGTTCTCTAGATGTAGATTCCACTGGTTCTTCACGTTCTGCAGATGTAGATACCACTGGTTCTTCACGTTCTGCAGATGTAGATGCCACTGGTTCTTCACGTTCTGCAGATGTAGATGCCACTGGTTCTTCACGTTCTGTAGACGTAGATGCCACTGGTTCTTCACGTTCTGCAGATGTAGATGCCACTGGTTCTTCACGTTCTGCAGATGTAGATGCCACTGGTTCTTCACGTTCTGTAGACGTAGATGCCACTGGTTCTTCACGTTCTGGAGATGTAGATGCCACTGGTTCTTCACGTTCTGTAGATGTAGATGCCACTGGTTCTTCACGTTCTGCAAACGTAGATGCCACTAGTTCTTCACGTTCTGTAGACGTAGATGCCACTGGTTCTTCACGTTCTATAGATGTAGATGCCACTGGTTCTTCACGTTCTGTAGACGTAGATGCCACTGGTTCTTCACGTTCTGTAGATGTAGATGCCACTGGTTCTTCACGTTCTGTAGACGTAGATGCCACTGATTCTTCATGTTCTGTAGATGTAGATGCCACTGGGTCTTCACGTTCTGCAGACGTAGATGCCACTGGTTCTTCACGTTCTGTAGATGTAGATGCCACTGATTCTTCATGTTCTGTAGATGTAGATGCCACTGGTTCTTCACGTTCTGTAGACGTAGCTGCCACTGGTTCTTCACGTTCTGTAGACGTAGATGCCATTGGTTCTTCACTTTCTGCAGGAAGTAGATGCAAACTGGTTCTTCACGTTCTGCAGACGTAGATGCCACTGGTTCTTCACGTTCTGTAGATGTAGATGCCACTGGTTCTTCATGTTCTGTAGATGTAGATGCCACTGATTCTTCACGTTCTGCAGATGTAGATGCCACTGGTTCTTCACGTTCTGTAGATGTAGATGCCACTGGTTTTTCATGTTCTGTAGATGTAGATGCCACTGGTTCTTCACGTTCTGCCGATGTAGATGTCACTGGTTCTTCACGTTCTGTAGACGTAGATGCCACTGATTCTTCACGTTCTACAGACGTAGATGCCACTGGTTCTTCACGTTCTGCACATGTAGATGCCACTGGTTCTTCTGTAGATGTAGATGCCACTGGTTCTTCATGTTCTGTAGACGTAGATGCCACTGGTTCTTCACGTTCTACAGACGTAGATGCCACTGGTTCTTCACGTTCTGTAGATGTAGATGCCACTGGTTCTTCTGTAGATGTAGATGCCACTGGTTCTTCATGTTCTGTAGACGTAGATGCCACTGGTTCTTCACGTTCTACAGACGTAGATGCCACTGGTTCTTCACGTTCTGCAGATGTAGATGCCACTGGTTCTTCACGTTCTGTAGATGTAGATGCCACTGGTTCTTCACGTTCTGCAGATGTAGATGCCACTGGTTCTTCACGTTCTGTAGACGTAGATGCCACTGATTCGTCATGTTCTGTAGATGTAGATGCCACCGGTTATTCGCGTTCTGCAGATGTAGATTCCACCACAGCCGTCTATTGCGCGGCGGTTAAACTTGCGACTCTCGGTCCGAACGGTCAACTTGACGTACGGACCAGGTTTGTCCGTATCTCTGAAAGTTCAGAAGTCGAATGTACGTAAGTAGTTGAGTCCCTGTACAGGCCTACCTCTTTTTGTGCTGCCTCTTATAACGCTGTTTTGTTATGACGCTCTTTGTCCTAGAGGAAAATTCCTGCGTGGATCAGCCCCCATATACAGAAGGAAGTTGACGTGGTCTCTGCCCATCGTGCTCTTGTGGAACCTGAATGGAGGGGTCTGTTGTATCGATTCTGCTCACAGTCGATCCGATGGCCACATTAGAGTGGCGATCCATCGAGGGTTAATCGCTGCATCGATCAATTGGCGATCCATGGAACGAGTAATCCCATGAGTATAGCTTCCCACAGATCGTGTGTTTACGGCAGACGTCGTCATTAAAAGCTATTTTTTTTTATAAAATGCTTTAATACATTTATCACGTGTATAGTATCATTATGAAGGCTGTCACTGGTATCCCATATAGGTGTCGCTCATAGCTAAAAAATAGCGCCGTTGGTAACGCATCCCCATTGGAGCCACGTTATTGTGGCCTCCTGGGCCGCTGTTTCGCACCGTGCTCCGTTTACCAACAATGTATGCCGAGCACTGTAAGAGGGGTACGCCTGCACTGTATAGTGCCGTATTGTGTTGTGTTGCGGTGTATCGCGCCGTATTGCCCCGTGCCGTATCGTGCCTCTACCTTGCCGTGTGTGCGCTGCAGGGCCTGGTACAGACGGTGCGGGCGCTGCGCGCCTCGTTCGAGGTGCGTGCCGAGCGGCGGGCGTGGGAGCGCGGCCCCCTGCACTCGGCCGCCACCTTCGAAGACGGCCTCTACATGGCCAGCGTGGTGGAGGCCGTGCGCCAGTCCAGCCGCCTCGGCGAGTGGGTCGCCGTGCCGCCCACGCCGGGCCCCGAGGGCGGCGCGGCGCCGGCGGAGGCTTCTGCGGCTTCGGCGGCTTCGGGGGCGCTCGCGGCCACGTCGACGTGCACGAGCTGCGACGGAGGAGCGAGTGTGAGCGACGGAGGAGGAGGAGGAGTGGGCGATGCCGAGTCCGAGAGAGACGGCCTCCCTTGAGCGACTTTTCGAACGGCCGGAAAATTCACCTTTGAGACCCATTGAAATCGATCTGATGGCTGAGCAATGGCGGTTCACGTGACTCGTTCAAGAATATTCAAGTTTACGTAATTTAAACACGACAGTTCCCATCTTTAATTTGTTATTTTATAAAGAGGACGTGGATAGCCGTACTTACCGATGGCCGATTTTTTTTGCCTTTGTAAGTTTCCAGGTAAGCGTCTTGGGTTGTGACTCAAGCAGACGGACTTGCATTTATTTGTGAACGATCTCACAGGGTGTTTAACGTCAACTTTACAACATAATTTTTTTGTCGTGCTAACAGAAACTTCCCGAATCTGTTTCGTATTTAGCTGAGTGTGGGCAGCCACTCACCAGTCGGATCCTCGTTAACCGCCCAGTAATTTATGCACGGAATTACCAATACGTGACTTTTGTTACCAGATTGGCTTTTAAGATGCCCTTGACATCACTCTCAAGAGATGGATAGTGTCCTGGTGTCATAGCTGCCAGCTCAAAATCTATATTTTTTTAACAACTATTCGGAATTTAAAAACTCCTTATACCGGCGCTAGATATCCACTCACAAGAGACATTGTGTCCAGTTCACTCTCCCCGTGTGTAATACATTTAATAACTAATGGTGTCGCAGACGAGGGGCGAGGAGGCGCCGCCGCAGCCGGTGTGACGTCGCGAAACCGAACGTCCGACGCGGTCTCGGCACCCCAACGTCGACCCCCCCGCGTCGACCCGCGTTCTCCTCCTAGCCCACGCGGCTCGACGTCACCCCTCCTCACCCCTCCCCCCGGCCCCCGCCCTCCCGTGTGGAGCGTGCCGCGTGGGAGTCCGGGGAGCTGCCGACGGAGAGAAACTTTTTTGTCTTTTTCGGTGACGATGGCAACGGAAGAAAGTGTCCTGAGCCGCTGGCTTGGGGTTTGGGGTGGCCTTTCCAACTACTGAACCGTATGGGGGGGGGGGAGTAGGACAATGAATAGAAATATGCGAAAGCTTTACTTATATTTAATAAAATATATGAATTTAGCTTTTTTTTTCGGCTAACAGGTTTTAACTACTGTAATGTGAAGAGAGTGCAGGTGCTGCCCTCTCTGCCTGCGTGATTGTGATTGGTTGTCAACGCTTCAAAGGTCAGCTCATGCTGCTCCCTGATTTGCTGCAGGCGAATCGGAGATCTCAGTCTTACGTTTTTAAACATGCAGTGTTGTTTTGTACGTTTCACGGGTGAACTATTTTTAACTTTTTTTGCACGTTTCATCCGGGGGGGAGGGGGTACTGCCGATTGTAACACGATGCTGGCACGTTGGTCAATGGCACGGAATCAAAATTGCCCCCTACGCTTAATGTATGTGATGTCACGTGTTGTAATTACATGTGTGTAGTGGGCAGCGGTGGTGTAGCGGTTAGCACGCCGCGCTACAAATCCGGCGACCCGAGTTCCATCCTCACGGCCAACACCAGTGACGATAATCTGTACCGATCCTGGGCCTCCCCTAAGTCGACTCAGCCTCAAATGAGTATCTGGTGCGGTGTGTAAACATCGCCACTTGGGAGACAAAGTCGGCCGGGCGTGGTGCTGGCCACCCACCCCCTCGTGCGCCGTGCCAGCCTTCATAAGTGCTTGCTAACAGCACTTGCTCCAACAGTCTGTGAAGGCTACACGGGGGTTCTTTGTCTTTGTAATGCAAGCTGGAGCTCTCAATTCCGAGTCTGAAGTCATGATTCTTCTCTCAGAAATCGGATACAGTTCCCAACAGCATCGTGGGTTCAGCGAGATAATGGAATTGTGTGGGTGCCGAGCTGGGCAAAGCCTGGTGTGTGTGGTAAAGAGAGGGCAGGGTGGCTGGCCTGGGGGGTGGAATCGCCTTTGAAACACGCGGCCGATGTCTGCGTGATTCATTTCAACAGCAATTCTGGTCGGCCTGTGCCAGTTGCGGCCTTAACTCGTCCATGCAGCCCTCAAGGACCTTCTGTTTTTTTCTTTTGTCAGCGCCAGAGTTTGGGTGAGAGCGAAGCGATCTGGTGCGCTCGTTATGTGGGTACGTATGTTGAACTACTTTTTCGCACCGTTACGTAGCCAACCCTGCTTATCGGAGGTGCGGGGCTAACTGTATTGCCACTGTAATGAATTGCAATGGCAATACTCATTTCTTTAGAACTGCTTTTTGTGTTTAGTTTGTTGTCCTTCCCCCGCACCTCTGATTTGCACGGTTGGCTACGTACGTCGCGGGAGTAGGTCGCGACGTACATACGTACAATGGCGATTCTAACCCTGCCTACAATTTAAAATAATTTATTTCCTGGCCGTCTGGAATCATCGATGCTTTTTGCTCAGCTCAATTCACAACAGGATCTCGGTGGCATCCAATTTCATGATACAAATTCCAGGTCGTCCAGGTCGGTTCCCATTCACATGAAAGTCGATTTTTAACATGGGAATCGCCCACAGAGGAATTGTGATTCGTGCAGAAATCGTCACGGGAATCACCCAGCTCTTGAGCAGCCCCTATAGACGTGCTGTCAATTACAGTCCTACTTCAGTCGTTGTACAGATGCGGATTAAACAAAAGAGAACTGGATTTATTTAAACAATTTAAACTACACTTTTTTTATTTTACCAGGTAAGGCCCACTGAGCTGTTTAGCTCTTTTTCAGAAGAGACCTCGCCACACAAATTATAGCTCAACGAAGTGGCTTATCATAGCAGCCAAATACTCTAAAAGCATGTTGATTCTAAATGTGGAGGGAAAAACCGGAGGATCCAGAGAAAAATCCACGGGACCACGGCGAGAGGCATGCAAACTACAAATATACAGCAGGTGTCAGATTTGGGATGGAACCCACGACCTCCTGCGTACCAGACAAGGTAGTTAACATCTCGCCACTGCGGTGCCCTAACTGTTTCTCTAATTATTTTATTTCATTCACCTCATTTTGTAAATAAAACCCTCCCTGTTTCCTCGCTGGGGTGACGCGGGTGACGTGACTCTGTATAATTCCTGCACTGATGGGCATTAGTCGTGTATCCAGGGCATAACTTCACACTTGAACATGCTGCTGGCAGTCGACCTCAAGTTAACTCCAGGCATCATCTCCTCTGTGCACAAGGACATGGTTATGAAAGCAACTGGTATCCGCGTGTATTCGCGCAATTGTAAAATCATCATCTTGGGGTTACAGATGGAGTCGTGTGTTCTCAATCTCCCCGGACAGTCGTGCCGAGTCCTGACACATGGTCCAGGAGATCGCCGATTGAGACGTTGGGCCGATTTTTTTCAGAGTCTCTCTGCACTCAGAAACTGGAGAGCCTACAGGAAACTGCGTACAAGGGTATATGCATATGTAGGCATGTATGTATGGGTGAACTTCTTTCTCACTTTACGTAGCCAACCGTGCTAATCTGAGGTGCGTGGGAAGGAGGAAGTAAGAGATGCGGCTGAAAGCTACCTGCTGTACTGCTGCCCATGGGCGCATTACTTCCCAGCATGCCTCTCTTTCGCCCAATAGCACACGTGTCCCAATCGCACGTGATCGACAAATGTTTTCGGTGTTTCATTTTAGCATCGGGAACTTTACAATGTCGGTGACATCTGTCACCTCAGGAAATCATTTAAAGCAACCCTCATGTGACTGTTGGCATGCCGCGTAAACGAGAGTGTATATGTGTGTGTGTATATAATCTGTACGTCTGTATAAATATTGTACAGGTGTTCAATTCAAAGTAAGAGGTCAGGGACTGCATTGGCATTAGTTTATAAGCACAGACTGGAAATACTTTACCACCGTCGTCGTGAACACTTCTTCTTAGCTATCATAAAATAATATATATTATAAAGATAATAGCCCACTCAAACAATATGCAGCACAGTCCCTTTCGAGATCACACTGTAATAATTGGTAGTAATTAAAACGATTTAAAAGTTAACTTTTTATTTTAGCATGTAAGGCCCACTGAGCTATATAGCTCTTTTTCAGAAGCTACCTGGCCACAAATGATAGCTCAACGAAGTGGCTTATGTGGAAATTTATAACAGCCAAATACTCTAAACGCGTGTTGTTGATTCTAAATGCGGAGGGGAAAAACGGAGGACCTGGAGAAAAATCCACGTGACCACAGAGAGAACATGCAAACTTCAAATATACAGCAGCAGGTGTCAGGGTCGGGATCGAACCCACGACCTCCTGTATACCAGGCGAGGTAGTTAATATCTCGCCACCATGTCGTCCACAATTAGAAGATGATTTAATTTAAAAAAATCTCGAGATGTCTAACCTCCCTTGTGAAACATTTGAACTCCCTCCTTGTAGGCAGGGAAGCTGTAGCTTCTACGATGCTCACTCAACCCGTTGACAAGGTGAGCAAAGGTGCTCAATAGATATCGGAGAGTTCTCCATAAATGGATCACCTGGTATAATAAAACAAACGGGGGGGGGGGAAGGACTTTTGTTTGTCTGCTGTGAAGAAATGGGCATCGTCTAAAGCGCAAGTTAATTTGGGTTTTTGGTGATGGGGGGGGAGGAGGGTCGGTGTTAATGGCAACGGTGGTAATGCGTTTACGGCGTGTAGCGCAGGTGGTTCGACACTGGCTCGCTCGCTCGTGGGCACCTACACCGGCTGTCGCTGCACACACCTGGCACGTGTGCTGCGGCGCTATCGTCTATATTATTTACAACATTGTTCTGTCACTGTGGGGGGCCACCCCCCCCCCGCCCGTGCCCCGAGAGTCCCGCTCCCGAGTTATCCGAAGGGGCGTAAGACCCCGTGCTAAAAAACCGGCGGACGATACGTCTCCTTCACCACCCGCCTGGCCGCCCCGCGCGTACAAACCGCAAAAGGACTTTGCGCCTTCCGTGGGCCGCAAAGGCCGGAGTGCGTCGTTTCGGCAGCGTTGATTCAATGCAAACAAAAGTCTGGACTCCTTTTTGACATCCGGTGTCTCTCATCTGGGACGGTGGCACGGCGCTGCGGTTCGCCGCTTGTTCGCCGGGGTTCACGGTTTGTGACTCCGGCGGGCGGCCCTGGTAGCCACCGCGGTGTGAGGAGTGACCACACTCACAGTGTACGCTGCCATCTGCTTCACAGTGGACGTTCAAGGTCCCATGGCATCATTCACAAGCACAGGTCGCTGCGTGTCCAGCATCGTGCTCCAATTTTTTGCCGAATTTGAAAAAATTACACCGCAAAAATACTCAGTCGGAATATATTCGTGGAAAATCGTCACCAACCGCGGTCAGAACTTGGCAGGACGCTCCTGACAAAGTTATGCTTGAAACCGATGCAGGTGAACTTTAAGATGGTTATGGGCAAGGACCCTCTCTGTTAAATATGGGTAATGGTTTGACGGAAAATTATGTAATCGATTACTTCAAATAAGTGGCGTCATTGTGGAGAATATAAGTAACAACATAAACAATAGCTCCACGTTAAAGTTGCTACCTGGCAAATTGCTTTACATCGTGGTGTTTGGAGTCATGGGGCACTGGCCATTCAGCGTTAGAGAATAGTGTGCTGAAGCATAACCCATAGAACTACTGAGAGAACTTTCAAATGACGTTTATTCACGCCGGTGAGTGCCCTTTCCCACGAGTCCTTCTATAGAGGGATTTTTGTCACGTGGCAATAAAACCAATATATATTTATTCTCATAAAATGTTGCCAATTTCAGTCGACACCCAAATTTAATGTGATTGGGTTTTTTTGTGTGACGTTGGTGACCAGGCTGAGACCATCAACTTACTACACTTGAACCCAGTTTAATCACAAGCAGCTAAAACCTGGATTTGAACCGAGGACCTCAGCAGTGCTGGCTCGTTGCTTTGACCTTGCGAGCCACCTGACCAGGTCACTTTTGTGTTCCACCACACATCCCCATTAGCCAGTGATAAACTAGAACCTTTTGGCGTCTTCTGGTCCAACACCAATGGAGACTAGGCTCTAAGAAAAGCTGTCTCGGGTGTGGACCAATCAAATTCAAGGACAGTGCATATTATTATCAGAGTTGTCTTTTTTGTTTGCATTTTGACTGCTTGTGTTGTGGTTATTGCAAACATGATGCCTTGAATAAAGGTGTCAGTTTTTGTGCCAGATAAAAGGGTAAAACCTATTCCTAGAACCATTTGTTTAGATTGGAAGCCAGGATCTTAAATTTAGCCATGTATCTTAAAAGGCCGATGCTCGTCCAGTGCCCTGACGTGGGCATTGACATCAGCCCGTTAAGCCAATTTTTTTAATCGGTTAATCCCAGATACGTTTTACCAATTTATATTTTCCTCCCCCAGAATGAGCAGTTAACTGATTATTTTTGTGGCGTTTATAAATGTTTTATTTCGATCACCCGTTAACTAGCTACTGTATTTCCAAGTTGCTTTAAACCAACTGTAATGCTTTCCTGTCTGAGCCCGTCGCGGCACTGGTGCTGATTGGTGTTCACGACACTTCAGGGATTGGTAGTCGAGTGAATGGTGCCCTGTGCGACGTTCTGTGCTTGTGGCGTTGGGTGCGCGCTAGTGGCACTGGCTGAGGAGCGCACCGTGCGTGCGGGGGATACCTGTCGCGCTTTGGGCTGTGCGGACGCGGCCTCTTGCGACTCAAGTTCACATTGTAGCGTGCACTTTATTGCTTGAATGAAAAATTGTATTGGTAGCGTGTTGTTTTTTTTTAAATTAAAACGGAAGCGCATTTTAATATACATTCCTGTGGCCCTTTAAAACCATGCACTGACTCCATAGTTTATGCGGGTGCCGTGATAGTCGGCTCGCAATTGATGTGGCAATTCGCTGTGCATGAAGCTTGCGCTACGCTGTCAGGTAGCGTACGGTGCTGTCCTCGTTAGAGAAAACCCCACTATCGTAGTGGCCGCGAGGTAGTATCGTAGTGGTAGTATCAACGGTGGCGATAAGGCTGCAGTCATTCATGGCACGCCACGCTAGCCACAGCGGTGCCGCGACACTGCCAGAGTAATATATTAGGGATGCGCGCGTTGTTGTTGTTGTTGTCGTGTTCATATTGTTAATTAACGCGGGATTATGCCGTAGGCCGTAGCGCCGAGTGCGAGTCGGAGTCGTGAGGTTGTCGTCCCCACGCTCGCTTCGTGCCCAGGTGACGCTGCCGTGCTGCCAGTCCTCCCTGCGGTCGGCACCGTCGACTCAACGCACCTCGTCACGTTGAGGCCATTAGGATGCTCACCGTCTGCATTTGCCTCCAGAAATTGTGTCTGTTCTTCAAACTGCCGCTGGAAATCTAAGCCATCATTGGATGTGCTTTGGGCTTGGGACCAAATTCTTCGCATTCTTAAACGGACAACGTCAACAACTCTTAACAGGAATGTTTATCGATTTGCCTTTAACAACAAGGTAACAAGGTAACTGCTACAACTGGTTTAGCCCGACTGTTAGCAGTCCGCAATATGGTTTGCTTGGCAGTGTGTTGTGTAAATCAATGCATTTGCTAGTTTGCAGCAGGAATACACTCATCTGGCAGCAAATACACAGAAGGCATGCCTCCTAATGTTCTCGAATCTATTGACATCAGTTTTCCCCGTTAGTCCTTTGGGTAATAATGCGTAGCAAGCCGGATGGAAATGCGGCATGCAGCATGTTGTTGTTGTTGTGTGTGCGTCTTCTGTCTCATCAACTGTGGTGTTCGCTGTAAGGTCAAATAGGCGCGGCAGTGTTTTGCGCGCCCCTTTTGTTTATTCATTATCAATTCCAGGTGTGGACCGATGTTTTACAGCAAAGAGTTCCCACTAATTCACGCAGCAGGCTCCTCACCCACGCAGCACGCTCCTCACCCACGCAGCACGCTCCTCACCCACGCAGCACGCTCCTCACCCACGCAGCACGCTCCTCACCCACGCAGCACGCTCCTCACCCACGCAGCACGCTCCTCACCCACGCAGCACGCTCCTCACCCACGCAGCACGCTCCTCACCCACGCAGCACGCTCCTCACCCACGCAGCACGCTTCTCACCCACGCAGCACGCTCCTCACCCACGCAGCACGCTCCTCACCCACGCAGCACGCTCCTCACCCACGCAGCACGCTCCTCACCCACGCAGCACGCTCCTCACCCACGCAGCACGCTCCTCACCCACGCAACCCAGTCGGCTGCAGGGTTTGGCTCGAGGATGTTAATTCTGTCCCCCCCCCCGAGTCACTTTGTTATTCTGCACCGTCATCGCTGGCAATGAAAGGCGCTAGGGTGTCATTTGCAAGATAATTACTCTGACTACACAGATCAGTTCCAAAATAGAATATTGTCGACAAATAATAATAAAGGTTGTACACTTCTTGGACCTCTCAGGTCTTCCTTGCAATAAAGGAATCTCAAACAGGCTGTCACCTGGTTAAATACAGGACTTGAATAGATCTGTTATTGGTAATAAATAAATTGCATAGCAGCCTGCGCTGTTTGTGATTCTGTGTGCGTGTGTAGTGACAATCGTCTCTCTGTGGCCTTTCTTTTGGAGATTGTGATTCCGCACTCTTACAGGACGGTGAATGCACTCGTATAATTGCAATGCGCACAGCATTCACTCGCTCGAAGATGAAACAACGCAGAGGTGTGAGGAACCACAGAGAACAGGACTGACAATTTCCCAAATTCTGCAGTCCTCTATTTCAGGGGTGGCCAATCTGGAACAGACCAAAAGCCAAAAATTACCCATGTGCTCTGCAAAGAGCCAAGTGTATATATTGACAGTTTTCGGCACAGCACGAGAAACATTCACTATTCTTTGCTACTTCTGTGATAGTGTGTTCAACGTTGTGCCCCTTCGGTAGAGCCGCATGTGGCTGGGAAGATGCCATTTGGCCACCGCTGCTCCATCAAGGTGTTAGATGTCAATGAGTCTTTCCATATGGAAGGAAACCCACGTGTGCAAGAGGGCAACACTCTTTTCCATGCAGACGGAACAGGTGGGGTCACAGTTTGCTGAATTGCATTCTCCTGGCGAGCCAGGGTATGGCACCTCGCCACCCACGGGAAGGGAGTTTCACTTTTGTGCGCGATCCACCAACCCTCACTGCTGCCTCCATGTGTGCTGGATTACAGGCCACGTGCATAGCCTTCACCACCGCCCGGCTCTGTTTAGGATGTGGGTCCAACTGGTCTGCACGTCGTCACACCACTGCTGAATGAGGGCGCCTAACCCCCCCACCACTTAACGATGACCACCGCGCCAGATCGAGTGTCATCCACACTAAATGTGCCGTGCATCACTGTCACAGATGTGCCGGGCCTGCTGCCAGTAAAAATGTATATGGCTAACGAGTGGTGAGAGACGCCAAGCGGAATCCTCCCGTTTGACCAGCGAAGCGTTGACACGGCAGGGACTAGTCAGGTTCCAGGTGGTACTGGCAAAAACAGTCGTGCTGCCGCCGCGTTTACAAATACTTGTGCCGCTGACATTCGGAACGCCAATGGTGACCCCGAAGGGAGACACCGCTGCTGAGCTCACCCATAGGCGGGGCATTGGGAAGGCGTTCACTTGTTGCGGTGGACACGGTGGATTAGACGAAATCAGACTACACGAGGCAAATCCGGAACGTTTCCCCCACAGCGTTAAAGCCACAACCGAGGACATTGATGATGCAGGTCACATCGTTGGAGGAGGCAACAGCAAGAGCCGTCAATGTTGCATTAAGGGGGAAGATCAAGGAATTGGAGATGAATCGTGTGCAGGAGTTACGCAAGTTGATCACTGGATACAGGGACGTTTTCAGTTAAGGCAAATCTGACTTTGACGGGACGGACATTGCTAAGCATGCCATTGAAATCGTGAATTCACGGCCCATTCGCCAACACCTAGAACAAATACAGGGGTCCCAGACGAGGCGGTTTTCTGGAATGTATCGATGGCTGAACAGAGGTACTGTGCCACTCGCAAATAACTTCCGGCATATTCTTTGAGTCTTTCCGTAAAGTCACGTAGATAGGTCCAATTAATAAAAATCAAATAAACAAAAAACTACGACGTTTCGAGCTTAAGACATGCGATCGTCATCAGGAGGAAAGAAAAAGAGGAGGAAAGCTGCTGAAGGCAGGCTGTTTTTAAAGGTTTCAAATGGGTGTAGCCGAAGGGCCATAAATTAAGTGGGCGAGGGTAGTGATGTTAATGTGAGAAATTAGCATGTTAATGTAAGATCGGAGAGCGCGCCGAGGTGGCTATGTTAATGTGCGTTTAGCATTAGGAGACGTGACAGCAGCAGATGTCAGTGTAAAGGAGATCGGTAGTACCTTAGAGTCACGGCATCTTTTCAGAAATGTGAGTGACTCAATCAGATGAGATTTCCTGTCTCGAAGTCTGTTGAAAGATCTTATAGTTAAGTGGAAACCCTCCCCGTTGTGCAATCCTTTTAGAGCAGTGGTTCTTAACCTGGGGTGCGAAACATGGCCATTTGTGTTTTTTTTTAAGCTAAATTATCGAAAAACAAATTAAGCACGGGCACGTAAATACAACTACTTTGTTTCATCAAACCGATGGATTTATAAACATTTTACTTTTTCTTACGATTGAGAACCAAGGGAGTGCACGGCTGCGGTAAAGGTTAAGAGCCACTGCTCTTGACCATATTTGGTACAGTCGTGTGTTTATCATCCGGACAGACCACGCGGCCCTGCAATATGCGTTGAAATGTAAGAATGCGTCGGGGACCAGTTGGCTAGATGGCTGGAACTGTTACAGGCCTTTAGATGTATGATTCCAGCAGAGACCAGGGTACGGCACACGCGGACGGCCCGCCGACTCCCACCAACGTGGAGGGAGTTGCGCCTGCGGGGAGCGGCAGTCGCACCACCGGCAGCGGAGCCCTCCGGCAAATTTGCTTGTGCCCGGTGCAACAGCCACCGCCATCGAAGGACCGTGCCGATTTCACGTCAGGTATTGGTGCCTCGGCACAACGCGCAGGACCCAGGAGATAACCACGCCAATCTCACAAACGCTAGCCTTAGATGGGAATGAACCATCAAGCTGACTGGCCACGGGTAACCGTGTGGGAGAATGACCGGGTACGGAGTGGCCCCATTTTTATGAAAGATAAAAACACCGTGCAGATTTTGGCCCTTAAGAGGATTGTCGAAAGTGATTGTCCGAAGGCACCGTGACGAAGCGATGGCAATGCACCAAAGAGGTGCGGCGCACGGGTGAGATGGTGTGTCAGGGCCTCAAACGAGTACCTGCTGCTGTGTGTAAACATATCAGCACTAGGGAGACAAAGGCGGCCGGGCGTAGTGATGTGTATCGTGCCGGCCTTCATAATTGCTCGCTAACAGAACTTGCTCATACAGCCTGTTAAAACTACATGGGCAATCTTTGGTAGCGCTATTACATGGCGGGAATTGACAAGAGACGTGGCCGTGTATATTATACGACTTGCCTTTTGCCCGTCCAAGGACGGGTGTATTGCAGGAAATTTGAAACTTGCGAGCGAAAAGCAGACCGCGACGTGATATTCATTGCATCTATTCGTGTGCAATTAGTAAGGCCGCGTGACACAGACTTGTTTCATTTAAAGGTTATAATCCCTTGTTCATCCTGACGTCCTTTTTACTTCTATGTCTCAACAACAGCGTTACGGAGATCACGTGACGTGAGGGTTCAGCCTTTGTCGTGAGGGTTGTCAGTTGACGTTGAGGAGGGGGGCGGAGGTGCCCCGCCCCGCCCCCCCCCCATGTGGAGTGACGTCACCCGCTAATTAATATTAATGGTGGGAGTGTCTACTTGGAAGACGTCACCTCTTCATGATTATTAATGTGGGGGGCTGTTCGATTGATTATTAATGTGTGGGGGTGCTACATGTGGAGTGATGTCACCCGCTCATGATTATTAATGACGGGGGGGGGGGGTCCATGTAGAGTGACGTCACCTGTTCATGGTATTATTGAGGGGTGGGGGGGGGCTGGCCGACGTGGAGTGACGTCACGCACGGGACACACAGACATTGTTGGCTCATTGTCGTAGTGAATGCCACGGTTGTAACCACCTCGACGTAGACACAGGGAGCCCCCAGTGCAGCCTGCCGCAAGTCACAGGGCTTCGGTGAAATGGTCGCCGCCATAACGACGTTCCGGGACCATTGCCCGTAAGAGAGAAAGGGCACGAGTATAACGACCGCGTGGCCACGGGATACTTGACACGGTGGCCGATGGCGTTGGCCACTGTGAGGACCAGAACACGGAGACCATCGGTGGTGTTTGCTGGACGTCTCCTGACAGCTCCAAATGCGACAGCACAGTGGAAAGGTTCAGTCGGACTCTTTCTGCCACGCTGCCACATGCAGTGAATGGTTTGACAAACGGACTGGGACGATCATGGAGAGGCTGTTTTAGACGCGTTTAGTACAACATCACATTCAGCGACAGGGTTCTATTCTCCTTAATGTATGGTCGGGAGGCACGTCGTCTTGTTAGGGGGCCGGGGTGAGGGGATGGGTACGGGGGGAGGCCAGCCAGAGAACTACACAGTGGGAGAAGCTTCCAAGGGTACACGCCTGCACGTGACCACCCAGCGGACAACTTTGGGGGCAAGCACGGACACATGACGTTGTTCAGGCACGGGACGAGGTGGTCAGTGGGAATGGTGTACAGAGGGGGCGAGGTTTGGCTATGGTCCATACTCTTTAGTTCTATTGGGTAAAGTCACGTAGGTAAAAAATAAAATAACATTTAAAAAAATAGCATTTTACCTACGTGACTTTACCCAATAGAACCAAAGAGTATGGATCCTAGCAGTCACGAAAGCTTTAAATCTAGAATTTGGCTATGGTGCTTGCCACTACGAAGAGGCGTGTTCAGCAAAGTTTACTCGCCCATGGCGAGGCCCGGTGCGGGTAAGTCAAGGTTGTGTGAGACAAATCGTTTACAATTCTTTCGGGGAAAGATAACCTTGGGTTGTACATAGGGAGCAGGTGAATCCATGGTTATGGCTCTCAATCAGAGGGCACGGAAGTGGCGGTAGGGGCCGAGGAAAGGGAACTAAATGGTAGGACAGGGAAAGAATGGGGCCGATTACAGCAGCACACGATCTGGCCGCTTGGTTGCGACTGCCATGCCCCTACAGATAGGGCCCCCATGCTCAGGACATCGTAGAGAGGCCCAAGGTCGGGCCTCGGAGACAGTGGGGGGACAGTTGAGTGAACCCAGGCGAAGGGGATGGATGGGAGAGGGGGGCCAGACAAGTTTTGCTGGTTGCCAAATAATGGCAACAGAAGGAAGGGGGGGAATGGAAACTGGGGGGTGGGGGGGGGGAGATTTTGGCTGGAATATGGGGGAGGGGCCGGACTGCAGCTGGGGGCTGTTGAGAATAAAGTGGAGAGAGGCACGGCAAGAGCAGGGCCAGGGGGGAGCAGGGCCAGGGGGAGCAGGGCCAGGGGGAGGTGGTGGGGGGGGGGAGCAGGGCCAGGGGGGAGCAGGGCCAGGGGGAGCAGGGCCAGGGGGAGCAGGGCCAGGGGGGAGGTGGTGGGGGGGGGGGAGCAGGGCCAGGGGGGAGCAGGGCCAGGGGTGGGTGGGGGGGGGGCACGGCGAGTGGGAACCCGACGTCGCCTTGTAGTCGGCGTGAGCCCCCCCGTGATTAATCGCGCCTACAATTTGTGCACTCTGCTCATTGCTACGGGTAGCCGAGGCGCGTGACTTTATTATAAGTGAATGCAAATGGGAAATCAGCGATTGGACAGCGAACCCCACGTGCACTTGAAGAGTGGGAGGCACGCTGACTTGGTGCTGACACGTCAGGCTGCGATGTTTGTGACGTGTTGGGGGGGGTTGGTCGCTCTCCGATCGCTGTCGCAGATTCGCCACTGCCCTTCCCAAGAAGAGCCTGAAATGAAGTGTCGCCCCTTCACAACAACCCCCCTGGGTGCTCAGCTGTTCTGGAGTCGCCCCACTTCTCCGGAGGACAGAACACAACGCGGAGTCTCTACGCATCGTCTCAGAACGTCATTATTGTTTCTCGTCGTTGTTGTTGTCCATTGAGCCCACCAAGAGAGGGTCAGGGCGGGCTGGATACACAGGGGCGCACTCAAGCACCGTGTACACGTCTGTGCTGTGCTCATGTTTCATGAAGACACGTGCCATTGAAGAGTGCCGTACAAGACTATGCTGCTGTTATTCGTTGATACCTATTGCCGGAAGATACCTTGCATTGGAGAGCGATGTACGAGCTGGCCCTGCATTAATGAGGGTTTATTGACGATACCACTGGAGATCGCTGTACGAGCTGGCGCCGTGATTCTTGGGAATCATTGACAGAGGTTAACCGCTGAAGAGGGCTGACCTGGTCAGCGCTGGTTCAGTGGTCGCGTGTTGGAGCGGTTCCCGGCTTCGCGAAATTCGAGGTGCAACTACGAGGCAATCAAACAAAGCGCTGAGCTCCAAGCGCCTTTGTCTCGGCCTGAGTGGCTACTCACGGACTCCATCGGTACTCCCGCTGATACTGGGGGGCGGGGGGGGGGCAATGCACCACTGCTGCCTGCCTGCCTGCTGCCTGCCCTACTGCTGCCTGCAGTCAGACAGGCAGCAGGCAGCAGCCAGCAACAGCGCCACTGTGCTCCAGTAGCCCTGGCAATGGAGCAGCTCAGCGAAATCCATAATTTATGGAGCTGTCTGGAGGCCAACGCTTCACCTGCGTGGAATGCTGATGAATAGAGGGAGAGGGGGGGTCCATTAACGTGGCTTTGCCTTGGCAAAACCGGCGAGATAAATAATGCAAGCGCAGCACGTGAGTCAGACAGAAGGCGTTTAGGCTGCAGGGAATCGAAGCAATTGCGCACTAATCATTTTCAATCCTTCTGGTTTCCCTCCCTACACAATAACTGTCATACATCCACATGGATGGGATGGCTGGGTGATTGGTTGGGTGAGTGACTGAGTATCAGGGTGAGGGGCAGGGGGGATGGCTGCATGGGTGACAGCGTAGGTGGGTGGATAAAAAGCAGGGTGGCTTGGGTGGCATTGATGGCGAAGTGGCAGTCGGGCTGAGCAGGGGCGCCTGGGTGCCATGCAGCTGGGTACCGGAGTGGCCGGGCGGTTGGATGTCTTCGTGGGTAGATGAGTCGGGTGGCTGCTGGCTGCGTTGCTCTCGGTGCGTCGATGAATGTGGTGCGTCAGTGGCAGCAGGAAGGGCCAGGCTTCCCGAGGTAACGGAGACCTCCTGGCATCAACGTTGACCCCGGGCGCTTCAATCTGCAGGAAGCAGCCGGCGGTGCCCGTGCAGGCAGCAACAGGCGGGCAGCAGCGGGCCCCCTGACTTGGCACCACGTGTGAGAAGAGACTGCACAGTATACACATTGTGCATATACACACACCGTGCCTGTATCTACAGCAGTGTGAGGTGCATCCGTATGCGTATATGCACATTTTTTATGTGTTTATATAATGTGGTATGTGTGCAGCCGTGTCTGGTATGATACTACATAGCGTGCATACTATGACTGTCTGGTTTATGTCCGTGTGAGTATGTGTATATCTGTGTCAATGACTGCGTGTGTTGTTAGGGGAGCGGTACGGTAGTGGTTAGCGCGCTGCGTTCATGGCCAACAACAGTGAAGATTATCTTAACCGGTCGTGGGTCTCCGCTAGGTCGACTTAGCCTCAAAGGAGTACCTGGTGCGCTGTGTAAAACGTCGCCACTAGGGAGACAAAGGCGGTAGGGCGTGGTATTGGCCACCTACCCCTCAGCTCTTGAGAGCCACTCTGAGAGAGTTACCGGGCCAGGCGTCTTGGAACGAATACCCCCACATTTAGCCTCGCATTCGTACTGCTGAGGTTGATGGAGGCGGCGGTGCAGAGGGAATTCACAAAATGTGCCAATGTCTCAACTTCGGCACCGAGGGATGAAACACCCGACGTGCGGGTTGGAAGTCCATGCAGTTTGCTGGCCTTTAGCGATCTCTAGATTGCCTCAATGGAGACCAATTTTCGCGAACAAAAAAAACAACGTACGGTTAAGTATGTCGATCTTTTTTTCCATGTAAATTTTTGTGTGAAATGTCCCACTTTGTATTTTATAGCATCCTAAGCCTCAAGGGCAACGGGAGAGATTTCCCTTTTCGTTGAAAAAGAACACTTTGGAAATGTGTCCGAAATTCGCAAAAAAACTACGAAGGTTATTGTTGTCGATTTTTTCCCACGTGAAGCAAAGTACAGTACGTCAAATTTCCTTTTTTAATTAACGTATAGCGCAGTAAGACTAAAGGCAATGGAGGTAATTCCCTTTTCGTAGACATTTTTTACTTAAAATGTAATACATTTTCGCAAAAAAACAGGTTAGGTGCGTCGATTTTTTCCCCACGCGATAAAAAATGATACCTTGAACCAGTTTGGCATTGACATAAACTGTACATCATCAAAACAATGATCAACTCCCAACCCTGCTGGCCGCTATGAATAAAAAAGCCACCTCGGGGCTTCTGGTTAATATCTGCAATGAAATCAGGGTGAGACAGGGTCCTGTGTGTGTGTGGGGAGCGGTTGTGCAGTGGTGAGCACACCTCACTGTGGACTTGGCGACCCGAGTTCGATTCGCATGCCACTGCTAAGAGTGGCGATATCTGAATGGATTCCTGGATGGGCCTCCTCTAGGACGACTCAGCCTTGAAGGGAATACTTTGACTGTGATCTGTAAAGACATGGCCAGCCATGGCACTGGCCACACCATCCACTCATGCGCCGTGGCGGCCTTAATAGGTGCTCGCTTTACAGTATTTGCATCAATATAAGGTTATCATCGAGGGTATTTGTTTTTGGTTTGGTGTGTGTCGTGGAGTTCAATGAAAAGGGAATTTGACATTTATTTTTTTATTTTTCCACAATTGTAAAACATCATTTTACAAGCATCATCATTTGTGTGTGCATGCGCACTAAGTGTTTGCATGTTGGTCCGGTCCACGATACTCGTCCCCTGGGGCGCGCGTGCATGTGCCACCGTCACCATCGCGCGCTCTGCACGAGGTTGAGATCCTCCGATGTTGGCGAGATGCTCGTGGTAGAAGCGACCGATACGCACCCCTTGGCAACCTCCACTCGGGTGGCAGCGAAGACTGCCACCGTCTTCCCCCCCGCCCCACGCACACCACAGACATGTGCCCGGGTTTGCAATTCGCCCGCACCTCACGTGCGCGCGTCTTTGCTCCGCGTGCATAAGGTGCTCCCGAACTCCACTCGGCCCAGACGACCCGTGCAGGCTATGCAGGGGCCGTCTTTGTTACATGGCACACCTTGCAAATACTCGACGCTTCAGCGTGCTCCGATTGCGACTGCCGTCCACTGGGGTCCACGGGGGCCCTCGCTCTAGAGAAGGTGCGGAGGTGGATGTATAATCTTCCCAGGGGACGAGGAGGTGTTGGGGAAGGGGGGGGACGCGGAGCTGAGAGTTCATGCTTGTTAAATAGGGCCCTGTACTAATATTAAAACTCAACGTACGTTCCAGTGAATATCAATAAAATACCTCTTTCGGGCACCTCAAGGGAGTAGGAGGGAGGGGGATTGTCCACATCGGGAGACACCAAAGGTGGCACTCGGATTTTCTGCGTTGACCCCGTGACATCATCTAGACATCAAGATCTAGATATCTAGACATCAAGATCCAGACATCTAGACATCAAGATCCAGACATCTAGACATCAAGATCCAGACATCTATACATCAATATCCAGACATCTAGACATCAAGACCTAGATATCAAGATCCAGACATCTATACATCAAGATTCACACATCTACATGTCAAAATTCACACATCTACATGTCAAGATCTAGACATCTACACGTCAAGATCTAGACATCTAGACATCAAAATCCAGACATCTATACGTCAAGATCTAGACATCTAGACATCAAGATCCAGACATCTAGACATCAAGATCCAGACATCTATACATCAAGATTCAGACATCTAGACATCAAGATTCAGACATCTAGACATCAAGATTCAGACATCTAGACATCAAGATTCAGACATCTAGACATCAAGATCCAGACATCTAGACATCAAGATCCAGACATCTAGACATCAAGATCTAGACATCTAGACATCAAGATTCAGACATCTAGACATCAAGATCTAGACATCAACATCCAGACATCTAGACATCAAGATCTAGACATCAAGATTCAGACATCTATACATGAAGATTCAGACATCTACACATAAAGATTCAGACATGACACATCAAGATCTAGACATCTAGACATCAAGATCTAGATATCTAGACATCAAGATTCAGACATCTATACATGAAGATTCAGACATGACACATCAAGATCTAGATATCTAGACATCAAGATCTAGACATCAAGATCAGTCACGAGGGTGGCTTGGGTGAGTGTAGCCTCCTGTGGCCAGCTGAGAGTGAGCCACGTGGCCCGCTAACAGGTCGCGTGTCCCGCTAAGGCCACCATGGAAACAATCTCGATAAGCCCATTTGCCTGGATGCTAAACTGGGCCGTCCGGTGTGGTTTTAACAGGCCTAGGAAATGACCACTTTGAATCCAGCACAATTATTTACATGACACTATTTGCTATTTACGTTGTACTGTATATGATGGCAATTTTTCCTTTACGACACTTTTTTCATTGTTAATGATTAAGAGCGTATTCTTCTACGGAATGGTTCCACACCTGGTGGGATCCTAACAGCGGAGTAAGATGCGATTTGACCCCAATCAGAGCACATCTCATCCTAAGCACAGTGGAGACTAAACTAACAATGTTACCCTTAATAAGTATAAAAATACTCTATTATATATACATACACAGTACATATGCCTGCACGATTACAATAACGTTCCATCCTTGACAGGAAACATAACACACATTACATTTCAATAAAAAATATTAATAATGCCGCTTACAATATTATGTAAAAAACACATGACTGTATCGGATCTGAAAACGCAAATATTGAACATTGACACCGTTCTAGAAAAAACATAACTTAAAACAATAAAAAAATTTATAACTTAAAACAATCAATTAAATTCCATTGCGGGCATCATTGCAGCCTGGACGAAACCTACGCAGGAGACCCGCTGAAACGCACGGGGGGTGAAGCAGGGTTTGAACCCAGGATTCAGAGGCGCAGGCTTGGATCTCAAGATTTGGGCGTCAAACGCCAGAGCCACGTGGCTCCCTTGAAGAGGCCCTAAGGCTCACGGTGGCCAATCCGTTTCCGGAGAGAACCGAGCCGGCAGCACCGAGAATCCCGGACTCAGACCCGGGCTTCAGCCGCCTGAGATTGTCACTTCTTTTAACTTATTCCTGCTCCGAGGCCTAAAAATGTCGGCGTATTATGACATCGCCATTTCCTGCAGCAGGGAATATAAAAATCTGTGCCACCTAAAATATGGCAGCCATCACCTTCTGAGGGATGTTTATTTGACACGGGCTGGCGCAGCTACCCTGCTACGCGAGTTGCGGAGAGTTCCGTTGTCTTGCGACACCGATGGGGGCACTGCTATGAACGTCGGCACAGAGCGGCGAGTTGCTCCCCTGCAGGTGGCAGGGGCGGCGTAGCAACTCGTCACGCCGTGCGGTGGCCCAGGGAGGGAGACTTCAGGACCTTGGCCTGGCACCACCCCCGCTGGGCCGCCTGCTCTGTCCCGCTGCAAGCGGCTCGCTCGGTGTCTCTGCCACGCGGCGACCTGTCGCTCGCCCGGATCCAATTAGAGACGAGTCCCAAACAAAACAAAAACAAGATCAACAGCAATGCAGCAGGTTTACATTCGTTTCTTTAAATAAGAAAACTGCCGAGTCGCAGGACGTGCTTTTGAATTCCCCACTCTCTGTAAAGAAACCACCGCGGTGCGCTTCCCACCGCGCCCCGGCCTCGCCATGGCCACCGAGAGAGAGCGCTTCCGCGGTGAGTCTAAACACCGCGTGGGGGCCACTTTCCCATCGTCCCTTGCTATTCACTACAAGCTCAAAGCCTGCCACAGATGGCCTGCGAAGCACAGCCTAGGTATAGAGGCGAACAACAGTGACGTGCTTTGTTCGGGCTGAAGATTTCTGTGGATTGTTGGCTGAACTGGCGTGGGCAGCTGCGGCAAGAAGTGCTGGCGCTAGCGCTGAGCGAGCGAGCGAGCGGTGGGACGTCTCCACCGGGAGCTCCGTCAGTGGCCCGGCCCGACCTTGTCACACTCGCTCCGCTGGTCTTGAGTTGACACTTGCATATTATTTTGGTGCCATTTGCATAAAATGCATATTCTCGCACGCAAGATTCAGTGCGAGTAGCGCGAGCGTGTGACTCACCTTCGAATTATAAAATCGATCGACTGTCGCGTGATTTACTCTGTGCACTCGTGTGCGCCCTACATCCGCTAACAAATCTCATTGCGACGTTTTACCAAATGTTGTACACGTTAGACTCGATAACCGATTGGCTCTCAACTGTGCGACGGGCGCTACGGCGTGGTGGACGACGCCGCTCCCTCGTCCGGCGGGGGGTCCACGCCACGAGCGGAGAAACACCCCCAAGCAGGACCCTCCTCCTCCTCAAGGAGTCTTTTCAAAGTGTCCGCTTGAACTGACCCTAACGAGCCGCTAATTTCCGATGATGTGACCCGGCACTCATAACCAGAATTCGAATTCACATCCCGCTACAACGACGAATAAATACGACCCGATTTCAGTGCCGGTATATTCCACGCGTGGGCCGGCTGGCATAGCATTGCATTCCGAGACAGCCACTGTTAACTTTCTAGTAAGTGGGGCTCACCTCAATGACACCAGAGGCATGATGAATGACGCTTACTGAGAGTGGTGGTGGTGCTTGTGGTAATGCTAGAGGGGTGTTGGTGCTGGTGCTAAGTCTTCGTCGACTCGAGCTGTGATGCGAATGCACAATTCCACCACTAGGCGCGCTACTGCTCTACCACGCAAGCGACGTTCCATGCAAAACTACTCGGACGAGCAATCGGGGCGCGGGGGGGGGCAACTCAACTCTCTTCGTTGCCCCGAGCAGGTGGTGGAAATTCCCCGACATTCAAGAAACACCAAACGTCCCGTTAACCCTTCCCCCACCCCACCCCCCCGGGGCACGAGCCGTGCGTCCTCACGCCGTCACCAGCGCGCTCATCATGGTCTCGAACAGCAGCACCTGCTCGGAGAGCCGCACGAGGCTGCGCTCGAGCCGCGCCACCGCGAGCCGGGGCGGCGACGGCGCCGCGCCGGCCGTGGCGGCGTCGCGCGTCGCCTCCACGAGGTCGCGCAGCGCGTCGCACAGCGGGGCGCCGAACGACGCGAAGGGGGCGAGCGGGCGCTCGGTGCCGCCCCTGGCCACGGCGTCGCTGGCGTAGGCGAGGCGGTGGCCCGCGATGACGGCCGCCTTGCTGTGCATCACGAGCTCCTGCGGCACCCAGCGGCCGCGCCGCACGCACGCCGCCAGCGCCGCCAGCGCGTTCGCCATGCCCGACACGAGCTCGCAGCGGCCGCGCTTCGACAGGATGCGCGCCAGCTCCGACTTTGCGCTGGCCGGCTCCGGCGCCTCCTGCCGCTGCTGCTGCTGCTGCTGCTTCTTGATGTCGGCACCCTGCAACAGAGGAGGTTACCGTTTAAAACGATCAGAATGGTTCGGTGCACGTTACACTCTGGCATTCAACTGGCGATCCATAGCTACGTCTCAAATGAAGGACAGGTGATTGTTTTACTTGGATAACTTCATGTACCTGTTTGTGTGATATCTAAAAGCTGCAAATTAAAATCTGTCCACGTCAGCTTCTTTCACCCTTCCCAGTTTGTTTCGAAGCACCGAACTGCCATGGTGCGACGAGCGTGCCGGGTCTCGCCAGTTTTCCGTACTTCCAGCGAGCGTTTCTCCGGCGCATGAAAAGGACGCGTTTACAGCGATCTACAGGTCACAGCGAGCTCAAGGGTTACAACAAGCGTCACATGGTCGGAATTCCGATGACAAAAAACTATGAAAAACAATTTTTTATTTTACCAGGGAAGGCACACGGAGCTACGTAGCTCTTTGTCAGTTGCGACCTGGCTACAAATGAACGCTCAACGAAGTGGCTTATTACGTCAAAATACATAGCAGCCAAATAATTTAAACGCGTGATTGTTGATTACAAATGTAGAGGGGAAAACCAGCGGACGCGGAGAAAAATCCACGTGACCACGGGGAGAGCACGCGGACTCCAAATATACAGCAGGCGTCAGGGATTGGGATCGAACCCACGAGTTCCTGTATACCAGGGGAGGTAGTTTACATCTCACCACCGTGGCGCCCCTGCTTACAAGGTAAGCGGTGGCCGCCTTTGCCAGAGAAATTTCCGCCCTCTCGCAATGGGCTCTCAAGCCCCAAGTGATTGTAAACCTGCAGAAGGTGAGGTTCCCGATTCCCTGCACTCTTCCCAAGCCCCACCACCATCAACACTGCGACCGGCAAGCGAGCGCACGCATGCAAGCACGCACGCATGCACGCACGCACCCGCTTGTCTGGGCGTGTTGTGGCTCAAGTTCAACATTTTTTATTTCTGACATAATTTCGTTAGGCAGCCGAATGTCAACGAGGCCGAGGGCGTGACACCGGGTTACTCAGGCAACCCGGGAGGAGTCGGCTCGGCCGCTACACCGGCTGCGACTCATTTTGAGTCTCGTCAGCGGGGTGTGTAGCCCTGCGAAACGCCACCGCTGCACCTCACGTCAAAAGGCACGCCCTGCGGTGGCGGCTACGCTGCATGTGACCCGCACGCCAGAGCTGTGGAGGCAGCAGCGAGGGTCGGTGGATGGGACACGAACTGCTGAACTCCCTTCTCGTGGGTGTCGAGGAGCAGCCCTACCCTGGCTTGCCAAAGGGCGGAACAGTAGTCACAGTTGGAATACGGTCACGTTTGGTTAGACCACAGGTTTTGTCAGCGTAGAAAACACTAAATTCCATTTCCGTGCACCTCTGTTACTTATTAAGGACCACTCAAGTGGAAACATTTTACTGCCAATTTAAACAAATACCAGTCAGGCCTTAGGTGCCTCAAATGATCGCCCAACGTAAAGTCACGTTCCAGAAAGCCGCTAATTCAGTGTCGGCCGTCTGAAGACGTCCAGGACGATCGCGGTGCGCAAACAACAGCAGGGAAGAGGGCAGACCGCGGAAACCGCTGCAACGCCATGGCAGGAGGCGGTGCTCCTTCGGTTGCCATCGTCCAGTTGGGAGCGGTGGCGCACAAACCGCCGCTCGGCGATTTGTCATCGAGACCGGCGGTGGGCATGCTGCGACTCTTGTTCGGGCCTTCTTCGTACGGCTCAAGTTCATGTAGAGCTACAACTGTAATAATGTTACGTGGAGGTGGTCAAGCCAGACGATTGCGTCGGGAGCAGTGGAGCGTTGCTGTGATGGCGCCTCCTCCTTCGTGTTTGTGAATTCGGGCAGCGAATCGTCTTATTTTCTCGACCACTGAGACATTTAGTCATCCGAGGCCTGCCTGACAGCTGACTCGGGGCTTGTTAGGCATTGTATTAGAAGCTCTGGCCTTGGCTATTGCTGGGAATGCAAACTGTACGACGCTATACCCAGCAATGTACAGTAACCCAACACCTGATCAGAGACCTCGAGGGAGAACGAGACGGCGATGGACGAGAGACACGAGCGAGCGGACCGGGGGTGCAGATGAACAACGCCGAGAGGACTCAGCGGAGGGAAGAGGGGTGCAAGCAGGTGTCACGGAGTGAGCCGGATAGTGCCCTCGAGGAGCTGCCAGTGAGCGGAGGAATCACGTCATGCCAACAGACGGCCCCCAGAATATGACTTCACAGAACTGCTTCTGGGTTTTGGACGTTACCAGTGAGAGCGCAAGTTACCGGCACCAATGTTCCCGAATGTAACCACTGGCATTCGTATCTGGTTAGATGCTGTTATTTTCCATGGAACCATTTGAGGGTTTGAATAACAGGAAGAGTGGACAATAGGCATCTAGTTGCACATTGGAATTATGGGATACGGCACGAGTAACAAACAATTGGTGGGAAGAAATAGGAAATACAAATGACAAAATGTGTGGCATTAAAACTATTAACTATTTTTTATTTTACCAGGTAAGGCCCACTGAGCTATGTAGCTCTTTTTCAGAAGAGACCTGGCCACAAATGATAGCTCAACGAAATAGCTTATCACGTGGCAATTTATAGCAGCCAAATACTCCAAACGCACGTGGATTCTAAATGTGGAGGGAAAAACCGGAGGACCCGGGAAAAAAAATCCACGGGGAGAACATTCAAACTGCAAATATACAGCAGGCGTCAGGTTTGGGATTGACGACCTCCTGTGTACCAGGCGAGGTAGTTCGCATCTAGCCACCGTGGTGCCCCTTGTCGTCCTCAGCCACGGTCAATCCACTGCTTCATGAGGGCCTCACCAGGCCACCGCCATCTCCTCACAACCTTGCGATATTTAATTATAATCCTCCACCTAGCACCTGCACACAAGCTGATTTCGACATTGTAGGGGTGCGTGGTCTGCAGGTGCAGAGATCCTCCGTGGGGCGAGTCCCCGGGCTGGAACCCCACGGTCGCCCAGTGGTTTTAGTGGAATGAGGATCCTCGCCGCGTGGACGCGGGAGGCTCCCCACACGTCATGGCTGCCGCGCGTTGGGAGCGGAGCGGCGAGCCCGCAGTACCTGCTCTGTCACGGAGGGAGAGGTGGAGGCCTCGTATGGATTCCACCCGCCCTTCTCCTCCTCCTCCTCCTGCCGCCGCCGCAGCAGCCACGGCTTCTCCAAGTCGGCCTGGCCCTGCGGCACGACACGCGGGCACCCGCACGCCCCAGCCACGGGTGAGCCGGCGTCGCCTGGTCACGACGGGGCGGCAGAGTGCGGACCGGAGAAACCCCCGCGAGGCAAACCGTGCGTGCGCGATGCACGCATCGTTCTGCCTTCCCGCAGGACGATGCGTGCATCGCGAGGCCGTGGTACAGCGGGTAGCTTTGCGGCAGGCTATTCGGGCAGAACTGGCGCCGGGTCAGCCCTTCCGCCCTCTGACGTTAACACGGCGGTCAACGTGAAGCGAGATCCGCCACCGTGCCACAGAAATGTGGAATTTCCAACGAAGGCTTAGGGCCAGAGACGGAGGCGATCACCACCCGACACGCTGCCTGTGCTGCCGATCGTCATCTCCTCTTGCCACGCGGAGGATTCTCCGGGCAAACGTTCCGACGAGTTCCTGATCGGTGCTTTTGCGTGCGCGAGGGGGAAGCCAGAACACAAAAACCGCCCGGGACTCGGCGCAACATCCGAGTTGACAAGCTTATACTGTACGAACAGTGCGATTGTTATTTAAATGTTGTGTCGTATCGAACAGAGAAGGTCCTGGCTTAGGAATCTCTGGCACTTGACACTGAATGTCAAAACCAGTCCAGAGTTTGCTCGGGTTGCATCAGACGGCCGTGCGGCTGATGGGATTCGTAGAAAATAAATGATGTGTTCATGTGGAGGGGCAGACGTGAAAAGGAGGCGAATTCTCCGCTTGTTCAATTTGCCTCACGCATTATTGTAAATTTAAAAAGGGGAGAGAGCTCATCAAAATTCCGAACGTGATTTCAAATGGAAGTCGTGGTTTTCCTCCGGACGGACGCCGCTTCATTATTTTCCCCCACTCGTGCCAGGATTCGGGCGTCACCTTACGAGCCACGTTCCGGGGAACGTTGAGCGTGCAAACGGGCTCAGCGGTGGTGAGGGAATCGACCTCTAACCCTCACTGAGCTGCCCGGGATGAAGCGTCACAGACCGTGCACGGATCACGACCCACGCCACTGCGATCCCCCGTGGTAATCGCGACCACCGCTGTACCTGTGCTGACAACCCCGGACCGGCGACCGACATTCCACCGACATTCGGCGTCTCTAGAGCAGAGACCACGGCGTGTCTACAGCAGAGACAACGGCGTGTCTAGAGCAGAGACAACGGCGTGTCTACAGCAGAGACAACAGCGTGTCTACAGCAGAGACCACGGCGTGTCTACAGCAGAGACAACGGCGTGTCTACAGCAGAGACGACGGCGTCTCCTCCCACTCCCGTAATCAGGAGCTCCACTGCTCCTGATGCCGAGGTGCCGAGGTGTTAACTACCTCACCTGGTATGGAAGAAGTTGTGGGTTCAATCCCGACCCTGACGCCTGCTGTATATTTGGGGTTTGCGTGTCTCTCTCTCTCCCCGTGGTTGTGTGGAATTGTTTCCAGGTCCTCCAGTTTTCCCCACCACATTTAAAAATATGCGCTTGGAGTATTTGGCTGCAATAAATTTCTACGCTTTGGAAAAGGAGCTACATAGCTGAGTGGGCCTTACGCCTCAAATGGCGAAATCAGCTTGTGTGCAGGTGCTAGGTGGTTATTGAATATCGCAAAGTTGTGGGGAGACGACAGTGGCCTGGAGATGCCCTCATGAAGCAGTGGATTGACTGCGGCTGAGGATGACAAGGGGCACCACGCTGGCTAGGAGATGTTAACTACCTCGCCTGGTATGCAGGAGGTCGTGGGTTCGATCCCGACCGTGACGCCTGCTGTATATTTGAAGTTTGCATGTACTCCCTGTGAATTTTTCTCCGGGTCCTCCAGTTTTTCCCTCTAAATTTAGAAACGTGCGTTTAAAGTATATGGCTACTATAAAATTCCACGTTGTAAGCCACTTAGTTGAGCGATAATTTGTGGCCAGGTCACTTCTGATAAGGAGCTATACAGTAGTGTTCAAGCCATGTAAATAATAATCTGGCCAAATTTGTGTTGTGAGAACCTCCACCACTCGACAAATTAAACAGTTGCGCAGTGTACGAGTGTTTTACAACGCGACAATTGTTATCGTCTCACGGCGAAGAATAATTCTCACAATGCGACGCATCGAGCACATTCAGGAGAGAACCCAGGAGGTCAAGGGTACCGCTGACATTTCTTTTTCCACCGGCGCCACATGCCGAGCCGCCCCTGATCCAGCCACATTTATTTAGTTGAACCCGGCCGAGGACTCGAGAGACCAGGACGAGTCCCGGCACTCTGTCGCGACAACAGAGAGCGACGCGACGGAGCCGCCCGTTCACCTGCAGCTGCGCGCTGTTGCAGTCGCCGACGGCGTCCGCGTCGGCGCTCGGCACCACGCTCGGCGCCACGGCGGGCGCCACGGCGGGCGCCACGGTCGGCGCCACGCACGTGAGCGGCGGCACCTCCCTGCGGCGTGGCGAGGCGGGCCCCGCGTCCACCCGGGCCCACGGCTCGGCCGCCGCGAGCCGCGGGGTGCGGTGCACGGCGTCCAGCACGGCGCGCGCCGTCTCCGCGATCCGCTCCTCCCCGGCGCGGGCGCCGCCGCCGCCGGCGTCGCCCGCGCGAGGGCGGCCGTGCGAGGCCCTCGCCGCCAGCATGACGCGACCGGCTCGCTCGAGCGACACGCACGAGTCGTCCAGGCCCCGGAGCAGAACCCGCAGCTCCGCGGCACCGCCGCCGCCGCCGCCGGCGCCGCAGACCCCGCGGGCGAAGTCGACGAACTCCCGCAGGCAGCTGGCGGCCATGCGCACCGCGTCGGGGGAACCCGCCATCTCGCCGCCTGCCAGCGGTGTCACGGCGCTCTCCACGGACTCGCAGAGACGCGAGAGCGCGCCCAGCGGACCCTCGGCGGGGTGGGGATACGGGGGCGACGACGAGGACGACGACGAGGAGGATGACGAGGATGAGGAGGTGGATGCCGGGGATGGGAAAGACGAGCCGAGGCCAGAGTCGCGTCCCGAGCTTGCGGCGATCGTGGCGCCGGTGGTGGCGTTGATCGCGCTGGTGGCAGTGGTGGCGGTGGTGGCGGTGGGGACTGGGAGCCAAGAGAGTTCCGTGCAGGGGAAGCGGTCGCGTGCCGGGCCGTCTCTGCTCACCTGCGACATGGTCAGAGGGGCAGACCGTCATCGCGGTGGTCGCAGATGGCGACGCTACTGCACGTGGTCATCGCTTCCTACTCCTTCCCTCTGGAACATTTCACAACTGTGGCCAAGTGATGCAATGTCACCAGACCTCAAAACATGGCGTTAATGCAACCCTGGCGACGGTGATAGGTTAGGGAGGCCTTCAACAAGCAGTGGATAGATCGTGGCTGATGATGATGACGTAGGTCAGCAGTTAGGTCCTTAATTTTAGAGCCCACAAAGAGTTTTTTTTCTGTATTAAAAAAAAACAAGTCTCTGTGACAAAGCACACAACATAAACATTAGGCACACAAAACCCGCAGCCGATAGTTAAACATCAACACTGAGAGACGTCTATTGTCGTGGATAAAAACAGTGGAAACATCTTTCAGACATGCGCTCCTTTCTTCACTCACTCACACCGTGCTTTATAAAGGAATCGCTTTGCATTCCTTTATAAATGGCCCCAACTTTAAATCCACAACGACGCCTCTCCCCCCCACATTCCTCGTCCTGTCCCAACACCACCCCAGCCATCGCAGCGACGTTACACTCACAGCGGGCGTGCCCGCTGTGAGTGTACGCACGCTGTGGGTGTACCCGCGCCACCGGGGCTCGCGAGCTCAAAAAACATTTGGCTTGCGTGTTGTACGTAAGTTGAACTTCTTTCGCACCGTACGTATCCATTGCGTGTTAAAATCGGAGGTGCGGGATCCTTGACAATAATGCTGCAGCACAGAGTCCTTACGGCCGAGCAAGTGTGCCAGACTGTGCCTTAGCAAGAAAACCAAATTGTGTTATCATAATTATTATGCCGCTCGTTTCCCCAGGAAAGCCCCACCGAGTGTCCAGGCTCTTTTTGGGGAGGGTCCTGCCAAGCTTCCACGGTGAGGGGGGAGTGGGGTGGGGGCGATGTTGCTGCGCTCAATCCCAATCCAGTAAATTTGCAGGAAATTGTCCAGCATTGGGATGTGGGGTTGAGCCAACAGCAGTTCCACCGGGATGCGGCTGGAACCGGAGGAGACCCACGCAGCAGCAGCAGCAGCGTCTTCATCGCGATCGTACCTGGGGCGGGATGTCGTACATGTAGCCCGCAGCCGCCCTGCCGCCACGGCCGCCCGCGCCGTGCCCGTTCTCAAAGCCGCCCACGCCGGGGCACCGTCGCCCGGCCCTGGGGCTGTCGTAGAGCCCGCCGGAGAACGGCACGGAGGCGGCGGCGCACGTCCCGGCCGCGGCCACGCGCGCCCCCCCGTAGGGCCGGCAGCTCGGCACGGGGACGTCGTAGTCGGCGTCCGGCCGCCGGCAGCAGCCGCCGGCGCCGCCGTGGGTCCGTGCCGCCGCCATCATCGCCGCAACGGCCGCGGCGGGCTTGGGGACGTCGTACTCGGCGCGGTCGCCGCACGCCGTCGTCCTCACGGGCTTGGGCACGTCGTAGTCCTGGGACGGAGGGAGCGGGGGGAGAGGGACGTCGGCACTGCCGCTCAGGGAGGCCGCGGGACTGCAGCCAACCTGCGGTCGGACACTGCACGGCCGGGGCACGAGCGAGTGTGCAGAGTGAGTGCGAGTGAGTGTGAAGGAGTGAGTGTGTGCAGAGTGAGTGTGAAGGAGTGAGTGTGTGCAGAGTGAGTGTGAAGGAGTGCGAGTGAGTGTGTGCAGAGTGAGTGTGAGTGAGTGTGTGCAGGGTGAGTGTGAAGGAGTGCGAGTGAGTGTGTGCAGAGTGAGTGGGAGTGAGTGTGTGCAGAGTGAGTGTGAAGGAGTGAGTGTGTGCAGAGTGAGTGTGAAGGAGTGCGAGTGAGTGTGTGCAGAGTGAGTGTGAGTGAGTGTGTGCAGGGTGAGTGTGAAGGAGTGTGTGCAGAGTGAGTGTGAAGGAGTGCGAGTGAGTGTGTGCAGAGTGAGTGTGAGTGAGTGTGTGCAGAGTGAGTGTGAAGGAGTGAGTGTGTGCAGAGTGAGTGTGAGTGAGTGTGTGCAGAGTGAGTGTGAAGGAGTGCGAGTGAGTGCGCAACGCGAGAGTGATCCGATGCCTTCCACTCACACTCTCGGGAGGGCAGTGATGCGTCCAGTACAGCGCTGACGAGGGGACGTTGTACATCTGTGACGAGGCGAGGCTCTGCGCTCGCAAGGCGCCCGGGGGCACCTCATAGTGAGAGTGCTGTAGAGGGGACACAGAGACAATACGTCACCATCACCGCCATCACTGCCTCCGTTAACATTAACAGCACCACTGAATCCACTTCTGTCATCATCGTTGCCACCAGCACCACCGCTAAAAGACCACGTAAACACTCATTAACTGGCCGATGACGCTCTAATAGAGGACCGCAGAGCTTGGGCAATGATTTGTTGGCCACACCGGCTCCTCACCGCGTAGCGGTTGCTGTTCCCGCTTGTCCGTGGTTCCTCCCCCCGGCGTGCCCCTAGTCGTTCTCTCTCTCTGTGCGCGTTACGAGTTATTATTATTACTATCGACCGGGCCGGATCGTTGCGCAAGACCTTTGTGCGGACACGTCGCCCCGAAAACTACTTTGACGTTTGGCGTCCGCGGTGCGGGGGGGGGTGGGGGGGGGGCCCCCCTCGCTCTCTCCCGCCCAACCGGCGCGGTGGAGCGGCACGCTCGTCCGCAGCCAACGACAGCGGCGGAAGACGACCGGACGCCGAGTTCGCGTGGCGGCTCGCACCGTCGCTTCCGCGGCTCCCCCGTCTTCGCCACACAAGCAGCATCATCCTCCCGCACGGCGTACCTTCCCGGCGAGGCGAGCGAAGCCGCCGCCGGCGCCGTCGTTCCACGCGGCGTCGCCGTGCGGCAGCGGGGTCGGGGGGTCGCCCTGGGCCCCGAGGCCCGAGCCCCGGACCGGCGCGGGGCCGGCGCCGAGACAACCGCACGGCGAGCGCGACGGCGACGGGCGCGGCGAAGACGCGGAGGGCGCCGCGACGGCGGCGGACGCGGGGGAGCCGGGGCCGGGCGGGGACGAGCCGCCGCGGGACCGGGCGGGGGCCAGCAGGGCGAGGCGGTTGGCCGGCACGAGTCCCCGGTGGCCGCGCAGCGAGCAGAGCCACCAGCCGGGCAGGGCGGCGCCGTCGCGCGCCACCACCTCCAGCACGTCGCCCTTGCGGAAGTGCAGCTCGTCGGGAGACTCCGCCTCGTTGTCGTAGAGCGCGCACGCCAACACGCGCTGCCGGGGGACAGGGCCACGGTCATCAGCGGCACGTCATCAGCGGCACCATCATCATCAGCACCAGCACCATCAGCAGCACCGTCATCAGCACCATCATCAGCACCATCAGCAGCACCATCATCATGTTATTGAAGATCAGATCAGCGGGAACGCCGTCATCATTGTTTTTACTTCAATCGTCATCATCATGACCCTGCTGCAAAGTTCTCTGCCAAGTCCACTCGGCTGCAGCTCCCTCCTGTGCCTAATCCCCCCGCCTGCTGTGCTGCAGCAGCAGCAGCACGTGCGGTGACTCTGTAGCCCCTGCCACCAACCTGCTATCTGCGATGTTGGCTATGCACGACCACATCGAGAGCAAGTGATTAGATAACGCGATGAAAGATAATGTGGGGGAGAGAGAATATGATGAGATAAAGTGACGAGAGATAGTGGTGCGTTATAAAGTGATGAGAGATAGAGTGATGAGAGAGATGCATTATTTTCATCTGGACCTTATGGCGGGACCCCGGGGTCCGATAAGCCCCCGGCTCTCGCATAAACTGCGTTGCGACGTCATTTTGTGTCTGTTGAAGGCGAACGACACGGCGATCTATTCCTCTCGACGAGCTCTACACGATGCGCTAATCAAAGTTTCAAAGTTTTGTTTATGACTACGGCTGCGCTTGGACGACACGACAACAGAATGATCCGCGCCAGGTGGGTGGCGGTGTTTATGTGCGCGGTGGGACGTAGTCGCCACAAGGTTAATGTATGTAATAGTTTATTTACGTCTTTAAGGTACTGTACTGCATGAGAGCAAAATCATCATCCGCGAAATTTGCTACTCGCGAGCATCTCCGGAACGTATCCCTCGCCGTGAACAAGAGGAGATGCCGTAGCTACTGCAGACCTACGGTCCTCGCCTCTCACTGGGCCTCCAATGGGGCTGTCCACGGCAATTCAAGAATCTGCGGGCTGCTCGCACAGTGGCAACAGGGGTGGGCCCAGCATGGCTCACGGTGTGAATGGTACATGGCAATCTCAACAAAGACAAAGATCCCCCATATAGCCCTAGCAGACTGTTGGGGCAAGTGCTGTTCGCGAGTAGCACCTATGAAGGGTGGCACAGCACACGAGGGGGTGAGTGGCCAGCACCACGCCCGACCACCTTTGTCTCCCCAGTGGCGATGCTTTTACGCACCGCACCAGGTACTCATTTGAGGCTCAGTCTTTGTTCCGCCTGCGTATGCATCTCGCGCGTTATCGCGTACTCTGCTTTAACCTACATTATTTTTTATATTTAATTTATAAAAAATTATTATATTCTATTTGTTATGTTCTATTTATAAATTGCGCGATTTTTTTTCGCCAGAAACGCGGCGGTCTTCAGGAACGCGACGCCCGCCGTGGCGCGAGAGGAGAGCCGTGACGTGCCCCCTACCCCTACCCCGCTCACTCTCCTCCCTTCACTTCGTCTTCCCTCGCCTGCCCCTTCCCACATGGGACTACAAAAACCCCGCTCGCGATCCCCGCTCGGTGGGGTCGGCGGCGAGCCGGGTCTCTGCGTCCGGGACTTCTCCCCGCGGAGTTTCTGTAGCTCCCCCCCCCTCCCCCACCTCTCTATCCCGTGACGTTATTCGCAAGAGGAGGCCGTCCGTTGCCTGCCGACGTCTTGGTTCCAAAATGTGTTTTTTTTTTAAATGACTCGCGGGGCACTCGATTGGACCGTGTGTGGAATTCACTGCCCGCCTCTCTCAGGACCCTACGGAAAATGAATCACGACACTCCGAGAGGCTTTCCTCTTATACTGAGTACAGTAACCTACCCCCCCCCCCCGCCGTGACACCCCAGCTATACTGTACGAGAGTCTATTCACCGCGGCTAGTAACGACTAAGGGAAAGACTAAACATCGGAGAACACAACACAAACATCATCGAAGGCATCACAACAAGCAACAAAGGAAGTCAATGATTGAGTGAATCACCGAGGCGTACGGCCATCAACATGCGATAAGAGACCGAACATAAAACCGGTGGAGGAATTCATCACACACCTACGGAGCAAAACAATTCAAGGCCCTGAGGAAGAAAGCCAAAATGAATGGCACTGCTCTGTTATCTCATCATGTGGTGCACGCGAGTAGGCAAGAGGGCAAATCACTTGGCACAGGCGACGCCACTTCTCGCTGTGATGTTAAACGGCTTCTGCAAGTGCTGCCCCTGCTACCCGCAACGGTGAACCGGGATGTGGGTGGGCGACTCGGGAGGAATCCTGAGTTCGCGACGGGGTCACGGCCGAGCTACCCCGGGTTCACGACGGGGTCACGGCCGAGCTACCCCGGGTTCGCGACGGGGTCACGGCCGAGATCCCGGGTTCGTGACGGGGTCACGGCCGAGATCCCGGTTTCGCGACGGGGTCACGGCCGAGCTACCCCGGGTTCGCGACGGGGTCACGGCCGAGATCCCGGGTTCGCGACGGGGTCACGGCCGAGCTACCCCGGGTTCGCGACGGGGTCACGGCCGAGATCTCGGGTCCGCGACAGGGTCACGGCCGAGATCCCGGGTTCGCGACGGGGTTACGGCCGAGATCCCGGGTTCGCGACGGGGTCACGGCCGAGCTACCCCGGGTTCGCGACGGGGTCACGGCCAAGATCCCGGGTTCGCGACGGGGTCACGGCCGAGATCCCGGGCTCGCGACGGGGTCACGGCCGAGCTACCCCGGGTTCGCGACGAGGTCATGGCCGAGCTACCCCGGGTTCGCGACGGGGTCACGGCCGAGATCCCGGGTTCGCGACGGGGTCACGGCCGAGATCCCGGGTTCGCGACGGGGTCACGGCCGAGATCCCGGGTTCGCGACGGGGTCACGGCCGAGCTACCCCGGGTTCGCGACGGGGTCACGGCCGAGATCCCGGTTTCACGACGGGGTCACGGCCGAGCTACCCCGGGTTCGCGACGGGGTCATGGCCGAGATCCCGGGTTCGTGACGGGGTCACGGCCGAGATCCCGGGTTTGCGACGGGGTCACGGCCGAGACCCTCGCTGACGCGAGCCGATACTCCCCTCCCGGCCCCAGAGCCGGTGGGTCATTCGTCCGTTCATCATGCTTCGCGAGGGACCGCTGTGTCAAACGTGCGACCTCTTGCGACAGCATTCGAAAAAACTGCTCTTGATGCCATACACCGGCGTCTCGAGTGATTTGTTTGATCACATTGAGGGTCGCAGTTCCACTTCTAACCTCGACCGCCAACTCATGCGCGCAAAATCCTAAAATGCTGGAGTTTGCGCATCAAGACAGGGTGACGTGTCCACAAAGTGACAGCCGTTCTCCCTCGAGCTGAGCTTTCGATCGCTAGCAGACCTGTCGCAGATGCAACGGTGACATTTCTGACGAAGTCGAAGCATCAAGATGCCAAGAAGGCGCCTTTGGGCATTGTCGATGGCTGCACAGAAACTATCGCCACATTGGAGTCGGGTTTTCACTTGCTTCGGAAAATTTCCATCTCTGAGATTACGAATTTCTAGGCATGACTACCAAGTGATGCACACGTCTAATGTCGGATAACCTGGGCTCGATTACAATCGTAAACGCGTACTTTTCCCTTCAATGAGCATTGTTAGCGATTTCAGCTCACGATGCTGCTTTAATTCGAATTCTACTGTGGCGTAGGTCTGACGGAATGTTGGTGCGAGTGCGGACGGCGGGAAATCGAAGGGAGCTCAGAAGTAGTTCTGTAATATCATCTTTCACCGCTGAGTGCGAGGAGTTTTGGATGTAAATTCCATATTCTTGTGACATCACACACCAACAGCATAACCAGGGTAGAATTTTTTTCCAAATAAGACTATTTTTTATATTCTAAACATTCACATGGTGCTCTGAGATCTAAAGGGTGCCTTATAAATTATATACTTTAGTCGGACAAATTTAAATTAGGTCATAGGGTTCCGTTGTAAGGAGTTGTGTCGCTATTCCTCATGGGCACTCGCATACGACAGCGAGGGCCCCCACACGTTCACCACGACAAGGGGTCCCCCCCCTTGCCAGAATGTCATTTCCCTGAACGAACGCACGAGCCAGGCACGCGCGCACGCACGCCGGAGGTCTCTGTGCATACCTGCTGATGATGCTGATGCTGCTCGATGCTCCGTGCGCGCGTTCCAGAGCGGTTTGAATCCGCACTTTTTTTTTGACACGGGCCACGCCGACCCGGCAACTATTTTACGGAGCGTGTCTCGGTATGCCCAAGATTGGCTCGTGCCACAACATCCGGACACACCTTAAAAAGGAAACTGTACGAGTGTATAACAACGATAATAACGGAGTCGATTTCGTGTTCGCCCCGTTCGTGTAGCACAAGGCTGTCACGAACGAAGGCGCTGTGCTCCAACGATATGGTCGGCCGTAGTTTTACGGGGGGGGGGGGGACGATGTTACGATGTTCCCGTGCGTAATCCCAATGGCGGAATCTGTAGGCCATCAATCAAATTTGGAAACTTTGGACAATGTCTCCTTTATCCAGGAAGCACCCGTATCCCACTATTCCGTGTAGCGTCTTGGAGACGCGATTGCATTTAAATCCAAATTGTAAGGGGTCATTGTGCGGCATTCATCAAGTGTTTAAACGCAACCGCATCTCTCAGGAAGAGGTACACGCAAGGAGGACGCGTGCATCGATGCAGCTCGGGGAGGAGAACATTCGATTGTCTTTTTAGGCGAGGAAAAAAAGCATGGAAAAGTTTTGTGCTGGGCAGAGGGGGCAAACGACGGTGGTCGAGTTGCCCAACTTGGTAGAGAGAGAAAGTGACCGAGCGGCGTTCGGAAAGAATGCCGCTCGGATTACCGGGCAGCTGTAATGGCAACTCTACAGCCAACGCTGCACAAAGTGGCTAAAGTGGCCCACGCGCCCACTGCCAACTCGCCCGGCTACCCGAACGTTGTTAAACTTTCAGGCCTGCAGACACCACCGTCGCCATCACGTTGCGTTACGGCCAAAATGAGCGATGCCGGTTGGGGACCCGAGAACCCGGGAGCGTTGCCGGGACAACCGGGGAAGAGGAGGGGCGGTCGCGGCCGTGAACCATCCCTGCTGCCCGACGTCGCTCGGTTTCCCTTGCCCCCCCCCTCCCCCGGCGGCCCGACCCGGCCCGGCCCGGCCTGGCCTGGCCCAGGCCGCAACACCCAACCCAGCATGCAGCAGCCTAAGTGGCTTTAAACTAAACGTAAACATTATCTGGCCGCACAGCTTAAGAATAAAAATGAGGCATTCACCCATTGCCGGATGAATGCCTACCCCAAGCCACGGCCACTTCTCGTGATCCTGCGCTGTAACAATGCACCCAGCGCCTGAACCGATTTCATCGCTCCATCTCCACGGTAGTCGGCCTTCTTAGATGGGCTCCATTCCTTGGACGCCACTCCGTGGGTGCCTCGGTGGCTAGGAGATGTTAACTACCTCGCCTGGTACACATGAGGTCGTGGGTTCGATCCCGACCCTGACGCCTGCTGTCTATTTGGAGTTTGCATGTTCTGCCTGTGGTCCTCCGCCTTTCCCCTCCACATTTACAATCAACATCACGCGTTTAGAGTATTTGGCTGCTGTAAGTTCCACGTGATAAGCCACTTCCCTTGGAGCTATCATTTGTGGTGGTCAAGTGGCTTTTGAAAAACAGAGCTATTTAAGTTCAGTGGGCCTTACCTGGCGCGGCACTTCAAACGATGCCCCACTTTCTAACACAACCCCCACCCCAACCTTCTCTCTCCGCCCAGCAGTATGGACGGGGGGTCACCACAGCGAGTCGATTGGCGGGTGGGGTAAAGAGTGGGTACTCCCACCTCTTCCAATGCGTCCTAACGCGAGGTCAAGGGCAGGTTACCGCTGGCTAACGGCTTGCCGTGGCTGTCAATTGAACTCAGGATGCGGTACGTGCAGTACAGTGTGCTAACCACAGTGCCACAACTTGCCACGCTATATACAGTAAACAGAGACAAAGGTCCCCCGTGCAGCCTGAACAGACTGTGGGAGCAAGTGCTGTTAGCGAGCACTTATGAATGGCCGGCACGGCACACGAGGGGGTGGGTGGCCAACACCACGCCCGACCGCCTTTGTCTCCCCAGTGGCGATGTTTCCACACCGCACCAGGTACTCAGTTGAGGCTGAGTCGACCTAGGGGATGTCCAGGACCGGTTCAGGAAATCGTCACCAGTGTTGGCCGTGAACGGGAATCGAACTTGGGTCGCCGGGTTCGTAGCGCAGTGCGCTGACCGCTACACCGCCGCTCCCCTACACTATGTATGGAGTAAACACACACACAGACACTGGTGGCACGCGTGTGTGGACACATTTGCAGCTGTCATGTAAACATAGCGGCGTGACAACCGTGCGGTTTTATCTGGCGAGAGAGAGAGAAGCGCTGCAGATGCACTGCGATTCCGGCGTTCCCCCTTTGCGGAGAATCTTCCCCCGGCCGTGGCTCCGGTTGCAGCCTCCACTCCGCTGGGTTGCATGCCAAGTCACCCCCCCCCCCCACAACCCAATGGCAGAGTGGCAGATTCTCCGATTCGGAGCTCGCAATCCGACGCAAATCATTCTCGCTCCCTCTTTTTTCTCTCTAGCCCCCCCTCTGCCTCGCACGTTCCGTCTCCTTCGTTCCTTAGCACGGAGACGCTGCCGGGGTCTAACGGTTCGCGCCCGATGCACGCGCACGCGACGTTCAAAGTTTGATGGGAGGGGATAGGGGAAGAGACAACTTGGATGGAGACGGCCAAGCGGGAGGCTGCCCTATGGCTTGGGCGTGAACGGCGCCACAGCTGATGAAGCTGGCAGCAGGAAGGACGCGATGGCAAGGCATGGTGGCATCGGCTCTGGTGACCTCTTGATCTCGCATAGGAATGAGGTGACTGATGAAGTATTCGTTCACCTTGATAGAAGACGCCAATTGAGGTTTTCCGCGATCTGTTTGTGTCAGAATCATATGTATTTATACTGGAGGAATCCGATCAGCTATAGAGCTCTTTTTCACAGATGCCCAGTAGGGGCACGGGGTAAGAATCTTACAACAACAAACATTAAACACGATAGAAGTGCAAAGTACAAGCAAGGTTAACAAATCACCCAAACACAAACAAATACAACACTAAATCATCCCCATCTTACCAGGCAAAGCCCATGGAGATACAGTATTACCTTATTTTTCAGAAGCGACCTGGCCACAAATGATAGCTCAACAAAGTGGCCCATCAATTAGACATTTATAGCAGCATCATCATCTGAATAATATCAATGCACGTTTTCTAAATGAGACTAGTGTAATGAGACTAGGGGGAACACTGGGGTTCCACGAGATCACGTAAAACAATGCAGATGCAAGTAATTTATCACACTTGAGAATTTGGCTTACGATCTTGTGGCAAATGATGAGGAATATATCACAGGATCCCAATCCGGTCTGCGCCGGATAGCACGCTGGGCCGGCGAGCACATCGCTCTAAATATTTACAGCAATGCAGTGGCAGATAAATTATTTAAGCGCCACAACATTCAGCCCAGTTCTAAACAGTGCACTCTGTTGAAAAATATTTAGACGGGGCACGGAATCCAAATTCAGTAATTCACTATTGACGATGGAATGTGACGGCGATTCTAAACAAAACGTGGCAGCATTTTGTAAATGTGGTTTTGTTTTTGGTAAATAAAATAATTAAAATGCTTAATCGGGCCGCGGGTTCGTTGAGCCGAGCGGCGCGCTCAGCCAGCGCAATCGGCGAGGCTGCCGAGTCGGCGGCGGTTCCCCTCCGGAGAGACCGGTCGCTCTTGGGCGTGCAACGGCTAAGCGGCCCCCGTGATGAACAGCAATTCTCACGCTTTGTCAGAATTGACCATCGAGACGTGAACGAATTTTCTGTACGCGCGCGTTACGATTACGCGCCAATGTTAGGGTAATGGAAGGAACGAGGTGAAACTAAACTATTTAACTGTTTTTTTTTATTTTACCAGGCGTGGCCCACTGAGCTATGTAGCTGTTATTCAGAAGCGAGCTGGCTATCACAAATGATGGCTCATCGAAGTGGCTTATCACGTGGAAATTTACAGCAGCCAAATACTCGAAATGAATGTTTCTGAATGTGGAGGGAACACACAGAGAACCCAGAGAAAAATCCACACGACCACGGGGGGAACATACAAAGTCCAAATATACAGCAGGCGTCAGGGTTGGGATCAAACCCACGTTCTCTTGCATACCAGGCGAGGGAGTTAACATCTCGCCACCGTGGCGTTGTAATCTGTGGGGTTACACTGCCCATTCAGGCAAAAGTCCAGGATAACTGTAAGAATTGTCACGGGCAGAGGAGGACGTATGCACACCTTTCTGGGGGGGATGGATAAGAGAAACATCGCAGGCATAAGTGTTCACTGGAAATATATTAGGTGTGCGTATAGAGGATATGCAACAAATTATGAGTGGCTGATGGTCAAAAATAATCAAAGTGGCAGCCAAGGAATGGAAGGAGCCTGAGAGTACGTCTGCCGGGGAGATGGTTCAATGAAATCGGCTCGTGTAGGGGCAGTTGCTGGGTGGATCGTGAAAGGTGGCTTGGGTAGGCTTTCATCCAGCAGTGGATCGACCATGGCCGGCGAGGATGTTGACCGTTGAAGCGGATCTCACAGTCCCGCTTTGCCGCTCGCTCCAGACGGCCACTGGGCGCCAACTGCGCTCACAATCGCGAATTCCCGAGGTCGGCGAGGCGGTGGACGCCGATTAAACTTTCTCACCCCGGATCGGGGGAACGGCCGGGCTCGCCACAGGCCCCGGGGCGCCGAGCCGGAACGTTTGGGTTACGAAAGCCCCCCTGCCCCCCCCCGTGAGTCTGCCCAGCTGCGAGCGAGACTGCCATGCTCGGCACGAGGGCCGATCGAGGTGGCAGGCAATGGCGAGAGGGCTCCGGCAGAAGCAGCAGCAGCAGCAGCCTCATGGAGAGAGACGATGAGGGAGCGGAGGGCAGGGAGGATGTAGCGAGAGGGCGCCGTGCCAACAGAGCGCCACGTCCGTCAATAACATTTAACTATCGATATATGGGTGAGAATGAAAGCTATGTTCGTCACTGGTGTCGGCCGTGAGCGGGCACCTGAACGGCGCCTACTGCTGCTGCTGCGCGGGCAGCTGACCACGGTCGCAGCTCGGAGCAATTTTCATTTCGATGTCTGCGCCGCCAGCCATGAAATTGGTTAATGGCTGCGAAATTTTCTGTGACCGCGAAAATGTTCATCGGGGGGTGTGGGGAAAGTGGGGGGGGGGGGTGGGGGGGTTGCTCTTTCCCACAGCAACAACAATTCGTGTTAACAGAGGGCCCCGTCTCTCACGACGTTCCGCCTCATCTCTTCACCGCGAGCCGAGCCTCGCCGACGTTGCGCCGAGTTTCCGCTTGCAGGCCACGCGGCCGCGGCGCCCTGCGCCTCAGAGCGCTCACGCACGCGCGCAGAGACCCTCCCGTGCGAGACCACACTCCTCCACCCCGCACTCCTCCACCCCGCACTCCTCCACCCCGCACTCCTCCACCCCGCACTCCTCCACCCCGCACTCCTCCACCCCGCACTCCTCCACCCCGCACTCCTCCACCCCGCACTCCTCCACCCCGCACTCCTCCACCCCGCACTCCTCCACCCCGCACTCCTCCACCCCGCACTCCTCCACCCCGCACTCCTCCACCCCGCACTCCTCCACCCCGCACTCCTCCACCCCGCACTCCTCCACCCCGCACTCCTCCACCCCGCACTCCTCCACCCCGCACTCCTCCACCCCGCACTCCTCCACCCCGCACTCCTCCACCCCGCGGCACCGTGGACGGATCCCCACGTCTGGAGCGGCGTCGCCACGGGCACGGAGATCTGTGCCCCAGATGGAGCGATGGGCCATCGCGTCACGGCTGGACGAACACGAGCACACGGCCCGCTCTCCCTCCCGCTCTCCCTCCCGCTCTCCCTCCCGCTCTCCCTCCCCGCTCCCCGCTCGATGTTCGATCTGCTGCCGTGCAATGTCACGAAGTGCGCTTGCAGTTCTGGCGAGATCAGTCGGATGTACAAAAAGACCCCATTTGGGCAGCAGTGGGCAGTGCAGCAAAGCCCACGGTTGTGTGTACATCTATGCCCCCCCCTCCCCCCACATCTATGTTCGTCCCCAGCCTTCACGAACACTCACGGATCAGCGTGATGATGCATGGCCAAACGGACCGCGCGGTGTGGACACGAACTCATCCAGCGGTGGACTGAGCACGTTGGGCTAGCGGGGGAGGGGTGCTCGAATCTGTATTTAGTGAGAAAAACGAATCGCGATATAAACCACGAGAAATCGCGTCTCCGATTAGCACGGTTGGCAACGTACGGTGCGAAAGAACTTTACCGGAGTACACACGGTGCAGAAACAGGGCCCACGGCGTCGGAGACAGGCCACGGGGGCCGCCACGTGCGCTGAGCGGCACGGCGCGACAGCGCGGTTCTACAGCGAGCTGCCGTGGGGGGGGGGCTGTCCTGCCGTGGGGGGGGGGGGCTGTCCTGCCGTGGGGGGCCGCTGCCGTGCGTGCCGCGTGCGGTCCGTTTCCGCCCAGGACAAGCCGCTTGCCGTTCCATCTCGCCGTGAGCCGACACCGGGGTAGCCAGAGAGGCATCATCCATTATTAAAAGAAACACAATTAGACAGCAGCTTTGAGGTGGGTCGATAAATCCGCACACACTCACAAGACAAAGACCCCCACCCCCCTAGACAGATCTTTGGGGTGAGTGCTGTTAAGCGAGCACCTATGAAGGTCCGGCTCGGCACACGAGGAGGTGGGTGGCCCGGCCACTCTCGTCTCCTCTCGTGGCGATGTTCGCACGAGTCACTATCAAGATACATTCTCAGGCCGGTCACGTTCACTCGCACTCATTGTGATGGTGACCCGAGACAAGAGGCCCACCCACAATGCAGTCGTTTTCCTTCATGACGCACCGTGGCCGTGCGCTTTTGACGCGAGTTGTTGTTGACGCGAATCGTTGGATGCGGCCGTGCTGCTGGACAACTCTCTTCAGGCACGACCGCAGCCCCGATGAGGCCCAGGAAGGAACCCCCCCCCCCCCCCGCGTAGGGGGGCTCAACGTTCTAGCACGGTCGGCAGGGGCGTGTGGCCACGACGGCCACTGCATGCCGGCTTGCTCGGGCCAAGATTAATTCCCCCAGCCACGAGAGTGAAATTGCTCTTTAATTTAGTCAATTTAGTTACTTTAGTTAATTGTAAAAGCGCGGTCGTAGGGGAACGTCTCAGAGCCGTGCACCATCCACGAATAAAGACAATACGAGATGACTGTACAGTCATCTCGTATTGTGAATGCGTATTAAATCAAAAATTATTTACAGCCCTGCCTACGCCATGTCGGCCGTGATGGTTGTTTGACCGTACTTCACCGCGCCGGTCAGTGCGGGTTGGTGAAGTGGGGGGTGGGACTCAGGACCGGTTCGGATAATCGCTCGACCACCGATGTTAGCCGTGGCCCGGAATCGAACTGGGTCGGCGTGGCCGGGTTCAGCGTGGCCGGGTTCAGCGTGGCCGGGTTCAGCGTGGCCGGGTTCAGAGTGGCCGGGTTCAGCGTGGCCGGGTTCAGCGTGGCCGGGTTCAGCGTGGCCGGGTTCAGCGTGGCCGGGTTCAGCGTGGCCGGGTTCAGAGTGGCCGGGTTCAGCGTGGCCGGGTTCAGCGTGGCCGGGTTCAGCGTGGCCGGGTTCAGCGTGGCCGGGTTCAGCGTGGCCGGGTTCAGCGTGGCCGGGTTCAGCGTGGCCGGGTTCAGCGTGGCCGGGTTCAGCGTGGCCGGGTTCAGCGTGGCCGGGTTCAGCGTGGCCGGGTTCAGCGTGGCCGGGTTCAGCGTGGCCGGGTTCAGCGTGGCCGGGTTCAGCGTGGCCGGGTTCAGCGTGGCCGGGTTCAGCGTGGCCGGGTTCAGCGTGGCCGGGTTCAGCGTGGCCGGGTTCAGCGTGGCCGGGTTCAGCGTGGCCGGGTTCAGCGTGGCCGGGTTCAGCGTGGCCGGGTTCAGCGTGGTCGGGTTCAGCGTGGCCGGGTTCAGAGTGGCCGGGTTCAGCGTGGCCGGGTTCAGCGTGGCCGGGTTCAGCGTGGCCGGGTTCAGCGTGGCCGGGTTCAGCGTGGCCGGGTTCAGCGTGGCCGGGTTCAGCATGGCCGGGTTCAGCGTGGCCGGGTTCAGCGTGGCCGGGTTCAGCGTGCTCATTGCCGCTTCGCAGCTCCCGCCCGGCGCGGGCGCACTCACACAGGGTGCTGCGTCGTGGTCACTCAGATCGCTCGTCATCGCGCGGCACTCCAAAGTGTTCCTTTTGCTCCCGCGCGGCGCGCATCGTGATCAGAGGCCTGTGCTGGATGCAAATGGGGGTTGAGGTAGTCCAAGACGGCCGTGGATGGACTGTGTGACCAAGGGGATAGACTGTGACTAAGGGGATAGACTGTGACTAAGGGGATAGACTGTGTGACTAAGGGGATAGACTGTGTGACTAAGGGGATAGACTGTGTGACTAAGGGGATGGACTGTGACTAAGGGGATAGAATGTGTGACTAAGGGGATAGACTGTGTGACTAAGGGGATAGACTGTGTGACTAAGGGGATAGACTGTGTGACTAAGGGGATGGACTGTGTGACTAAGGGGATTGACTGTGTGACTAAGGGGATAGACTGTGTGACTAAGCGGATAGACTGTGTGACTAAGGGGATAGACTGTGTGACTAAGAGGATAGACTGTGTGACTAAGGGGATTGACTGTGTGACTAAGGGGATATACTGTTTGACTAAAGGGATAGACTGTGTGACTAAGGGGATTGACTGTGTGACTAAGGGGATTGACTGCGTGACTAAGGGGATATACTGTTTGACTAAAGGGATAGACTGTGACTAAGGGGATAGACTATGTGACTAAGGAGATAGACTGTGTGACTAAGGGGATAGACTGTGTGACTAAGGGGATGGACTGTGTGACTAAGGGGATGGACTGTGTGACTAAGGGGATAGACTGTTTGACTAAGTGGGCGACTGGTAGGACATACGCCCAGCTCAAGCAATGGTTGCAGTTGTTTTTTTTAAATCACTGTCGCCGTGCGTGGCACCCAAAGGCCCTAAAACGCCAAGCAGCGAACAACAAACGGCACTCTTCAAGTAAACGTTTTTTTCTCTTTTTTACGGAGCAAGGTCATAAAGAGACGACGGGAGGTCCCACAGCGGGGCAGTGCGACGAGCGAAACGGAAAGAGAAGCGGTTGAACGTGGAAGGCACTGGGCAGAAGGCGAGGCTTGTTCCGAGCGGTGAGCCAGAATGTTGAAGAACCGTGAAGTGGCCGTGGAGATGATGGCTCGGGACAGGAGGACTGAGTGGTGGAGAAGGAGGAGCAGGATGGAAGTCAGCACACGAGTGGGAAGAATGCCAGGAAGGAGATGGCAATATTACGGGCATAAACTACTCAACCTCACTGCCATTTATTTAGTCAACAGCCCATCGAAATTCAGAACCTATTTAAACGAGAGAGAGAGCGAGATCTGGGACGTGAAATTCAGTACAAAAGGTTATTACCATTCTCTGACATTTTCAGGTAATTGTAAACAGTGTGCCGAGGCGGAAGTCGTATATTTGGCAGCGAGGTTGTGAAGCTCGCTGGGGTCGAGGCGGCTCTCTCTCTGTGTCCCCGCGGCATCGACGGGAGCCGAATGTCACCGCCGCCGCCGCCTCCTCCGGCCGCCCACACACCCGCCGTGCGCGCCGATTTCCGCCGCAATCGCCTCTCACTCTCGATTTCCTGGGATTTCAGCAGCGGATCGCAGTGCCGTGACCACGATGCGATGGAACCCCTGCGATGGAATCCCTGCGATGGAATCCCTGCCCGCCACCAAAAATACTTTCTTTTCTTACGTTTAACCGCGATGCGTCTGGGCCACCACCGCAGAGTAGCGGTCGGCACGCCGGACAGGCGATCCAGACGACGCCGGTTCGATCTCCCGGCGCGGCAGTCGAAACAACAACAACAACAACGGTGCAGAGGTCTCTTCGAGCCCTCCCACCGCCGCCGCCGCCTCTGCCCCACCCAGCGGTGCGAATCGGTTTGGGGGGCCGCAGCCCGTCGATGGGCAGGTTGCGTGTGTGGTGGGGAGAAGCGTGAGGTGCTGGCACGCCTCTTCAAATAGATCTGGCCAGGATGGCGCTGGCAAGCAATTGCAGGGGCTGCGCCTTTACTTTGTGTAACCTCTGCAGAGTTACAGGTGGCAATGTAGGCAAGGGACATTTGCGGGTCCTAGGCTTGTTGTTTTACCGCGTGCTGTAATTGTATTTACGTTCACGACTCTTTTTTTGTCGCCAATTGTTTTCCCAATCGTGACGGCTGCCGCTGTGTGGCTGGGTTTCACAATCGGCCGCTACAGTTCAAATTCCAGTTGGGCGTTGGACAAAGTCATAAAATATATGAACCACTCTGTGGAACGTCCTCCACTGTTGCTGTTTGCAAAAACCGCACCATGCCATGGGAATGTGGAATTTCCTATCCCGGCTCAATGCCTCAAAAAACGAGAACGAGTCCAGCCCCGCGCAATCGGAGGGGTCCCTGAGTAACGGTGGAAATTCCACATTCCCATGGCAGCGTCAGCGTAGCGAGCACCACCTGGTGGAAAGTGCCTGAGGGGTGGGCCTGTCATGGGAACGTGGAATATTCCCCAAGGGATCAGGGCACACGTTAGAGATGAGCAGAATTGTATAATTTGATCGATTAACATTTCTTATCTATGGGACTTTTATTCCCAGTCTCAAAAATTATGAAAAAAAATATTTAGGTTTTACCCTTTCTGGCAATAAAACGGGAGGTTTTTAGATCTATTTTGCTGTTTGAACATCTTAACACCTCCTGTTTTATTGCCAGCAAGGGTAAAACCTACTCCCATTTCTTTTCATCATTTAACATTTCTTTACTTATTCTTTGGGTCTTTAGGTAAAAGTCACGTAGATAGGTTCAAAGAAAATAATTTTGGTATTTTGTTATTTTCTATAATATTAATTCCTGCAGTCGCAAAAGCTTCAAGTCAAGATTGATTAACTTCACCGACTTGACGCTCGGTGAAGTCGGTGGAGTTCTCTGCCCTCGCGTTTGCTCACAGACGAGCCTCTCGCGACCAACAGCACTTGGGGAGTTCTGCCGATTAGGGGTGCACATTTCCATGCGGAGCATGAACTTTGCACTTTGGACATAAACAAGCGCGGTTAATTGATTTTGCATTTCTTGTTGCTCTGCTTGCAAGGTTGTTGGCGCCTCGTGGCATCACAAACACGGAGCCGCGCGGGCCCTGCTGCGACTTGCTCTCTCATTCGCCCTCCTCCTCCGCTCGCTCGGCTCTGCTCGGCTCGCTCGCTTCTACCCGCCTCGACCCGTCTCCCGCGGTCGTGTCACAATGGCTCATCCAACAAAACGTCGCTCTGTCAAGAGAGCCACAAAGCCACCCGGTGACCTCGGTCACTATTTCGAGGCGTAAAAGGAGAAGCAACAACCACTTGCGGGTGGACGGCGGTGGTGGCGTTCGTGACGAGCGAGGCGATCGGGCCCCCTTGAGCTCCCAGGCCCCCCCCCCCTCGCTCTCGATGCTGGACGTCGCCCCGTGTCCGTCACGCACTCCCTGCCAGTGGCGCGAGGGAGATCCACGAGGTCCTCTCGGGAAGATTGTCTCGTTTGCGACTAGACCAGCCGAGTTTGCCACGCAAAAACAGTTTCGTGTCATTCCGTGAACGTGCTTCGATGTGCAGTCACGATGGCGTTAAGAAAATATTAAATATTGTTGCGCGTCGTCTGTTATAGAAAACGTTGAAGCAAATATGAGGAAAAGAAAACGCTGAAATAAAACACGTGTCACTTGTAGGCAGGCAAGCGGACAGAGGCTTGGCGATTGCTGCACAGTGAACCTGTAAATCTCAGTTCGATCCCTGGCCACGGCTAACACGACCGGCGAGTGGTATCTGAACCGGTCTTGGGCATCGCCCCCCTCTTAACTAACCCGCAATGACCAGCGGGGTGAAGTATGGTCAAAATTTCATGATCAACACTGTCTAGGGAGACTTGCATCCAACAGTGGACGAACAAGGGGCTATACATTTAAACTAAACTATAAACTAAGTACTCTTTGGTTCTTTCGGTAAAGTCACGTAGTTAGAAATAATCTAGAGATAGAGGGTACATGGGCACGAGCTTAGCTCTCTCGCTTTCTTCAGCAGTTGTTTCTCGCTGTAGTTGTCCCACCTGATGACGATTGCTTGTGTTGCCATCGAAACGTCGTGATTTTTTTGTCTACCTACGTGACTTCACCGAAAGAACCAAAGAGTATGGATTTGTGCAGTCACGAAAGCTTCAAATCAAGATATAAACTAAGTAATTTATTGTACCAGGTAAGGCCCGCTGAGCTATGTAGCTCTTTTTCAGAAGCGACCTGGCCACAATTGACAGCTCAGCGAAGTGGCTTATCGTGTGGAAATGTATAATAGCCACATACTCTAAACGCATGTTGACTAAATATGGAGGGAAAAACCGGAGGACCCGGAGAAAAATCCACTCGACCATTTGGAGAGGGATACACGCAAACTCCAAAATACAGGCGTCGGGGTCAGGATTGAACCCACGACCTCCATGTATACCAGGCAAGGTAGTGAACATCTCACCACCGTGGCACCCCGACACACTCGGGTTGGAGACAACAGGTCCCCACTGCCGTCAAGACTGAAATCTTCTCCGCCCGCCATTCACGGCCATTCTCTAGCCACTGCTGTACCAAGGCACGGAGAGACAGGGTCACATTCTTTGCTGCCCAGGGCGTGCCAGTTTACACACACACACACGAGCCGATACCGCGAAGTCGAGTTCACACACAAGGGGCTTTCATGTCGGTTTTGGCCCAGAGCCCGAGTTTCTGTGAAGTTGTAACTCGCGGGGGGGGGGGGGGGGGGAGAGGTGTCTTCAGAGTGCCACCTCACCCCACCCATCCGGCACGGAGCCTTTACTCATCCCGCTCGCTTGGCACGGGGGCCCCGTTGTTGCCCCGTTAGCCGCCAAGCCCGATCGCCCACGATCGCGCGGTTAACCAGGAGCGAGGCCAGTGAGTCTCCCTGCTCTGCCGTTGCTCTCACGAGCAACGGCATCTTTGGTGGCAGTCACGGCCGGAAGCGGACATTCTACATGCCGATGGTAGGGGACAGACTTTGCACAGGAGGATTGCTGCCGACTTCGCACGAAGGGGCCCTCGCGTTATCGACCTCACGGTGGGCCATTGGGCTGCTGTTTAAACACGAGGCCTTCTGGTTGGGATTCAAGCGGCACAGCTTGGCGAGAGCTAAGAGCCTCCCGACGGGCAGTGCCGGATTAAGCTAGTGCGCGGGGCCTGTAGCATGATGTTATAAAGGGGCCCTAAATAAATAAAAAACACAAATACTAAAACACAATTTTTTACTTGCATAGTAAAGTCATTGTATTTTTTCATTTGCTACACAGCCAGATAATACGACAAATCGCTAACCTTAAACACCCAGTCGTTCATAAAAGTTGAAGGCAGTATAGTACTATAGTTATAGAGCAAGTGCAGAAACAGTGAACCGGAATTGATAGCTTGAAAGCATTTATCGCGGGGCCCTGAAAGTGCGGGTCCTGTATAGGACATGTAGCTACTCGTGCTACGAGGATCATCCGGCACTGCCGACGGAGCGTGCGAGCGTGCTCGGTGATAAGGCAGCGTGTTCAGCCTCGAGCCAGCTAATAAAATCCCGGCTGAGCCGCCCGGTCGTTTGTGCGGGGATTGACCGGAGCGTGCCGCCTGGCTGCACGGCAGATATATCAGGGACCCCGGCGGCACGGCCATTCGCAAAAGTCGTCCCCGTTAAAGGTCAGCGTCGCGGCCCAAATACCACGCAGTGGTCGAAACCTGCTCGGCAAGCTGACAAGCCAGTCCATTGAGAGAGCCTTCATTTTGTCGGCAAGGGAGTGGCAACGGTGCAGAGGAACGTGCCGGGGGGGGGGGGGGGGGGCGAGCGCTGGGTGGGTGCGCACGGAGCCACGCGCACAGAGCCACGCTCGTATGCAGCACAACCTTACATTTCCTTTACATAAAACAAGTTACGTATGTAATGTATCTTCAAATTACTTTTTTCCGCAAATTCTACAGGTTCGGTAATCGGGAGCGGCAAGCTGTGCGTTGCGACCAAATCACCCGCAGTGCGCACGGCCTCGTCAGACCTCATCAGATCGAGACTGCCGGGCCGGCTGTGCGCCCCGAATAGTGCACTAATGGGCAACGGGCGTGGGTCCCAGGTGTTGGGGGCTGTGTGGAGCCGCGGTGGGCAACAGAGGAGCGGTGCAGCATCGTCCATCGCTGTACTGAAACGTCGTCGGTCCCACAGCCACGCTCCCTCCCTCCCTCCCTCCTCCCTCCCCGAAGCCCGCCGCTGACCGACGTGGTGAAATACGGTGGAAATAAACAGCATGCAAACGGTCTTCACCGCACACACGCCAAGCGCAGCGATCGGACGTTGATGTAGGAATCTCTTTCTAGTAGCGCGCGTTGCGGAAAGCAGATAAAGCGGTGTGCCGCTCCCACGGAATCCAACCAACGCGGGCCGTTTCGCGGTGCCGCACGATTACTGGAAAGGAGGAAAAATGACGCGGCGGAGCAGAAGGGCAAGCGAGGGGCAGAGCGCGACCCCTTGGCGCCCCGAGGACACAGAACAAAGCGCGGCCACGCAAGGACGCGTCCGCCGGCCTGCGCTACCTCACGGAGACCCTACGCCGCTGGCGTCCTGCCCGCCGACGCGCGCCCCGAGCGGCAAGACGCGTCCGCGTAACGTCATCACTGCCTTCGTTGACCGTTCCCGGACCAGTTACGAGATCGCCTTCCCCGTCGTCGAGGTCCTCGCGGACTCGAGCCCGGACCCACGGCACACGTCGTCACGGTCGTGCCGCCGTGCAGCACCGCCGACGTGCTTCGGCGGTGCGAAACGTCGGACGCCGTGCGGAGAAACACGCGGCAACAACCCCGCCACGCATCGGAGAGCGAAGGCCTTCTCCTCGCCACGCCGCGTCGACCAGTCGCTCGATGGGAGGTCGCTCCTTCTCCGCTGCCGCACCTGTTTGACGGAATTCCCTCACCAGGGTTGTCTGCACTGCCAATTCATCCTCACGGTCAAGTTCACCGAGCTCCTGACCGACCGCTTATCCCGACAAAAACATCTTCTTTGTCATCCAGACGTCACCACAGCCCTCTCTACCCTCTCTGCCACAGACCTCCCCATCCTGCCCCTCTTGAGATGAGGTAGCATTAAGACACCTTACAAATCCGATTGACACTATAACGTCCCATGTGATTTAAGGAAGGCCGTGTGGGTGTGAAGCCTCCGCTCAGTGCGAGAGCCAAGACGCTGCCACGTTGGAACAGGAGGCCGAGTGGCCGAGGGGTCAGCCACTGACTGAGCCACCATGCCCGGTCACTGACTGAGCCACCATGCCCAGCCACTGACTGAGTCAGCATGCCCAGCCACTGACTGAGCCACCATGCCCAGCCACTGACTGAGCCACCATGCCCAGCCACTGACTGAGCCACCATGCCCAGCCACTGACTGAGCCACCATGCCCAGCCACTGACTGAGCCACCATGCCCAGCCACTGACTGAGCCACCATGCCCAGCCACTGACCGAGTCAGCATGCCCAGCCACGGACTGAGTCAGCATGCCCAGCCACTGACTGAGTCAGCATGCCCAGCCACTGACTGAGTCAGCATGCCCAGCCACTGACTGAGCCAGCATGCCCAGCCACTGACTGAGTCAGCTTGCCCAGCCACTGACTGAGCCAGCATGCCCAGCCACTGACTGAGTCAGCTTGCCCAGCCACTGACTGAGCCACCATGCCCAGCCACTGACTGAGCCACCATGCCCAGCCACTGACTGAGCCAGCATGCCCAGCCACTGACTGAGTCAGCATGCCCAGCCACTGACTGAGCCAGCATGCCCAGCCACTGACTGAGTCAGCTTGCCCAGCCACTGACTGAGCCAGCATGCTCAGCCACTGACTGAGTCAGCATGTCCAGCCACTGACTGAGCCACCATGCCCAGCCACTGACTGAGTCAGCATGCCCAGCCACTGACTGAGCCAGCATGCCCAGCCACTGACTGAGTCAGCTTGCCCAGCCACTGACTGAGCCAGCATGCCCAGCCACTGACTGAGTCAGCATGCCCAGCCACTGACTGAGTCAGCATGCCCAGCCACTGACTGAGCCACCATGCCCAGCCACTGACTGAGCCAGCATGCCCAGCCACTGACTGAGTCAGCATGCCCAGCCACTGACTGAGTCAGCATGCCCAGCCACTGACTGAGCCAGCATGCCCAGCCACTGACTGAGCCACCATGCCCAGCCACTGAGCCACCATGCCCAGCCACTGACTGAGTCAGCATGCCCAGCCACTGACTGAGCCACCATGCCCAGCCACTGACTGAGTCACCATGCCCAGCCACTGACTGAGCCAGCATGCCCAGCCACTGACTGAGTCAGCATGCCCAGCCACTGACTGAGTCAGCATGCCCAGCCACTGATTGAGCCAGCATGCCCAGCCACTGACTGAGTCAGCATGCCTGGCGAGGGCAGAGTGGACTAGTGGCAAAAACAACTTTCGCTAATGTATAAAACAAAAGTCAAAGGGTTTTCCCCACCGAATGCGAGCAATCAAAGGGGTGGGAATAATCTCTGATGTTAACCTCGAGTTAGCGGTGGAAATTCCACATTCCTATGCTGGGGGGGGGCGCTCTTTTCGTAAGATGACCAGTGTTGACTTCCCATCAAGCGGCACTCATTGTATTCACCCACGAAACATGATGGGTTGAGTAAAACCCCAACCGAGATTTGAACACGCAACCACCATCAGATTAGACCAGGCGCTCTCACCGCACGGCAGGTGCCCCCATCAGGTCCGCCGGGCTTCATCACGCAGGCAGCGGAGCAATGACTCAGCTGCCAAAATCCCCACAGCCGGAGCACAGAGCTACTGCCGCAGAAAACCACCAACTCGCATCACATGGGAAATGCCCCCGTGGCATACATTCATTGCAGGAGCGGATTCCCCCCCCCCCCCCCCCCATCTTGCTTGGCCCACATTCAACGTTAAAAAAATGTTCTGCAATTACAGCACGGCACAATAAAATACCCGATGGGTTAAACACCTTTGCCTGCTCCTTTTCTGCTGCTGTCCGTGGGGTCTGGAATTCCCTCCCCAGCCGACAGTGCTGTAGACACGCCCCCCCCCCCCACCCCTGTTTGAGTACAGACACTCAGTCTCTAGGCACTCAGTCTAGGCACTCCGTCTCTAGGCACTCCGTCTCTAGGCACTCCGTCTCTAGGCACTCCGTCTCTAGGCACTCCGTCTCTAGGCACTCCGTCTCTAGATATTCAGTCTCTAGATATTCAGTCTCTAGACACTCCGTCTCTAGATATTCAGTCTCTAGGAACTCAGTCTCTAGACACTCAGTCTCTAGATATTCAGTCTCTAGACACTCCGTCTCTAGACACTCAGTCTCTAGGCACTCAGTCTCCAGGCACTCAGTCTCCAGGCACTCAGTCTCCAGGCACTCCGTCTCCAGGCACTCCGTCTCTAGACACTCCGTCTCTAGGCACTCCGTCTCTAGGCACTCCGTCTCTAGGCACTCCGTCTCTAGACACTCCGTCTCTAGACACTCAGTCTCTAGACACTCAGTTTCTAGACACTCCGTCTCTAGGCACTCCGTCTCTAGGCACTCCGTCTCTAGGCGCTCCGTCTCTAGACGCTCCGTCTCTTGGCGCTCCGTCTCTAGACGCTCAGTCTCTAGGCACTCCGTCTCTAGGCACTCAGTCTCTAGGCACTCCGTCTCTAGGCACTCCGTCTCTAGGCACTCCGTCTCTAGGCGCTCGGTCTCTAGACGCTCAGTCTCTAGGCACTCCGTCTCTAGGCACTCCGTCTCTAGGCACTCCGTCTCTAGACACTCCGTCTCTAGACACTCAGTCTCAAGGCACTCAGTCTCAAGGCACTCAGTCTCTAGGCACTCCGTCTCTAGGCACTCCGTCTCTAGGCACTCCGTCTCTAGGCACTCCGTTCTAGGCACTCCGTTCTAGGCACTCCGTCTCTAGGCACTCCGTCTCTAGGCACTCCGTCTCTAGGCACTCCGTCTCTAGGCACTCCGTCTCTAGGCACTCCGTCTCTAGGCACTCCGTCTCTAGGCACTCCGTCTCTAGACACCCAGTCTCTAGACACTCCGTCTCTAGGCACTCCGTCTCTAGGCACTCCGTCTCTAGACACTCCGTCTCTAGACACTCAGTCTCTAGACGCTCCGTCTCTAGGCACTCCGTCTCTAGGCACTCCGTCTCTAGGCACTCCGTCTCTAGACACTCCGTCTCTAGACGCTCCGTCTCTAGGCACTCCGTCTCTAGGCACTCCGTCTCTAGGCACTCCGTCTCTAGACACCCAGTCTCTAGACACCCAGTCTCTAGACACTCCGTCTCTAGGCACTGCGTCTCTAGGCACTGCGTCTCTAGGCACTGCGTCTCCAGGCACTCAGTCTCTAGGCACTCAGTCTCTAGGCACTGCGTCTCTAGGCACTCCGTCTCCAGGCACTCCGTCTCCAGGCACTCCGTCTCTAGGCACTCCGTCTCTAGGCACTCAGTCTCTAGGCACTCAGTCTCTAGGCACTCAGTCTCTAGGCACTCAGTCTCTAGGCACTCCGTCTCTAGACACTCCGTCTCTAGGCACTCCGTCTCTAGACACTCCGTCTCTAGGCACTCCGTCTCTAGACACTCCGTCTCTAGACACTCAGTCTCTAGGCACTCCGTCTCTAGGCACTCCGTCTCTAGGCACTCCGTCTCCAGGCACTCAGTCTCTAGGCACTCCGTCTCTAGGCACTCCGTCTCTAGGCACTCCGTCTCCAGGCACTCAGTCTCTAGGCACTCCGTCTCTAGGCGCTCCGTCTCTAGGCACTCCGTCTCCAGGCACTCCGTCTCCAGGCACTCAGTCTCTAGGCACTCCGTCTCTAGGCACTCCGTCTCTAGGCACTCCGTCTCTAGGCACTCCGTCTCTAGACACTCCGTCTCTAGGCGCTCAGTCTCTAGGCGCTCCGTCTCTAGGCGCTCCGTCTCTAGGCGCTCAGTCTCTAGACACTCAGTCTCTAGGCACTCCGTTCTAGGCACTCAGTCTCTAGGCACTCCGTCTCTAGGCACTCCGTCTCTAGGCACTCCGTCTCTAGGCACTCCGTCTCTAGACACTCCGTCTCTAGGCGCTCCGTCTCTAGGCGCTCAGTCTCTAGGCGCTCCGTCTCTAGACACTCAGTCTCTAGGCACTCAGTCTCTAGACACTCCATCTCTAGGCACTCCGTCTCTAGGCACTCCGTCTCTAGGCACTCCGTCTCTAGGCACTCAGTCTCTAGACACTCAGTCTCTAGGCACTCAATCTCTAGACACTCAGTCTCTAGGCACTCAATCTCTAGACACTCCATCTCTAGACACTCCGTCTCTAGATACTCCGTCTCTAGACGCTCCGTCTCTAGACGCTCCGTCTCTAGATATTGTCTCCAGATACTCAGTCTCTAGACACTCAGTCTCTAGACACTCAGTCTCTAGGCACTCAATCTCTAGACACTCCATCTCTAGACACTCCGTCTCTAGATACTCCGTCTCTAGACGCTCCGTCTCTAGACGCTCCGTCTCTAGATATTGTCTCCAGATACTCAGTCTCTAGACGCTCAGTCTCTAGACGCTCCGTCTCTAGACGCTCCGTCTCTAGACGCTCCGTCTCTAGGCGCTCCGTCTCTAGGCGCTCCGTCTCTAGGCGCTCCGTCTCTAGGCGCTCCGTCTCTAGGCGCTCCGTCTCTAGGCGCTCCGTCTCTAGGCACTCCGTCTCTAGGCACTCCGTCTCTAGACACTCAGTCTCTAGGCACTCCGTCTCTAGGCACTCCGTCTCTAGGCACTCCGTCTCCAGGCACTCCGTCTCTAGGCACTCAGTCTCTAGGCACTCCGTCTCTAGGCACTCCGTCTCCAGGCACTCCGTCTCCAGGCACTCCGTCTCCAGGCACTCAGTCTCTAGGCACTCCGTCTCTAGGCGCTCCGTCTCTAGGCACTCCGTCTCCAGGCACTCAGTCTCTAGGCACTCCGTCTCTAGGCACTCCGTCTCTAGGCACTCCGTCTCTAGACACTCCGTCTCTAGGCGCTCCGTCTCTAGGCGCTCAGTCTCTAGGCGCTCCGTCTCTAGGCGCTCCGTCTCTAGGCGCTCAGTCTCTAGACACTCAGTCTCTAGGCACTCCGTTCTAGGCACTCCGTCTCTAGGCACTCCGTCTCTAGGCACTCCGTCTCTAGGCACTCCGTCTCTAGGCACTCCGTCTCTAGGCACTCCGTCTCTAGACACTCCGTCTCTAGGCGCTCCGTCTCTAGGCGCTCAGTCTCTAGGCGCTCCGTCTCTAGACACTCAGTCTCTAGGCACTCAGTCTCTAGACACTCCATCTCTAGGCACTCCGTCTCTAGGCACTCCGTCTCTAGGCACTCCGTCTCTAGGCACTCCGTCTCTAGGCACTCAGTCTCTAGACACTCAGTCTCTAGGCACTCAATCTCTAGACACTCAGTCTCTAGGCACTCAATCTCTAGACACTCCATCTCTAGACACTCCGTCTCTAGATACTCCGTCTCTAGACGCTCCGTCTCTAGACGCTCCGTCTCTAGATATTGTCTCCAGATACTCAGTCTCTAGACACTCAGTCTCTAGACACTCAGTCTCTAGGCACTCAATCTCTAGACACTCCATCTCTAGACACTCCGTCTCTAGATACTCCGTCTCTAGACGCTCCGTCTCTAGACGCTCCGTCTCTAGATATTGTCTCCAGATACTCAGTCTCTAGACGCTCAGTCTCTAGACGCTCCGTCTCTAGACGCTCCGTCTCTAGGCGCTCCGTCTCTAGGCGCTCCGTCTCTAGGCGCTCCGTCTCTAGGCGCTCCGTCTCTAGGCGCTCCGTCTCTAGGCGCTCCGTCTCTAGGCGCTCCGTCTCTAGGCGCTCCGTCTCTAGGCACTCAGTCTCTAGGCACTCAGTCTCTAGGCACTCAGTCTCTAGGCACTCCGTCTCTAGACACTCAGTCTCTAGACACTCCGTCTCTAGGCACTGCGTCTCTAGACACTCAGTCTCTAGACACTCCATCTCTAGGCACTCCGTCTCTAGACACGCCGTCTCTAGATATTCCGTCTCTAGACATTCCGTCTCGAGCGAGCCTGCAGGCCAATGGCGGAATCATTCATCCATCTCCTGCAAGTACATAGGTCATGGTGCCACACATGAGTCTGTGTTTTTTGTCTCGTCTGTAGTGTCTCGCGAACCGAAGGGCACCACAGTGGCGAGATGTTAACTACCTTGCCTGGTACACAGGAGGTCAAGTGTTCGATTCCGACTCTGATGCCTGCTGTTTATTTGGAGTTTGCATGTTCTCCCCGTGGTAGTGTTTTTTTCTGATTTTCCACGTGATAAGCCACTTCGTTGCGTTATCATTTGTGGCCATGTTGCTTCTGAAGAAGAGCTACATAGCTCAGTGGGCCTTACCTGGTGAAATAAACTAAAAATAGTTAAGTTTAGATTCCAAACGCATCGATACCCGGTGTACCAGTCATTGTCGTGGTGCAACAATCCTACCAGAGACCCCGTGCGTCTCTGGTGTCTGCACGGGCTGCCGGAACGTGCGTGAAGTCACCAACCTGAAGGCAGTATATATCAGTGTGAGCGCACATATAGCCAGTCACACCCCAAGCAGGCCTTCTCTGGCAAACATCTTTTGAACCCAGGGAGATGTTCGAGTAAAAAAAAGAAATCCGTTAAACTTCACCACAGAGTGAAAAAACGTTCTAACGCACGGTCGCATTTCTCAGACACAGCCGGCATCTGACTACCGCCCTTCACATCTTGATTGCTCAAGGGGCTAATATTTTATAGGTCGGAGCACCGTGTTGGCGCACCACTGGAACCCCGTGTGCAAATGCCCCCCCCCCCCGACCCGTGATTAAAACGCCAACAGGGTTCCTCACCACGTGATGGGGAAGCGGTGACCTCAGCCAGGTCAACAATGACTGCACGAAAACACCACCCAGAGCCCTTTTGTACTCGGCTCTGTCCAACCCGGGCTTGGACAGCTTTACTCAACGGACAGCCACGGCTCGTTTCCTCCCCCCTCTTGTCCGCGAGGCGGAGGAGTGCGCAGTCTCGTCTCCGGGAGACATCTGTGAAAAAGAGCTTCACGGCTCATCGGATTCCTCCACTGTAAACATTCTGATTCTGACGTCGGTCGGCCAGTGGCCACGAAACGTCTCTTCCCGCAAAGGTTTTGCAACGCGGCGTGTGGTCGTGGTTGTATGCGTGCCCTTCCTGAGAAGGCCTGCAACTGATAAAGAGAGAAAAGCAGAAGCGTATTTAAATAACTCGCGCTGGTCATGAAATTTGTGCCAATTGCACACCAACGTGCAAATAAACCTCCCACGTGTGAGCGTTGGCAATTTTCGCCGAAATGGCACAAGCGAGCGTGGGCGGACGGGTGCAGCCCGACTCCCGGAGAGTGGGCGGGGGGCGATGAGGGAGCGCGGGGCCCCCTGGGGGTGCGCGGGGCCCCCTGGGGGTGCGTGGGGCCCCTGGGGGTGCCTGGGGCCCCTGGGGGTGCGCGGGGCCCCTGGGGGTGCGCGGGGCCCCTGGGGGTGCGTGGGGCCGCGGTTGACACCGCCACAAACGCGGCCCCGCCCCTGCGGGCGCGCGTGCGGAAATCTCGCGGCCACCGCCGACAATGCACCGGGGACCCCGACATGGGCCCTGTCCCCACGAACAACAGTCACGGCACAACAACAGCCACGGTTCAACAACAGTTACAGTTCAACAACAGTCACAGTTCTACAACAGTCACAGTTCAACAACAGTCACGGTTGTACAACAGTCACGGCTCTACAACAACAGTCACAGTTCAACAACAGTCACGGTTCTACAACAGTCACGGTTCAACAACAACAGTCACGGCTCAACAACAACAGTCACGGCTCAACAACAACAGTCACGGCTCAACAACAACAGTCACGGCTCAACAACAGTCACGGCTCTACAACAGTCACGGCTCAACAACAGTCACGGCTCAACAACAGTCACGGCGCTCGCGACCGAGGGAGGGGAGTAGGGGCGCCAGCGCATCGCACTTAAGAACCCGACCGACCACCTGACCTTGATTCCTGGCCACGGCTAACAGCAGTGGCGAGCGATATCCGAGTCAGTCCCGCGCCACCTCTTCTCGTTAATCGTCCCACGCCCACCGGTGCGATCGGGGTGGCCGATCCTTGCTCCGGGACCCACCTCGCTCATCACCGAGCCCAGACTAGGGGCTGTTGCTCTCCAGTGCGGAGACTGTGGTCGCCCAGATGAGAACCCTTGCATGCAACGACTCCATACCCGGATCACCAATACGGAGGGAGTCAATGTTAGGCTACTCACGACGCGATCGTCTGGCTCGTTAACCACCTCAATGTAACATTCTAGTTTGCTGCTCGACATCCATATCGGCCATGTGAAGAGCGAGTGTGCTGAAGTATGTTTTTATTTTACCAGCTAAGGCCCACCAAGCTATATAGCTCTTTTTCAGACGCGACCTGGCCACAAATGATAGCTCAACGAAGTGGCTCATCACGTGGAAATTTATAACAGGCAGATACTCTAAATGCATGACGTTGGTTCTAAATGTGCAGGGAAAAACTGGAGGACCCGGAAAAAATCCACGCCATCACGGGGAGAGAGAGAGATACATGAAATATACAGCATGCGTCAGGGTCGGGATCAAACCCACGACTTCCTGCATACCAGGCGAGGTAGTTAACATCTCCTAGCCACACCGCTCATGTAATGGGCCAATGAGTGCGACAACGACGGACTCGGCCCTAGAGACGGCGTGTCGAGAGATGGCGTGTCGAGAGCAGCTCGCGATACGGAGCAGCGTGGCGGTGCCGGAGTAAAACCGACACAGTGAGAGAGCCGCATGCTGGGCTCGTCGGGAACGGACGCGCACCTCCGATTAGCACGGTTGGCCACGTACGGTGCGAAAGAAGTTCAACGCACGTACATACGAAGCAGAGAGGTTAATCCTCCCGCTGGCTAAAGACCGTGGCACTGGAAGGACAAACGCTCTATTGTTGTTTCCTCTAAAGTTGCTCGAATGCATTCGTGTAACGTTTCGTCCTCCAGGAGCTTTAAGGTCAAAGCATCAAACGCACGGACCCGTGACCTTGTGTTGATGCGTGTTTTTTTTTTCAAGAGAGAACGGCGTCAAAGCCAAGAGAAAGCGGACGAACGCCACTCGGCGTACGGAATGCGCTGCGCGCAACATCCTCGTTCGTTTAACGTGGGCACGGTAAGGCAGCCCAACGGGAGTGGAGCGTGCGATTCCAAAGTTCATCTCGCATGCTCATCTCAGAGGGCTTGGTTACTCGGTGGGCAGGTCTCGTGCGGCGGGGTAGCGTGTGGGTGGGTGCCTCTTGAAAGGCTGAAGAGGCGGCCACAAAACCCCCCTTTGGAGGGTCACCCCTCTAGCCCCCTCGTGTGCAGGCCCCTTCCGCCAGCAGTGGGGCGGGTGAGCGGTTGCAGGGCCGCGCCTTTACCCCATTTGACAATCACTCCGCTATACACAAGCACACGCGTGTAATCACGTGCACAGCCCAGTGTCAATCCAATGCTGGATGAACGTCCCCCCCCCCCCCAGTCCGTGCTGATCATGGGGATTGTTCGAGCATACTTCACCACGCCGGACAGTGGCGGGTTGGCGAAGGAGGGGGGGGGGGGTCCCAAAACATATTCAGATACCCAGAGCCGTCCCGAGGGTACACGGTGAAAGGGGGCGACCGCCTCGGGCCCCGCACTTTGGGGTGAGGGGGTGGGCACGCTTCGACGTCACGGTGTCAGGTGCCATATTTCCCCCGGTTTAGTTTGAAGGCGTTGGGGGGCCGCCCACGCAGTGGGGTTTACCCCGGGTCCCGCGGGGTAGAATTTCCATCACTGGTTTAAAAATCAAAAACCCCGTCCCGTGATGGACGGCCCTGCAGACACCCCTCTGCCGCTGTAGATCGAACGCGGGTCGCCAGACTCGGGTTCGAAGCGAAGTGAGGGGATCGTCACTACGCAACTGCTCCACACACTACACAACTCCTACAGCCATAGGCTCGTACGCACACAACAACCGCCATTCGCCACGACGCTTGTGCCAGGCTATGTGCACCTTGAGGCCACGTGAAGTGTCGAACGCCCGCTGGCAGGAGGTCACGGGGCAGACCCAGGTGCCACGGGTCGACTGACTGAGATGACTGAGCTAACTGGCTGATGCACCACCTGTGCCCCCTACTGTGCCAACCTGCTGTGCTTAACAAACACACACTCTCACAAAGATCCCCCGTATAGCCTGAACCGTCTGTTGGGACAAGTGCCGTTAGTCCCTATGAAGGCCGGCACGGCACACGAGGGGGTGGGTGATCAACAACCACGCCCGGCCCCCTTTGTCTCCCCAGTGGCGCACCAGGTACTCGTTTGAGGCTGAGTCGACCTAGGGGAGGTCCGTGACCGGTTCGGATAATCGTCACCGGTGTTGGCCATGAGCGGGAATCGAACCCGGTTCGCCGGGTTCGTAGCGCTAACCACTACACTGCCGCTCCCCACACACTCACACACACAGACAGACACAGACAGACACAGACAGACACAGACAGACACACACAGACACACAGAGAGACACACACACACAGACACACACACAGACACACACACAGACACACACAAAAGACAAAGATCCCCCATATAGCCTTAACAGACTGTAGGGGCAAGTGCTGTTAGCGAGCACCTATGAAGGCCGGCACGGCACACGAGGGGGTGGGTGGCCAGCACCACGCCCGACCGCCTTTGTCTCCCTAGTGGCAATGTTTACACACCGCACCAGGTACTCATTAGAGGCTGAGTCGACCAAGGGGAGGCCCGGGACCGGTTCAGATAATCGTCACTGGTGTTGGCCGTGAGCGGGAATCGAACCCGGGTCGCCAGGTTCATAGCGCAGCGCAACGCTAACCGCTACACTATCGCTTCCCTTACAGACACACACAGACACAGACAGACACACAGGGCTGTTGGACACCGATGTGGCATGGCAATCTGCGAACCCCAACACATGACCTTGCTGCTCACAAACATATGACCGTTACATATATACCATTACACATTTCATATACATAGCGCACAGGACTGTAGCGATTGCTATAGAAGCAGTGGTCAGGGCAACTCTGACACAGGATGAGTTTATTGGAGCGTGAAGGCATCAGAAGTTCTGCATTCAGCGGGACCAGGTGCACCGTGTCTGCAGAGGGCTACGATGGTGGTGACGGTGACCCGGGGCGGAGGGAGTCGAGCAGGGCGAGAAACACGGCCCCGACACGACTCGGGGCAAGGTCAAGGCCAAGGTCACGCGCATCGATCAGGGGTCGAGAGAGCAGAGGTGACGGGGTGAGGCTGGTGGTGACAGGGGCGGTGATGAGGCGGGTATCGGTGTGGGGAGGGTGGAGATAGCGGAGGGATGCAGTCGGGAGTTCCAGGGGATGGGAGAGAAAAACAGAGAGAATAGAGAAAATAGAGATGCAGTAGGGCGCAGGGAGTGGAGCAGGGAGGAGTGAGTGGAGCAGGGAGGAGTGAGTGGAGCAGGGAGGAGTGGAGCAGGGGGCAGTGAGTGGAGCAGGGAGGAGTGAGGTGGAGCAGGGAGGAGTGGAGCAGGGAGGAGTGAGTGGAGCAGGGAGGAGTGGAGCAGGGAGGAGTGAGTGGAGCAGGGAGGAGGGAGGTGGAGCAGGGAGGAGTGAGTGGAGCAGGGGGAATGACAGGAGGAACCAGATCATTTGGATTTTAATTCTTGGAGATGCGAATGAATGCTGCAGTGAAGGAGGGTGTCTACGGGGGTGCTCGCTCCGCCACTTACCCCGCACGCCATCATCCCCGGGCCGAAACTTTCTCCTCTTCTGACGCCAAACAAAACAAAAGCCCCCAGAATAATCAAATAAAAACACGGCGACGCAAAGTGCCTCAAAGATCCCGGGCGCCTCGCTGGAATGCCGCGATCCCTTTAAATCCCGGAGCAGCACGTGGAGGGTGAGGACCAGGAAGGGGCAGCTGCGGGTCGCGACTGAGAGGGGCAGCAGCAACTCAGCGGCCACGGCGTGCGGCGAGCCCCGCGTGTAGGGGGCCGCGCGTGCCCGGCGCGGCTTTTAAAAGCGCGGCCCCGCCCCGATGTGAGGCTGGCCCCGCCTCTTCGCAAGGCAGTAGCCAATGAAGAGCCGCCGCTGTGCGCTTTGAGGCGGGGCCAGCGGTGAGATATTGTGATGTGTCTATGCTGTGTCTATGCTGTACGTGTGTGTCTGTGCTGTGTCTATGCTGTGTCTATGTTGTGTGTCTGTGCTGTGTCTATGCTGTGTCTATGCTGTACGTGTGTGTCTGTGCTGTGTCTATGCTGTGTCTATGTTGTGTGTCTGTGCTGTGTCTATGCTGTGTCTATGCTGTACGTGTGTGTCTGTGCTGTGTCTATGCTGTGTCTATGTTGTGTGTCTGTGATGTGTCTATGCTGTGTCTATGCTGTACGTGTGTGTCTGTGCTGTGTTTATGTTGTGTCTCTATGCTGTCTATGCTGTGTCTATTCTGCGTCTATGTTGTGTGTCTGTGATGTGTCTATGCTGTGTCTATGCTGTACGTGTGTGTCTGTGCTGTGTCTATGCCGTGTCTATGCTGTACGTGTGTGTCTGTGCTGTGTCTATGCTGTGGCTATGCTATACGTGTGTGTCTATGCTGTGTCTATGCTGTGTCTATGCTGTACGTATGTGTCTATGCTATACGTGTGTGTCTATGCCGTGTCTATGCTGTGTCTATGCTGTCTCTATGCTGTGTCTGTGCTGTGTCTATGCTATACGTGTGTCTATGCTGTGTCTATGCTGTACGTGTGTGTCTGTCCTGTCTCTATGCTGTACGTGTGTGTCTGTGCTGTGTCTATGCTGTCTATGCTGTACGTGTGTGTCTGTGCTGTGTCTATGCTGTGTCTATGCTGCACGTGTGTGTCTATGCTGTGTCTGTGCTGTGTCTATGCTGTGTCTGTGCTGTGTCTATGCTGTGTCTATGCTGTGTCTATGCTGTACGTGTGTGTCTGTGCTGTACGTGTGTGTCTGTGCTGTGTCTATGCTGTACGTGTGTGTCTGTGCTGTGTCTATGCTGTACGTGTGTCTGTGCTGTGTCTATGCTGTGTCTATGCTGTACGTGTGTGTCTGTGCTGTCTATGCTGTGTCTATGTTGTGTGTCTGTGATGTGTCTATGCTGTGTCTATGCTGTACGTGTGTGTCTGTGCTGTGTCTATGTTGTGTCTCTATGCTGTCTATGCTGTGTCTATTCTGCGTCTATGTTGTGTGTCTGTGATGTGTCTATGCTGTGTCTATGCTGTACGTGTGTGTCTGTGCTGTGTCTATGCCGTGTCTATGCTGTACGTGTGTGTCTGTGCTGTGTCTATGCTGTGTCTATGCTATACGTGTGTGTCTATGCTGTGTCTATGCTGTACGTATGTGTCTATGCTATACGTGTGTGTCTATGCCGTGTCTATGCTGTCTATGCTGTCTCTATGCTGTGTCTGTGCTGTGTCTATGCTATACGTGTGTCTATGCTGTGTCTATGCTGTGTCTATGCTGTACGTGTGTGTCTGTGCTGTCTCTCGTGTGTACGTGTGTGTCTGTGCTGTGTCTATGCTGTCTATGCTGTACGTGTGTGTCTGTGCTGTGTCTATGCTGTGTCTATGCTGTGTCTATGCTGTACGTGTGTATCTATGCTGTACGTGTGTGTCTGTGCTGTGTCTATGCTGTACGTGTGTGTCTGTGCTGTGTCTATGCTGTACGTGTGTGTCTGTGCTGTGTCTATGCTGTGTCTATGCTGTACGTGTGTGTCTATGCTGTGTCTATGCTGTACGTGTGTGTCTGTGCTGTGTCTATGCTGTACGTGTGTCTGTGCTGTGTCTGTGTTGTGTCTATGCTGTACGTGTGTGTCTGTGCTGTGTTTATGCTGTACGTGTGTATCTGTGCTGTGTCTATACTGTGTCTATGCTGTACGTGTGTGTCTATGCTGTGTCTATGCTGTGTCTATGCTGTACGTGTGTGTCTGTGCTGTGTCTATGCTGTACGTGTGTGTCTATGCTGTGTCTATGCTATACGTGTGTGTCTATGCTGTGTCTGTGCTGTGTCTATGCTGTACGTGTGTGTCTATGCTGTGTCTATGCTGTGTCTATGCTATACGTGTGTGTCTGTGCTGTGTCTATGCTGTGTCTATGCTATACGTGTGTCTATGCTGTGTCTATGCTGTACGTGTGTGTCTGTGTTGTGTCTAGGCTGTACGTGTGTGTCTATGCTGTCTATGCTGTGTCTATGCTATACGTGTGTGTCTATGCTATACGTGTGTGTCTATGCTGTGTCTATGGTGTGTGTGTAGTGTAGTAGAAGTTGGCGCTCTGCCTAACGAGCCCACCGACCCGAGTTCAATTCCCGCTTATGGCCAACAACAGTCGATGTTGAACCGGTACTGGGGCTCCCCTAGGTCGACTCACCCTTAACCGAGTACCTGTTGCAGTGTGCAAATAACAAGCATTCCGACTGGGGAAACAAAGGCGGCCGGGCGTGGTGCTTGGTGCGTTGTTGTCAACATTGACAAGCTGCCCAGCGCCTCCTGGCTCTCTGTCGTGAACAGGCTGCACACGGAGTACGTGTGTGGGTGTGTGTGTGTCTGGGGGTGGGTGTGTGTGTGTCTGGGGGTGTGTGTGTGTGTGGGGGTGTGTGTGTGTGTGGGAGCGTGTGGGGGTGCGTGTGGGTGTGTGTGTGGGGGGGGTGCGTGTGGGTGTGTGTGTGGGTGCGTGTGTGAGGGTTCGTGTGTGGGTGTGTGTGGGTGTGGGTGCGTGTGTGGGAGGGGGGGTGCGTGTGTGTGTGGGTGTGTGTGTGTGGGTGCGTGTGTGTGTGGGGGTTCGCGCGTGTGTGTGAGGGTGTGTGTGTGAGGGTGTGTGTGAGGGTGCGTGTGTGGGTGTGTGTGTGTGGGGGTGTGTGTGTATGGGGGTGTGTGTGGGGGTGTGTGTGTATGGGGGTGTGTGTGTGGGGGTGTGTGTGTGAGGGTGTGTGTGTGTGGGGGTGTGTGTGTGGGTGTGTGTGGGGGGGTCTGTGTGTGTGTGTGAGTGTGTGTGAGCGGTAGTGGTTGCGGTTCGCGCTACGCTGCGCTACACGAACCCGGCGACCCGGGTTCTATTTCCGCTCACGGCTACAATCACCAGTGACGATTATCTGAACCGGTCCGGTGCCTCCCCTAGGTCGACTCAGCCTCAAACGAGTACCTGGTGCGGTGTGTAAACATCGCCACCGGGGAGACAAAGGCGGTCGGGCTTGGTGCTGGCTACCCACCCCCTCGCGTGCCGCCCCGGCCTTCATAGATGCTACTCGCTCACAGCACTTGCCCCAGCAGTCTGTTAAGGCTATAGGGGAGATCTGTGTCGCTGTGAGTGCGTGGTGTGTGTGTGGGAGTTCGGACCACAGCCCGTGTGACGCAGCACACAACTCACGTGAACTCTCACCCCTCCTCGGCACGTACGCGCAGACCTTCAAACCACAACACAACGGCAAAGATCCCCCGCGTAGCCTACACAGGCGACTGGGGCAAGTGCTCTTAAGCGAACACCTATGAAGGCCGGCATCGCTGGTGCGACGAGAACCACACCCGACCGTATTTGTCTTCCCAGTGCTGAGAGTTTAAGGCTGGGTCGAGCCCGTAACAAAAAATATTGTCCGTGAGTGGGGGGAATAGTCGACGGGTTCGGCGCAGTGCGCTAACCGCTGCGCCACCGCTCCGCCACAGTCACAGCACGCACGGAGCGGGGAGCCACGAGGCGTCAATGAAGGCCCCCTAATTGTGGCCGAGCAGGGGGCTGCACGCCGGCCCTGTTCAGGGGCTGCATCGCGGGCCTCGGAGTTTGAGGTCACCCCCCCCTCCCCTCCCCCCGGAAATGATGAACTCGTGGTAATTCTGTCGTTAAAGCCACAAAGTGTATTACTGACAGTTCTGTACCGAAATTAAACCGGGATTTATTTGTTTTGTTTTGAACTTTGATTGTTCTTTTGCAATCGTGATATATCACATTGGGAAACGTGAACTTAAATAACCCGGGTGAATCACAATGGAGTGTTTTGGCATTTGGCCACGGGTTTGCGCTAATCGGGGTGCAAGGGAACGGGAAATGCAATTCACAAACTTTTGGGGTCTCGCATTGTACACCACGCTTCCACGCCTGCGCAATCACTTCTCTTCGCGCATGAAATCAATGCTTGGATGAAAAGCGACCGTGTTGCACAAAGCGCTCGCTCAAAACAAAACCTCACCACGTTTACACCTCGACTGCCTGATGACAGTCAAATGCACAGCACATTCTACAGGTTGGTCCAGATGTCTTGTGACTCCCATTTAATTATCTAAAACTTTATTTTTGGTAGTCCAATGGGTGTGCAAACAGAAGTGAATAAGCGAAGGGGGGGAAACAAAATATTAGGGGTCAATTATTAGGGGGGGTCACAAGACATCTGGACCACGCTGTAACGATACAAAATCAAGGGTATGTAGAAACAGGCAGGGAATATTGACTTGTGCAGAAGAGAGAGCTTGAGTCAGCGATCAATCGCGCTTGCAGGTTATACTACGGTGTCTTTTAGAAAATATCATTGAAATGTGAACAGCCTTGAGCCGACACGTGAACAGTTTCCTATTCACGGACCGAGAAACAGAACTGTCGAGGACGGAAAAAGATTCGGCGTCGCTGTGCGATGCGGATTCGAGCTCCGTGTCGTGAGACCACAGCGAGGGAGGGGCTGGATGGGGCTTGAGAGCGGCGGACGGAACGCTCACAGCTGATGGGATTTGCATGCGAAGATGTTGAACGGGCACCGCCGGAGTCGGTAAAGCGTGTGTCTCTCAACAGCGGTGCCACGTTGGGCGATCTCTGTGCCTTTCACTCTGAAGCCACTGGCTAAAGTGGCAGCCCTATTGTGCGCGCTTCTGTGCTGGAAGAGAATGAAAGAGCGTTAATGAGGAATGTGGCCAGTTTTATTTGATTATTTCCTGGCGATTTGCATTTGAATAGAGTGCAGACCCTGGTGGATCGTGTGAACTTCAGTTGGGATTACCCAGTAATTGCTCAGTCTTGAAAGAGGTTTTTTTTTTTACCAAAACGGTAATACAGTTTTAAATACCTTCCTGTTCCAATTAGCAGTCAAAGCCATTGGTGGAAATTCCACATTCCCATGGTTGTGGACTGTCCATAGGAATACCACTGGGGAAGTTTGCTAACAACGCAATTTATGGACCGTATACAGGGGGATCTCGCTCAATGACCGGTTTTTCTACACTAATTTTCTATTACGAGCAATTTGTTCACAAAACGAGCAAAATGTTCGCATAGCGAGCGGAGAATCCGTTCCGTGGCGGCAGGGGCGCTAAGCGGCTCGCAGCTGTTTGTTTACCAGCTGTGCTGCGCGCGTGCGTTGTAGTGTGGGGGAGGGGGCCTCGTAGTGGCACTGTAATGGGTGGGTGGCAGCGTTAACTAATTGCAAACGTTGAGGCCATGCACCTGCAAGCACTCTGGTTCTTCATGTGTGGTAAGTGTTTAGTTTAATGTTTTATCACTTCATTAACAAAAATGTAATTTGTATTTCTCACGGATAAAAAAAGTTTTTGGAGGCTGAAACGTAGCTCAGCTTTTAACATGGGAGGAGGGAGTCGATGGGAACACGAAGTTCGTTTAACGAGTTTTTCGCTTACCGAGGAATTTTCGCGGAATCTCGTTCGTTAAGCGAGACGCCTGTAATACATACACGCATGTCACAGAGTAATGTACACATTGGGCACTATTCATGTGTTGGCTCGTATGCTAACTTACCCGATTTCTTTGGATACAAAAAGTCTCTGATACGATTCATGGGGCAAATCATCGTGCCGGTGCATTATGGACATTTCATCAACATAAGATTCTGGCCCAATTGGTTTGTCTCCATTACACTCCACTACACCAACTGGTACGTAACCGGCGTGGAGAAGTATGGTCAGGCAACCCCATGACACAACACAAGCGTCAGGAGGCCTTCATCCACCAGTGGGTTGACACATGGCCGTATATTATTTCTACCACAGTACACACTACCCTCGTGCGAGAAAGGCTTGCGGTGGACCAACCTCTCACTGTGACTGCAGTGAGCGGTTCAAGTTCAAAGGTAGAACATAGAGGCGCAGCCCTGCAAGTGCTTGCTCACGCCGCTGCTGGTGGAAGAGCCTCCACTCGCGGGTAGTTGGTCTACTCTTCCACGCTGATCCAGATGTCATGGGATCAGAATATGTATTTATACTGGAGGAATCCGATGAGCTATAAAGCTCTTTTTGACAGGTGTCACAGGTGGAAGTACCTCCAATTTACACCACCACACTCGACCAGCTGATCGATGAACTGCGGTGTCCAAATTGTGCTGCTGAGTGGACGGAACCGAGGAGGTTTAAGATACTTGCACAGCACAATTGTTTCAACTGCCGCGCCGGGCGACCGAACCATGGACCTCTGGATTGCCAGTCAAGTGTGGTAACCACGATTCGCTAGCAGTTCCTACCATGTACGTATGTATGTTGAACTTCTTTCGCACCGTGCATAGCCAACCTTGCTAATCGGAGGTGCCGAGGGGAAGGACAACAACCAAACACATTAAAGGAATTAAAGATGATTAATTGTTGTGCTCTCTGAGGCCGTGTCCTGATGTGGTGTCGTGAGGCTCTGCTGTTTGTGGCAGTGTTTAATCTGAGCCAAATCATATTCCACTTGCCTTGACTCCTCGCCTGCTATGCAGGAGGTCGGGAGTTCCATCCCGACCCTGACGCCTGCTGTATATTTGGAGTTTGCGTGTCTCTCTCTCTCATCATCATCATCACGGTGGCGAGATGTTAACTCCCTCGCCTGGTACGCAGGAGGTCGTGGGTTCGACCCCGACTGCTGTATAATTGCAGTTTGCATGTTCTCCCCGTGGTCGCGTGGATTTTTTTCATCCGGGTCCTCCGGGGTTTCCCTCCATATTTAGAAGCATACATTCAGATTATTTCGAGTATTTTGCTGCGATAAATGTCCAAACGATAAGCCTCTTTGTTGAGCTATCATTTGTGGCCAGGTCGCTTCTGTAAAACAAGTTAACACCTTAGTGGGCTTTGCCTGGTAGGATGGGGATGGTTTAGTCTTATATGTGTTTTGGGTGATGTTTATACCTTTCTTGTACTTTGCACTCCTATCGTGTTTGTAATGTTTGTTGTTGTAACGTTCTTACCCGCCCCTACTGGGTATCTGTGACAAAGAGCTTTATAGCTCATCGGATTCCTCCTGCAGTATAAATACATCCTCTGATTCTGGCTGCAAGAACTCAGCGGGCGAGTTGGTGATAGGGGAAACAGCACGTGCTGCACAACAATACCCACACAAATCCATGGGCCTGTGACGGGTTTTTCTTTTTACCAGAGTTAATAAATACAAAACGCGCTATTCAACTTCGCTAAGAGCCCATTGAGATTCGCTCTTTGGCAAGGGAGGTGCGCGTAAACACGGTTACGGTGGGGACCGGCGCGTGTATCCGTGGTGATGTTAATGGTCACACGCGCAGACTGTGTTGACATCACCATACTCTGACCCACTCTCGTGAACAACAACAACCACGCGCTCTGCGGCGCACTGCGCCACGCGTCTTCTTGTCTTAGCGGAATCATTGATGGGCACTTAGACTTTGGACAACTCAATCTGGCCATCTGTCTGGCGCATGGGTCGGCAAACTTGCAAGGAAGGAGATGCGTCGTTGTCGTTGTTGTTGTTTTTGTCTTTGACCAAAACATTGTTGGAGAGCCGCATCACACGCAAAGCCACTTGTACACAAACACAGACATAGCAGGTACACAGCAAGATGACAACAACAACACACATTCTGACTTCAATAAACAAAATAGGTGATGTAATAAGCTGCGTCTCTTTAGTATTTTTTCCACCTTGAGTTATTATTTAACAGTACCGTTTGACTGTTGTATAGTTTGTCGTCACCAAGACATTCCATAATGACCCATTCCCTGTCACAAGTAAGACTTTCTGTTCACGTTAAATAATGTTTTAAGATTTTAGTTTCTTGCTTAACGGTTGTCGACAAGGGGGGCAGCCAAAGAGGCACGGCCTAGTGACTTGGCTGACTTGCTGCGGTCTGCGACTGTTGTCGTGTTGTCTTGCCCAAGCTTACATTGCGCGTTGAGAAATTAGCAGGCATTCATTTCCTTGTGCCATTCGTACTTACAAACGGTATTATTTGTTTAGTTTATAGCGACTGGCTTTACCATTTCTCGACTTATTGTGTAACTGTTGTTGTGACCTGCTGAACCCCCCCCCCTCCCCCCTACTGGACATCTGTGAAAAAAGTTTCGTGCCTTATCGGATTCCTCCTCCAGTCGAAATAAAGATTCTGATTCCGAAAGCTGATTAGCTGAGAGCAAAATGAATCATCCGGATGTTTTGACTTAGGATGACACTGAACCTGGTCAGCTGAGTGCGTCTCTCGGCTGCGGTGTCTTCAGTAAGGCACGAATCACGTACCCGCCTCATCCCTGACACCCAGCGTCGTCCGTGCAAATAAGGTTCGATCAATCTGTGGTCATTTTAGTAAAACAGTGAAATGTAATACTGGACTGTGTTAGGCTCCTGTGTGGGCGAGAAGTCGCTGTGTGATCGATCTCGTGCACTCGGAGCTCACAACGAGAAGGTCACGAGTTCAATTCCCAGTTAGGGACCAACTTAAGCGCTCCGCCTCTCCGAGGCTGATATAAGTAGTATCGCCTTGTGGGAAGTCGACTACTGTCATCCCATGGATAGACTTGCTCCTGCCACAGGAATGTGGAATTTTAACAATGGTATCGGGATTGTAAAGAAAGCCCAGCACTGCTCTGCGTCTTTTGAGTGGGGAATCACTCTGTGATCCAATACCTGATCGATCGAAAACAGTCCGATCGATTGGTCCACTGGTCAACCTCGATCTATATGACTAAGTGGCCGAGGTGTGAATGGAATGCTGTGACAGAATCATTATTTATCCTGGAGAAATCGGATGAGCTGTGAAGCTCTTTTCCCACAGATGTTAAGTAGGGGCGGGTCAGAAAAATTGACAATTGCCCCATCAACACATTCCGTGGTGCATTTGCCAAACTTGAGTGCTGGGGGTTGGCGGTTCGCTGAGATCCTGCAATGCAGAAACACAGCGGCAGCTTGCAGAGACCTCTATTTTTTTATTTTACCAGGTAAGGCCCACTGAGCTATCTAGTTATTTTTCAGAAGCGACCTGGACACAAATGGCAGCTCAACGAAGTGGTTTATGTGGAAATGAAGAGCCGTCAAATACTCTAAACGCACGTTGATTATAAATGCGGAGGCAAAACCCGGAGGACCCGGAGAAAAATTCCACACGACCACAGAGAGAGAGAAAGAGACACGCAAACTCCAAATATACAGCAGGCGTGAGGATCGGGATCGAACCCACGACCTTCTGCATACCAGGCGAGGTAGTGAACATCTCGCCGACGTGGCGGCCCTTCAGGATGCAGACGATCTGGCTGCAGGTGTCCGGGGAGCTCGAGAGTGAAGAACGCACACGCGACGAGCTGCCGGCTCCTGCCCAAGGCTCCCTCCCTCCCTGCCTCGCCCGCTGTGTGCGCGCCCTGCCTGAGCCACACTCGCAGAGCGTGGGGGCAGTGCGTCCGAAGCGCGGTGAGAAATGTCTCGTCCGATAGCCTTGTTGACTCTATCACACGCTGCTCACGTTAGCCCGAGTGACTTTGTGAGCCCTAGGACTTTGAGATTAGCTGTGAGCGTATCAACCGCACGTCCTTTATTTAACCGGGCGAGAATGCATTGAGATTACATTACTATTCACTAGTTTAATGTTACCATGTAAGGCCCAGTGAGCTATAACGCTCTTTTTAGAAGCGACCTGGTCACAAATGATAGCTCGACGCAGTGGCTTATCATGTGGAATTGTTTAGCAGCCAAATACTCTAAACGCATGTTGATTCTAAATGTGGAGGGAAAAAACGGAGGATTCAGAGAAAGATCCACGCGACCACGGGGAGAGAGACACCGTGGTGCCCGTCAGCCACGGTCAATCCACTGCTTCATGAGGGCCTCGCCAGGCCACCGCCATTGCCCCACAACCTTGAGATATTCCATAATACTCCACCTAGCACCTGCACACGAGTTGATTTCATCGGTCCATCTCCTCGGTGGACGCCCTCTGAGATGAGTCCCATCCCTTGGCTGCTCCTCAACGTGACTCTTGACCATCGGCCATTCACCCTTCCAGCGACGTGTCCCAAGCCCCACTCACCTTCCTTAAGATGTTTAATTATGTATTTAACGTGCATGGGCTCTAAGTCAGTTGCTCTAAACCGGGGGTACGCGGACTCCTGGGGGTACGTGGCAATGTCCCAGGGGGTACGTGAGGTCGTTTATAAATGTGTGAAATTGTCATATATGAGAGTCATTGGTGAAGAATCACGTGCGAATCTGCCAATGTAAAACATTGACGATAAAATATAAATTGATATGGTAACCTAGAATGATATAAAATACCTTTCTAAAGTCATTGATCTTAAACAATACGGGAACTCTAAGAGTAACTAGCGAGCGTGAACTAAGTTCGTCACACGTGCAGATCCTCTTTTGAATATTTTGCATTCGCTTGCAGTTACTTAGGCAGTTAGGATACCTCACAAAATGGACAATTGGTTAACATTGATGTTCATTATTCATTTTTTTTATTTCTCAGACCCATGTCGAGTCAGGCAATGGGGTACACAGTAACCAACAATGTTGAGAACCACGGCTCTATAGCACGCCTTCCTCCGTCTGTCTCTCTGTTATCGCAATTACATTGAGATGTACTGTATGGATACAGTAAATATCATCGACAGCACATCAACGAGGAAAGGCCACGTTTTGATGTATCATTATTATTTTTTTATTAATTTCCTGGGAGACCGAAGTGTGGTGGGATTTGAGCTGCGATGCTGGGGAAGCGTTCTGCCCTTGTGGATAATAATGACGATGCCGCAGTGTCTGTAAAGTCCTCTCACATCACCGGAGTAACTTTATCCAACTCTTATCCGAATGAAGGTTGCAGCATTCGTGACGCTAACATGCTCACAACGTTTGCCAGCTAGCGTCGTGGGAGCTTAAATCCACTGTAAGAATATTGATGCCAACATCAGATCCCCGGCTATACTCAGGGCAGCCACCCACGAGTTAAACCGTAATGTGAGGCACGGGAAGTCGTATGTCCTCAGTGAATAGCTACCGAACAGCATCAACATATTGGACGATTGAGACCCAGGCACTCTCGACAGAGCATCCACGAGGCCTGTCTGGTGTTGGGGGAGTGTTGAAGCCAACTGAAGAGGCTTAAAAAAATACTTCAACAAAGTTTCCTCATTGGGGCCTCCCCTCACCGGCTCGATGAGCGTGCGGTGACTGACGGAGTCCAGAGAGATGCTTGGTCTCATCACGATGTGACCACGGTATTAATAATATGTAATTGTATTTACCTCGAGCCCCTTGTGAACGTGTGTTACACACAGAAGAAGACCCGATGAGAAGGAAATTGGCACTATTTTGACACACATGTAGGATGGACAACAACAGGGAAATGAAAAGTGCTGTTGTTTGGAAAAATGTCAAGAACCGGAAATAGAGAAAATAGACCTCACAGAGAACGGCTAAACGACGACATCGTAAGAGATCGGTGTCAGAAAGACGTGGCCACTATTTGAGCGTATTGGCACTTCAAGACAGAGAGGGAAGTGGAAACGAATGACGAAATGAGCAGTGGACAACTACGGGATATTTGCTCATGGATCGTGATGATGATGATAGCCCTTTGTCAAGCCACTGCTGGATGAAAGCCTTCCCATGCCTTGTCAGTTGTGGGGATTGTTTGACCATACTTTACCATGCTGGTCAGTGCAGGTCGAAAACGATTAATAATACATCAATTAATCTATGACACATTTAATACATGTAGTTAATTATTAGTGCGTGTATAAGCAAATGTAGTTTCAAAATAAATAAATCATTATGCAAGTAACTATGCTTGCGCATTTTCAGCCCATCACCCTCACGGGGTTGATATAAAATAGGCACTACTTTGTGGGAAGCAACAGTGGCTGTCCTCTGGGAATGTGGAATTTTGAGGACAGCCACCAAGAGTGGCCTCCTGGGACCAATACCAACGGCCGCCATTCGCCACGACGTCATGGCGACATCACCACGGCGCCTGTGCCAGGCCCGGTGCACTTTGAGGCCACGTGAAGTGTCGATGGCTCGCTGACAGGAGGTCACGGGACAGACCATGGGGTGCCAACGGTTGGCTGAGTGAGATGACGATTGGCTGAGTGAGATGACGGTTGGCTGAGTGAGATGACGGTTGGCTGAGTGAGATGACGGTTGGCTGAGTGAGATGACGGTTGGCTGAGTGAGATGACGGTTGGCTGAGTGAGATGACGGTTGGCTGAGTGAGATGACGGTTGGCTGAGTGAGATGACGATTGGCTGAGTGAGACGACGGTTGGCTGAGTGAGATGACGGTTGGCTGAGTGAGATGACGGTTGGCTGAGTGAGATGACGGTTGGCTGAGTGAGATTACGGTTGGCTGAGTGAGATGACGGTTGGCTGAGTGAGACGATGGTTGGCTGAGTGAGACGACGGTTGTCTGAGTGAGATGACAGTTGGCTGAGTGAGATGACGGTTGACTGAGTGAGATGACGGTTGGCTGAGTGAGACGACGGTTGGCTGAGTGAGACGATGGTTGGCTGAGTGAGATGACGGTTGACTGAGTGAGATGACGGTTGGCTGAGTGAGATGACGATTGGCTGAGTGAGATGACGGTTGGCTGAGTGAGATGACCGGTAGATGGACCACTAGGACCACCCCTTCTCACTCACTCGCACGGCGACATTGCTCGCTTTGATTTCAAAAACTCAGTCGGGACACAGTCAGGGAGCAGCTCGACTCAGCCAACAGGCATCTCAAGTGTTGTTCGTGGCCTTCATTAAATCTCTAATATCAGAAAGACAAAGATCCCCCCCCCCCAAAGATCTTTAACAGACTGTTGGGGCAAGGGCTGCTTGCGAGCACCTATAAAGGCCGGAATGGCACACGAGGTGGGTGACCACGCCTGGTCTTCTTTGTCTCCCCAGCGGCGATCTTTACACATCGCACCAGGTACTAATTTGAGGCTGAGTCGACCTAAGGGAGGCCGCGGACAGATTCAGATGATTGTCACTGGTGTTGACTTGAGTGGGAATCGAACTCTAAAACTAAACTATGTTTTAATTGTATCAGGTAAGGCCCACTGAGCAATGTAGCTCTTTTTGAGAAACGACTTAGCCACAAATGACAGCTCAAGGAAGTGGCTTATCACGTGGAAATGTATAGCAGCAGTAAAATACCCTCAACGCATGTTTATACATGTGGAGGAAAAACCTAGAGGACCCGGAGAAAAATCCACACGACCGCTGAGAGAACATTCAAACTACAATTATATATATTCTTTGGGTCTTTCGGTAAAATCACATAGATAGGTTAAAAGAAAATAACAAAAAACTACGACGTTTCGATCGCAACACAAGCGGGCGTCATCAGGAAAAGTGGGGTTAGCTTCTAAAAGACGACTGCTTATAAAGGTTTGAAATGGGCGTAGCCCAAATGTCAGCAGCCAATGCCAAAGCAAGTGGTGGGCAGCGACCGCGGCCGTGGTGGGCTTTCCACCAATCACAGGGCTGCCAGGTAAAAATTAGCATGTCAATGCAAGATCGCCGAGCATCCTCCACGGCGAGTGCGCCAAGGTGGCTATGCTAATGTAAGAGATTAGCATGTTAATGGAAGATCGTGACCCATTCAATTATACAGCAGGCGTCAGGGTCGGGGTTGAACTCACGACCTTCTGCATGCCAGGCGAGGGAGTTAACATCTCCTAGCCACCGCGGCGCCCCTCGGGTGCAACTCGGGTGGCCGGGTTCGTATCGCAGAGCGGTAACCGCTACACTGCCGCTCCTCTAATGTCGGAAGGACACACAAACACATGCACATACACAAACACAAGCACACACACAAACACACACACAAACACACGCACACAACTACAACAACCGCCATTTGCCACTAAGTGGCGGTGACATCACCACGATGCTTGTGCCAGGCCATGTGCACCTTGCGGCCACGTGAAGTGTCGAAAGCCCGCTGGCAGGAGGTCACGGGGCAGACCCAGCAGGTGCCATGGGTCGACTGACTGAGATGACAGAGATGACTAGCTGATGCACCACCTGTGCCCCCAACTGTGCCAACTTGTGCTTTAGCCACCCGGCGCTCCGCTCGTTGTTGTGAGCATCGTTCCTCCGCCCTCCGTTGTTGTTGGAGGGCGACTGCCTCCAACTGCCCAGTAGCGTCCTTCACAAGCCTCCTCCACAGAGGCCAATCTTGACACCGCTGGTACCAGTCATCGGCAAGTCCACTCAGCTCCACGTCCTCCTGTACCACGTCACTCCGTCTCTTCTCTAGCCCATGCCGCGCCCGTTTAGCCCCCTCGATCCGGCCGAACAAAAGCTGTTTAGGCATGCGGTGGCTGGGCATGCGGGCTACATGACCCAGCCAACACAACCTTGCCTGCCGGAGGAGCTCACCCATGGGACTTTGCCCAGATCTTTCAAGGATTTGTGAGCTCCTCACACAATCCAGTCTGGTTGAACCCAGGATGGATCGTAGGCAGGCCAGCCTAAATGTTTCTACCCGGCGAAGATGTTCCATTAGGGGCTCCACGTTTCGCAAGCGTAGAGATGGGAGGGAATGACCGTGGCCAAGAAGACCTGAAGCTTAGTGCGGAGCGACAGACCAGGTAGCTTCCACACAGCGTTACGCAATCGATGAAAAGATATTGCCGCTCGACTGATTCAGAGTGAGACCTCTGCTGTTACACTGGAGCCGGTCACAAACACACACGCACACACACAAACACACACGCACACACACAAACACACACGCACACACACAAACACACACACACAAACACACGCACAAACACACGCACACACACAAACACACAAACACATGCACACACACAAACACACACACAAACACACACACACAAACACACAAACACACACACGCACACACACAAACACATGCACACACACACGCGTGCGCGTAAGCTGTGTTCGTGAGATCCCCGGGGTCCCCCGACACGCCGAGCGTGTGGGTCGGCAGCAATCACGACGTGGAGTTATTCACGCGGCAGCGCTCGGCTCTCGGCGCGCACGGCTCTCGGCGGGCACGGCTCTCGGCGCGCACGGCTCTCGGCGCGCACGGCTCTCGGCGCGCACGGCTCTCTTCTGTGGCGCGAGGCGCAGCAGCCGTTATTGTGAGAGACGAGAGAGAGAAAAACATCCACCAACACCACCACACACATCACCACCACAACACACACCACCACACCCACCACCACCACCACCACCACACCCACCACCACACCCACCACCACCACCACCACCACACCCACCACCACCACAACACACACCACCACACCCACCACCACCACCACATCCACTACCACCACCACACACACCACCACCACAACACACACCACCACCACATCCACCACCACCACCACCACACACACCACCACACACCACCACTACACACACCACCACACACACACCACCACACACACCACCACCACCACACACACCACCACTACACACCACCACCACACACCCCACTACCACCACTACACACACCACCACCACACACCACTACCACCACACACCACCACCACCACACACCCACCACTACACACACCACCATCACCACACACCACGACCACCACACACACCACCACACACCCACCACCACACACACTACCACTACACACCACCACCACACACACCACCACCACCACTACACACACCACCACCACCACACACCCACCACTACACACACCACCATCACCACACACCACGACCACCACACACACCACCACCACACGCACACCACCACTACACACCCACCACCACACACACCACCACCACATACACCACCACCACTACACACACCACCACACACCCACCACCATCACCACACACCACGACCACCACACACACACCACCACCACACACCACCACCACTACACACACCACCACCACACACACACCACCACCAGACACCCCACCACCACACACCACCACCACAAACACACACCACCACCACACACATACCACCACCACACACCCCACCACCACACACCACCACCACAAACACACACCACCACCACACACATACCACCACCACACCCCCCACCACCACACACCACAAACACACACCACCACACACACACACACATCCACCACCACACCACCACCCCTTGTCACTTCAAACCTCAACGTGGGCAAACACACAGTGCTGGCAAGGGAGCGCCCGGCACACAAACCAGACCTGCCGGTTCCAGCATAAAGAGAGCTCCTGTCAAAAGGCTCTCTCCCCACTGGCGATTTTCCCCAAGCTTCTCTCTCTCTCACTTTTGTACTTTCATGTTGAGAAAACACGCGGCCACGTCAGTGCGTGCCGTGCTGGGGAGCAGGGCAACGGTTAGAGGGGCCAGCGCTACGAGCCTGGAGACCTAAGTTCCACTCCTGCTTACGACCATCATCAGCGGCGAAAATATGAACCGGTCCTGGGCCTTACCGAGGTCGACTCAGCCCCAAATGAGTACCTTGTGCTCCGTGTAAAGATCAGCAATGAGGAAACAGAGGCGGCCACCCATCTCTATATTGCGGGCTTTCATAGGTGCTCGCTAACAGCACTTGACCCAACATCAATCTGTTAAAGACTATATGGAGGATCTTTGTCTTCGGCAGGGAGTAATGTACACAGTGAGCAGCCCTCCTCATCATGGTCACGACGCTACATCAGCAGGACCAGTTGGTATTGAACTTGCACTGGGCCTTTCCTAGGTCGACTCAGTCTTAAAGGAATGCCTTTCGTGAGACCAAAGCAGCTGAGAGGGCGAGATGTGATTAGTTCTGTGTCGGGCACAGAACCCCGAGTTCTCATTGCTCACGGAGAACCCAGCGGCCTCGGGGACAAGGCTGGATTATGGACCGGGCCAGCGGGGCCAGTGCCCCGGGGCCTCGGACTGCCAGGGGACCTCCAAGCCTCAGGCCATGCGCGGTGCGTGGCCCAAGACTTCCGAAAGAAGTTGAACGCCAGGGCCTCAATGCGCACAGCGCAAGCTGACCACTAGGCCCCTGGGTGCTTATAGCGTGAGCTCACCACTAGGGCCCCCATACCCCTCAGCGCTTACAATGTGAGGGCCCTCGGTGCTTAAAGCGTGATCTGACCACTAGAGCCCTTGGGCCCCTCGGCACCTACAGTGTGAAGGTCCCCAGGCCCCTGGGTGCTTACAGCGCGAGCTGACCACTAGCGGTCCGGGCCCCTGGGTGCTTACAGCGAGAGCTGACCACTAGGGCCCCCAGGCCCCTGGGTGCACACATCGAGCGTAACACCTGGGGGCCCCTTGGTACATACAGTGCATGCTTAAAACGAGAGCCTCTCGGAGAGTGCAGTGCTTCTGTACAACTGAGTCACTGGTTGGCACGCTACAATATGCTGTGACATGTTACAATATTTGTCGGGGAAGCTGCCCTCCATCTCCCCGCTCCCTTGAGATCCGAGGCTCTCCGCCCCCGTACTTGGGGGAGGGTTACTGCCCTCCGGCTCTCCTACCATCACCGTTGCTGCTCGAGGCATGGTCCGCGGCTGGGGCTTAGCCACCGGGGCCAGTCCATACACACTCAACGTGCCCAGGCATCAAGAAATCCGACGCCGCTACCTGCCCGGCGACGCGCACCAATCGCATGCGCGGGACTCGGGGTCGGGGGTCAGAGGGCAGGGGCGTCCCCCGTGCGCGCGCACAGCCGATTGGAGGAGGTACCTCGGAGCCGATTTAAAGGCCGTGTAAACAACCACGCGTGCGCGCCCCCTGTGCCCCCCCCTCGCCCTCGCTAACCACGAGCCACACCGTTAATCTTGCGTACGCGATGTTCGTCTACCTCGCCTACACGTTAGCTACGAGTCACACGTAGCGGCGAGCGTACCCAAACGCATAGAATACCCGCTGGTGCGCGAACACAGGGCACTCCAACGAACAGTTGGGTGTAGATACAGTGCACCCCGGCGATCTGACTCACGACACCCCACCCTCCTCTTCTCACTCCCAGAGACCACACGACACGGTTTATACTTTACTGCCGATTTATTCCCCGTGAATAAACAAACTAAACTACGCGTGTCAGTGTGGGCCAGCAGGGCAGGAATGGCCTATCCCCAGGTGGTCTGGGACCCAGTCTATCTTGACTCTCGCTCCACTTACTCTCCCCTAGTTGCTAAGCCCAAACTCACCTCTCTCTTACGTATTCGCGACTCTACTCCGTTTGTGCCAGGAGCCGTGGAAGGGCGATGCTGCACGTAGTCTTCATGGGGAACGGGGCCTGGCTGCGCTGGGACTCGTCTCATGGACGATCCAGTGGCTGGTGCGATCACTCCTCCGATCTTGACCCCTTGAAGAACACGACTGATCCTCACTACCTGGTCCACCCCCTTTCATTGGCCCTACATCAAAGGCAACGTGCCGCTGATCCCCTGGTCTCCCGTCCAATCCGGAGCCTCGGATTTCCCGCTCTTTCGATGACCGGATTAGTGCTTTCTCTGACGTCCGCTTCTTGCCCCTCTGAACAAGCGCACACGTCCTACACGGAGAGGAGGGCCTCATGTCTTCCCCGCCGCTCGTTACTCTGCCCCACCCTCTACCTGCCTGCTGACCCGTGTTGAGTGTGGATGTTTTCTATCCGCGGTGGCTCAGCAGCCCCCGTCGTGACCACGTGATTACAACCCAAGTCACAGCGCTGCGGTGCGAGTTAGCCTCGGGGGAGGTCGCCCAATTCCCTGGTGGCACGAAACCGTGAAGCTTGGTCCCATGAGGGGCTTCTGGGTGAAAACCTGTCGGCCAGGTGACCTCCCCTCGGGGCTCTACGTGGGGGGTATGCGTGTGTTCAGGTGGGGGCTCTATGTGGGGGGTATGAGTGTGTTCAGGTGGGGGGGTTGGTGAGGGACGAGCAACGTCGGCCCCGTCGCTCGGAGGTGGCGGCGTCGCGGCCACTGGGTCAGCAGAGCGGCTTTGCTGCTGCGGCATCCCAGCGGCGGGCCCGGCCCCGGCGGAGCGGCTTCGCGTTCGTGGTCCCACATATTCACCAACAAGTCAGTTCTTTCTGCATAACAGGACAGTTTGAAGAGCGTCATTATGGCAAGCCGTTCGTTATTTGACTTACCGTAACTAGCTATCCCTTTATTTTAGCTAGCTGCCCATTTTTCCCTAGCTAGCTGCCCATATGATTCAGCTTGTTAACAGAAATTAGTTAGCTCTCTGCCATTTTTGCCAGCTAGCTGCCCTTACAATCAAATTAGCTGCACTAAAAATCCAGCTAGTGAGACCGAAGGCTCGTCGTTTGTTGAGAGCTTAGTTATCCGTTGACAAATCAATTATAAAAACATACACCGCGGTTTTGTGAAACATTTTAAAAATATATGCCAAAAGCTATATTTTTTCATACACTAACGGATATATAAGAGACCCAATCCATACTCAAAGATTAAGGAAAACCCCATTCCTTTTTTCCATAGACCGTCTGTTTTTATATCCACGGAAGTCGACAATGCTCACGTTGACATGCAAATTGTCGTCAGCTCTTACGAGGTCTTTTTCCCCCCTCCCCATCGATGGGGTGTGGCCTATGGGGTGTGGCCCCTCCCCATCGATGGGGTGTGGCCTATGGGGTGTGGCCCCTCTCCATCGATGGGGTGTGGCCTATGGGGTGTGGCCCCTCCCCATCGATGGGGTGTGGCCTATGGGGTGTGGCCCCTCTCCATTGATGGGGTGTGGCCTATGTGCATAGTTTCCACCAAGTAATTTCACTGACTTATCAGAAATTTGTGTTGGTTGTTCAGCCAATGAAAAAAAGTTATCTTTTGAATTTCAAGCAACATAATTTTCTCTGTGTCAGGCAGGTATACAAGACATTTCTTGGTAGGAAAAGCCACAGACAGATGCCTGTTTTCTTGCTTGGTATGCCACAGTCATATATTCAGAGACTTTTTCATCTTTTTTCTAAAACAGCCTTTTTAAAGGCTATTTAAACAATTCCTCCTCAGGACTATTTTCTAACAGACTTTTTAAAGGGTTAGGGTTATTTTTTTACGTGCTTTTCTATTGTTTATTTTGATCTACTTAAAGCTGCCTTTAGGTACAAGTACACTATAAAATACTATCACTTGATTGTATTTTCCAACAACAGTATTTGAAGGGTGTTGTCATTAATAGACATTAATTCAATTATTATAATTAAATCATTATTGCCCTATTTAAATAATTATTTACTAAATATTGAGATATGCTATCAATATATTAATGTGAATCTTGTCACCTTCCGATGTTAGTTTTATTTTACCAAAGACAGGACAAGCAATCCCAGTTCCTGCGGTGTCGCCCCTGCATTGGGCGTACCACAAGTGGTTCATTTCTCCACATCTCATGCGGCGCCCCCTCTCCTGTTTACGATTTGGCGCTAACATAACCACTGTGCTTGCACAATCTCCAGGGCACTTGTGCCGCGCCCACTTCGTTCTGATACCACGACGCCTGGGCCACGCCCATTTTAAACCTTTATATAAAACAGCTCGCCTTTCGTGTTTTCCCCTCTTTTTTTTCCACCTGATGACGATCGCTTGCGTTGCGATCGCAACGTCGTAGTTTTTTCGTTTGTTTTATTATTTGTTTAATCCTATCTACGTGACTTTACCGAAAGACCCAAAGAATATGAATTCCTGCAGTCACGAAAGCTTTAAGTCAAGATTTAGTAAGGTTCGTCACGCAAACAAAACATGCCAGTTTCGCTGCTAATACAGCACACCGGTAGTGTGTTGGAGAGTAAACCCACCACAACATTTGCAATTCGAGTACCGTGACGTTCCGCCCATAATTACGACCAGCGTCATCAGGCGACCGCCAGTGTTGTGGATAAATCCTCCGGCTGTTTCGGTTTACTGAACTCGTAGCGAATTGCCACGTTGTGCTTACGTGACAACCCTTACCGATTGGCTATGTCGGGTGGTGGTATGTTTAAAAACACTTTTATATTTACGCGATTTAATCCAAACCACCTCCCCCCCCCCCCAACTCTATTTGGGATAACATTGCTCGCGAGAGCACTACCACCACGTGCTAAACAGTTATTTTTTCCCCGCTTTCTATTCGCGTTGCACTCCACTCGCTGTGGGTGGGGTGACACCCGGCGAGGTTGGCGCCACACGCGGAGACGCCAAACTGCCACCAATGCGCGCTTGGCCAAGAATCTGACAGACGATGGCTTATTTATTTAAGCCGGTGGGGGGGGGGAGTCTAACCTTGGCTGGGGGAGCGTGAGTGGGACGCCAAAGCTCTCCACTGCCGCTGTCCGTCCACGCGTTGGATACACACGGCAACGATCTTGCACACAGTGCTCAGGTCAACAACAACAAGCCAAGGTGATTCATTTCTCAAAATTGACGGGGTACTCGTCTATTTACAGCAGCCCTGAGCCACTGGTGGCAATTACACAATGACACGGTCACCCCCTGCCATTCCTCTATCCATACGACAACCGCCGTTGATTTATTCGCAGAGTGGTACCTATTTTACCGCCCACAAAAGGATGATGGACTGAGTCACCCCTCCCCCCCTCAACCAGAATGGGAAACGCTCTCTCCCCCGTCGAGCCACCTGGGGTACCGTCCGTACCCTGGTAGTACAGTCCCCCCGTGTAGCCTTAACAGACTGTTGGGGCACGGCACACGAGGGGGTGGGTGGCCAATACCACGCCCGGCCGCCTTTGTCTCCCTAGTGGCGATATATACACACCGCACCAGGTACTCATTTGAGGCTGAGTCGATCTAGGGGAGGCTCAGGACCGGTTCAAATAATCATCACTGGTGTTGTTGGCCGTGAGCGGGAATCGAACTTGGGTCGCCGGGTTCGTAGCGCAGCGCGCCGAAACCGCTACACTACCGCTCCCCCCACGTGCAGTACACGTGTATGCACGTGTACTGCACGTGCATACACGTGTATGCACGTGTACTGCACGTGCTTTTATGCATCTGTACCTGCCTACAGACACACACACACGGTGCCATGGAAACCCGCACGGGTTCATCTCTACACACACACAACCCTGTCGACCCACAGCGCTGGGTGTCTGCGTCACAGGCGTCATCGTGCACACCGCTGTCACCTGGACCGAGCGACGCGTGTCCGATCCGAGTCTGCGTGCACCGCTGCCCACCTCCATCACTTCTGTACCAGTGGTGTAGTAACTACATTATCAGTGGTGTAGTAAACTACATTATCAGTGGTGTAGTAACTACATTATTAGTGGTGTAGTAACTACGTTATTAGTGGTGTAGTAACTACATCATCAGTGAGGTAGTAACTACATCATCAGTGACGTGGTAACTACATTATCAGTGACGTAGTAACTACATAATCAGTGATGTAGTAACTACATCATCAGTGACGTAGTAACTACATCATCAGTGACGTAGTAACGACATTACCGAAGCTATTCTATATCGCGGCCTCCTCTTGCCTCTTAATATCGTGAAGTATTTTCATTAAAAAAAACAATGCAAACGGCGTTTTAAATAAGTGTCATCGTTCTTTTACACTGTTGTTGAAAACAAATCTCATGGTGGTTGTCAAGGGGACCTCAACTCGTAGCTTTGGCCACGGGGGGAGGGGTATGACACCCCCCGTGCCTCTGTGCCTCCACTGAAGCCCATCGGTAACTGCGCCCCAGACAGATGCATCCACCCTGTCCGCTATCCCCTCGTGTCCGTGGCTTCTGTGCCGAGGTCCATCGTGGTGGTGGCGGGGAATTTCAGACCAACGATGGCGACAGCCTCCCCACTGCGCTCAGAACGCGGCACTCGCCAATTCCCAACGGGCTCGGGAATGAGCGCCCGCATGTTCCTGTTCTTCCTCCTACATACACACACAGATACACACACAGATACACACACAGATACACACACAGATACACACACACAGATACACACAAACACAGATACACACACAGATACACACACAGATGCACACACAGATACACACAAACACAGATACACACAGATACACACACACACACAGATACACACACACAGATACACACACACAGATACACACACAGATACACACACAGATACACACTAACACAGATACACACAGATACACACACACAGATACACACACAGATACACACAAACACAGATACTGTGGGGGCTACCGTCCCCCTCCATCACCGAATTGTCGGGTGCCGTTGTCCCCCGACTCTCCCGTTAAATTCGTCCCACTACCCCCCGGCTGTTCTGTGGGGTCCGGGCTACCGACCCCCAATTCTTCGCCCCCTTGCGCCGCCGACTTTGCGGCTGCCCGCGTAGGCATGTTTCAATTGGATGCGGCCGCCTGCTCTACGCTTACGATGCGCTACGCTGTTCAGTGGCGGCGTGCCGTGGTGCGCGCGCTCGCAAAGTAAAACCCCGTCCCGCACGTGAACAAACAGGTGCGGCGTGCCGACGCGCGATTCCCTCACACACACGCTCCACGCACTCAGGCAATAACAAACACAACGCTACCACCTGCCGAGCCCCGTGCACCAATCACACGCGAGGTAGTGGGGGGTCGGGGGTGGGAGGCCAGAGGCGTCTGCCGTGCGCATGCTGCTGATTGGAGGGGGTCACTGCGCTACGATTTAAAGGGCCGTATAAACAGCCGCGCGAATACGCGCACGCCAGGCGCTTAGCTCGCTACCTCGCTATTAGACAATCGCGCAGGCGCGCGACCGCAACACAGTCACACTTGCACGCGAGCGCTAAGCACTATTGTAAGCAATTGTACAGGTACGCGAGCGCTGGACACCACTGAAAATAGTCACGTAGGCACGCGGGCGCTAAACACTACTGTAAACAATCGTGCAGGTACGCGAACACCAAGCACGCTCTACCCTCCTCTTCACGCTCCCAAAGACCACACGACACAGTTTATCCCCCTACTAGTGATTTTATTTACCGCGAGTAACCCGTTAAGCTACTCGTAATTGTGTGGGTCAGTGGATGCCAGCCTATTCCCCCTGGGATCATAGACTGAATTTACTCTCCCTGTCGCTCCACTCTCCACTCTCGATTAAATCACTCAAACTCACTTCTCTCTCACTCGCGCTGACTTCCACTCTGCTGCGCTGAACGCTGTAGAAGGACGAGGCTGCGGATCGTCTCCGTAGAGGGTTGAGCCTGGCTGCGGTGGAGCTCGTCACATGGACGTCTCGAACGGCTGACTCTCCTGCTCCGTGGACCGCGATGATTTGAAGAACACTGGACTCGCTACCCTAAGCCTCCGCGTTTTTATCCACCCTAAAGGCATTCCGTTGCTCTCGCGCTTGCCCACCCGTGCTCTTTCATATTCGGATCCGTGACCTTACCTAGAACAAAAGGCATTCAGATGCTTCCGCACCCGAGCCTGCCCTGTCCATTCAGAGGCCGAGTTATTCTCGTCTCTTTCACATTCGGATCCATAATCTTACCTGTAACAAAAGCGTTCCGCCGTTCTCACACCCCGGGCTGCCCTGTCCATTCAGATGTCGGAATGCTCTTGTCTCGTTGTTATTGGGGTCTCTAATTCTACCTATGACAAAGGCGTACCGCTGTTCCCACGCCCCGTGCTGTGTGTGTGTGATTTCATCGGCGGTGGCTCTACGGCCTCCGCCGTGACCACGTAATTTTAATATCAGGTCACGGCGACGCAGTGCATGTCAGCTACGGGGGGGGAGATCGCCAAATTTCCCGGCCGCGGGAAACCATGAAGCTTGATCCCATTAGGGGCTTCTGGATAAAAACCCGTCGGCCAGGTGACCTCCCCTCCCGGCTCTACGTGGGGTGTGTGTGCGTTCGTGCGGGGGGGGGGGAGGGGGTGGGGCGGCGTTGTCACCTCCCGGTGGTGGTGTCACGGCGGTGGGTACGGTCCCCGACGGAGCTGCTCCGCTGCGGCGGCACCACAATACACACAGATACACACACACAGATACACACACACACACAGATACACACACAGATACAACAACAACCGCCATTCGCCACTAAGTGGCGGTGACGTCACCACGACGCTTGTGCCAGGCTATGTGCACCCTGAGGCCACGTGAAGTGTCGAACGCCCGCTGGCAGGAGGTCACGGGGCAGACCCAGGTGCCACGGGTCGACTGACTGAGATGACTGGCTGATGCACCACCTGTGCCCCCTACTGTGCCAACCTGCTGTGCTTTAGCCACCCGGCGCTCCGCTCGCTGTTGTGAGCGTCGCTCCTCCGCCCTCCGTTGTTGTTGGAGGGCGACTGCCTCCAACTGCCCAGTAGCATCCTTCACGAGCCTCCTCCACAGAGGCCGATCTTGACACCGCTGGTACCAGTCATCGGCAAGTCCACTCAGCTCCACGTCCTCCTGTACCACATCACTCCATCTCTTCTCTAGCCCGTGCCGCGCCCGCTTAGCCCCCTCAATCCGGCCAAACAAAAGCTGTTTCGGCATGCGGTGGCTGGGCATGCGGGCTACATGACCCAGCCATCGCAGCCTTGCCTGCCGGAGGAGCTCACCGATGGGACCCTGCCCAGATCTTTCAAGGATTTGTGAGCTCCTCACACAATCCAGTCTGGTTAAACCCAGGATGGATCGTAGGCAGGCCAGCCTAAATGTTTCTAACCGGCGAAGATGTTCCATTAGGGGGGTCCACGTTTCGCAAGCGTAGAGAAGGGAGGGAATGACCGTGGCCGAGAAGACCTGAAGCTTAGTGTGGAGCGACAGACCAGGTAGCTTCCACACAGCGTTACGCAACCGATGAAAAGATATTGCCGCTCGACTGATTCGGAGAGAGACCTCTGCTGTTAAACTGGAGCCAGTCATAAGCACACTGCCCAGGTATGGGAAACTCTCCACTCTCTCCACAACTGCCCCATCACCGATTGGGAGTTGTGGGGGTGGAGTGTCCGATGGTACAAAATACCCAGGCAGGTGCTTAGTTTTGGTGGGGCTGATGGTAAGGCCCCACCTCTTAGTGGCACGCTCCAGTCTCAGCAGCAGCGTCTCCAACTCCTCCTCTGACTGAGCAGCTATTACCAAGTCATCAGCATACATAACGTGGTTGAGCAATAGGGAGCCATCCCTTGACCGCACCCGGGCATCGATTAGCCTCCCATTATATCTGTACCATATGGAGATTCCCCCGGTACAGCCATTGAAGGCTTCACGAACTACGTGGTCAAAATAGATGTTAAATAATGTGGGAGCCAGAGGACATCCCTGTCGCACCCCAAGGTGTACAGGGAATGGCTCTGACTCCTGGCCACGTAGTTTTACCCGGGCCCGCTCACCATCATGAAGGTCCTTAATGATCGTGAGCAGAGGGTCAGGTACTCCAAAAGCACGAAGAACGACCCAGAGCCCAGGCCTACTGATGGTATCATAGGCCTTGACCAGGTCAATAAAGCAGAGATGTAGGTCTTGTTGGAATTCCCTACACCTCTGCTGTAGCAGACGGACAGAAAATATGGCATCTGTGCAGGACCGCCCTTTCCTGAAACCGCATTGGGGCTCCGCAAGCCTCTCCTCAGCGTGCCTGGCAAGGCGATGCTGAATAATCCTTTCCAGGACCTTTCCCGGCACACTGAGGAGTGAGATGCCCCTGTAGTTGTTACAGTCTGTGCGGTCCCCCTTCTTAAAAAGGGGGACCACCAGGGCATCCTTCCAATCCTGCGGAACCCGTCCAGTGGTCCAGACTGTTGTTATGATGTCATATAGGGCAGTCTGTGCACAAACGCCACCCTCCCTCAGCATTTCGCTTGGGAGATCATCTCTGCCCGCTGCCTTTCCTGGTCTCAGACTCCGGATCACCTTCAATACTTCCTCAGCAGATGGCACCTCAGCCAGCCACTCACAGGGGGTGACTTCATCCAATATTTGAGGCACCGCAGCCTCAGCAGGGTCATCCTCACTTTGTGCCACGATGTTTTCCTGGCCGAGGGATTTTCGCTCCCCCAGGACCTCACAGAAATGCTCAGCAAATCTGCGAACCTGTTCCTGGGGGTCGGAAATTGGATCACCGTTTTTTCCCCTAATGATGGTAATAGGTGTGGCGCTGCAGGTTACTTTTTTGATGGAGTTAAATAGAGATTTGTGATCACGGGCCACTGAGGCAGACTCCATCTCCTCAGCAACCCGCGACCACCACCCATCCTTGCAGCGCCTCACGGCTCTCCGAACCTCCGAGCGAAGGCTGCGGTAAGCCTCCTCATTCTCTGACGTGGGATTCTGTAGCCGATGACAGTGGGCCTGTCGCTTTTTCTCAACCATCCTGAACAACTCCTCTGTCATCCAGGGTGTCTGGGGAGGTCTGGACCGCGTACCCAAAGCAGCCATTGCAGCTGCATGAGTCACAGTCCTAAACCTCGCCCATTTACCCTCGACATCAGGAGGAGTCGGGGACGATGCCAATCCCAGCCGCAAGCGATGATGAAATTCTCGCTTGCAACTTTCATCAGATAACTGAGACCAGGCCACTTTAGGTTGGAATGGGGTCCTGGGTGTACACCCACCACCGGAGTGGAAGAATGGCAGGCGCATCTTACAGATGACTAGTCGATGGTCAGAGGGCAGATCAGCTCCACGGTAGGTCCTGGTGTCAAGGACATGGGCTCGCATTCGCTGGTCCGTCACTATGTAGTCCAGCAGATGTTCTTGCTTGGACCCGGCATGCATCCATGATGTTGTGTGGATGCGCCGATGCCGGAACAGCGTGTTGGTAATTACAAGCCCATGGGCTGCACAAAAATCTAGCAGCCTCCTACCGTTGTTATTGAGCTGATCTGGCCCATGCCCTCCAATCACTCCAGACCAGGTGCCAGTATCATGACCAACTCGGGCATTGAAGTCACCCAACATGATGACTCTATCCCGAGGGGCCACTTTAGCCAGCACCTGTGACAGGAGGTCATAGAAGGCATCTGACTCATCGGCTTTGCCTGCATCCCTCCACGGATGTTCATCTTCGGTGGGGGCATAAGTAACCACGACCACCATTCCTCGCCTCCGGTTGATGGGAAGGCGAGCCCAAAGTAGCCTGGGGCTTACAGCTTCCCACACCTCACCGCCACGCTCCCACGCCCCCTTCATTCTTTTGTTCAAAAGAAGACCCACACCCTGTTGTTTGGCAGTCTGCTGCCCCGAGTAGAGGACTGTCCACCCCTCATGGTGGCAGGAGCCAGAGCCGGTCCACCGGACCTCCTGAATGCCGCATAGATCCAGGCGGTACCGGTCCAGCTCCCGACAGAGGAGTGGCAGCCTCTCCTCTGCAGTGAGCGTTCGAACATTCCACGTGGCCACCCGTAGTGGCTTTTCGTTGTTTCTGGAGTAGCCCCGAGGGTAGGTATTCAATCTCCTGGCTCCGCCAATTGGGGTTTGGCCAGGAGACGTCATAGACGCCTGGCCCCCCGGGGCCTCCGGCACAAGCTTAGTTGTTACATATTTCAGTTTAATTCGTGGTAATTAATTGAAGGTGGAGGGGTTACCAGCCCCTCGCACCCGTCCAGAGCCCCCGTTTTGCCCCTGTGGTGGACACATATGCAATGAGGGGAGGAGCCAATCAAAATTGGATCTCCCCCCACAGCGCTGTCCACGACAGAGTTGCCCGTCCGGCACCGCGGTAGATGCACACACAGATACACACACGCAGATATACACACATATACACAGATACACACACACAGATACACACACACAGATACACACACACAGATACACAACAACAACCGCCATTCGCCACTAAGTGGCGGTGATGTCACCACAACGCTTGTGCCAGGTCATGTGCACCTTGAGGTCACGTGAAGTGTCGAACGCCCGCTGGCAGGAGGTCACGGGGCAGACCCAGGTGCCACGGGTGGACTGACTGAGATGACTGGCTGATGCACCACCTGTGCCCCTAACTGTGCCGTGGCCGAGAAGACCTGAAGCTTAGTGTGGAGCGACAGATCAGGTAGCTTCCACACAGCGTTACGCAACCGATGAAAATATATTATTGCTCGACTGATTCGGAGTGAGACCTCTGCTGTTAAACTGGAGCTGGTCATAAGCACACTGCCCAGTTATGGGAAACTCTCCACTCTCTCCACAACTGCCCCATTACCGATTGGGAGTTGTGGGGGTGGAGTGTCCGATGGTACAAAATACCCAGGCAGGTGCTTAGTTTTGGTGGGGCTGATGGTAAGGCCCCATCTCTTAGTAGCATGCTCCAGTCTCATCAGCAGCGTCTCCAACTCCTCCTCTGAATGAGCAGCTATTACCAAATCATCGGCATGGTTGAGCAATAGGGAGCCATCCCTTGACCGCACCCGGGCATCGATCAGCCTCCCATTATATCTGTACCATATGGAGATTCCCCCGGTACAGCTATTGAAGGCTTCACGAACTACGTGGTCAAAATAGATGTGAAATAATGTGGGAGCCAGAGGACATCCCCGTCGCACCCCAAGGTGTACAGGGAATGGCTCGGACTCCCGGCCACGTAGTTTTACCTGGCCCCGCTCACCATCATGAAGGTCTTTAATGATCGTGAGCAGAGGGTCAGGTACTCCAAAAGCACGAAGAACAACCCAGAGCCCAGGCCTACTGATGGTATCATAGGCCTTGACCAGGTCAATAAAGCAGATATGTAGGTCTTGCTGGAATTCCCTACACCTCTGCTGTAGCAGACGGACAGAAAACATGGCATCTGTGCAGGACCGCCCTTTCCTAAAACCGCATTGGGGCTCCGCAAGCCTCTCCTCAGCGTGCCTGGCAAGGCAATGTTGAATAATCCTTGCCAGGACCTTTCCCGGCACACTGAGGAGTGAGATGCCCCTGTAGTTGTTACAGTCTGTGCGGTCCCCCTTCTTAAAGAGGGGGACCACCAGGGCATCCTTCCAATCCTGCGGAACCCGTCCAGTGGTCCAGACTGTTGTTATGATGTCATATAGGGCAGTCTGTGCACAAACGCCACCCTCCCTCAGCATTTCGCTTGGGAGATCATCTCTGCCCGCTGCCTTTCCTGGTCTCAGACTCCGGATCGCCTTCAGTACTTCCTCAACAGATGGCACCTCAGCCAGCCACTCACAGGGGGTGACTTCTTCCAATATTTGAGGCACCGCAGCCTCAGCAGGGTCATCCTCACTTTGTGCCACGATGTTTTCCTGGCTGAGGGATTTTCCCTCCCCCAGGACCTCACAGAAATGCTCAGGAAATCTGCAAACCTGTTCCTGGGGGTCGGAGATTGGATCACCGTTTTTTCCCCTAATGATGGTAATAGATGTGGCGCTGCAGGTTACTTTTTTTATGGCGTTAAATAGAAATTTGTGATCGCGGGCCACTGAGGCAGACTCCATCTCCTCAGCAACCTGCGATCACCACCCATCCTTGCAGCGCCTCACGGCTCTCCGAACCTCCGAGCGAAGGCTGCGGTAAGCCTCCTCATTCTCTGACGTGGGATTCTGTAGCCGATGACAGTGGGCCTGTCGCTTTTTCTCAATCATCCTGAACACCTCCTCTGTCAGCCAAGGTCTCTGGGGAGGTCTGGACCGCGTACCCAAAGCAGCCATTGCAGCTGCATGAGTCACAGTCCTAAACCTCACCAATCCCAGCCGCAAGCGATGATGAAATTCTCGCTTGCAACTTTCATCAGATAACTGAGACCAGGCCACTTTAGGTTGGAATGGGGAGTGGAAGCATGGCAGGCGCATTTTACAGATGACAAGTCGATGGTCAGTGGGCAGATCAGCTCCACGGTAGGTCCTGGTGTCAAGGACATGGGCTCGCATCCGCTGGTCTGTCACTATGTAGTCCAGCAGATGTTCTTGCTTGGACCCGGCATGCATCCATGATGTTGTGTGGATGCGCCGATGCCGGAACAGCGTGTTGGTAATTACAAGCCCATGGGCTGCACAAAAATCTAGCAGCCTCCTACCGTTGTTATTGAGCTGATCTGGCCCATGCCCTCCAATCACTCCAGATCAGGTGCCAGCATCATGACCACACACACACACAGATACACACACACACAGATACACACACACAGATACAAAGAACAACAAAGATCCCCCATATAGCCTTAACAGACTGTAGGGGCAAGTGCTGTTAGCGAGCACCTTTGAAGGCCGGAACGGTACACGAGGGGGTGGGTGGCCAGCACCACGCCCGACCGCCTTTGTCTCCCTAGTGGCAATGTTTACACACCGCACCAGGTACTCATTTTAGGCTGAGTCGACCTAGGGGAGGCCCGGGACCGGTTCAGATAATCGTCACTGGTGTTGGCCGTGAGCGGGAATCGAACCCGGGTCGCCAGGTTCATAGCGCAGCGCGCTAACCGCTACACTACCGCTCCCCACACAGATACACACACACAGATACACACACACAGATACACACAGACAGATACACACAGACAGATACACACAGATACACACACACAGATACACACACACAGATACACACAGATACATACACACATATACATACACAGATACACACACACAGATACACACGCAAGTGCGCTGCGCTACAAACCTGGCGACACGGGTTCGATTCCCGCTCACGGCCAACACCAGTGACGATTATCTGAACCGGTCCTGGGCCTCCCCTAGGTCGACTCAGCCTCAAATGAGTACCTGGTGCGGTGTGTAAACATCGCTACTAGAGAGACAAAGGCGGGCGGGCGTGGTGCTGGCCACCCAGCCTTCATAGGTGCTCGCTAACAGCACTTGCCCCTACAGTCTGTTAAGGCTACACGGGGGATCTTTGTCTTTGTACGCGACAGACGGAACACGCACGCCGTACACGTAGATGCCCATTGCACGCCGAGATGATATGCACGTCTTGGTGTTGAACACCGCGCGACTGCGTGCGGTGTGCGACGTCTCCCAAGGGCCGTGCGGGATGTCGCGTGTCAGGGCCGTCAGCGAGTCGCCACGCACGCCGGGCCGGGGTGCTTTGGCCAACACCCCGCATCTCTTAAGACACCAAGGGACGGCACGAGTGGAATTGTTGCACCGCGCATTCAACTTGCTTCACTGCCGTGCTTTACTTTGTCTCTGCGTTGTTTTGGTGGCCCGGGCCACTCTTGCGAACGAAGCTCACCCCGCTCTCCTCGACGTCTCACCCTGGTCACACAAAACAAACTCGAGACTTGAAAAACGTTCAACGTCGTCTCCCACAGCAGCAGGGATTCGTTTCACGCTCAGTCAACTTACACAGAGGCCGCGCCAGGTTCAGATACCGAACATCGGTTGCCTCTGATGTCACGCATTGTGGCCGGGCATCAAAGACAACGACGCTGCAAGATCACAGTGGAGTGCGAGCCAACTCCTAATGCTGTTGCTGCTGCCACTACTACCCACACGAATGCATGCACATACATCACTTTACTCACGGACTCTTAAGGGATTCCATATTCGCCGTCCAAATGTAGCTTCTCGTTATTGAATCTTAACACACGCAGAATATTGTCCCCACCCCTGGCACCTTCGAGTAGCACGGTTGGCTACGTACGGTGCGAAAGAAGTTCAACGCACATACATATGAGTAATGTCATGGCAGAACAACGTGGCAAGAAAGCCTCCTGGACGTTGCAATAGGCGATGCGTGTGTGCGGGACGGAGGGGGGCATTGACCCAAAGCGTGCAGTGTGTGTGTGTATGGTGTGTATGTTGAACTTCTTTCGCACCGTACGTAGCCAACCGTGCTAATCGGAGGTGCGAAAGTGTGTCATACGGAAACCAGCACCCAAGGGAAAGGCCCACTGCCAGATGGTGAAACATTGTAGAGGTTGGGTATGAGTCCAGGTATTAGGCAGAGTACTATATACCTGCATGGACAAAGACACCCGTATAGCCTGAACAGACTCTTGGGGCAAGTGCTGTTTGCGAGCACCTATGAAGGCCGGAATGGCACACTAGGGGGAAATTGAACAGCGCCCAATGCTGATTTTACACACCGCACCCAATGTCCCATTTAGGGCTGAGTCGACCTCGGGGAGGCCCAAGACCACTTCTGTTAACACTTGCCACTGATGTTTGCCGTGGCTGAGAATATGTCAGCGCACTGCGCTCGCCGCTACGCCACCGCTCTCAACACACAAACAGATACACAGAAGCGTAACGTGTCTACTACCACAACACACAACACAGATCCCCCTATACCCTTCACAGACTGTTAGGGGAAGTGCTGTTAACGAGCACCTATGAAAGCCGGAACGGTACACCACGTCCGGCCGCCTTTGTCTCCCCAGTGGCGATGTTTTAACACACCGCACCAGGTACTCATGTAAGGCTGATTCGACCAAGGGGAGGCCCAGGACCGGTTCAGATAATCGTCACTGGTGTTGGCCGTGAGCGGGAATTGAACTCGGGCCGCCGGGTTAGTAGCGTAGTGCGCTAACCACAACTCGACCACTCCCCACTACTACAAAGACAAAGATCCCCCGTGTAGCCTTAACAGACTGTAGGGGCAAGTGCTGTTAGCGAGCACCTATAAAGGCCGGTACGGCACACGAGGGGGTGGGTGGCCAGCACCACGCCCGGCCACCTTTGTCTCCCCAGTGGCTATGTTTACTGCACACCGCACCAGGTCCTCATATGAGGCTGAGTCCACCTAGGGGAGGCCCAGGACCGGTTCAGATAATCGTCACCGGTGTTGGCCGTGAGCGGGAATTGAACCCGGGTCGCCAGGTTTGTAGCGCAGCGTAACGCTAACCGCTACACCACCGCTCCCCACACTACTACACACACACACTGCCACACCACAGATACATACTCTCACACACACCGCTTGGCATTTCCAACATCTGCTGTGCCATCTGAATTAATAAGCTCTACCCAGTGGCCCATGCTTATTTCTGTCGCCAGCTCGACTCCCATCTCCGCCGCCGCCGTCGTTCGAGAATGGACGTGAACATGGGGGGGGGGGGGGCTTGGGGGCTTGGGGGCTTGGGGGCTTGGGAGCTTGGGAGCTTGGGGGCTTGGGGGCTTGGGAGCTTGGGGGCTTGGGGGCTTGGGGGCACATTAAATTCAGCCACGAATCTCTTTTTTCTCTTCCAATCTGCTGCTGATGCTACGAGAAATACTTCCCCCCCCCCGGGCACTGAATTAATGACTCCGTAATCAGCACTAACGCGACAATTATCCAGCCTGATGCCGCCCGACCCTCGCCCTACCGCGAGGGTGCTGCATGTAAACACCAAAGCGATCACTCTGCTGCGGGGCGTCCGCAGGCGACTCTGATCGTCCCCATGAACGTGAGTCCACGACCATCGCCGATCAATTTAGTAAGAGCCTCTGACCATGACTATTTGGTTGAGCTCACATTCCCACGGTGGTCTCGGACCATTGGTGAAATGTCCACATTACAATGGACGAGGGCCAGCCTTCTTCGTGAGACAGCCACAAATGCGCTCATATTACTGACCCCAGAGGAATGATTATGACGGGAAGATTGTTCCCGAGTTGGATTTTAAACTTGTGGCAGCGAGTTAATGTGCTCACCGATTCACTTCTACATCTGGTAGGCCTGTAGCACTTCAAGCTCCCCAGGACTTGATAAATAGTCACGATTCAGAGGCTGATATTCGATTAGTTTTTTTTGCGCTGCCTTTGTGTTATCTCGTTCATGTTGTCTGTTTCTGTGGAGTCATCGTGTGTGTGTGTGGTGTTGTCTGTGTGTGTGTGGTGTTGTCTGTGTGTGTGTGGTGTTGTCTGTGTGTGTTCTCTGTGTGTGGTGTTCTCTGTGTGTGTGTGTGGTGTTCTCTCTGTGTGTGTGGTGTTCTCTGTGTGTGGTGTTCTCTGTGTGTGTGTGGTGTTCTGTGTGTGTGTGTAGTGTTCTCTGTGTGTGTGGTGTTCTCTGTGTGTGTGTGTGGTGTTCTCTGTGTGTGTGTGGTGTTCTCTGTGTGTGTGTGTGGTGTTCTCTGTGTGTGTGTGTGGTGTTCTCTGTGTGTGTGGTGTTCTCTGTGTGTGTGGTGTTCTCTGTGTGTGTGGTGTTCTCTGTGTGTTCTCTGTGTGTGTGTTCTCTCTGTGTGTGTGTGGTGTTCTCTCTGTGTGTGGTGTTCTGTGTGTGTGTTCTGTGTGTGTGTTCTGTGTGTGTGTGTGGTGTTCTCTCTGTGTGTGTGTGGTGTTCTCTGTGTGTGGTGTTCTCTGTGTGTGTGTGGTGTTGTCTGTGTGTGTGTGGTGTTCTCTGTGTGTGTGTGGTGTTATCTGTGTGTGTGTGGTGTTCTCTGTGTGTGTGGTGTTCTCTGTGTGTGTGTGGTGTTGTCTGTGTGTGTGTATGGTGTTCTCTGTGTGTGTTCTCTGTGTGTGTTCTGTGTCTGTGTGTGGTGTTCTCTGTGTGTGTGGTGTTCTCTCTGTGTGTGTGTGGTGTTGTCTGTGTGTGTGTGTGGTGTTCTGTGTGTGTGTGTGGTGTTCTGTGTGTGTGTGGTGTTGTCTGTGTGTGTGTGTGGTGTTCTCTGTGTGTGTGTGGTGTTCTGTGTGTGTGTGGTGTTGTCTGTGTGTGTGGTGTTCTCTCTGTGTGTGTGTGTGGTGTTGTCTGTGTGTGTGGTGTTCTGTGTGTGTGTGGTGTTATCTGTGTGTGTGGTGTTCTGTGTGTGTGTGGTGTTCTCTCTGTGTGTGTGGTGTTGTCTGTGTGTGTGTGTGGTGTTCTCTCTGTGTGTGTGGTGTTCTCTGTGTGTGTGTGTTGTCTGTGTGTGTGTGGTGTTGTCTGTGTGTGGTGTTCTCTCTCTGTGTGTGTGTGGTGTTATCTGTGTGTGTGGTGTTCTCTGTGTGTGTGTGGTGTTCTCTCTGTGTGTGTGGTGTTCTCTGTGTGTGTGTGTGGTGTTCTCTGTGTGTGTGTGGTGTTCTCTGTGTGTGTGGTGTTCACTGTGTGTGTGGTGTTCTCTGTGTGTGTGGTGTTCTCTCTGTGTGTGTGGTGTTTTCTCTGTGTGTGTGCTATCAGCGTTCGACTCTCTCCGCCGTCTCAACATCGGGGGGCCTCTCTCGTTGTCCGCCCGGTGTGGCTCCGTTTACTTCAAAGTCACGTTCGTGATGCGTTTTGCAGCTTTGCGCAAATCGATCGATTCTCACGCACGCACAATTCAACGCGTCCGTTGCGAGTTTTAAAACATCGCGTTCTTTTAATCGGCGCATGAACAGAATGACGACTACGTGCCGAATGGCGATCTTGAGATGTGTTCTGCAGGAGAGTGCAGCTTGAGATGTCAACCCTGTACATCTGTACATTGTTGCACGTACGTATGTTGAAGTTATTTCGCCCCGTACGAGCCCGAACCGCGCTAAACGGAGGTGCGGTTAACCACAAAATGGTTAACTGCATTTTTTAACTGTTATTTTGTCAGCGTAAGGAAGCTGCAGCTCGTGGCCGGACTCTGTCACATTTCGTGGAACGCGACAGAGCCACGGGACTGTCCAGATCAGTGACCGGCAAAATACTGCCGTAGCCGGCACACCACATTCAGTATACATTTAATTTTACCAGCCACTGCAGTCTACTAGAAACCTCAAAAGTATTCCGTGAGGCATTCAGCGCTGGCCCACCTCGTTGCCCCACCTCGTTGCCCCACCTCGTTGCCCCGTAGGCCTCGAACGCGTGACGGTGGCGTCGGCAATACCCGGGACCATTGTCCCATCGGCATCCACGAGGCCGACCTCAGCGCGCGTCACACGTTCACACCGTAGAATCAGTTCACCGGTGAGCTCGCTTGGGATGCAACATCCCCACAGGACTGGCCATGAAAACCAAAACAACCTCAGGTCATCCACGACACGTGTAGTGAAGGTGTGTCCTCGCTGTGCTGGTCTCTGTGTGCGTGTAACATAGGGAGTGGGGAGCGGTAGTGTAGTGGTTAGCGCTACGCCGCGCGACAAACTCGACGACCGAGTTAGATTCCCGCTCACGGCCACTGACGATTATCTGAAGCGGTGATGGGCCTTTCCTAGGTCGACTCGGCCTCAAATGAGTACCTGGTGCGGTGTGTAAACGTCACCACTGCTTGCTAACAGCAATTCCCCAACAGTCTGTTAAGGCTACACGGGGGATCTTTGTCTCTGTACATAGGCAGCGGCAGTCTTTTGGGTCACACGCTGCACGACGAGTCTACTGATCTGGGTTTCATTCCAGGTCACGCATATTGTCAGCGCCAATAGCTACCTGAACCAGGCAATGCATGTACGGTACGTATGCTGAACTTCTTCCGCGCCGTACGGAGCCAACGCGATCATCGGAGGTGCGAAAGTGAGCTCCCCCTTTGCTTACTCGGCCTAAAATGATCGCGAGTGTGGCAGCAAACCGGCACGGTTCCCAGCGTGAAGGCGCGCGATGATGGAGGCGGCTCGTAGGGGTGCCGTCACAGAGAGTGGCGGAATAGAACCTCCGTGCCGTCATCCTGTCCGACGACAAAATGGTTCACCGCATCCGCCCGGGACGTGTTAGCACGCGGCCAAATTAGCGCGGTATTATAAACACACCGGCAGGGAATCTTAAGAAGAGACTTCGCATCGCCATGGCGACTTGGGGCGTTCTGTTCACCACGCGAGACATTTCCACCGCCTCTGGCTCCGCACCACCGCCCCCGACCACCACCGCTGACGGAGGCGGCTCTTTGGGAGTCGTATTTCGACACCCGCGTTCATGCACCCTAATTCGTAACGGCGCAATAACAAAGCAACTTAACACGTGGAGCGCCCTGTTTATCTTTGCAGGATTGGACCGAGGTCGGTTAAGGTGGCTTGCTTCGGCCGATGGCTCTTCCCCCAGACAGACCCGATGCGAGCCCGAATTGGGCTCTTCCTTAGCTCGCGCTCTTCCCAGGATCGTGATGTTCTCGGGCCCTTCCCTCGGCTGTGTCCCTACGGTTGTCACGGCGGGCCCCGTGACGTTGCAGGCTAGCCGGGACCTGCAGGCCAGGGGAGCTTCGCTCGTCAGGCAGCGGTGGGACTGGTTGAGTCACGGGGAGGGGTCACCGTGGCATCTGGAGATGCCCACGCTGTGGTGTCACTCATCTCGCTCATCCACCTGGCCGTGGCCGTTTTTGAAACGGCCACGGCGATAAGAATCGCGCAACAATTCGATTTAAACTAAACACAGCCAAACCTCAGCCGTGGTCCTCTGAACTTTGCTTCGTACTTTCTTAGCTATGAACATTCCACCGCTGGGTAAAATTCTTCTCGCTCTTCGTGTTCTCTTGCCTCATCCTCCTCCATCCATTCCGCGTCTCCAAATCTTCTTGTCTCGTCTCGCCATCTCATTTTCTGTCCACCTCTGTTCCTACTTCCCTCCCTTCAGCCCCCATTCCACTGTTAATCTCTCGCCCATCTGTCATCTGATGTGGCAGCGAGACGTCCTGCCCGAATCCATCTGACAATGTTAGTGTTGTTCACCTTGTAAATTACATCTGTTATCGCAGTTTCCAATTCTGTTTTATGTCTACATTCATCCGACCTCCCTCCATTCAAAATCGCCCCCTTTCAATGCGCTCCTTCTGCAAGCGCTGCAATTTCACTGGAGTCGTCAACTTTCAGCTCATCGCCAGCTTTGTGCCCTGGTTAGGACACTGCTTCTCAGCAGGTCACAACAGTGCCGCTGACGACAACACTGTCTCGGTCCGGCCAAATAAAGACGAACGTCTTCACCTTCGTTCGCACGCAGCACGTCTCGAGAGCGTTGCTGCCCTGCTGGGGCTTGCCACGCGTGGAGGCCCCGGTCGGTGCTCGGCTTGGCCGGAGGTGTAAAGCTAAGCAGGGGGTGATCCATTTATAGACACCCTATTAACATCCCAGGAAGAAACCGTGAACGCGATTAGTGATTGCATTTTAGTCGTAACATTGGCTGAACAATCCTGCGCTCACCACGCCAGCTCTACAATCTCCCACAATCTCAATACACCTATTCAATATTTTAACCCTCTCCCCTGCAAGACGTGGAGTCATCGCATCGACAATATTGAATCAGCTGAGCGTCATTAGCAATGAGTGGGGTGTGTATAAATGAGTGGGGTGTGTATAAATGAGTGGGGTGTGTATAATTAGTGGGGTGTGTATAAATGAGTGGGGTGTGTATACATGAGTGAGGTGTGTATAAATGAGTGGGGTGTGTATAAATGAGTGGGGTGTGTATAATTGAGTGGGGTGTGTATGAGTGGGGTGTGTATAAATGAGTGGGGTGTGTATACATGAGTGAGGTGTGTATAATTGAGTGGGGTGTGTATAAATGAGTGGGGTGTGTATAATTGAGTGGGTGTGTATAAATGAGTGGGGTGTGTATAAATGAGTGGGGGTGTATAAATGAGTGGGGTGTGTATAAATTAGTTGGGTGTGTATAAATGAGTGAGGTGTGTATAAATGAGTGGGGTGTGTATAAATGAGTGGGGTGTGTATAAATTAGTTGGGTGTGTATAAATGAGTGGGGTGTGTATAAATGAGTGGGGTGTGTATAAATGAGTGGGGTGTGTATAAATGAGTGGGGTGTATAAATGAGTGGGGTGTGTATAAATGAGTGGGGTGTGTATAAATGAGTGGGGTGTGTATAAATGAGTGGGGTGTGTATAAATGAGTGAGGTGTGTATAAATGAGTGAGGTGTGTATAAATGAGTGGGGTGTGTATAAATGAGTGAGGTGTGTATAAATGAGTGGGGTGTGTATAAATGAGTGGGGTGTATAAATGAGTGGGGTGTGTATAATTGAGTGGGGTGTGTATAAATGAGTGGGGTGTGTATAAATGAGTGGGGTGTGTATAAATGAGTGGGGTGTGTATAAATGAGTGAGGTGTGTAAAAATGAGTGGGGTGTGTATAATTGAGTGGGGTGTGTATAAATGAGTGGGGTGTGTATAATTGAGTGGGCGTGTATAAATGAGTGGGGTGTGTATAAATGAGTGGGGTGTGTATAAATGAGTGGGGTGTGTATAAATTAGTTGGGTGTGTATAATTGAGTGGGTGTGTATAAATTAGTTGGGTGTGTATAATGCATCACGCCTCTATTGTACACGCATGGTATTTATGTAAACAGCCATGAGTGACCAGGCTGGGGTCAATGAACACGTTACACGAGGTAATCTATTTTTTATTTAAATTTTTTCCCCACCAGCTAGGGCCCACTGAGCTACGTAGCTCTTCTTCAGAAGCGACCTGGCTACAAATGAGAGTTCAACGAAGTGGCTTATCGCGTGGACATGTATAGCAACCAAATCATCTAAACGCGTGATGCTGATTCTTAATGTGAAGGGAAAAAACCGGAGGACCCGGAGAAAAATTCACGCGACCACGGGGAGAGAGACACCGCAAACTCCACATATACAGCAGCGGCAGCAGGCGTCAGGGTCGGGAACGAACCCACGAACCTCCTGCATACCAGGCGAGGGAGTTAACGTCTCCTAGCCACCGTGATGATGATGAGAGACACCGCAAACGCCACATATACAGCAGCGGCAGCAGGCGTCAGGGTCGGGAACGACACCCACGGACCTCCTGCATACCACGCGAGGGAGTGAACATCTCCTGCCACCGCAGCGCCTCGATCTGCTTTTCATCTCAAGGTTGGAGCCTAAATCCCGACGGTGGAATTGACTCACGGCGCTCCATCGTGGCCGCTGCGAGCCGAGGGGGCCGCTGGGCCACCACCCCCTCCCCCTTCACGTTGCCCACCGAAGGTCGCGAGCCGGGTGGCACCGACCACAGACGGGTGCCAAATGTAACGGCACTGACTCCCCTCTTCGCACCCTCTGGGATCCTTTGCGATGTCCTCAAAATGTTTGCGTGAATTCTGGCGATTTCCTGCAAAGAGTCGGTGCATATTTGCCGCGGTCCTAATGAGGTCACTTTTTTATTTTAAGCTGTGACACAGAGCGCCGCGTTGCACGAACAGCTTCTGCTGGCCGAGATGTGGACCTTCCAGAAGTAATCTTCAACATTTTTGCAACGTTTTTTTTATATTGCCAGGAGAGAGCCAAGTGTGTAACAATAACGATTCTCTTTTTTTTTGTTAATCAACATACCTAAAAATACAAAACTCTAAATAAACAATCCTGCTTGTAGAGATGTCGAAACCGGCCAAAAGAGTTTACTTGTCTGGAAGCGATTCCTGCCGGGCTGTGTGAGAAATCATTTTTATTGTCGACGTGGAGAGACGGACACGTGCAGGAGACGTTGTCCATCATCATGGGGCCTCCTTTGCCAGTACCAAAATATGATAATAGGGTTTTCCCCTTTTATCTGGCAACAAAACAGGTGTTAAGATGTTAAAACAGCAAACTAAAACCTTTTACAAGGAATCATGTCTGCATTAACCACAATACTTGTGGTCAGAATGCAAACAAAAAACACACTATGATAAAATGATGCATTGTCCTTGAAACTGATTGGTCCACACCAGAGACAGCTTTCTTTTCAACCTATTCTCAAACGGTGTTAGACCAGAGGAAGCCAAAAGGCATAGACGCAGTCCGCTTATTTAATTCACGAGATGCAGCACTGCACAGCACAGACACGCGGTATGTGTCTGTACACATACACCACACACACTAATGTATACACACGTACCGTGTAGTTATACAAGTACCGTGTAGTTATACAAGTACCATGTTGTACGCATGTTGTTTCATTTGGTTTTCATTGAAATCGCGATAGCCCGGACCTTATTTCGAGAACTGACTTTGTGCGAGAGACGGCTGTGGCTTAGGGGCCAGGCCATTATCCAGCAGTGGATTGATCAAGCCGCATTACGGCGCTGCTATGGTTCATAATTTCGCGAGTGCCGTTCCGGACCACCTCACCCACCCCCTTGTGACGCGTGTGACAAACATTTCAGTGCATAGCCCTCAATATGATAACATGTTATGCCCTCTTTAAAAAAATTTCATATCTTTTAAAATTGTATAAAAAATATAATGTACCCGATAGCATTGTTTCCCCCGCGAGTCTGTAAGAGTGTGGGTGTGTATGTGTATGTCTGTAAGAGTGTGGGTGTATGTGTATGTCTGTAAGAGTGTGGGTGTGTGTATGTTTTGTCTGCACGCATTTGTCTGCACGAGCCTTGAGTCACGTAGGGTATTGTTAGTTCTACAGATGTACGATTACATCTAACAGAGCGACTCTCAGTGGCAGCAAATAGTGACACGCGGAAAACCTCGTGACTTGAGACATTCACTTTGCACAAGCGCACATTGTGAACCTTTAGCGGATAAAACAAAAAAATAACCCCCATTGTATATCGCAACTGTGCCGGTGGTACCTCTATCCATCGCATGAGGAATCACCTGTTAGCTACTAAACAAATATGAGGTCAGTTTTAAGTTTTTTCAGTCTATTTATTTTGGTATAGCCCTGTGAGCCATTCGGCTCTTAAATCGGGTGCAACCACAACAAACAAAAACACGAACAAGAAAAACATCTTAAAGTGACTATGTGACTGTGCAAACGTAAAATCCATGAAAAAAAACAGCAAAATATTCCTGAAAAAAGCACCGTACACCAACGCTGTGTGCTAAAAATCCCAGTGGGATGCAAGTCAAACAACAACAACCACAAGAAAACTTAGATTAAGGCCATCAGTCTAACTCCGTACTACAACAAAACAAACATGTCCAAGCCAAAAAACCTTTTCGAAATCACCAAAAAATAAATCCATAAATGCAACGTAACAGTGATCACAGGGACTGTGACCGAATTTTTTTTACAATAAACTACATAAATAACATGTAACACCAAATCCTAGAGCCATAGCTGGCTGCATGAGTTACTCCACAACAGAAGCATCAGTCGGAGTATAAAAATGTTCAATACACCTTTAAGATCAGCACGCTTAATCAAAATACAGATAATACTTTGCAGCGTCATCCGGAGCGAAACATTTTATTTTACGCCAATGAATAGCAGTGGCAGCTAGGGGTGTACAACTCCTCTAGAGCAGTTTTGAGAGAAGATCTCATTGGTAGCGATTCAAGTTGCAGTTTATTGGCAATAGCATTCCAGACCCTGGGGGCATCAATAGCAAAGGCCCTTCCTCCAGTTTTTGTATGGCAATAGGGAATGTGAAGCTGGTAAATGAGCGACGACCTGAGGTCAAATTTGTTCTTTGAAACAGAGAGGAGATCCAGCAGGTAGTCTGCGGATTTTTTTGTAAGTACATCGTGAATAAATAAGATCTGGTGCACAAGCCGTCGAACATTAAGAGATGTTAAGTTTGACCCAATGTAGAGATCACAGTGGTGAGTCCTATATGGGCAGTTCAATGTAAATCTTAAGGCCGCGTGATAAATGGAATCAAGCATCTTCAGTACAGTACTTGGGGCTGATTTATACACGATGTCACAGTAGTCAAGTAGAGGCAGTATGGTAGCTTTTATCAATTCCAAACGGAACATTGGGGGGAAGCAGTGCTTGTGTCGATACAGAAAACCAATTTTATTTTTTGTCTTTTTACCAATATAATCAATGTGATCTTCAAAATTCAGTTTTGAATCCAGGATGACCCCAAGATACTTATAGATCTTGACTTGCTCTATTTGATAATTATTTAAGGAATGTAATTGGGGAAAATAACTTCCTGCATTAGTCCTGGTGAGAAGCATAGCACCTTGGTTTTGGAGGTATTCAAGACTACTTTAAGAGCAACTAGCTGATGTTGTAGTTTGTTGAAATCATCCTGTAGCTTAGCAATCACGTCATCTGGAGAGTGGCCAGCAGTAATTAGTATCGTGTCATCTGCAAAAATATTTATCCTGGAATGATCCAGGTTAGTGCCCAAGTCATTGACATAAAGAGAGAACAAAAGGGGGCCGAGGATGGAACCCTGTGGAACCCCTTTTGTTATCTTAACACTGTTTGACCTCCAACCATCTGTGAATACAGTTTGGGTGCGAGAAAAGAGGTAATTTTGTAACCATTTTACTGCGTTTTTGGAAAAACCGAGGCAACTTAGTTTACTAAGCAGGGTGTTGTGGTCTACTGTATCAAAAGCTTTGGACAGGTCTAGAAAAAGACAGGCACAGTACTGCTTATTATCAAGGCTACTGTAAATTTGATGCAGAGAGTCTAATGCAGCAGATGTGGTGCTGTATTTTTTTCGGAACCCAGATTGTTTTAGATGTAGTAGATTGTTGGTGGACAGGAAACTGCTAATTTGGTAGGTCAATAATTTTAAAAAAAATTTCATCAACGGGGACAAAATTGAGATAGGTCGGTAGTTATTTGGATCATCTTTAGGGCCCCCTTTGTGAAGTGGACGGACATAGGAATGTTTCCATTCTAGAGGAACTGATGCTTCTTTGATGGACAGGTTGAAAATATGGGCTATAGGTTTGTATATTAGGTAACCAACAGTTAGTAGAGCAAAGACGGGAATACTATCTGCTCCGGTAGAGGAGGACCCTTTGAGGTAGGACAGTTGTTTCAGAACATTACTTTCATGGATTGGCTGGAAACTAAATTTGTTTAATGTTTGGACAGGGGTATAGGAATTTGCATGAGCAGGGGTGACTCCCAATACATTATCAAAAAGATTACCAGCTTCAGAAAAATGAAGGTTAAAATTGTTAACTATTTTTTGGGGATCTGAAAAATATTCCCCATTTCGGTTAAGCTCAACGGGCAGATTGTCTGTTTTGGATGCCTTTTCGATACATTTTATTGTTTTCCAGAAAATCCTGACATTTCCATGTGATTCCAGGAGAGTGGAGGAAAAGTAGGAATTTTTTGCATGCCGTATTTTGTTGACGCATCTATTCCTTAAAATCCTGTATTCTAGCTAGTCATTGACCAAATAACATTTCTGAGCACATGCCCAAGCCTTGTCCCTAGTTTTCATGAGCTTTGTAATCAAATGATCAAACCATGGTGGGCGGTTGCCTTTAGTTTTAAATCTAACCCAGAGAGCATGTTTGTTAAGAATTTGGAGAAATGTGTACCTGAAGGTCCCCCAAGCCGTAGTTAGGTTGGGGATATCACAGACCTTGTCAATATCCAAGTGAAGCACATCATTAGTAAATGCCTGAGTGCTGAAGTGTCTCATAGAGTGCTTCTCAACCAATTTAGGGGGGGCTTTGGGTCTTGCTGATGATCTTACTCCAAAATTGAAGGAGTGATCACTAAGGTTATTACCCAGAACACCAGTCAGTGTCAAATTGTGAGGGGCATTTGTCAATAGGACGTCAAGCAGAGATGACTGTCCCGGATTTTTTAGGTTGGGTCTTGTGGGGACATTTATTAATTAAAACAGATTAAATTCATCTGCAAAATTTGTGGCCACGGCCGGTGGGTTTAGCCAATTCCACTAAAACTATTTCACCTTTAGGGAGGCCCCCAAAAAGCTCTCTCAGTGCAGATGCAGCTTCAACATGCTTCCCACTAGGCGGTCAATAGCAGCACACTACCAATATCTGTTGATTATTTGGGAGAGTTATTTTGAGAGCCAGACCTTCAAAGCAATATTTTCTAAACAAGGAGTGAGCAAGTGAACATGCAATAGTATTTAGAACATAAATGGCAATTTCACCTCCTTTAGATCCTCGGTCAAGCTGAAAAAGGTTGTAGTTGTCAATCGCAATCTGCAAGTCATTGACAGCAGGAGTGAGAAATGTTTCTGTTAGGCAAAAAAATGTCCGGGTCAAGATTTGCCACTTCTAGTTTTAGTTGACTTAATTTAATCACAAGCCCTCTGATGTTGACATGTAGAACACCAACACCTTTCTTGCCAGAAAAATCGACAGAATTATACGAGTTATTTTCATTTGGGCCAGGATGAAGCTCAATACCACCCAGAAATAAGAAAAGTAGAATTAATAGTTTGCACAAGTATTTTCTGTGAAAGGATGAAGAGCGGCGAACCTTGGACGAATAGCAGTAGCTCGCAGATGGTGTTATTTTTAAGAGCAGAATAAAGTTTGGAAGGAGTGCTGGTGAAGTAATGGGACAAAGATAGGATTTAAAAGGATACAATGATGGAGTGTAAAAGTGTCTATGAGCTGTTTATTAGCAGGTGTAGTGGCAAATCGAGCAGCAAGTATGGACGCAAAGTAACGAGGGTAGCTGTTTGTAGAGTTGATTGTGGCACTAGATATGGCCGGGAGAGACAGCAGTAGGATACACAGCAGGAGAATTGCCATCTCTAAAATATCCGGGCTAAACACAGATTAACACACAAGCAGAAAAGAAAAATATATATATATAAATTTTGATTTAAAGCTTTCGTGACTGCAGTAATTCATATTCTTAGTTCTTTCGGTAAAGTCACGTTGAAGGGAAACAACAAAATAATAAAATATATATAAAACAATAAAAATTATCACGACGTTATGGTCGAAACGTCGTGAGAATTTTAATTGTTTTATATATATTTTATTATTTTGTTGTTTCCCTTCAACGTGACTTTACCGAAAGAACTAAAAATAAAAAAAATATATACTTATAGGCCGAGCGCGAGAAAACGTCTCGCCGCACTCGTCACACATGCACGGCTTCTCGCCCATGTGCTAGGGTTGAACAGCGCCCCCCCAGACAGGGACAGCAGATTTTTGGCCGTTGTGGGCTCGGCTGAACCGCTTGCACCGCCTCCTTTCCCCGCTGCAGGATGGTGCTCGAGCTAGCCCTCCTTGAGCTCAGCCCACGACTGGAATGTCGTTTCTTGGCCTCTCGTGTCTCTGCTACCCGGCCAGACGGCCCCACTGAAGCCCACACAGGGGGCTCTTCATTCACGACCCTTGGCCGTCTTGACGATCTCCTTGAAGTTTTCCAGGAACACAGCTTGGGGTCCGTGGCAATGTTGCCTTGGCAGGAACACAGCTTGGGGTCCGTGGCAATGTTGCCTTGGCAGGAACACAGCTTGGGGTCCGTGGCAATGTTGCCTTGGCAGGAACACAGCTTGGGGTCCGTCGCAATGTTGCCTTGGCATTTACACAGCTTGGGGTCCATGGCAATGTTGCCTTGGCAGGAACACAGCCTGGGGTCCGTGGCAATGTTGCCTTGGCAGGAACAACTTGGGGTCCGTGGCAATGCTGCCTTGGCAGGAACACAGCTTGTGGTCCGTCGCACTATTAACTAGGCCTCACTCAGGCTGCGCCATGGGTGCGATCAACCAGGCCTCTCTCAGGCTGTGCCAGGCGCACTGTCAACCAGGCCTCACTCAGGCTGCACCTTGTGCATGATTAACCAGGCCTCTCTCAGGCTGCGCCAGGTGCACGATCCGCCAGGCCTCACTCAGGCCACGCCACGTGTATGATCAACTAAGCCTCACTCAGGCAGTGTCACGTGCACTATTTACTAGGCCTCACTCAGGCTGCGCCATGTGCGCCATTAACTAGGCCTCACTCAGGCTCCGCCTTGTGCATGATTTACTAGGCCTGCCTCAGGCTGCACCACGTGTATGATTAACTAGGCCTCACTCAGGCTGCGCCAGGTGCACGATCAGCTAGGCCTCACTAAGGCTGAGCCACATGCACGATTTACTCAGCCTCACTCAGGCTGTGTCATGTGCAGTACTACCTAAGCCTCACCCAGGCCGTGCCACGTGCATGATTAACCAGGCCTCACTCAGGCTGCGCCACGTGCGTGACCAACCAGGCCCCACTCAGGCTGCGCCAGGTACACACACGAGCGCACATCACCACACCATCACACACACACGAGTGTACACCATCACACCATCACACACACACACGAGTGCACATCACCACACTATCACACACACACATAGTGCACATCACCACTCCATCACACACGAACGCAGAAGTTCCTCTCGTCATGGCCACTCTCACACGGCTCACCCTCACACGGCTCACACACACGGCTCACTCACACGCAGCTCACACACAGCTCATTCTCACTCACATTTTCACACACTCACGCACAGTTTACACTCACGCAAAACAACTCACAAAAACAACTCACACGCTGCTACACACGCCGCCGCCATCTTGATATGCCCTCTTCACAAATCTGCCCCTCCTCATAACAAAAACATATACAGGCATTTTTGTGCACATCTCACCAGCCACACGACCTTCTGGGAGTAAAACATTTCAGCAGCCTTGGTTCAACAGACACAGCAGCTCTAGATCAGAGTCTCAGTGTCTCGTTAGGCTTGCTTGAACCAACGATGGTGAGCTGCCACACGTTTGTTAGATAAGGGTCCTAGTTTGACCCAAAACTACGTAACACATTTTATAACATAACTTGGTTACCTATACTCGCCACGATACCGGAGATGATTCTGTGCAAGTGACAAGCCCCCTCAGAGGGTGGCGACGCGGTGGGAGCGCGTTCTCCCATTCTTGCAGAGGTTCACGTTTCGATTCCAGCGGCCGCCCTGGTTAATACTGCGGATGTATTAACCGTAGGCTCGCCGTCTGTTTCACAGTGGACGTTAGAGATCCCACGAGGTCGCGGTCCAGATTTGCCGAATAAAAAAATACCAACAATTTGCTCAATTGGGACTGTACGAAGCTGTCATCGCCCCCCCCCCCCTACTGCGAAAACATATCAGGGACATCCTGAAAAGAGTCTTGGGACCCAGTGAGGCTTTCCCTGGGTCAACAAGTGTAACAATGATAATAAAATCATCTTACCACAACCGCTGGGTCACACTCTACTCTCTCTTCAGCCATGCTGCTGAGTGAGACGCTTTGCTGTGTGCCTATCCGCTGAATTGGTCCTCAGGGCGAGGGTTGAGCAGATTAAGTTAAATGCATGCTTTATTTGTATTTGTGCAGCCATTCGGAACTGGACTGTGACCATTACTCACTTTGATCTGACCATGACCACAACTGTTGCACATCCACTGCTGGAATAATCTAGATTAATGTCATGATCAGAGACTGGGAGTCAAGCTCGGGCTTTTTTGCGGCAGCACTGGCAAAACGTTCGTTGAAGTAATTTGTGAGTGATGCCTTGAGTGCCAGGGACTGACCGTCAGGGACTGAGTTCAGGTACTGGAGTGACTTCGCTCGCTCACGAGGCGACCAAGCAGGGGGGGCTGGGTGCCCCCCCATCCAAATTAATTCCACCTCAGCGGCGAATCGCCGTTATGGTGGCCTCCACACAACAGCCCTCCCATACGAGAGGAGCTGGAGCCAGGCCTGCTACCACATCAAACACATTATCTGAATCAGAGGATGTATTTATACTGGAGGAATCCGATGAACTATGACGCTCTTTTTAACAGATGTCCAGTAGGGGTGGGTAAGAACGTTACAACAACAAACAGTACAAACACGATAGGAGTGCAAAGTATAGGAAAGGAAAGCGAATCACAAAAAACACATTCCTGCGGAGGGAGCTGGTAGGAACGTTGGGTTGCTCGGTCAATGGCCAGGGTCAACAACGGCGGCACCACGTGGTGTATTTCTCAAATATGCCCGACTGTGAGGGCGGCACAAGCCGGCGTGAGTAGGTTAAACGTTGAGTTTTATAAGGGCACCACGGGGTGACCAGCCCCACCCCCCACCCTCCCCACCCAGCCCCTCCCCACCCTCCCCACCCAGCCCCTCCCTCTCCACCCAGCCCCACCCCTCCCATTTTTGGATGCACGACGGACGGACACAATAGTCCCGTGGGCTGGTGTAACCAGGAGGTTCCTACCAGTAATATACAGATAAAACTAAACTTTTACTTTACCAGGTAAAGCCCACTGCGCTATTATAGCTTATTGTTCAGAAGCGACCTGGCTATCACAAACGATAGCTCATCAAAGTGGCTTATCATGTGGACATTTACAGCAGCCAAATATTAAATATCAACGCCGACCTCAAGTACAAGTCAACACCGCCACGGCTGGGGAGCGAAGTGGTTCCTTCCGGGGTAGATGTGTTGGGCAGCTGCAGCGTCGTCATTATTGTTTACTGTGGACCCAGTTTGAAAAGTCAACATTTGATTTCCACAGCCGTCTGGCGTTTTACACAGGGAGTTACCAAAGCTTGCCTTCTTCTATGACGCGAGCGTTATGCCGTCTTCCGTGACGAATGGCAAGCGCCGGCTGGGCTTGCGAGCTCGATCTGGATTCGGCGGTGTCAGGCGGTTGTCCACCTGGCATTGCGGGGCTGCCCCGATACCGAATGCGCTTGTTGAGTGGGCCCACGGGATCACTCCCACGGGATCACTCCCACGGGGGCAGCTGGCTGCCGATGCGGCCTGGTTAACATGGTAACGGAGTCTTTCGCTTCGTTCAACGTCAGGGTCATGTTTCCGTTTAATCCTGCGTGGTTTTGACGATTTTAAGTTATGGATAACCCAACATAAACGGAGCATTTATGAGACATCATCAACTGACGTTGAACCGGTGATCTCAAACAATAACTGGTGCATTTAAACACTTTTGTACACGGGTGGCGGAGGGTTAGTCAACACCACGTGGTCTAACGCAAAACAGCTATTACGAACATTATGCGATCTAACCCAAAAGACTGGTCGCCAAAATCTCCGTGTTATTTGGTTTAACACGTAGGCTTTCGCGACCAATATTATTCATAATAACGGTTTTTGGGTTAGATCGCGTTTATTTATAAATGTGTCGTAACCCTCCACCACCCGACACGGCCAATCAGCAAAAAAAGTGTCACGTTGACAAAAGACAAATAATTCACTACTTTAGCCCACCGGTGTGTTGAAGAGTGAATCCACATTTACAGTTTGAGTACGACGTTTCGCTGGTAAATACATCCAGCGTCATCGGGCAATTCGCCAGAATGGTAAAACCCTCGCTTGCTCCCGGTTTTATATAGAGCAGCAGGGTGACGTCATCACTTAACTCATATCAGGTGCAGTGATTAGAGGCGGAGGGGGGGGTAATGTAATTATATAATCGATTAGTAATACTAACCTCTCGTGAATCTTTGCTTTGCTTGGTGTGGAGGGCACCGAGAGGGAGACGTGGGGGGGGGGGGGGGGGGGTGAGGTGGCTCCTCAGCACAACGTGCCACGCGGCACATCCCGCAACGCGCTGCTGATGCCAAAACGGGCCAGCGTCATCCCTGGACCAGCGTCAGCCCTGGGCCACCGAGCCCGCTTACCAGCAGTAAACTCCCGGAGTGTCAGTGTACACCCACCCCCGCCTGCCCACATAACACCTGCAGAGAGTGCTGGGGGTGGGCAGTTCCCTGAAATCCTGCAAAGCAGAAACACAGCCGCAGCTTGCAGATAACTCTATTTTTTATTTTACAAGGTAAGGCTCACTGAGCTATACAGTTTATTTTCAGAAGCGACCTGGCCACACAAATGATAAACGAAGTGTATTATCGTGTGGACATTTATAGCAGCCAAACTGTCTAAAACGCATGTTTCTAAATGTGTAGGGGAAAACCGGAGGATCTGGAGAAAAATCCACGCGTCCACAGGGAGAGAGACACGCAAACTCCAAATATAGAGCAGGCGTCAGTGTTGGGATCGAACCGACGACCTCCTGCATAGAAGGCGAGGTAGTTAACATCTCCTAGGATCTCAATGTCTGTGACCTGGTGAAGGACAAATAGTTTGTACTGGTAGGAACCTCCTGGTTACACCACCAGCCCACAGGGGATTATTGTGTCCGTCCGTCCGTCGTACATCCAAAAATGGGAGGGGTGGGGCTGGGTGGAGAGGGGAGGGTGGGGAGGGGCTGGGTGGGGAGGGTGGGGCTGGGTGGGGTGGGGAGGGTGGGGAGGGGCTGGGTGGGGAGGGAGGGGCTGGGTGGGGAGGGTGGGGAGGGGCTGGGTGGGGTGGGGAGGGTGGGGAGGGGCTGGTCACCCCGTGGTGCCCTTATAAAGCTTAACGTTTAACCTACTCACGCCGGCTTGTGCCCGCCCTCACAGTCGGGCATATTTGAGGAATACACCACGTGGTGGTGCCGCCGTTGACCCTGGCCATTGACCGAACAACCCGACGTTCCTACCAGCTCCCTCCGCAGGAATGTGTTTGTTTGTTCACCTGTAGACTCCAACATCTGTTGTCGTGAAGTGACTGTGCACGCAGAAGAATACTTGTCGTGCTGATGCAGCATCTTATTTTGTCAATTGTGGAACACGTCCTGTACAATCACCAAGTATTTAATACAAACAAATGCAAGCATTGATTCTCTCACCTTCAGGAAAATATTATCGTGGGCAATAGGCTCACAGACCAGTCTCTGACAGGGCTTCGAGACAACAGACTTCCAAAGCAGTCTTTGACAGGTTCTCTTGACAAAAGACTCAGAGACTGACCTGTCCTCACCAACACATCAAAGCAAGACGTGACGTGGAAGGTGCACTACCTTTTAACGTGACTTCGAGTTCATAGGGCGCATTTGAATGCAGGCGCTGCCAAATAACCTTTCATCACCACATTTACGTGACTTCACGAAGGAGCGGTGAGCTCACGCCGTGACTCACCCCCCCCTTGCCCACGGCAGGGCAAGGTTCCACGCGCATTTCCTGCAGGAGTGCGTGGGTGCGTGCCGACGTGTGTGCGCGCGCGCGTCATGCCTCTCTGTCTCTGTGTGTCAGTGTGTGTGTCAGTGTGTGTGTGTCTCTGTGTGTGTCAGTGTGTCTGTGTGTGCATCTGTGTGTGTGTCTCTGTGTGTATCTGTCTCTGTGTGTCTCTGTGTGTGTATCTGTGTGTGTGTCGGTGTGTGTGTGTCTCTGTGTGTGTCAGTGTGTGTGTGTCTGTGTGTGTGTCTGTGTGTGTATCTGTGTGTGTCTCTGTGTGTGTCAGTGTGTGTGTCTCTGTGTGTGTGTGTCAGTGTGTGTGTGCACATGGCCTGGCACAAGCATCGTCGTGGTGACGTCACCGCCACTTAGTGGCGAGTGGCGGTTGTTGTTGTTGTTGTGTGGTGAGTGGTGGGGAGCGGTGATGTAGCGGTTAGCGCGCTGCGCTGTGAACCTGGCGACCCGATTTCGATTCCCGCTCACGGCCAACACCAGTGAAGATTATCTGAACCGGTCCCGGGCCTCCCCTAGGTCGACTCAGCCTCAAATGAGTACCTGGTGCGTTGTGTAAAGATCGCCACTGGGGAGACAAAGGCGGTCGGGCGTGGTGCTGGCCACCCACCCCCTCGTGTACCGTGCCAGCCTTCATAGGTGCTCGCTAACAGCACTTGTTCCAAGTCTGTTAAAGGCTAAACGGGGGAACTTTGCCTTTGTATGAATGTTGAACTTCTTTTGCACCGTACGTAACCAACCGTGCTAATCGGAGGTGCGAGTGTGTTTGCTTAGGAATATTTGGGAGTGAGCACTGAGGAAGGAACACGAATGGCCCCGGGAAGTTAATTCCAAACTCCGGGGTTTGAATCCCGGGCTCCCACCCGCATGACCACGTTGACTATGGCGCGTGTATCCTAACCAACCCACTGCCGTGCGAACCTTGGGGGTTATTTTACTGTCAGTCACCACCACCCTGTTCAGTGTGCGTCGTGAAGGCTGGGTGCATGGCCGTGGCAGCAGAGCAGTGCAGTACAACTGACTTGTCTGCAGTGCCCTCTGGTGCCCGCTATATAGCCCAGAAGCAGCCTATAGCACCTGTTTTTTTCTGCACGGTGGTCGCACAATCCAAGCACTCTCAGGCTTTACCCTGCGAAATTTCTGAGTGTTGACACATTCCGGATGATGTGGTCACAGGCAAATGATTATAGATTATAGATTCATTCCAATCAAAGTCCAACTTAACACTCATTATCAGGAAGGTTCTACCTTGGGGTGGGGGGAGTGTTCTGCCAATGCCATATTTAAATAATTCAGCATTTAGAAAAACTTATGATGTGCCAGATAACTCCAACGCATACATGGGTGGAGCTGCAAACGACACAAGCGTAGGTCACAGTGGCATCTGCTGGCCGAAATGTTGCTCACAGGTAAATTGGTGAGAGGAGGAGGCAAGTGGTTAGCGCACTGCCCCGAGTTTGATTTCCAATCCACGGCTAACGCAATATTACTTGCGACTGACGTTAGCCGTGAATTGGAAATCAAAACCGGTCTTGCACCTCCTCTCCACTTCACCAGCCTGCACTGACCAACGTGGTGAAGTATGGTTATACGACCCCCACAGAGCATGGGGGAGGCCTTCGTCCAGCAGTGGATTCACTGTAAACTGGAGGGTGGGTGGAGGTAATGCAGTGACACATTAAACACAGGCATCTCTTTTTTATTCATCAACAAATATAGAGCTGGAATTTAAGGCCTACAAATATGATGTTTTGTCTTTGGTCTAATCTGTTCCTGTTTGCTAAGTGCAAGCATCTACAACCCAAACACTCAAAAGGGATTAGCATTCACAATGTGTGCTCATTTTTCCATTGCACTCATTTCCTGCAAAAGAATGTTGTGGCGAGTCCGTTTGTACCAAATGCCTATTTGTTATTCACATTTGAGCAGACTATACATGGCGGGTCACACAGCACCGTACTATACTAACCAACAACTACGCAAGCATAGTTTAGAGACAAGTGAATATTTCATGCAAAAATAGAGCCCGCCTAATGGTACAGGACAAGCCAAAGGCCAATACTGCAGTGCCCAATTCTCTTGATAGTCCAGTGCCAGCGACGGACATTCCCTATAACACTGGTCTACAATGTTTTACGTCGTCTGCTTCAGAGATGAAATGTGCTGTTTATTATTGATTTTGATGTGCTGAATTCAAAAAAGACAATTAAAACAACTGATTGGCTACTGTTCCCAAGATATTTAAGTTTTTACATTTTATGTCAATGTATATTGTATAGATAGAGCTTTACTCATAAATTGTAAACCTAGGTCTTTTCATGTGTTTATGGTTGCTTTACATGATAACGTCACCTGTTCTGTTCATGTAACACTTAAAAAAATCAGCAAAAGTGTTATATAAATAAAAATGATTTTGAAACAAAAGGCAAAAAACTATTCTGTATATATAAGTACGTAGTTTAGTCCTTATTCAGTGTCTACTCCGTGCTTCTTGGCTTGTCTCTTGCATTCATTAAATTGAGAATCTCTTGTCACTGTCCAGCCATAGTCTGCAAGCATTGATGGGCTCCATTTGCCCTGATAGCGTGTCTCCATTGTCGCGATGTCCTCGGTGAAATCGCTCGGCATGCTCGTCGCTCACTGCTCCGCAGTTCGGTGAGAAAAAATCTAGATGAGAGTGCAAAAAATGTATCTCCAGTGACATGTTGCAACCAAGGCTTTTGTATGTCTTGAGGGTTTCCACCAACTCCCTGTAGTTGTCTGCCTTGTTTCCGAGAAAATGTGTTGCCACTAATTTGGAAGGCTTTCCATTCCGTCTTTTCCTTGCCACGCAGTGCACCGTCCAATGCATCCTCTCGAAGAAGTTCACGAATCTGAGGACCAACAAAGACACCTTCCTTTATCTTAGCTTCACTTAACCTTGGAAATGTTCCACGGAGGTACTTGAAAGCTGCTTGTGTTTTGTCCATGGCTTTGACAAAGTTCTTCATCAGACCCAGCTTGATGTGTAAGGGTGGTAACAAAATCTTCCTTGATTCAACAAGTGGTGGATGCTGAACACTTTTCCTCCCAGGCTCCAATGACTGTCGGAGTGGCGAATCTATCTTGATGTAGTGGGAATCTCTCGCGCGACTATCCCATTCGCAGAGAAACAGCAGTACTTTGTGTATCCAGTCTGCAGACCAAGCAAGACAGCAACAACCTTCAAATCACCGCAAAACTGCCACTGATGTTGGTCATAGTGTATGCACCTCAAAAGTTTTTCATGTTGTCATAGTTTTCCTTCATAAGGACTGCATGACCAACTGTAATTGACGGCAAAACATTGCCATTACGCAGCAAAACAGCTTTAACTCATCTTCGATGAATCAATGAACAGTCTCCACTCATCTGGATCATGAACGAAGTTGAGGCAGGCTACAAGATCACCTTCCATGAAAAAGAATGGGACAAGATCCTTTTGACGGTCACGGAACATGGAAACCCAAACATCATCTACCAGGAGATTCCATTGCTGCAGTCTGGAGCCCAACAGTTCTGCCTTACTCGTGGGTAGTTACAAATCCCTGACCAGGTATTTCAGTTCACCTTGTGTTATGTGGTGTGGTTCAGAGGAGGATGGGAGAAAATCTGGGTCATGTGACCTTGATGGTTCAGGACCAGAAGTTTCATCCTCTTCCTCGTCTGACTCGAGTGAGAATGATTCTGGTGCATGAGGAACCGGCAGTCCTTCTCCATGGGGTAATGGGCGTATAGCTGATGGAATGTTTGGATAATGCATAGTCCACTTTTTCTTCTTTGACAAACCTTTCTCAAATGGAGGCACCATGCAGAAGTAACAAAAATCCTGATATGATCTGTTGGCTCTCTCCAAATCATTGGCATTGCAAAAGGCATAGATTTCCTGTTCAACCACTGGCGACGATTTGTTGTAAAGTGATCTGGCGGTGGCTCTGTGATCTTACATTGACATGCTAATCTCTCACAATACAATGGCCACCTCCGCAGCTCCGTCGTCGTGGAGGTAGCTCAGCTCTCCGATCTTACATTCACATGCAAATTTATTCACTAGCCCCGCCCACTTATGACCCTTGGGCTACACCCATCTCAAACCTTTATAACATCTTGCCTCAGCAGCTCTCTCGCTATTTTTTCACCTGATGACGATTGCTTGTGTTGCGATCGAAACGTTGTGATATTTGTATTATACAGGTAGGAACAACAGGTTCCACACTGCCCACCAGGGATTATTTGTCTGTCTGTCTGTCGTGCATATCCGGAATTCCATCCGCATCCGCCCCCCGTCTCGGTCGAACACGTCGTCTTCGTCCCGAGGTACGGAAGGCTGTTCCCGAACGACTTCCGCTGCTTACAACCTGGGCAGTGGTTGAACGACATCATCATCATCATCAACCTGTTCGGGCAGTTCTACTGCCTGCCGCGAGCGGCAGACGTCCACCTGTTCAACACGTTCCTGTACACGAAGTTCTTGGTGGGCCATCTCGACGACTTTAATCGCGTCTTCGATGGCGTGTCTTCCAGGCCGGTGTGGATTATACCGATCCACGAGCAGCCGCACTGGCAGATCTTGGTCATCGTCAACGCCACGTGCCCACCAAGGTCGACTGCCATGCTCTTAGACTCAATGGCTGCGCGGGGGCAGTCGCGCAACGCCAAGAGCATCGCGGCCTTTGCCAGCGCCGAACCGGCGAGCACGCAGGTGGCGATCGCCACGGTGTTTGTGCCGCAGCAACCGAACGGCTATGACTACGGCATCTACGCCCTGCTCAACATCGTGCACCGTGGTGCGCGATCACGACGGCATCGTCAGGTGGATTGGCGCGCGTGGTACACGCAGGAGGCGGCGTCACAGCACAGGCGCGACCTGCTGCTGCAGCAGCTGCATGAACTTAAAGACCAACATCAGCAATAAATCAAGAATCATCATCAGATGCAATAGTAACAGCTGCAACCTCCAACACGACTATGTTATCCAACACGGATCGCACGAATTCGCTGTCCAACCAAGTTCCTACCTGCCCACTCCGAAGGAACGTGTTTTTGTTTATCTACGTGGCTTTACCGAAAGACCCAAAGAATATGAATTCCTGCAGTCACGAAAGCTTTAAGTCAAAACTCACTTAACCTCCGCCATTCCCAAGTCGAGGGTCGTATATACTGGCCCAGTAGCATATCTTAAAAACTAGAGCCAATCGACAATGCGAGCTCATCGTTAGTCAGGGCATCAAAGTTCAGTAGCGATGTTCCCTGAGGTGCAGCAGTACTGACAACCACCACAAGCACGGGCAGCAGCATCAGCATTTCCTTCTTGTGCCACTTTCTCCTCCTCCCCTCCTCCCTTTCCACCAGCCCACACTCAAGCATCTCACAACCCGTTAAAAATCTGTTTCACTTTTTTTTTAAAAATAGGCTGTTACTACCTTTCATATATGTACGGTAGTATTGTAAATACAACCAGTGAAAGATGTGGACGTAAGAATGAGGTTCGACAGCATACTCTCACTAACACCAACCATTTCCTTTATTTCTTACAGGAATTTTTTGTTTAATTTACGCAATTTTCAGGTACGCGCCATTTTCAAGAACACAAACCGAGAGGTAGCTGTACTGATTTTATCAACCCTGGAGAATTTAAAATTGTAACCTTGCGGGTTGCGAGCTGGGCCGAGCGCTCTGAGCATGGTGAAACCCGACGGCTGTGTGGTAGGGAAGTCAGCGTGGGAGGGGAGCTGTTTTGGAAATTCTTACCCAAAACAACAAAAAAGTTACTTGGTTTGTAAGAGCCGGATCTCGTATTGCAGTCAACATGGGGAACGTGACTTGCGGCGAGAGAAAGTCGGCAGCGTCAGGACACGCGTAGAGCAGATTTCCATTACGTATAAATAAATACTTCACAGCCCTTGTTGAAATATTGCAAGAATAGTGTTTATTCAAGCTTCGAATATTCAGTTTCACAAATAGAAACAATATTGGTTACTTTTGGCATCTTACTCGTGGTGTATTTACATTATTTAATGTAATTATTCATGCGGCTTAATAGCAGCGGCATGGCTGGGCCCCGGCCAACAATCAAAAAAGCGCGCGCACCATATCCCAGGGGTTGATTATATATTTACGATTCAGATTATTATGACTACTACTATGCTTGTTTATCCAGGAAAATATCACCGAGTCTCGTGACTTCTCTGTCAGGAGGGTCCTTTCGAGGTCTCGCAGTCGTGGGTGACGACTGCTTTGTACATTCTAATTGAGTAATTTGCAGGTAATTTTTTTAAAAAATTTGGACCGTGACATCAGGCACAGATCGGACGACTCGCTCGAAGAACATCACAGTACCTTTAACGTCCACTGTGAAGCTGACTGTGTGCGTTGCTCTGGCTACTTAGACCTGCAGTATTGCACCAGGGTGGCCGCTGGATTTGAACGGTGAACCTCTGTAAAAAAGCGGGAACACACTACCGCAAGGCTTTATCACCACCCCAAAATTAAATAATTACCCGTGTCTGGGAAATAATTAAATAACTACCGGTGTTTGGGAAATAATCACGGGTCATCCCGGGCAGAGAGTGGCCGATTCGGACGTTGGCTACGTACGGTGCAAAAGAAGTTCCAAATACATAGGTGAAAAATTGTCAACCCAGACTCTGATGGGTGCTCCCTTTTGGGTCGACTAACTTCTACGGCTGTTCCTTACTTCAAGAGACTAAACCCTCCACGATCACACAGTGCTCCACTCTGTTGTGTCTATATAGTCTCAAGATGTGTGTGTGTGTGGACTCAGAGGGGTATACATAGACACAAGAGGTGGACTAGACAAGATGAAGAACAAACCAAACAAGTTTGATTACGGTTTCGGCGAAACCACATTTCATACAGAAACACAGGGCAACATCTACATTCAAGATAGATCAATATTACTTTTTGACACAGACCATAAATGGAGAGTAAACCCAGAACATTTGCAATTTGAGTACGTCGTTTTGCCGGTAATTACCTTACTAATTGCCTGTGCCGGGTGGTGGTGGGTTTAACGACACATTGATTATGGAGTGTCCTGTTGTAAAGAAGCAGAAGCCAATCATGGGTCACGGATATAAAACAAAAAAACATTCACAGGTGACGAAACCAAGACTACCAAACGTGAGAAGTAGTTTACGCTTTATTTTGGGTGTCCGGGTTTGAACCCAGGTTCTGAGCAATGCTCACCGAGGGATCTTACATAGGCAGGAGCGCCCTGGGACACAGAATCGCCTTGATCTCAGTGCAGTCAGTTGGACATGCCCCAGCACACCCACGTGAACGCTGTATTTCTTTGCAGGACAAAAGAACAAAGAGGCCGTCACATACCAGTCAAGTGCAGCTACAGAGATCAAGCCGATAAAGGATGCGGGTTTTCAAAGGCTGCACGAGGGATGCGTGCGTATGCTTGGAATACACACGGCGCGCTATCTTTCGACTTACCACATGAAAAAAACATCTATTTGCGTAAAAACTATCAAAAGTTGGTTTGTGACGGGATATCTTTCAGTTCCGATGTGTCACGAGTTGAGAGCTATGCGTGGAGATATCGGCCGATAGGACACCTTTGTTTGGTTGTGTCCATTCACTTTCTGATGTTCAAAGATTATTTTTTAAACATTATGATGCTTGAAGATCCAAGAAGGCCTCCGAGTCTCGTGACTCTTTCTAATCAGGATCCTGCCAAGTTGTCGCAGTAAGGGATAATGATTGCGATGTAGATTCAAATTGAGTAATTAGAAACATGTGCCAATATCAACGGTTTCAACAGATAAATATACACCCACAAGGCAGTGCCAGTCAATGGCTATGAACAGTAAGAGCACTGGGCCACTGAGCAAGTGCATTTTAAGTGTTAGTTATGGCAGCGGTGATAGTTATGGCAGCGGTGTTAGTTATGGCAGCGGTCCCCAACCTTTTTGGCACCCGGGACCAGTTTCGTGGAAGACAATTTTTTCACGGACCGGGGAGGGGGGGGGGGGTTCATCATTGGGTCTTTCCCCCTTTTCAAAGAAGCTCTCCAACGACGTTTTTTTTTTACTCATTGTGGCTACTAGGGGTTAGCTTGTGGGTTTACCAACACTGTGACTGTGACTGAAAGATACGCGGACAGAAGTGGTAAATAAAATAATGGGCGGGCCACGCGCGGACTCACCGCTCACCTCCTGCTGTGCAGCCCGGTTCCTAACAGGCCACGGCCCAGTATCGGTCCGTGGCCCGGGAATTGGGGACCCCTGAGTTATGGCATTCGGCAAATAAATTGCATAAAATAGAGATTCCTCCAGTCTAAAAAAAGATTCTGATTCTGAGCTGCGCCTCACTGGAATGGCAGGTGGGATGTTGTGACATACCGATGGATTTACAGCAGACGTTTCTATGCGACAGTTTAAATTCCACGTTGGTGTCACGTTTACATTTTACATATAAACGAGTAAGCCGTTTGCATCGGACCCACATTTACATATATAGCAGGGGACACAGCACACGAAGAGTCAGACCAGTCCCCTTCAGGACTTAAAGGGTTCAGTTTTAAAGCCAGAGGCTTGGAGAGCCAGAAGTATGACAACCTTGGGATTCTTGGAAGTCACGTTAATGCCAAGGCTCAAGACGATTTTAAGATGAAGATTCCATGGGGAACCACCTGGTAGTTAAGAAAGTCACAATTACATAACAGTTAAATCTTGACTTTAAGCTTTTGTGACTGCAGGAATTCATATTCATTGTGTCTTTCGGTAAAGCCACGATCGCAACACAAGCAATCATCACCTGATGACGATTGCTTGTGTTGCGATCGAAACGACATATTTTTGTATTTTTTTCTATCTACGTGGCTTTACCGAAAGACCCAATGAATACATAACGATTGTAAACACACAATCCTAAGACATTGTCAAATATGTCATTTTAACTTATGGGAACGTGACAAAGTGCAGATTGTAAACAACGAATTGTACTAAAATTAAGGAAGGGAGAAGTTCAGTGGTTAAATTGAGGAAGGCTCTACGATGATTAGCGCAGGCTTTACAATGCCCCTACCACCCACGATGGGCGCTCTTCCCCATCTGGACATCTGTGACTATTGGACATCTGTGAAAAATAGCTGTATAGCTCATTGGATTCCTCCAGAAAAAATAAAGATTCTGATACATCAGTGGTCTTCACTACGAGGCCTGTGGGGCACTGGTGGCCCCTGGTGACCTTAAGTGCGGCCCCTGACGTGCAACCCCCGACAATACACTCCCCATCATCGTGCTGCTGTCAAACCCCCAATAGTTGCAAATGTGTGACGGTCGGTGCTCACACTGATGTCTTATCGGTAAAATTTGCCCCCCCCTCTGAAAATTAGTGAAGAACACTGGACTACATTATCAGCAGCACAGGTAGTATCTGCAGGAATGCCACCGTGTAATACTGAAGCCGTTTGCCTCCTATGAACTGATCAACTCCTGATTTTTGCTACCTTAAACAATGCTGCTCATCCCAGAATGCACTGTGCAAATTTACCGCAATAATTTTCGCGAGAGCGATCCAGTGAAATTTTACAAGAATACATACTGGTATCGCATTTATTTTACATTTTCAATCTTGCCTTTTGCCAACTAGACAAAGCAAAACATGTTATCCCCACAACTGTTAAGAGTCACACATTACAATCTGAACAACTCATTTGACAACATTCCGGTTGCAATTCTCCAATGGTCTATTTTCCACAACCAGCACACCTCTGTCTTTAGCTGTGCAAATGCGCAAGTGGTTCATGCCATGCCCATTTGACGCGTATGCCTTTTGGAGCTAAACTCGTCTGAATTCCATGCCAAAGCAAGCTTTTACAACGCCCATTCTCGTGCATTCACTGGTGACCGAGCTATGCAGACCACAAACATCACGACACACTTGCAGGATGTAATCGTAGTGGCCACTTGGAATTCCAAACCAGGAGTTTGACGGCGCTGGCTCTCTCCCGCCGGGGAGGTTCTCAGCGACCGCTCTCTCCGTCCTCTCCTCCTCCCTCTGCGCCGCCCCCCACGGGGATGGGTTCCACGGAGTCGTAGTGCTCCCCCAGGCCGTAGGCGTGGCGCATGTAGCTGTGGAGTGGGGGGGGACGCACGGTGTTCAGAAACCACGACGGTGACAGCATGGGCTCATGTAGGCAAGGGTCATTGCTTCATTCGGAAATGTGCAAATGATTAGAAAACCCATTGCAACAGAAACATCAATGCAGCTTGGAGTAAAGGATATTAACAACACACAAAGGTGTGCTGTGTATGTACAGTGCCGCTGCCTGTTGGGATGGCCACATTTTCTCAACCCTTTGAGTTAGTGGTCTAAATGACAACATTTTAACACGTTATGAATAAATGACATGTCCACATTATTCAGTTCTTTTGTGTGGGTAGCGCTGGCCACGTGGGTGCTGTCGGTGTGAGCCTACATGAGTGTGATGGGCGGAACGTGGTACTCGTCCCCGATGGTGATGGTCGGAGCGCTCGCCTGCACCACCTCCAGGGGCGTCTCCAAGGCATGAGACAGGGCCCGTAGCTGGTTGCGTAGCACCACATACACACAAGTGGAACACCATCACTCCTGCACCCGCATATAATGGCTCAATCGTTGAAGGAACCGCACTTTATGGTCCATAAATACAATACTCCCCTCTTAGTAGCTTGTATTGTCAGACCAAGGAGCTATTAGTGAGCTGTTAGTGAGCAGCCGTGAAGGCTTGCCCAAAAATGTTTGGTTTGGCGCTGTAAAACCAAACACATACCATCACGTACCCACACACTCAGATATGTCCATATAAACAAAGACAAAGTTCCCCCTGAAAGCCTGTAACAGACTGTTGGGGCAAGTGCTGTTAGCGAGTACCTATGAAAGCCAGCACAGCACACGAGGGGGTGGGTGGCCAGCACCACGCCCGGCCGCCTTTGTCCATACATACCCAAACACACCCACACACACATGGTGTGTGTGTGTGTGTCGTGGCCTCTTACCTCCAGTTGGCCTCCCCACGCTGCTGTCTTCTCCACCTCATCGCAATATTTATCAAACTCCTCTGCAACACATGCAATGACAGCGAGATTGCCGAGGGTGTTATGCACATTAGTCATTGTGTTTAAGCCTTGCAGTTCAGCGCAGCAATGCTAAACTACAGAATGCATTCAAGCATGGCGAATATGGTAATCGTCTATGCTTGAATGCTAAAACACCCATGCAAATTATCTCGTCGTTACTTTACATATTTTCCCAGGAGAGAGGATATTCTATTAAATTCAGCTCTTATAAATAATGGTTGGGATTGTTTTTCACCAGACTTCCACCGTACAGCTGGAGACAGATCCCACTGGATAACAAAGTCATATGTCTCACAGTTTGCACAACTAGACCACATATTTTTTTTCTATTCCTGTTCAAATATAAACCTCAGAGCTACACCACGATAAATTAAATGTTCCATAGGTATCTATGGGAATTTTTTTCAGTCATTGAATCTCAAAACAAACGAATCCAGTTTAAACTGCAATAGTTTCTCTCTATTTGAAACCAGGACCGCAGTGATGATGGTTCATTGCTCAGACAAAAATTCACCTTAAACCGCCTGGTCTACACATTTAAAACATTTTGCATCATTAGATGTGTAGGAAATAATTGAATATATAAAATAAAATTTTCATGGCCTTTACAACTACGGTTGAAAGCAGTCATACATTAGCTCCTGATTTCGGTCTATCTGCGCACCTTTGACATGTCGCATTGGGTCACAATAACACCATACATACCGTCTGGTATAAATTAAACGCGAGTGTAAATCATATTTATTTATTTATACTGGAGGAATCTGATGAGCTCTTTTGCACAGATGTCCAGGAAAAGTTGTTGTTATAAGAAACTTACTGTTCGAAGGGTTACCAAGACTTGGTGATAAAATAAAACCCAGCAATGGAAATCCTGAGCCAATGCGATGAAATCACACGCCATGTATGCCCCCAGGATAACATCATAAAATGCGATGTCATCTCGCGACATCACACGTCATGCACTCGCCTCCACTCAGGATACACATAATTACACACGACATCTCGATTATCACTCGTTAAATACGACCGTGGACAAACCTACGTTTGGAGAGCATACAGAGGCTTATGCATATTATTATTTTTAGGCCGACACACGTGCACAACAACAACCGCCGTTCACCTCTAAGCGGTGGTGATGTCACTATGGCGCTTGTGCCATGCTAGGTGCACTTTGGGGCCACGTGAAGAGTTGAAGGCCCGCTGGCAGAAGGTCACGGAGCAGACCCAGGTGCCATGGGTTGAGTGAATGAGATGACTCGCAGATGCACCAACTGTGTTTCCCACTCTGTGAACTTTCTCCATTTTAGCCACCTGGCACTCTCCTTGTTGTTGTGAGCATCGCTCCTCTGCCCTCCATTGTTGCTGGAGGGCGACTGCCTCCAACTCCCCAGCAGTAACCTTTATGAATCTCCTTGACAGAAGCCGCTCTTGACACTGCTGATACCAGTCATCATCAAGTCCAATCAGCTCCACATCCTTCTGTATCATATCAGTCCATCTCTTCTCGAGCCCGTACCATGCCCGTTTAGCCCCATATATCCGGCCAATCAGAAGCTGTTGAGGCATGCGGTGGCTGGGCATGCGGGCTACATGACCCAGTCAACGAAGCCTTGCTTGCCAGAGGAGCTCACTGATGGGATTGTTTAGATCTTTCAAGGAGTTGTGAGCTTCTCATACAATCCAGGGCAAAACCTTGTCCGAGAAGACCCCGAGCTTTGTGTGGAGTGAAAGACCAGGTAGCTTTCGCAAAGCATGACGCACCTTATGACTAGAATAATGCCGCTCGATACACACACGCACACACGTACCATCTGTGTACGCCTCGCCCGTGCCAGCCTGAGTGAGGAATGGTGCAAACTCGTCGCGGTGCTGCCGTATGTAGCTCGCGGCACGCGTCCTCAACTCGGCGACGGACAGCGCGGGGCCCGCCCGTGCCTCCAGCTGGTGCCGTACGGCCGCGTACATGCAGTGGCCATCGGGCGGCACGGGCCGGGCGTGCAGGCCACGGGCGGCCAGCAAGTCGGCCACACGGCGGCCCTCGAGGTGACGCGCGCCGTGAGTCAGCTCGTTCAACTCGGCCGCCACGATACGAGCCTCGCGTTCCCTCTCGCTCGCAGCCTTCTTGTCCTGAGCGGGGGGCGGCAGGGACGAGAGTGAAGCAATGGCATCAGCCGTAATAACCTACCCGCAGTGCTTTTGTAAAATACATTGACTCTTCGTGCGAATAAGTTGATCCCTGACCAAGACTGATTTGCATATTCTAATCAGAGCACCATCCACGCAGATATAACACGGTGCAACCATTCATGAAACACCTGGAAGCATGGCATTTAACACTCTTTACAGGGCATGCGAGTGTGTGTCATCTCGTGTGGATAAGAGGCCTATTGAAGACATTTCAGAGGTGATTCTGTGGTGTTATCATCTCAGGCCATTCCCTAACACAGGGTGATGCACTGCTGCCTGCAAGAATCCTGAATGAAAAATTATTTGCCTGATGACATTATGACCAAATCACCCAGAATGCGTCCAAACTCTTAAGCAGGGTTGAGCCAGGATACTGCTTGAATGAGTAACCACAGGCAGGTATTGTAGTCTGCTGTGGGGCTAGGTTGTTACGAGAGGGCAGTGCAGCATAATCCATTGTTGTATTGTCCTGTGTTCCAAAGTGTTTGTGAACGCTGCCAACTTCTGCCAACCTACACTGACCAAAGAAGTATGGTCAAATAACCTACATGATCCGTATGGCATGGGGGGGCCCATATCCAGCAATGGATTGACAAACAACCATATATCTTGCTTTAAAGCTTTCGTGCCTGCAGGAATTCATATTCTTTCGGTCTTTCAGTAAAGTCACGTAGATAGAACAATAAAATTATAAAAATGAAAATAGAGTGAATAAAAAAATCATAAAAAAACAACACGACGTTTCGATCGCAACACAAGTAATCATCATCAGGAGAAAAAAGAGGGGAAAGCTGCTGAGCAGGCTGTTTTTAAAGGTTTGAAATGGATGTAGCCAAAGGGTCATAAACTAAGTGGACGGGGCTAGTGATGTTAAAGTGAGAGAGATTAGCATGTAAATGTAAACGGCGGCTGTGTTAGTGTGAACCTTACTCTTTGGTTCTATTCGAATATAACTGATAACATTGGAAGGTAGGATGGAAACATCACAGCCAGTAATGACAAACTGGTTAATAACGTCCTTCCAATGATTGCTCAGTTTGTAACCATCTTCTCGGTTGAAATTGTGTCTGTGTTTAAATATCTGAATGGCTTCATGAACGAATCTTTGTTGATAGCCAGTAGGTTTGCAGAGTACCTTCGTCTTGGAGAAATAAATTTCGTGTGAGCCCACCGCATTAAAACAATGATCAGCCACGGCTGAGGTATTGGTCCTATCGTGTTTCAGATCTGCCTGATGTTCACGAACACGGTCCGAGACATGTAGCTTAGTTTCCCCAATGTAACTACTGCCGCAGACGCAGCTTAGTTTGTAGACGCCGGGGTATTGCATGTCAGGGATCACATCCTTCACAGATGGGATCAGATCACGAATTTTACGTACTGTGTTAAATCGAACCTGGATCTTGTGTTTGCTCATGATTTTGGAAATATTTTTGGTGACCCCTGCTATGTAGGTGATGGTTTTGAATGGGTCCTCAGATGGTTCTCTCTCAACGTTTGGGGTGACAGCTTTACGGATTGTGCAGTCTGAATATGCGTTCATCTTGAGGGCTTGGTGTACGTGTTCCAGTTCACTGTCGAGGTGGTGATGGTCGGAAATACAACGAGCTCTATGGTGTAGAGTTTTAATGAGGGAATTCTTCTGGGATGGATGGTGGTGGGAGTCAGGTTTTAGGTAGGCATCCGTATGGGTGGCTTTCCTGTAGACAGAGTGTCCCATTGAGCCATCTGGTCTCTTTTCAATTAAAACATCCAAGAATGGTAACTTGCCATCCTTTTCCACTGCTATGGTGAATTTGATGGCTGGGTGTATGGAAATGATGTGGTTGAGGAATTGGTTCAGAGCTGGTAGGCCATGTGGCCAGATGACGAACGTGTCATCTACGTATCTCTTCCACATGGACGGACGTAGAGTGGATGCGTGGATGGCATCTGTCTCAAAATTTTCCATGAAAACATTGGCTACAACTGGAGATAAGGGAGAACCCATTGGGGTACCTTCAACTTGTTTGTAGAATGTTCCATTCCAGGTGAAGTAAATGTTGGTGAGGCAGTGTCTAACAAGGTCCTTGTTGGACCAAATCTTCAATGATTGCAATGGTGTCAGGCACAGGAACTTTGGTAAACAAAGATACTACATAGAAACTAACGAGCAAATCACCTGGAGATAATGAGATGTCCTTAAGAATATAACCATATATGTACATGCACAATAACATGATTTGGATAGCTAAATTAAAACAGTTTGATGGAAATAAAATCCATGTCTAAGAATAATAATTTAAACAGGACTTGAATTAGAAGGGTGTGGTAGCATAGAGTGATTCTTTGGGCATGAAGTGCTTTGAGGCCCGTGTGTAAACAATACATAACATACATTAACGGTGACATTGAAAGCTATCAGGTTAGTGTGGGAAGGCTGTGATCGCAACACACTCGTCTCACCCGTCGCTTCTGGGCCTTGCTCACACGCAGCTGCGTCTCCGTCGTCCCTGCATTTTCTGCAACCGAGGTCAGTTCCACACTGGCCAGTGCATCCAACACGCTCCCCACCTGCTCCACACGCAGCACAGTCACAAGATCAGGAGCGGTAGGAATGCTGATTTGTTTCAGCCTGGGCATGGAGGCAAGGTAAGAGAACGAGGAGCCCTAAATGGGGAAACGCGTGCAGTGCACACCTGTAAATCAATGTGTGGGTTTTGCAGGTGTGCTGCATAGTTCTCCGATGTGTTTTCGGGGGGTTTGTACCGTGTGCTTTTACAACACGATTATTTGACATTTCGCTCCACGTGCTGGGTCGTTTCTTTCACTTCCTACAGAAACTGCCGGCATAGTGGAGCAAAAACATTGCGCCACCGTGACTGCCCAGTAGACAATAGTGGTACTGTCACAGCTGCACTATTGGCCACGGTTAATTACCGTGGCTGCTTGGCTCTCGCTGTGCTCCCCAGCGAGCGCGAGTCTCTCGCGTTCGTGGCGTGCCTCCAGCTCGGCCTCCGTCTGTGCGACCTCATCCGCAAGCTGCTTGCGTCTTTTCTTGTCGTTCTTCGGTACCGCATTCTTCATTGCCTGGACACGTCCTGTGGAAAAACAAATTACTCGAGAGCCAGGAACGGTGCAACCAGATTTCCCCGAGCAATATATAACATACTGTTCTCACATTTCCCCTTTCCTGTAACCACATCACCCAGGATGCACTCATCATATACTGGAAACTGCTATATAGCATCCGATGACACCTGTTTTATACATTATGATCACTCATTCACCTCCGCTAACAGTTGGCTACGTACGGTGCGAAAGAAGTTCAACATATATTCAAGCACTATTGAGGCTCAACCCTGCGTAGTGATCAAGATCTGATAGGCTTGGGCACATTCCAGGCGATACTCCAGCAAAAATCCTCACCTGCATCCTTCAAAGTATCTCCAGTGCAAATGATCTGAGATTGGTTTTAATACTGTTTCGTAATAGTCAATGGTTCAATTGGTACAGGGGTCAGGTCAAAGTGTCTCTCAGCTCGTCTCTGTTTATGGCCCTCAGCCAATGATATGACCGTAATTCCACATTCTTATGGATGGTGGCAGTCTCTCCATATGAGAACTCCTGTGTTCCCACAAAGCAGAACGGTACTTATTTTAGCGACCCCGGAGAGATGATGAGATGAGCGGACGGCTCTGCTCCAGCGCCTGTAAAGGGACGTTAACTAGGGGAGTGTAAGCTTGGAATTTGAGCACAAATGTGTAAACAACGAAATAAAAATGTTCTTTGGTTCTTTCGGTAAAGTCACGTAGAATGAGAATAAAATAATAAATTGATAAAATAAAATAACACAATAATAATAATTGTATTTTATCAATTTATTTTATTCTCATTCTACGTGACTTTACCGAAAGAACCAAAGAAGATGAATCATTGCAGTCACGAAAGCTTTAAATCGAGAAATAATAATGCTCAAAAAAAATGAAGTCATATATAACGTAAGTGATGTGCGGCTAAAATGTAGTTACACATACTGTATGTATTAAATACCTATAGCAAATAAATGACTCGTGTTGCCGCAGCCACGTAAATTAAAATCTTTTCGTCAATCCACTGCTAGAGGAGAGCCTCCCCATGCGTGTTTCATCATAGTGCGTGTTTCATCATAGTACGTGTCGATATAGGAGGAACTTAGACGTGGGAGTATAGCAAGTACCGTATAATAATAATGATGAGACCGGTTGTTCAGGGGGACGTTTCCCCTAATTCCCCACGAAAATTGGTGCACAACAACGGGACACGTCACTTCGCCTGTTGTCATTCTACGCCGACACCGCGTCCCATACATTCACCACGTGCACCCTCATACCTTCACTTGCCAGTGCGCATTCACGACGCATTCACTGTAAGCGTCAAAGCCGTGCCGTGCTTGACAACGGCGGACGTGTTTAAAGGCTCTACTCCTACACGGAGTAACAACTCCGTTAAGGTGACTGCACATTTACTTGGCGAAGACCTCCGCGGTCCCGCTCGAAGCCTTCAACGAGCACCCCCCCGCCGCGCCTCCGCCGGGCTTCATTGAGCCTCGCGGGCACGACGAGCCAGGCAAGGCGCGAGGCTCGCGTAGAGGCCTAGCGGGAAAGCGCGGACGAAAGATGCAGCGCCACTTGACGCACGCAGCGCGACGTCGTGGTGGTGGCTCGTTACCCTGCAGCTCTTTCTTCTCCCGCTTGTGCCTCTGCGAGAGCTCCTCCTCGGCGGGGCGGAGGCGCCCGCTGCCAGCGGCGTGCCGCTCCATCGTGGGCCTAGCGAGCCAGGCGGCGTGGTGGTGGTGGTGGCGGCGCGGGGCTCGTCCACGGCCCCTGGGCTGCACGGCCTTTGGCGCCTCACCGTGGGCAGGGAGAGAGAGAGCCCCGCTGCTATTAACTAAGATTATGATTTTGTTGTTATTTCGATTTAAAGCTTTCGTGACTGCAAGGATTCATCTTCTTTGGTTCTTTCGGTAAAGTCACGTAGAATGAGAATAAAATAATAAAATAAAATTCTCACGACGTTTCGGCCACAACACAAAAGATGGCAAGCTACCCTTTTTGGATGTCTTAATTAAAAGGAGACCTGATGGTTCAATGAGCCACTCTGTCTACAGGAAAGCTACCCATACAGATGCTTACTTGAAACCGGATTCCCACCACCATCCATCCCAGAAGAATTATCTCATCAAGACTCTATACCATAGAGCCCAATGCATTTCCGACCAGGAACACATAGCCAGTGAACTCAAGCACGTACACCAAGCTCTTAAGGCTAATGGTTACTCCAACTACACAATCCGCAAAGCCATCACTCCAGTCATGAAGAAGGATCCTCTTGAGGAGCCACTCAAAACCATCACCTTGCCCTACATTTCAGGGGTTACTAAAAAGATCTCCAAAATCCTGAACAAACACAAGATCCAGGTCCGATTCAACACAGTACATAAAATCCGTGATCTGGTTCCATCTGTAAAAGATGCTGTTCCAGACATACAGTACCCAGGCGTTTACAAACTAAAGTGCCTCTGTGGTAGCAACTACATTGGGGAAACCAAACGACATATCTCGGACCGCATCCGCAAACATAAAGCAGACTTGAAACACGGCAGGACGAACTCTTCTGCCGTGGCAGATCACTGTTATAATTCAGTGGGCTCACATGACATTGACTTCTCCAAGACGGAGGTTCTTTGCAAGCCAACCGGCTACCATGAGAGATTCGTTCATGAAGCCATCCACATATACAGACAGAGACAATTTCAACCGAGAGGATGGATTCTGGCTTAGTAACCATTGGAAAGATGTTTTAAACCATTTCGGTTCTTAATTAATTGTATTTGGCGGTGACCGTCAGACCGCAGCTCTTTCGCTGGCATTGTGACTGTTTCTCCCTCCTCCCTTCCGAGTATGGATTGACCCGTCCGCCTCAATGTCGCTGTCCTTGGTGCTGGTTGTTGAGGAGATGGAAAAACCGACATTTTTTCTCTCCTTGGTGCTCTTCTCTCCCTCACACCAACGCTAATCCCCCAGTTACATGCTAATTTATATGTAAACTCCCCTCCCCCCTCCTCCAGTCCCAGCTCGTTCGCTCTCCGTAATGCTAATCTCCCAGTTAATGCTCCTTTGTCAAGGCTCTCTGTTCCTCCCACACAGCTTAAAAGACGCTATCAAGCTTGACAGGGTTCACTCAAGCGCTGTCTTCTGGACAGTCGTGTTTCTTCACCTGAGGACGGCTACTTGTGTTATGGCCGAAACGTCGTGAGAATTTTATTGTTTTATTTTATTATTTTATTCTCATTCTACGTGACTTTACCGAAAGAACCAAAGAATATGATTTTGTTATCCCTTTCACCAGGTAAAGGCCCCACTGAGCTATATTATTACCGGAGTTCGTTTGCAGAAGCGACCGGGCTATCACGAATGTTGATCATACTTCGACACAGTGGATTGTCAAGGTGGGAAATGTATCGCGGCCAAATACTCTGAACGCGTTGATGTTGATTCTTAATGGGGAGGGGAAACCGGAGCAAAATCCACACGACCACGGAGAAAGAGACACGCAGACGTCTGGGTTGGGATCGACCCCACGACCTCCTGTATATCAGGCCAGGGAGTTAACATCTCGACACCGCCGTGCAGAGGTTCAATGCACTCCACAAGTTTCTATACTCTACAGCATTTTAATGCACTATACACTTGGTTTACATCAGAATGTACTTGACTACACGATATTGGCTTGTACAGTACGAATGCACTGCACTATGTATGTTGAACTTCTTTCGCACCGTACGTAGCCAACCGTGCTAATTGGCTTGTATTAGAGTGAACTACACTACACTGACTTGTATTATAGTGAACTACACCACACTGGCTTGTATTAGAGTGAACTGCACTGCACTAGCTTGTATTAGAGTGAACTACACTACACTAGCTTGTATTATATTGCACTACACTACACTGGCTTGTATTAGAGTGAGCTACACTACACTGACTTGTATTAGTGAACTACGCCACACTGGCTTGTATTAGAGTGAACTACACTGCACTGGCTTGTATTAGAGTGAACTACACTGCACTGGCTTGTATTAGAGTGAACTACACTGCACTGGCTTGTATTAGAGTGAACTACACTACACTAGCTTGGATTAGAGTGAACTACACTACACTGGCTTGTATTAGAGTGAACTACACTGCACTGGCTTGTATTAGAGTGAACTACACTACACTAGCTTGTATTAGAGTGAACTACACTGCACTGGCTTGTATTAGAGTGAACTACACTGCACTGGCTTGTATTAGAGTGAACTACACTGCACTGGCTTGTATTAGAGTGAACTACACTACACTAGCTTGTATTAGAGTGAACTACACTGCACTGGCTTGTATTAGAGTGAACTACACTATACTGGCTTGTATTAGAGTGAACTACACTACACTGGCTTGTATTAGTGTGAACTACACTGCACTGGCTTGTATTAGAGTGAACTACACTGCACTGGCTTGTATTAGAGTGAACTACACTATACTGGCTTGTATTAGAGTGAACTACACTACACTGGCTTGTATTAGTGTGAACTACACTGGCTTGTATTAGAGTGAACTACACTGCACTGGCTTGTATTAGAGTGAACTACACTACACTGGCTTGTATTAGAGTGAACTACACTACACTGGCTTGTATTAGAGTGAACTACACTGGCTTGTATTAGAGTGAACTACACTACACTGGCTTGTATTAGAGTGAACTACACTGGCTTGTATTAGAGTGAACTATACTACACTGGCTTGTATTAGAGTGAACTACACTACACTGGCTTGTATTAGAGTGAACTACACTACACTGGCTTGTATTAGTGAACTACACTGCACTGGCTTGTATTAGAGTGAACTACACTGGCTTGTATTAGAGTGAACTACACTACACTGACTTGTATTAGAGTGAACTACACTACACTGGCTTGTATTAGAGTGAACTACACTACGCTGGTTTGTATTAGAGTGAACTACACTGGCTTGTATTAGAGTGAACTACACTATACTGGCTTGTATTAGAGTGAACTACACTACACTGGCTTGTATTAGTGTGAACTACACTGCACTGGCTTGTATTAGAGTGAACTACACTGCACTGGCTTGTATTAGAGTGAACTACACTGCACTGGCTTGTATTAGAGTGAACTACACTGCACTGGCTTGTATTAGAGTGAACTACACTGCACTGGCTTGTATTAGAGTGAACTACACTACACTGGCTTGTATTAGAGTGAACTACACTACACTGGCTTGTATTAGAGTGAACTACACCACTGGCTTGTATTAGAGTGAACTACACTGGCTTGTATTAGAGTGAACTACACTGGCTTGTATTAGAGTGAACTACACTACACTGGCTTGTATTAGAGTGAACTACACTGGCTTGTATTAGAGTGAACTACACTATACTGGCTTGTATTAGAGTGAACTACACTACACTGGCTTGTATTAGAGTGAACTACACTACACTGGCTTGTATTAGAGTGAACTACACTGGCTTGTATTAGAGTGAACTACACTACACTGGCTTGTATTAGAGTGAACTACACTGGCTTGTATTAGTGAACTACACTGCACTGGCTTGTATTAGAGTGAACTACACTACACTGGCTTGTATTAGAGTGAACTACACTACACTGGCTTGTATTAGAGTGAACTACACTACACTGGCGTGTATTAGAGTGAACTACACTATACTGGCTTGTATTAGAGTGAACTACACTGGCTTGTATTAGAGTGAACTACACTACACTGTCTTGTATTAGAGTGAACTACACCACACTGGTTTGTATTAGAGTGAACTACACTGGCTTGTATTAGAGTGAACTACACTGGCTTGTATTAGAGTGAACTACACTGCACTGACTTGTATTAGAGTGAACTACACTACACTGGCTTGTATTAGAGTGAACTACACTACACTGGTTTGTATTAGAGTGAACTACACTGGCTTGTATTAGAGTGAACTACACTATACTGGCTTGTATTAGAGTGAACTACACTACACTGGCTTGTATTAGAGTGAACTACACTACACTGGTTTGTATTAGAGTGAACTACACTGGCTTGTATTAGAGTGAACTACACTATACTGGCTTGTATTAGAGTGAACTACACTACACTGGCTTGTATTAGTGTGAACTACACTGCACTGGCTTGTATTAGAGTGAACTACACTGCACTGGCTTGTATTAGAGTGAACTACACTGCACTGGCTTGTATTAGAGTGAACTACACTGCACTGGCTTGTATTAGAGTGAACTACACTGCACTGGCTTGTATTAGAGTGAACTACACTGCACTGGCTTGTATTAGAGTGAACTACACTACACTGGCTTGTATTAGAGTGAACTACACTACACTGGCTTGTATTAGAGTGAACTACACTGGCTTGTATTAGAGTGAACTACACTACACTGGCTTGTATTAGAGTGAACTACACTACACTGGCTTGTATTAGAGTGAACTACACTGGCTTGTATTAGAGTGAACTACACTACACTGGCTTGTATTAGAGTGAACTACACTACGCTGGTTTGTATTAGAGTGAACTACACTACACTGGCTTGTATTAGAGTGAACTACACTGGCTTGTATTAGAGTGAACTACACTACACTGGCTTGTATTAGAGTGAACTACACTGGCTTGTATTAGTGAACTACACTGCACTGGCTTGTATTAGCGTGAACTACACTACACTGGCTTGTATTAGAGTGAACTACACTACACTGGCTTGTATTAGAGTGAACTACACTACACTGGCTTGTATTAGAGTGAACTACACTACACTGGCTTGTATTAGAGTGAACTACACTACACTGGCTTGTATTAGAGTGAACTACACTACACTGGCTTGTATTAGAGTGAACTACACTACACTGGCTTGTATTAGAGTGAACTACACTACACTGGCGTGTATTAGAGTGAACTACACTATACTGGCTTGTATTAGAGTGAACTACACTGTCTTGTATTAGAGTGAACTACACCACACTGGTTTGTATTAGAGTGAACTACACTGCACTGGATCTAACTGTACGCGCCTCTTCCGGTGCAGGGGCGTCTCTTTTATGAGCCCCGCCCACTCGCGTGACGTCACCTCCCGTGACGCGCATCTCGCCGATGGTGGCGGAGCGAGGCGACATCACGGATTCGTCGGCGCCGGTGAACGCCATGGCCGAGCAGGACGTGAGCGTGGCGCTGGAGAACCTCAAGCACAGCGTCACCCTCGTGCTGGAGCAGCTGAAAGGTTGAGGCGCCCACATCCCGCCCCCCTACACCCCACTCCGACTCCTGTTCGCAACGGGCCATCGTCGGAGGCCTGCTCTGTCAACACGGATCGATTCCTTTGTAACAACATTGCGGATCGATTCGTTACGGTGAATGCGTGGATCGATTTCTGATGAGGTGTATGCGGATCGATTTCTCGCGCAAGTTGTCACGGTAAATAGACATTCTCTCTCTCGTGTCCAAAGAGGAGCTTGGCAAATGGACGTGGGCAAGCTGTGTCGGTGAATTTCGGAGCGTTGCCTTGATTCTGGCGAGATGTTAACTCCCTCGCCTGGCATGCAGGGCACGGGGGGGTGGTTCGATCCCAAGCCCTGTTGTATATTTGGATTAGATCACGTAAATGTGTCGTTAAACCGGCCACCACCCGATACAACAAATTAGTAAGGTTTGTCACATGGACAAAAAATGCCAGCTCGTTGCTAGTTCAGCACGCCGGTGTGTTGGAGAGTAAACCAAAACATTCGCAATGAGAGTACAGTCGGCTATATCAGGCGACAGCCAGATTATATTTACGCAACCGAATCCATAAAAGATCTATGGATAATATTGGTTGCGAAAGCCCACATGTTAAAGATTCTATTTGGAATGCACACTTTTTTTCTCCTGGTCTTCCTTTTTCCCCACATTTTGAATCAACACCACGCGTTTAAGAGTATTTTTGGCTGCTATACATTTACACGTGACAATGATGAGCCACTTCGTTATTATTGGTGGCCTGGTCGCTTCTGAAAATGCGCTATGTAGCTGAGTGGGTCTTACTTGGTAAAGTAAAAATACAGTAGTTTAGTGTCTAGCCAAATGCGCCTCAGTGCTCAATAAATTAAATACGGTGAGCAGCGTTTGCAGTACTCACCTCGTTACATTGATGCCTTATTACCTTTTCCAGTGCTTGATTGTGATGCTATTCTTTGTGTTCCGCTTATGCAGATGGAGAGTCTTCTGTCGCGCCTCGTGAAGACTTTAACATGCCAGAGTTCTGGGAAAAGTTAGGTGCGTCATTTTGTGGAGTGGTAATGGCTTAAACGGTATACGACAATGCAAGCCAGATTGTCCCCTTGCTCAACATCGAAGGGTGACGTACGGTCATTGACAGTCCCGAACCACTAGTGTTAATTACGCATACCCATGACGGGGATAACCACTGTTGATTTCCCACAAAGCGTTTCTCAATTTATTGACCCCCAAGGCATTATTGGTTGAGTTAATGTGCAACTGTTATTTTAACTCTTTATGGGGTTACCCAGTTGCGTTGTTTTGTTTAACAGACCACATCTGCTGAAGAAACTCCGTAAAGTTAAACTAGTCCAGAGTTTTCTCAGGATTTAACACTTGCTACTGGGATACATTGGTTGGCCCACTGTCTTATGAGGTTACGTGTGTCCACACAGAGCACTGCTACAAGGCAGTTTCTCAAGAGTCCACCAAGCTCAGCCTGGCCTTCTCCAGACCTCCCTTGCCTTCAGCACAGGTGAGGCACTGGGCAATATTCAACAACTTTCCACTGGCACACCCGAGCCGCACCAGCACAGGGCCTTCATAGCACAGGTGGTTTTCCACTGGCTATTTGCCGAGCCAAGCCAAAACTTAAACTGTTAATCTCTCGCCCCGAGACATCTCAATCTGGCTTGGCACCAGCAAGACCAAGGGCAGGCCTCATTATTGTTGTTAGACATTGCGTAATTTTTTTACATCGGCCGGTACATCAGCGCCACACTTTCATTCTGTGTGACGTTAGTGGCGCGGCTCGGATCTGCGGTGGAAAAACATCCTGGTGCCTCCTGAGCTGTACCAGGCTGGCTCGGTAGTCCTGGCGTGGCTTGGTTGTAAATTGGGAAAAATGTATAAAGGTCACTTTGAAGCAGCATTTATTCACCTGAATTGTTCAAGAGGTTTATTATTTCCTTTCTAATGGAAATGATTTGCCGATAGGGATGCAAAGACTGTTTATCTTATTCCATGACCATGGAGTCAAAAGAACGGCCTTCTCGAGTAATGAATGCCAAAAGGGTCTTTTTACACATGCTCTATAAAATTATTCCAACCTATCAATAATATTTGGTCATTGTCTGTGGTACCAGTCTGCCTTTGTATGTATGTTGAACTTCTTTCACACCGTACATAGCCAACCGTGCTAATCGGAGGTCCTTTCTGTCTGCCCACCAATAATGGCTACTTACCGACTAATTTATCTACCAGTTAATCTCCACATATTTGGCTACTTATATACATCTTCAAAGGGTAATAAAGAAGGCTAATGGTATCGGATTGAAGCCATAAAATGGTGCTCCATCTCTTGCAAGATGCTAGCCCAAGTGGCAAAGAAGATCCTGAGTGAGCGCATGTCTGGCCAGGATTGCAGGAAGTTGGCTGAGGGGATGGAGAACGCGGTGCTGGCCACTGTGACGGTCTTCTACACGCTGCCCAAGACTTACGGTGTGACTGCTGAGTGTGTCTAACTACACTCACCCACATGGCATCACAATACAGAGCCTAGTAAGGCTGTTTGCCATGTTTCCACAACCACTGGGAAGGGTGCTGGCTCTGTTTAGGAATTCAGTGAAGTGGTGGCGCAATTTTTTGGCCAACCTAACACAATTTTATCTGGACTATTCTCTAACAAAATCGTGGCATTTCGGGGTCAAAAAAAGTGAGATGCCCAGTCTGTAACATTTCACTGGTTCAAATTCCCAGTCTGTAAAGACACTCCTCGATGAAGTCCTCGATATGTCGTCTTGGTCGTGGGAGTTGTTAGACTTTATGCCACCACGCTACTCAGTGCAGGTTGGTGCTGTAGGGTCCCATGACCATTTCAGATATCACTTTTTGGTGATCGCCATGGCCAAGAGTAAAATTAAGATCACCGGCTTCAGGGTGCAATGCGATAATCACTGTACCACCACTAAACCTCTATCTAAAGGCACTTGATTTAATATCTGGTAGATCCCAGCATTCAATGATAGGAACTCAGCAGCACCCGTTATTTCCCCACGCAGGGCTGGTGCTGAGGAAAAGCACAAAGGAGGCAACTATGACAGTCCTGGGCGGAGTCCTGCATCTGGTAGAATCCATAAAGCGCTCGCCGGTCCAGAGGTAGGTCACCGTGCTCCTATAAGGCCACTGTGTGGGCACCACACCCCTTTATACAATTTTTGGCAATTATCATTCCCCCTTTCCTGTTTTGATGACGTACGTGTACGTCATAAGTTTTTCTCCCCATTCCATTCTGATGACATACATGTGTAGTGGTGTTATTTCACACGGACAACTTATTTTTCTCCTGTGTCACTTTATTCGTACAGAACTCCTCGCGTTCTACACCACGCATCTCTGTCACAACTCCTCCTCTTGTACTGCTCGTCCGCCACGCTCCGCTCGCTCTCTCTCACTCCGCTCGCCTGCTATGTTGCACTCAGCTCCTCTACTGCTAGCCTCTTACTATACACTCCGCTAGCTTCTCTACTGCTAGCCTCTTACTATGCACTCTGCTAGCTTCTCTACTGATAGCCTTCTCACACTTAGGATTCCGCTAGCCTCTCTACTGCTAGCCTGTCTACCCTCACTCCTCCAACCTCGCCCGTGCCTCCAGCTGGGGATCAGCCAACACAGCTGGAGAGGATGAGGTGTGGAGAGCGGGGTCCCGGACTGCTCTTGACTTCTCCCTTGTCTTCACTCCTCCCTTGTCTTCACTCGAACCAACTCAGCTCCCGTTTCCCCGCACATCTGCTTCAGCGTTCTCCCCCCTTATCGCCACTATCACTCGCCTCCGTGGCGCCTACTCCGCGTCTACATTTGCAGCCAGCCAATCACCGCTATGCATCCTAATTGGTCGCCCCTTTCTGGTTGCTCTCCTCTCTGCACCTGTTTGCCCTGGCGTGACCTCACCGTCCGCAGCTCACACATGCGTGCACACTGTTTGCAAACCCCCACGCGCGTTACTCCACTACACATGTACATCATCAAAACGAAGCCAGAAGAAAAACTAAAATTAAATGACTTTATCGGTACCGAGGCTTACACAAGGCCATGCGGGGGGAGGGCTGTGGCACAGTTTGGCACCAGCTATTACAGAGTGCGGTCGTGTCACTACAGCTCTCTGCAGTGAGTACAATGTCTTTAAAAACAATGGCGCTATGCATCTAGTAACTGGTGCTATATTAACCCTTGGGAAAGGGTTAATATAGCACCAGTTACTTTCCAGTAAGGCTACTTTAGTCAATGGTCCAGGTAAAAAAAAAGTCCTTTCCAGTCGCCTAATAACTTTAGACAGCACTAGAAATTATTATTGCGAGGCACTGCCACAAACATCACAATGTTTAACTGCAGAGTGGGCATTAAATACCATGACATCACAATCCAAACAGTATGCAAATGTGCTGATATCATAGCTCATGTGCATTATGTTTAATGCATTTTAAGTACATTGCAAAAACATACCTATGTAAATATCCATATTCAGTGATATTTCTTGAACATTTAATAGGATTTGAACCGATTTTACTCAGTGAATGACGGAAATATTTATATTGGTAGACTATATTTATAACATGGTAATCAATGGTGTCATTAATGGCATGTATAATGCTATTTAATGTGTTTTCATAGGGTTTGTAGAGTTATTATGCAGTGGAACTGACACATTTTTATAACAAACCTGGTAATCTGGTTATGTAAATTCAAGTGGATTTTTAGTTCCAACTCCGTGACCTTGGTGAGTGTAACAAGAGGAAATGTTTTGTTGTTTTGTGTTCCTATAGTTTATCCCAGGGCCAGCTCACAAGCACAGCGGGCGTCTGGGAGGCTTGCGACCACATCTCTCGTCTACCAAGGGGTACGGGGCTTGTGGCATGGACAGTGATCCACTGTTTTATTCTATAATACCGATGACTTTAAATGCAATATAAATAACATTTAAATACACTGCCCATGGCATGAAAACATCTGCATCTGAATTGTATAAGATGTAAACATTTCATTTGTTTCACATTTGGAAAAAGCTCAAGTGACCTGACTTGATATTCGCTGTTGACAGATAATGTGGTGGCAGTGCTGGCTGTGATGCAGGCAGCTTTGGGGATTGTGCGCGATGCTCTGGAGGAGATTGAGCAGGTAGGGTCCCACTTGGGCCAAGGCGGTCCCAGTCACTTCCATTGTTGCTTGTCTTCAGGTCAACATGAAGAGGCTACCACATGCGTATGATGCCATTACACACTCCATTGCTGCCTTCCCCCAAATACAGTAGTCTCTCAGTGAACGTTTTTAATCTATACCACGAAAACTAGTGTTCACTGAAATAACTGTTTTTCGAATTCACTTACGTTTACATGCTCAGCCCACTTATGAGCACTTGGATTGGTCTAAATTGGCGCCCGCGTGCATAACATAAACATACCGCTAATCTAAATGTTAACAGTTGAAACCATGAGGTCCTATGGGAGGCGAAACGTTAACCGAGAAACCATTAACCGATGTCACTTAACGGAGGGACTACTGTATCACAACTGTTGTTCCCTTCTTATAATCTGAACCAACCACATACCTGGTTTTAAGTCCCCCCCCCCACCTGGTTACCACTCCACAGCTTGTTAAAGGAGACTTAATTTTTCATCTTCTGTTTTTCTTTACCCATGTATTGTGCATCCTATGTTACCAGTGTGTACACACAAGGAGAAGAGTATGGAAAAAAATGCCTTTTGTCAACAAAAACATTCGAGTGATTTTCAGCTGCAAGGACAGCTGAGTCTTCTAATTATGATAATGCCCTTTAGGAAAGCCTTATTGAGACTGGAGGCACTTTTTGGGACAGTTATACGTTGTGCTGTTTGTACTAACGTTGTTTAATGAGTGTGGAAGGGACCCAGAGTATCTGAAGAATAACGAGCATTTTGTAATCATACTCAAAACACGGTCCATTTCATAGCCCCCTTCACAACCCAGTGGACTAGTATCTGCCTATGATTGCATTTTTGTGATCCACCGGCCGGGCTTCCAAAGCAGTGGTTTAGAGGTGGGCCACCATCACTGTGACCGATGGATGTGAGCAGGCTTTGGTGTTTTTCAGGCTCAAGACGCAGGCAACAGTGACCCTTTTGGGGACGTGCTCGCAGATGACATCGTGGGTTTCCGGGAGAACCAGGACACCTATTGGTCCGAGCGCGACCGCCAGGTATTTTGGGCCATATTCTGGGGACAGGGGTCAGAGGGAATATTGTCAACAACAGTTTGGTTATGCATGACCCATTACTGTGCTGGTGGTGAACCTTTAAAGCCTGTACTGCTGAGATCCTGGGTTTAAATTCCAGGAAGCTACTTGAGCTTAACAGAGTTTTTCAAGTGTAACATGTTTGGTGATCTCGGCCCGTGATTATGGAAGGTACACATAAAGAGTAAAAACTAAATTTGTGGGTCTTTTGGTTAAGTTGCATTTACTGCTAATTTGCATTCCGAGTGTCCAACAAGTAGACACATTTGCCCCAAATGTTTTCAGTCAGTCCCCCCACTAAAATGAGTGGTGGATTATTGTTAAACTCCACTGTTGGCCAAGTCAATGTTGTAAATTCATTATTCCCGTGGCAGTTACTCATTGTCTTATCTCTCACATGCTTACGATGAGTTCTGACTGATGGGTGTCCTGAGGATCTCACAGCAGCACCTCTGTGTGCTCCATGACGACGCTGGGGCACTGTTTGCTTTGCGCTGCCATTTGTGGTGGACAGCTGCTGGCCCCCTGCCTGGGCCTCATGAAGGCGTCCAAAGCGTGCCTGCAGAAAGTTGCGCGAACGGTAAAGACCCACGGCTCGGCGGGGGCTGCGGCTCGGCAGGAGGAGCGAGCGTCACAGCTGGACGACCTGGCGGACCTCGCCCGCCTCATCTCGCCCAGGTGCGCTCCGGATTCCTTCTGCCGTGCTTCAAATCTGATTTGACGAATTTGTCGGCCGTAGCTGATCATTGTCTCAACACAGCGGGTTCTCGTGAGATTGTTTTCTCCGATACCAAAGTACTATGCAGACCTCCCGGTTATTACCAAAGCTTTGTCCTCGAAGCCATCCAGATATACAAACATAGACACTACTTCAACGGAGAGGATGGTTTTAAATTAAGCAACCACTGGAAAGATGTCATAAACCAAGTCAAAACTTTAGCTACCTTATAAGCACGCAGCGTATTCTTTCCGAACTTTTCCATTTTGTGTTTCCATTTTTCCATTGCCCCCGTGCAGTGACCCACCGCATCCCCCGCACCCTCAACATAACAAAAGACTGATTAACTTAGCCCCGCACAACATCAATGTGCCCTACTTGGCTCCTCCCCCCCTCCCCCCTTAACCTGTATTTAAGCTCGAGGCTCTCAGAGCCCCTCCCCACTTGATGCAGCGATCTTGCTGTAACTGTTCCACCTGAAGACGGAAGCTTGTGTTGCCTCCGAAACGTCGTTATTTAATTGTTTAATTTTAATTTATTTTATTTTACCTACGTGACTTTACCGAAAAAAAAACTAAGAGTATGAATCCTTGCAGTCACGAAAGCTTCAAATCTAGAAAAGTCCGGCACTGCATACGAGAGGGGTGGGTGGCCAGCACCAAGCCCCGCCGCCACCATACATAGCAAACACGTATAGAAACATTTTAAATCTATAGCTTATACTGTACTGTGTGCATTCATATAGTCAATATCACACTCAATCAAACATAAATACACGTAAATATACGAATGGTGAACACCGCTGGTTCATTCACATGGAATGTAGTCTCGATGTTACTTGCAAATGTGCAAGATGGAAATCACACGGTGTATCATTGAGGCAATTTTTTTTTAATAATGGTGAATGGGCAACTTGGGAGTTTGTGTAATGTCCTTGTCAGAGCAATGAGCCATCACTGCTGCAGTCCTTTATGCGAGTCCTAAGCTACGTGTCATTCAACCATGTTCTCAAGTGCGTGAGTATTATAGTATGAGAAGTATCCTAAATAGCTGCACAAATATATAATTGTAAACAAAATGTATTGGATTGAATCTTTTCAAGCAAGCATAGGGAACACTATGCAGCAGTGAATGCACACAGAGACATAATTATTTGCCTGAGTGTTGCTTATGATTTGTCTTTGCAGTGTTGATGATTTAGCAATGGCTGTCTACCCTCCCATGAATTATGCTGCAATTAGACTCAATGTACGTATATCTATGTTGGTATATATGCACACCTTTCTCTACAATACCATTGCAGGATATGGATCCTGGTTGTTATACAGTTCATGTGTAAACGGCGTGAATCAATTAGTCCTCATCATGCCAGCTCCCTTGCCTCCTGTGAGCGTTTTTCATATCATGCAGCCGCAATCTAAGCCATGAACAACATGTGGTGTTGCACTGGGCACACACTAGTAGGCTTCAACAGTGATATGAAGTTCAAGTTCTAATATTAATGTGTAATGTGTGCCTTCAACTGTGGTATAAGTTCCACTATTAATGTGTAATATGTGCCTTCAACAGTGGTATAAGTTCCACTATTAATGTGTAATGTGTGCCTTCAACAGTGGTATAAGTTCCACTATTAATGTGTAATGTGTGCCTTCAACTGTGGTATAAGTTCCACTATTAATGTGTAATGTGTGCCTTCAACTGTGGTATAAGTTCTACTATTAATGTGTAATGTGTGCCTTCAACAGTGGTATAAGTTCTACTATTAATGTGTAATGTGTGCCTTCAACAGTGGTATAAGTTCTACTATTAATGTGTAATGTGTGCCTTCAACAGTGGTATAAGTTCCACTATTAATGTGTAATGTGTGCCTTCGACAGTGGTATAAGTTCCACTATTAATGTGTAATGTGTGCCTTCAACAGTGGTATAAGTTATACTATTAATGTGTAATATGTGCCTTCAACTGTGGTATAAGTTCTACTATTAATGTGTAATATGTGCCTTAAACTGTGGTATAAGTTATACTATTAATGTGTAATATGTGCCTTCCTCTGCAGGCCATCAAACTTGCATCTGTGCTCAAGAATTATCTGGAGGTAACCAGGTAAGTACTTGCACAAGAACAAGGATGCTCCTGAGCTGTTATTGGCGATAGCTTTGCGGCCTCTGCATCCGCCACTGCACCATTTGGCATGGGGTCTACGAATCCAATGAATACTAAAAAGCATGTGAATCATGAACCACGTGAGCCTTATTTATCATCTATTTTATCGTAGAAGGGGCTACAAGTGAAACAGGAGTAATTTAAATTGATTTAAATTTTGTTTTAAAGCTTTCGTGACTGCAGGGATTCATATTCTTGGTTCTTTTGGTAAGTCCGAAAGAACCAAGAACAGGAGTAATTTGTTTATAAAATGACTACTAAAAAGAAATTGGGCTCGGGCTATAAAATTGCTGTATAATTCCTTTGTTATACGGCAGATGGCGCATTTGGTTAACGCCTTGGCATTTTTGTAAACAAGGCACAACCATGGGTTGTATTCAACTGAGGTTCACAGCAAGTTGTGGCATTGTAAACTCACGTTTTGGAGAATCCTCGAGACGAGCTAGAGCTGCAATCCACAATATGGGTCGTACAAATCGTTATTTGTGGATATGCGTGGCAAATTATCAAATTTATCGACCCTGGCAGGATGTTTAAATGAGTTTACTATGTGGTGCTGTGGGTTTCATCGCTCGATTCACCATTGGAAGGTTGCGAGGTCAAGTCCCAGTCACGTTTCCACTCAGCCCATCAGCCTGTAGCAGTACGTAGTAGAGCATCTGTTACATTGGGCGGAGTAGTGGCGCAGTGGTTAGTGCACTGCGATATTAACATGGCCACTGGAGTTTGATCCCTGGCCAAGGCTAACACCAGAGAGTGAGTTATATCTGAACTGGTTCTGGCCTCCCTACACCTCACCAACCAGGTGTGTTGAGTAAGGTGTATAAAACAATAGACGGAGATTTGCTTTGAGTCTAACTGCAGAATAATTCATAGGAGGGTGGAGAACCATTTTCACATCGACACTGCAAGCAAACGATTCACTCACAAGTCTGGTGAAGTATGGTAAAACAACCACCCATGACTGATATGGCGTGGGGAGTCCATCATTGACTAAGGGCTGTAAATTGTTATCGAAACATCTTTAATTGTTTCGGCATATAATTTAACATTTCAGTTCTTGAACTTATGGATACGTGAATAAAGATAAAATATGAGGATAATGGATGTGACCAGAGAAGAGGCACTACACGTAAATACATGGAGAATGAAAATATGAGCAGCCAACCAACCCCATGCAATGTGGAAGAGTAATATTTGGCGAAGAAGTGGTGCTCTAAACAAATCAACAATTGAACACCGATGAAATGCTCAAATAGCTCCACCCTACTGTCTGTATTATCGTGAGTACCCCCCAGCTGCTGTACACGCATGGCAGCTGAGGGGCGAGATATTAACTGCCTCGCCTTGTATACAGGAGGCTGTGGGTTCAATCCCGACCCTGACGCCTGCTGCTATATATTTGTTTAACACGTAGGAGGCTTTCGCGACCAATATCATCCATAAGAGGTTTTTGGGGGTTGGATCGCGTAAATATATAAATGTTGTGTTGTTAAAACCCGCCTCCACCCGACACAGCTAACTAGTAAGGTTTGTCACAGAACATGGCAATTCGTCACTAGTACAACATTTACAAAACTGAGCACTCAGTTTGTAAATGTTGTGGCTTGGCTCTCCAACACACCGGTGTGCTGTACTAGTGACGAATTGGCACGTTCTGTTTACGTGACAACCCTGACTAGTTAGTTGAATGTGTCGGGTGGTGGCGTGTTTTAACGACACATTTATATATTTACGCTATCTCACGCAAAAACCTCTTATGGATGTATATTTGTAGTTTGCATGTTCCCCTCGTGGTCGCATAGGTTTCTTTTCTGCGTTCTCCGTTTTTTCCCCTCCACATTTAGAAACATGCGTTTAGAGTATTTGCCTGCTATACATTTCCACATGATAAGCCACTTTTGTTGAGCTATCATTTGTGGCCAGGTCGCTTCTGAAAAAGAGCAATCGAGCTCAGTGGGCCTTACCTGGTAGAACAAAGTTTTAGTTTATTGGTCTGTGGTCACAATGCCCTTTCTGATGTTGCCCATGTCAGACAGACATACGTGTGCCCCGAGGAAGAGCATGCCTGGGTTCGGTTCCTGCTGTCTGCCGTCGACCACAACCTCGACAAGGTGCAGGCCCTCTCCTCCGACGTCTAAGGCGTAAGGAAGTGCGAGAGAACTCTCTGTATCACGCGCAGCTTGGTACTGTTGAACATGAACGACGAGGAGGGACGATTGGCTCGTGGAGCTGACACGGGAGGGCAGAGAACTTCGCCAGAGATACTGGGTTGAGATTCTGTGGACTGCCAGCTTCCACAGTGTAGAAAACATTATGGTCTCAAGCAACTTACTATTTTACTATACAGGATAAACGAAAATATTCCAGTTATTTTTACTTAAATCAGGCTGAAGGACTTGCAAGTAATATTTCACATGTGTGGAATAAACGGCTCGGTCTGCACAGCTGAACAGCACGGCCAAGATATTGAGTAAGAGAGACCCTTATAGGATGTCCAGTAATGCCACTTATGGGAAATTATACAACATGCATATCCTCTGTTTGTGGCAGGGATTTGGAATGGAAAAATAACACATTCTGTACCTAGATGGCAAGAGCACAATTGAGATGCAATTGTTGATACAAACAGTAAATATATTGAAACATTGAGACCATAACAGCCATATTTGCATACATTTGGTAAAGTAACATTTACAAGACAAGCTGAGAAAGGTGCATAATCTACAATAATGGATAGTGTGTATTTGCTGCAAAAAAAAATGTGATACCTTATTTTTATGCCAGTTTTTCTAAATTCTGGTTGGTGCCAAATACATTTTGCCATGCGCAGTGTGCCATATCAAGGGAAACTAATATCAATGCACCACAGGTTGTGGATGAAATGGCTGCTGAAGCGGCATTTGATGTAGTTCTGTGATGTTGTCTTCTGGGGAACGTTCCTCTACACAGTTGGGCTCACTGCATCATGATGTGCCCATAGCACAATCGGAATATAAATTGGCTGGGGTTAGTAAACAATATAAAAGGATTATATATACTAGTGAAAAAAATATGTCATAAAGTGTTTGGTGGCTTTGGTATAAGCGAAATATTTATTTATTTAAGGATTGAAACTTTGCTTTTCATGGCGACTTGGTCAATTTAATTTGTGCTTCACCACAGATTTTTGGGTTGGCCCACGTAATGATATGGCCCAAGCCAAAAATCAATTGGAAACCATAATTATGAACATTTTGAGTCCTTGTGTGCCTGTTCTTGATCCTCTATGCAGAGAGTTAATGCTATTTAGAAGTGGCTGAGGAAATGGCTCGATGCCTGTTATGATGCCATTGTGACAGACGGACAACTTTTGACTCACATCCTGAGCATCCACAGATGCAATCCGCTTCTTGTGTAAACGGGTCTGTACTCTTTGTCAAGCCACCCAATTCCTGCATTAGGAATTTCAATAAATTCCAGTTTTCAGTGTCGTTTATACAAAACTGGTAAGGGAAGCCAATTATATTATTCCAGGCTCATTCCTCATGTGATGCTCTACTATGTAGGATAATTACCTGGAATTTTTTTTTATTTGCCTTATGCCTTGATACCACAGAAGTGGCATGAGATTATTGGGAAAGTATTGTGTATCATATTGAGTCAGAAAAACACATTGATACGAGCAAACGTGAAAAGTGATGTACAAAATAAACATGACTTATCCACAGTTGCATGTTGAGCTGTGTTCATTATTATTTTGAATTTTTTACGTGAATATGAGCAATTGAGGGCAGACCGCAATCAAAAGATGATACCTAGAGGTGGGCCAGAGCAGCTTGGAGTGTTTTTGGAAAACTGAAAAGGTAGTGAAAAATAACGAGCTAATTGTTACGACGTGGATGCAAAGGGCAGACCGGTTCACTCGTGTGAGCCGTGGAACAGCTCTTTGGCAGGTAAAGTGTGAATTTATAAGAGCTTTGAAGTTCGAAGACTTAGTGGATAAGCGAGTAACTCGCTGTAACAGCATACAGACAAACTTATTGTGCCCTGTAGCCTGACCATAGGTGCCTGAGGCTGGGCCATAACCCGCAGCCAATGAGGGGCCGAAGTTGGCAACAAAAGTGAACGAGGCAGCTGAGGAGACGTGTAACCATCTCACAGACGGCAGCATCTTTCTGGTTCGTGTCAGGCTCGCGTCGCGCGTGTGCGGTTCGTGGTGCTGAGTGGGTGGGTATGTTCTCTACGTAAGGGGGTGTGTTCTTTGACAAGAGCCGGGATAGTCTGGACTACTCCAGCGACCTGTCATGGTTGGCCTGAAAATGACTGTAAAGGAAACTTCAGTGCACTGCTGCGAGGCAAAACCCTACCGCTGTGTGACGAGTTGAGTGTGGAGAAAGCAGGAAACAAGGGGGGAGGTTAAAAAAACAGGGCCCCAATGCAGAGATTCCAGCTGGACGCGGAGGGGTTTGAGTGAAGTTCCGTGGGATCAAGCCAAAGGTGGGGGGGGGAGAGAAATGTTTTCCGAGTTCATTGTATGCCAGGAAAAGTATTCGGCACAAAATATAGAATACAAAAACAGTGAATATAACACACTAGCTGAGAAACTGAAATACTTATAAGTCCAAAAATGTGTGACTGCAGCATCAGCTGGCTGCCTCTCCCAAGTTGTCTCTCGCTGGCCCAGTGGAGACTGATTTAGCTTCGGTTCTGCTGCCTTGTATATGTCTTGTATCCAGTCAACCAAAGCCTTTACTTATCGGACATGCTAAACAATCCAACGGGGATGTCTCCATTAAGCATGGGCACTATACACGTGCCTACCCCAATAGTTTCTAAACCACAATGGCACAGGTGGGTTAACCCCCGCTCACGATCAAACTTGTTCGGCCTCACTTGGCCAGCCTTAATACAATTGAAAATATCTTCACACAAGCCAGGAAAATAATCGCATCACCCTGCATGAAAGCCATGTACAATGTGCCCTAACATTGCATCCAATTCTTGATATGTGCGCGTGTTATGAATCGTGTTGTTATTATGGGCAGCTCATTCTACATAATCCCCAAAAGGGGACAGAAAAGGGAATTCGTTTGAAAATAAACTTAATTGTACGGTCATCTCATCTGCACACTTAGCGCCCTCCTAGTGCTTGAAGCTTAAGTTATGGTACGAATGTTCTGATTAATCAATGCATTGATGGATATCGATTTTTAAGCTCACCAATACACAGGATCATGTGTGTAAGGATGGCTTAATCGTGCTTCAAGTATATATCTTTGTACCTGATCGGTTCACGGAAACTGGGTAGACACATCCATTACTCCGATTGGCTCGGTTGGCTACGTACGGTGCAAAAGAAGTTCATACATACGCATACACAGTGCAACAGATAAAACTGATCATTGAATCAAATAGTGGCCCCAAATTGTGACAATTGACAGAATTGTGACAGATGATACATTGAGGCTGATGGAGCAAAATACAACTGTACAGACAAGATGAGCGGAGAATTTGTGTATTGGTCGAATCGTAACCCAGAATAAACAGCAATTCATCAAACTGCTTTGTTGAGGGGATACGAGTTGTTATGAACTCCAGGCATTCTGGATGAAAGCCCGATTACAATGTGTGGTAAATGTTAGTCTAGGTATGCGAACTTGGCCCAGCCAGTCCACAGCGTCGTCTGCATTGTTCAATGCTCTCAGTCCTCCATCCAGTGGGGTCAGAGGACGATCATCCACAATATGCCTCATCGTCGGCATTCGCAGCTTGGAGTATCCAGGATGCCCCATCTACTCAAATAAACGTTTTATTTTACCCGGCAAGGCCCACTGAGGTCGATTGCTCCTTTTAAAATGCGACCTTACCACGCAAAGCATAGCCCAACGAATTGGCTTATGTTGAAATGTAAAGCAGCCGACTACTCTTAAAATGCGTGATGTTGATTTAAAATGTGGAGGGAAGACAACTGGAGAACCCGGAGAAAAATCCACACGACCACGGGGAGAGAGACACGCAAACTCCAAATGTACAGCAGGCGTCAGGGTCAGGATCAAACCCACCACCTCCTGTGACGATGTGTGACGATGTGTGACGAGGGGGGGGGGGGTTGAGAAATGTGACGTCACGTCAAAAGGCGCAACTTTAAATAAATATAGACAACACGTTCTACTTAATTAAATGGACTTTTTAAAATAAATGTTTTCTCCTACAACATCAGAGTGCAGCGCCACATTAAATATGCACTACAATGACAATAGTTTAAAGAGATTTGAAGCATGTTTAATTTTTTTTTGGGGGGGGGGGGGAGCAGAGCTTTGTGACGTCATATTTGAGGGGGGTCTGACTTTTTGTGACGTCGTGTGACGAAGGGGGGGGTGTCAAAAATCGTCAAAAATTGCGTGACGTCATTTATGGGCGGCCCCTTACGGCACTAATTTGCTGAAGGTACAAAATGCAGTTGTGTTCCAAAAACAAGTTTATGCAATCAGGGTGAGCTGCCATTGTATGAGACACACCTTTAGACAACCAATCAGCCTGAACAGGGCTTGTAAAGCCATGTTACAGAACTCTTTGTACATAAATATCGGTGGTATAACATTTCACAATAAGCTTTTTCATTTTTCACACGAGAGAATATTCCAATATCAGTTTTACATAACCTTGTAAATGTATTTCACATTTTTATTGGTATGTTTTTGTACGTTGCTGTATTTCTGAATGAATGACGATTACTAAAATGTGCTTCAACATAAGTCTGCTGTCATCTTCTGCTATTAGCAACAGTAGAACAATTTACGACTAAAACGTGCATTTTCAGTGAAAGAAGAAACGATGACAGACTATGAAAACAAAGTTACATAAATTATCCGACTCCAGAAAACGTTTTGAAAAAAAATGTCTACATGGGTAAGAGCTACTTATATACAAATTGCCATTACAGTCACGTATCCAAGAACAGCTAAGAATAGCTGCTTCCTGTGCATCTTTAGTCGATAAGCAACCAAAGTCTCTTCAGGAAACGTCCGTGGCCATATTAATCGAGGGGAATTTAATAACACATCTAAAGATAACGTATGTCTTTTGACCAATGGGGAACAATCTTGCTGGAATATGCTCAAGCAGTGCTTGACAGCAGGCTACAGCCTCCTGATGAGACTCAGAAAAGGTGAAACCAGTCCACAGTTTGCCAGAACACGTGACTGCTGGAAGAAACTGGTACTGAAGAGGCCATCGGTCAATAGGCTTAAATTTTACGTTACGTCTGGAATTAAACCGATGTTTACATATGCTTGTACAATACAGTAATTTAATTCACACAGTATGAGTTTTCCTGACGCCAACCATGACCTTGTACACTCTTAGGCACAGTTACGTTTTATGGTAAATAATTTCAAATATTCACGTCATAAGAACACACACACTCAGCCGGGCAACCGGAGGACTTATATTACCAGTCATTGTTACGTGAGCGATCGTTATCTACAGAATAGGAGTTGGGGCGAGTTAAAACTATCTGGTTGCGCAATCCTGTAATGGTTCATTCCGAGGTAATGTTGCCTCACCAATTGCGGCATTCAAAGTGCACAACGTGAAAATGCCGATTACGTGAGGGAGTTTTGGATTTCTGTTTCCTACAACTTAAAATGCACTGTGCACACAGCACCTCCGCAATACAATACAGACGACTCTCGGTTATCCACGCTAATGACGAGGAGGACGGCGGCGGATAATTCAAAATCGCGGATAATCCAAAAAATATCCATTTTCCGCGGAACTCTGCCAAAAACCACTAATATAGATAAACATTATGTTTGAGTTTCTCCGCCAAAGCACAGTTTATGTGAATTAAAATAAATGATTGGCTAAAATCACTCAATGAAGCACAACTGACATTTTCGATTATTACTCTTTTGAATTAGAAAGAATACTGACGATTCGACCGATCGCTGCGCGTGCTCAGTGATGACACTTTACTGCTCCCACGTAGAAGACTCCGCCCACTAAGTGGCTAAGAGCAGAGCCACGCCAATCAACATCAAACTCCGCCCAATGTTGTAAAGATATGCAACTACTGTACTGTAGAGGTGATCGCGTGGATTTCGGATTAACCGGAGCGAATATTTGTTGGGTTAAAGCACGTGACTTGTAATAAACATTTCCATGAATAACAATGTATAGCTGGTTATAGTAATAGGTTTTACCCTTTTAACTGTCACAAAAACTGACACCTTTATTCAAGGAATCATGTTTGCAATAACCACAACACAAGCAGTCAAAATGCAAACAAAAGAGACAACTCTGATAATAATATGCACTGTCCTTGAATTTGATTGGTCCACACCCGAGACGGCTTTTCTTAGAGCCTAAGGTGTCAGTTTTTGTGCCAGTTAAAAGGGTAAAACCTATTACTATATCTTGTTACTGGCAAAGGAGGTCTCATAATGTATAAATGTTCTTAGATTATCAATTTGGGCTTAAGGGAAATAGCCACGAGTTATTAATTTGTAAAAATCTCAAGTGCGTGGCTAATCCGCAAATCAAATAAACCGCACGCGGATAATCAAGAGTCTACTGTATGACGGTGTCTTTTATTTAACTGGCATCTGAGATCCGAGTCAGCCACTGACCACGCTTTTATGTTCTGGTCAGCTACCAGGGTCAAAGTGTTTTCCACGTGAAATTAGATAATGCCGTGGTCCACTTGCTCCTGTCTGCGCAGTCACTCTCTCGTGAAGCTGCCGTTCTCACACGTCATGATCTCCAGCCAAGCTCAAGGAGGTGGCATTGGTGATACACAACAGAATCAGAATATTTATTTATACTGGAGGAATCCGATGAGCTATAAGCTCTTTTTCACAGATGTCCAGTCGGTGCAGGTAAGAACGTTACAACAATTTAAAAAAACACGATAGTTGTGTAAAGTACAAGCAAGGTAAACATCACCCACAAAAATACAAATGAAACTAAACCATCCTACCAGACAAAGCCCACTGAGGCATTAACTTATATTTCAGAAGCGACCTGGTCACATGATAGCTCAACAAAGTGGATTATGAAAAAAATGACGGCATCTCTCTGAATTCATCCCACCTCGTCAAATCTCGGAAGCTAAGCGTGCTTGAGTTTGGTTTGTATTTGAATGTCAGAATTCCAATGCCTCCCATCTCCAACTGAAGAAGACGGCCACCGCATCGCGTGCTTTCAGATGTGCTACTGCAGCCGTCTGGAATGCTCTTCCGATATTAGAAAGCCACTGGAGCTATGCATTTTACAATCGTCATCTAGATTTACAAACTAATTTCTTTATAAAACTCCTTTTTGTGTTTAGTTTTTTGTCCTCCCACACCTCTGGTTTGCACAGTTGGCTACGTATAATGCGAAAGGAGCTAACATACATACAGATGGCATATCCAGGAGACAAGAGGCTTTGGGACCTATCAGTCGATCGTTATCTGAGTGCAGCCAATGTTGGAGAAGCTCATGAGAGATTAGCGAGCTACACTCCCACATTGCACTGAGACAACAGTCTAAATAACTGATTTGCAAACCACAGCATTTTTAAACTACAGGACTCCTATTCATAAGAACGTTTTTTTGGGTGCCAATTCGTTACTAGTACAGCACACCGGGGTGTTGGAGAGTAAACCCACAACATTTACAATTTGAGTACGACGTTTCGCTGGTGATTACAACCAGCTTCATCAGGCGATTTGCCAGAATTGTGAAGAAGTCTTCCTACTTCTGATCTTAAATAGAGCAAGATGACGTCATCACAGTGAGCCTGTGGGTTTATTCTCCAACACACAACCGGTGCGCTGAGCTAGTAACTAATTGGCGCATTTTGTTTACGTGACAAACCTTAAGAATTCGCTGTGTCGGGTGATGGTGGGTAAAACGACGCATTTTTATTTATGCGATCGAACCCAAAAAAACATGTATTATTAATAATATTGGTCGCGAAAGCATATTATGTGTTCAACTGCAGGACTCTTAATCTGCAGCGATATATGGGAACCAATATCGCAATTCTAATTATCCGCAATTTTAATCCGACATTTGGGGTAAAAATCACGGACAACAGGATTAGTTTGTCACGTCACTCTTTTCCGTGAAAATATTTCAAGTAATAGCAATAATTCGGGGCAGTGGATAATACAGTTTTTTGTGGACCCTACTGCTGCCGTGGATGAGTAGCGGGCAACAGTGGCGCTTATCAAGAGTTGTCTTCTAGCCACAGTCTTTTGACCTGACACTGGCTTTTTTTTAAATTCTAACCCAACTGTACACATGTCTAAGTGCCCACTATAAAGCAGCACTTTCACAAGAGCCCTCTAATGATGCCAATGGACTCTTGGTCCCCCCCATTATTTATTTATTTCACTTAACGCCCGTACTCATCTTTGCACAAGACGGGGACATTTCAACACCAGTGACGGTGCCGTGTGCTGGTTAAGCAGTCGGGGAGTCAGTGAGTGACCCCTTGGGGTCACGACAACGTGTGCTGGTTAAGCAGTCGAGGAGTCAGTGAGTGACCCCTTGGGGTCAAAGCAACGTGTACTGATTTTGCAGTCACGGAGTCAGTGACCCCTTGGGGTCAAGGCAACTGTCTGGCTCTTGGCTGGGGTCGGGGGCTTCCTCCTCAACCGGAAAGTAAAACTGTTCCACGCACTGGAGACTTGTTCAACATCACGTTTTGCCACATTAGAGATGTTTGTTTGATTTATATTCGTGTGGCTTTTATACGCTTGAAAACCAACAACATATACAATGTATTTTTTTTTAAAGGTTATCGGTTAACAATTATGCTGATGCTTTACATTGGAGCAAAGTACACATTACAAGAAACAGAAACACTTCAGAGATAAAAACAGATAGTCCGGCCAACTTTACAATCAACTATTTTTAACGACTCAATGCGCAAAAGTACTAAAAGTACACGTCAGTGCCGATGAGGTGTCCGCGGGAGGTACAGAGTCTCCCCCTTGCTATAATAGTTCACACGACGCGACCAAGTCTCTGCAGCCAGTTAACAAACATGGTTATACTGCAACAGGAGAATGACGTCATTCTCTCGGTTAACATGGCGATAATGCACCGGGAGAATGACGTCTTTCACTCGGTTAACATGGTTCTAGTGTACTGGGAGAATGACGTCATTCTCTTGGTTAACATGGTGATAGTGCACCTGGAGAATGTCGTCATTCTCTCGGTTAACATGGTGATAGTGCACAGGGAGAATGACGTCATTCTCTCGGTTAACATGGTTATACTACACCAGGAGAATGATTCCATTCTCTGGGTTAACATGGTGATAGTGCACCTGAAGAATGACGTCATTCTCTCGGTTAACATGGTGATAGTGCACCTGGGGAATGTCGTCATTCTCTCGGTTAACATGGTGATAATGCACCTGGAGAATGTCGTCATTCTCTCGGTTAACATGGTTATACTGCACCGAGAGAATTACGTCATTCTCTTGGTTAACATTGCTATACTGCATGGGGAGAAATGACGTCATTCTCTCGGTTAACATGGTTATAGTACACCTGGAGAATGTCGCCATTCTCTCGGTTAACATGGTTATACTGCACCGGGAGAATGACGTCATTCTCTAGGTTAACATGGTGATAGTGCACCTGGAGAATGTCGTCATTCTCTTGGTTAACATGGTGATAGTGCACAGGGAGAATGACGTCATTCTCTCGGTTAACATGGTGATAGTGCACCTGGAGAATGACGTCATTCTCTCGGTTAACATGGTGATAGTGCACCGGGAGAATTATGTCATTCTCTCGGTTAACATGGTGATAGTGCACCTGAAGAATGACGTCATTCTCTCGGTTAACATGGTTATAGTGTACTGGGAGAATGACGTCATTCTCTTGGTTAACATTGCTATACTGCACGGGGAGAATGTCGCCATTCTCTCGGTTAACATGGTTATACTGCACCGGGAGAATGACGTCATTCTCTCGGTTAACATGGTGATAGTGCACCTGGAGAATGTCGTCATTCTCTCGGTTAACATGGTGATAGTGCACAGGGAGAATGACGTCATTCTCTCGGGTAACATGGTGATAGTTCACCTGGAGAATGACGTCATTCTCTCGGTTAACATGGTGATAGTGCACCGGGAGAATTATGTCATTCTCTCGGTTGACATGGTGATAGTGCACCTGGAGAATTACGTCATTCTCTCGGTTAACATGGTGATAATGCACCTGGAGAATGACGTCATTCTCTCGGTTAACATGGTTATAGTGTACTGGGAGAATGACGTCATTCTCTCGGTTAACATGGTGATAGTGCACCTGAAGAATGACGTCATTCTCTCGGTTAACATGGTTATACTGCACCAGGAGAATGACGTCATTCTCTCGGTTAACATGGTTATACTGCACCTTGAGAATGTCGTCATTCTCTCGGTTAACATGGTTATAGTGCACCGGGAGAATTATGTCATTCTCTCGGTTAACATGGTGATAGTGCACCTGGAGGATTACGTCATTCTCTCGGTTAACATGGTTATAGTGTACTGGGAGAATGACGTCATTCTCTCGGTTAACGTGGTTATACTGCACCAGGAGAATGATTCCATTCTCTCGGTTAACATGGTGATAGTGCACCTGAAGAATGACGTCATTCTCTCGGTTAACATGGTGATAGTGCACCTGGGGAATGTCATTCTCTCGGTTAACATGGTGATAATGCACCTGGAGAATGACGTCATTCTCTCTGTTAACATGGTTATACTGCAAGGGGAGAATGACGTCATTCTCTCGGTTAACATGGTTCTAGTCCACCGGGAGAATGACATCATTCTCTCGGTGACACATTGCTTTACTGCACGGGGAGAATTGCGTCATTCTCTCGGGTACATGGCTATACTGCACCTGGAGAATTATGTCATTCTCTCGGTTAACATGGTGATAATGCACCCGGAGAATGACGTCATTCTCTCATTTAACATGGTGATAGTGCACCTGGAGAATGACGTCATTCTCTCGGTTAACATGGTGATAGTGCACCTGGAGGATTACGTCATTCTCTCGGTTAACATGGTGATAATGCACCTGGAGAATGACGTCATTCTCTAGGTTAACATGGTTATAGTGTACTGGGAGAATGACGTCATTCTTTCGGTTAACATGGTTATACTGCACCGGGAGAATGATTCATTCTCCCGGTTAACATGGTGATAGTGCACTTGAAGAATGACGTCATTCTCTCGGTTAACATGGTGATAGTGCACCTGGGGAATGTAGTCATTCTCTCAGTTAACATGGTGATAATGCACCTGGAGAATGACGTCATTCTCTCGGTTAACATGGTTATAGTGTACTGGGAGAATGACGTCATTCTCTCGGTTAACGTGGTTATACTGCACCAGGAGAATGATTCCATTCTCTCGGTTAACATGGTGATAGTGCACCTGAAGAATAACGTCATTCTCTCAGTTAACATGGTGATAGTGCACCTGGGGAATGTCGTCATTCTCTCGGTTAACATGGTGATAATGCACCTGGAGAATGACGTCATTCTCTCGGTTAACATGGTGATAATGCACCCGGAGAATGACGTCATTCTCTCATTTAACATGGTGATAGTGCACCTGGAGAATGACGTCATTCTCTCGTTTAACATGGTGATAGTGCACCGGGAGAATTATGTCATTCTCTCGGTTGACATGGTGATAGTGCACCTGGAGAATTACGTCATTCTCTCGGTTAACATGGTGATAATGCACCTGGAGAATGACGTCATTCTCTCGGTTAACATGGTTATAGTGTACTGGGAGAATGACGTCATTCTCTCGGTTAACATGGTTATACTGCACCAGGAGAATGATTCCATTCTCTCGGTTAACATGGTGATAGTGCACCTGAAGAATGACGTCATTCTCTCGGTTAACATGGTTATACTGCACCGAGAGAATGACGTCATTCTCTTGGTTAACATTGCTATACTGCACGGGGAGAATGACGTCATTCTCTCGGTTAACATGGTTATAGTGCACCTGGAGAATGTCGCCATTCTCTCGGTTAACATGGTTATACTGCACCGGGAGAATTACGTCATTCTCTCAGTTAACATGGTGATAGTGCACCTGGAGAATGTCGTCATTCTCTCGATTAACATGGTGATAGTGCACCGGGAGAATTATGTCATTCTCTCGGTTGACATGGTGATAGTGCACCTGGAGAATTACGTCATTCTCTCGGTTAACATGGTGATAATGCACCTGGAGAATGACGTCATTCTCTCGGTTAACATGGTTATAGTGTACTGGGAGAATGATGTAATTATCTCGGTTAACATGGTTATACTGCACCAGGAGATTGATTCCATTCTCTCGGTTAACATGGTGATAGTGCACCTGAAGAATGACGTCATTCTCTCGGTTAACATGGTTATACTGCACCAGGAGAATGACTTCATTCTCTCGGTTAACATGGTTATACTGCACCAGGAGAATGATTCCATTCTCTCGGTTAACATGGTGATAGTGCACCTGAAGAATGACGTCATTCTCTCGGTTAACATGGTTATACTGCACCGAGAGAATGACGTCATTCTCTTGGTTAACATTGCTATACTGCACGGGGAGAATGTCGTCATTCTCTCGGTTAACATGGTGATAGTGCACCTGGAGGATTACGTCATTCTCTCGGTTAACATGGTGATAATGCACCTGGAGAATGACGTCATTCTCTCGGTTAACATGGTTATACTGCACCGGGAGAATGATTAATTCTCCCGGTTAACATGGTTATAGTGCACCTGAAGAATGACTTTATTCTCTCGGTTAACATGGTGATAATGCATCTGGAGAATGACGTCATTCTCTCGGTTAACATGGTTATAGTGTACTGGGAGAATGACGTCATTCTCTCGGTTAACGTGGTTATACTGCACCAGGAGAATGATTCCATTCTCTCGGTTAACATGGTGATAGTGCACCTGAAGAATAACGTCATTCTCTCGGTTAACATGGTGATAGTGCACCTGGAGAATTACGTCATTCTCTCGGTTAACATGGTTATAGTGTACTGGGAGAATGACGTCATTCTCTCGGTTAACGTGGTTATACTGCACCAGGAGAATGATTCCATTCTCTCGGTTAACATGGTGATAGTGCACCTGAAGAATGACGTCATTCTCTCGGTTAACATGGTGATAGTGCACCTGAAGAATGACGTCATTCTCTCGGTTAACATGGTGATAGTGCACCTGGAGAATTACGTCATTCTCTCGGTTAACATGGTGATAATGCACCTGGAGAATGACGTCATTCTCTCGGTTAACATGGTTATAGTGTACTGGGAGAATGACGTCATTATCTCGGTTAACATGGTTTTCCTGCACCAGGAGAATGATTCCATTCTCTCGGTTAACATGGTGATAGTGCACCTGAAGAATGACGTCATTCTCTCGGTTAACATGGTTATACTGCACCAGGAGAATGACGTCATTCTCTCGGTTAACATGGTTATACTGCACCTTGAGAATGTCGTCATTCTCTCGGTTAACATGGTTATAGTGCACCGGGAGAATTATGTCATTCTCTCGGTTAACATGGTGATAGTGCACCTGGAGGATTACGTCATTCTCTCGGTTAACATGGTGATAATGCACCTGGAGAATGACGTCATTCTCTCGGTTAACATGGTTATAGTGTACTGGGGGAATGACGTCATTCTCTCGGTTAACATGGTTGTACTGCACCGGGAGAATGATTCATTCTCACGGTTAACATGGTGATAGTGCACCTGAAGAATGACGTCATTCTCTCGGTTAACATGGTGATAGTGCACCTGGGGAATGTCGTCATTCTCTCGGTTAACATGGTGATAATGCACCTGGAGAATGACGTCATTCTCTCGGTTAACATGGTTATAGTGTACTGCGAGAATGACGTAATTCTCTAGGTTAACGTGGTTATACTGCACCAGGAGAATGATTCAATTATCTCGGTTAACATGGTGATAGTGCACCTGAAGAATGACGTCATTCTCTCGGTTAACATGGTGATAGTGCACCTGGGGAATGTCGTCATTCTCTCGGTTAACATGGTGATAATGCACCTGGAGAATGACGTCATTGTCTCGGTTAACATGGCCATAGTGTACTGGAAGAATGACGTCATTCTCTCGGTTAACATGGTTATACTGCACGGGGAGAATGCCGTCATTCTCTCGGTTAACATGGTTATAGTGCACCGGGAGAATGACATCATTCTCTCGGTGACACATTGCTATACTGCACGGGGAGAATTGCGTCATTCTCTCGGTTAACATGACTATACTGCACCGGGAGAATTATGTCATTCTCTCGGTTAACATGGTGATAATGCACCCGGAGAATGACGTCATTCTCTCGGTTAACATGGTCATAGTGTACTGGAAGAATATATATATAGATTTAAAAACATGTGATGGAGCATTACCACATGATACCATCAAAATATGAACTGCTCTATACATTCTAATGCGAGTGTAGTGACATCGGGATGTCACTGTATGGTGCCGGCCCGAGAGGGCCGTGGCGCGCGATGCACCGTCATCGCGTACACCCCGTGGGCGGGTGTGGTACCAGCCCTAGCGGGGCTCGGTGAGCGCTGGGATGGCGCGGGCACCACGCACGGCGTGTAGCGGGGGCTCCCACAAGGGGGAGTGAGAGAGTGTCAGCCCAGGGACAGGGTTGCCCCGGGCCATGGCACTCTGGTTGACCCCGTAGACACGTGATCCGATGTGTACACAGAGAGGCCCCCAGGTGGGGGGGGGGCTAGGGGGCGATCACGTGTCCGGCGGGGAGAGCTCTCGAGAAGGATCGAGAGGGAGCTAGAACGCTCGAGAAGGTGGGCGGGGCCAAAGGCGGCGCAGCCCCGACCCAGGGGGATATAAGGTGGGTCCCTGAGAGGGACCGGGGTCGCTGCATTCTACAAGCTGGAAGGTCCACGTCCTACAAGCTGGAAGCTCTGCAGGCATCAACACGTGGCCGGGACCCGAGTGAGGGTCAGACCCTTCGTAGCTGTAACTCCTCCGTATAGGGTAGTTAGCTGGGTGGCCACCACCCTAGGCTGTACAGACAGTCCCCGAGTTACGATGGTCCGACTTACGATATTTTGATCTTACGATGGCGATAGCGATACAACAAAATTGTAAAATATTTTAAATTTCGCGCGGCAGGCAAACGCAGCAGCGTACGAGGTACGATACTGTACGTTGGGACGCCTCACTCTCACCAGCGGTCGGGCTACCACGATACAATACGTTCAATGCATGTTAAAAGTTTTTATAGCAGATAGGATTGTTTCCTGAAAAACGTTCTATTAAATTGCAGTTCATATATGTAGGCTAAGAATTTACCTTGGTTTTTTTACTTTAACTTTTACTGTGCAATACAGTATTGTAATTAATAAATACATACAGTATATAGTTTATAAAGTACGGTTCTGTAAATGGCTCTGTTTTGCTAAACTATCACCATTCTTTAAGACTCCTGGGTAGGCTAGGCCATCTTCGACTTACGATATTTTCGACTTACGATGGGGTCGTCGTAACGCATCTCCATTGTAGGTAGAGGACCACCTGAATCTGGTGAAGGGGCAGTTACCCCTTTGTGTTACGTGTTGATGTTACGAATAAAAGTGTTGCCTCTAAAGAACAACGTCTGCGACTTAGTTGGACTCACTACACAAGGATGAGAACTTAAAAGATACGAATTGCTTCCAACATGTATTTATTCAAATGTTTTCATTGAAATAGAACAATCAAACATAGATCAATTGTTAAGTTAAATAAATAAAGTTATAATAATAAAAAATAAAACAATTCCAATAAGAAAGTAATAGGACTTTTCAAATCGCAGCCTTTGCGATTTGCTAATCGCATTGTTTCAAATTGCGATTTCAATTTGAAATCGATTCATCGTTCAACCCTACTGGGAGCACGTGGATTGCTATTTAAACCCAACGCAAAGCAAACTCGCGATGCTCACACAAGTAAAGTTGAACCACAAATCCGAACAGAAATGAGAAATGCAAATTTTTACCTCAACGGCGGTGCAAGCGGCCGGGAGGATAGAGGCTACGGTTAACATTAGCAGTTCATTAACATCGCATTAACTTAGCCATTAAACCATTAAACTAACAGCGAATAAACAATTACAAAATTAATCGACGAATATCCTGTTAAGAATTAACTCGTTCACCTGCACGGGCCTTGGGCAATGGCACGGCCGTGGGAGGCGCTGCTGCTGGGGCTGTTGCCCCCCGTCAGCCCACCTCACCACGTGGCCTGCAGCACCACCACTCCAGGCTGGGGCCACAACTCCCACCTCACCACGTGGCCTGCCCCACCACCACTCCAGGCTGGGGCCACAACTCCCACGTCACCACGTGGCCTGCCCCACCACCACTCCAGGCTGGGGCCACAACTCCCACCTCACCACGTGGCCTGCCCCACCACCACTCCAGGCTGGGGCCACAACTCCCACCTCACCACGTGGCCTGCCCCACCACCACTCCAGGCTGGGCCACAACTCCCACCTCACCACGTGGCTTGCCCCACCACCACTCCAGGCTGGGGCCACAACTCCCACCTCACCACATGGATTGCCCCACCACCACTCCAGACTGGGGCCACAACTCCCACCTCACCACGTGGCCTGCCCCACCACCACTCCAGGCTGGGGCCACAACTCCCACCTCGCCACGTGGCTTGCCCCACCACCACTCCAGGCTGGGGCCACAACTCCCACCTCGTCACGTGGCCTGCACCACCACCACCACTCCAGGCTGGGGCCACAACTCCCACCTCACCACGTGGCCTGCCCCACCATCACTCCAGGCTGGGCGACAACTCCCACCTCGCCACCTCAACTGCTCAGACCAGGGATCGGAAACCTGCAGTGCGCTCCGGAGCCGCGTGCGGCTCTTTAAAGGACTGCTTCGTAACGTTGCTCATCAAACCTGTGAACCCCTTATCAGTGCCTACCTTATTACAGACCAACTCAGACCGTATTGGTCACCCCGTGCCCTTACAAATCTCAACGTTCACTCTACAAAATCGCATTACAAGGGAAAAACACAAATAAGTACTTTTTTTCCCCGTATTGAAACGGCTGTATGCTGTATGGACCTGAAAACTCAATTTCCCTGAACAAGAATACGGGGCAAACCGTCTGGGTTGACAGCTATGGTTTATTTGGGACCACCACCGTCTCGTATTCGCCACATTCCATTGCGGTTACTTGAAAATAATGAGTTCCTTACCGAACTCGAAAAAATGCCTCTTCATCTTGGTTGCCGATCCCTGCACTGAACCATCAACACCCTAAGTCGCACCAATTCATTGATACAGCTTGCGAAAAGCATTTGATGACCCACTCATCTCCAGTGGCTATGAGGTAACGCACCGTCCGTGGCCCCAGTAAGGAATTGGAACCATGCTCAGGTTGTGGCAGCTCACATAGTACCTGACAAGTGAAATGTCTGGTTTGGAATCATGGACTGTTAGAGTATGTTACAGTGTGTAAGGTATGTTGAACTTCTTTCACACCGTACGTAGCCAACCGTGCTAACCAGAGGTGCGGATAAGGACGGCCCAGAGTTAGAACGGAGATTGTAGCTAATACAACCATCCGTATCTAAACAACGTGTTTTGGTGAGGCCACGTAGTAGCAGTGGTCTTATGCCAAACGTCTTGTTGTTTGCCCTTCACCACCCGACCAGATTGTCACATTTACAAACATTTTTTATACGCGCCAAATGTATTTGATCAATACATTGACACGTATAAATTACATCTGTTGGCTACGTACTGTGCGAAATACGTTCAATATACATACACGCAAACAAGCTTGTTGAGTGGTGAAGGGCTAACGACAATTATTTTGGCATAAAACTGCCACCACGTGGATCTAACTCAAAAACAAACAAGGGCCCGAGCCAGGAGCGTTACAGGCCGTGGCGTAGTGACGACATCAGTAGCGTAACGGCATCAGTGACGTAGTAACGACATCAGTGACGTGATAAACTACATTATCAGTGGTAGAGTAAACGACATCAGTGACGTGGTAAACTACATTATCAGTGGTAGAGTAAACGACATCAGTGACGTGGTAAACTACATTATCAGTGGTGTAGTAACGACATCAGTGACGTGGTAAACTACATTATCAGTGGTGTAGTAACGACATCAGTGACGTGGTAAACTACATTATCAGTGGTGTAGTAACGACATCAGTGACGTGGTAAACTACATTATCAGTGGTGTAGTAACGACATCAGCTTAGGGGGTGCGGCAATTGGTCAGGTGGGGCCTCAATATTTGATTTCTCTTACACGGTCGCACCTAGAGGCTATTCTATATCGCGGCTCTTCTTGGCTCGCTCACGGTCTCAGACATTTAACGCTGTAGCGGCACTCCGTCTTCCCAAATGCAGCCACTACACCTCCGTAGTGCCTCTTTGCAACAGAATTGACGCGTATCTAATTAAATACGTTTTTTAACGTAAAAAAAACCGATGGTACCTCCAATACTAAACTGTTGAAAACATAGTGGTTGTCAAGGGGGCCCCAACTCGTAGCTTTGGCCACCAGAAGGAGTGGCCAAGGCACCCCCTGCACCTACGCTGTGATTATGGTTACAGCTGAAGAGTTCACAGCTAAGCCCCGGGTGCCCCTAACACTGCGGGATTAGAGAATAAGTCCACCTGCGAGAATAAGTCCACCTGTCCCCTGTCACCCGCCACCTGCCAAGCGTGGCATACGGCGATAAAGATGTTGGGGGATAACGGGAACACTCACCACCTGCAAAGGTGCGGCGTTTGCCCCATTCACTTTGATGTTTGTAACGCGCGAAGCACCGCCATGCCCTTCAGTGCTCTCTCTCTCTATCTCTCCAGCAACGGCACGGCTTGATCATAAATCGTCATCGACATCACCATCATCATCATAATCATGCGGTGCCTCCCACGCAGTAACATCGTAAGGTGTCAAAAGAACGACGGGGTGTTTGAGATCAGCACTGAGTAAGGACGTGTTTGCAGACTGAATATTATCGCCCAATCTCCAATCTACCCTTCCTATCCAAGGTCCTTAAACGCCTGGTTGCCTTGCAGTTAAACCACCATCTGTCACCATTGGAACCTTCTTTGCCAGTAGCAAAATATGATAATTGCTTTTTACCCTTTTATCTGGCAACAAAACTGACACCTTTTTTACAAGGAGTCATGTTTGCATTGACCACAATACCTGCGGTCGGAATGCAAACAAATACACAACTCTGATAATGTATTTGCACTGTCCTTGAAATTGATTGGTCCACACCTCGTCTCACATGGTGTACACCACGTGAGATGAGGCTCTAAGGAAAGCTGTCTCGGGTGTGGACCAATCAATTTCAAGGACAGTGCATACATTATCAGAGTTGTGTTTTTGTTTGCGTTCCGACCGCAGGTATTGTGGTCAATGCAAACATGACTCCTTGTAAAAAAGGTGCCATTTTTGGTGCCAGATAAAAGGGTAAAAAAACAATTATCACCATCTGTCCTCTTAATGATTTGCTGGATCCAGTCCAGTCTGGGCTCAGGGCCGGACACAGTACTGAAACAGCTCTGGTTAAAGCGGTGAATGACCTTTTGATCGCTGCCGACTCTGGCTCATCCAGTGTGCTCGCTTTGCTGGATCTTGAGTTCAGCCTTTGACACCATCGATCATGACATCTTGACTTGATCGCTTGGAAAACATCATGGGGGTTTCAAGAGCTACTCTCCGATGGTTCAGATCTTTTCTAGCTAATCAAGAACAGTTTGTATCCATGGGAGATTTTAAATCTGCTCCCAGCCCTGTTTCATTTGGGGTTCCTCATGGTTCAGTTCTTGGCCCTGTTCTCTTTTGTATTTATGTGGTCCCACTGGGTCATTTGCTCCGAAATATCGGCCTAAAGTTTCATTGCTATGCGGACCACAAACATATTGAGTCTGAACCCCCCCCCCCCGTCTTCCTCCATGCTTACTTTGGCGCTGCCTTCTTCTATCAAACGTTGTTTGCAACACGACTTCCTTCAATTGAATGGTGTTAAAACGAAGGTGATGCTCATTGGGCCACCCCACCGACTTCGTAAAGCTGCACCCTTCAACATTACGATTGACGGTCATGTAATCAGTCTGGCACAGGAAGTCACAAATCTAGGGGTCATCTGTCAACCAACATTGTCATTCAAGGCTCATATTGGAAAGATCACAAATACTTAATTTTTCTATCTTTGGAATATCTGCCGTATCCGATCCCTTCTCTCTGCCTCAGATGCAGAAAAGCTTGTCCATGCCTTCATCTCACCTCGCGTAGACTATGGTGATGTCTTACTACTCCCTGGCGTGGCTAAGAAGGTGCTAAACGATTTGCAGTATGTTCAGAATGTGCGGCTGCTAGGGTGTGAGCCAGAACACTTTCTTTACATTATATTACACTCGTTTTGGCCTCCCTGTACTGATTTCTACTTTCACATAGAATACAGTTAAAATTCTTACAAAACAGTGAACCATCTTGCCCCAGCCTACATCGTTGACACGCTGCACCCATGTGCATGCCTGTCAACCAATACGGTTTGCCCTTGTTCTTGCACAGAGAAACTGAGTTTTCAGATCCATACGACGTGCAGCCGTTTCAATACGGGCAACAACAAAATAATGTGTTGTCTATTTGTTTGTGTTTCTCCCTTGTGATGGGACTTTGTAGGGTTGAACTTTGAGATTTGGAAAGGCACCGGGTGACCAATAAGGTCTGAATAGGTCTGTAATAAGGTAGGCACTGATAAGGGGTTGACAAGTATGCACATGTCCTCTCAAGGTCCCTGAGATCTGGGGATGCAGATCTCCTCTGCATTCCCAGGTCGAGGTTTCGGTTTGTGGGTGACCGAGATTTTTCCCATGTAGCCCCAGGCAACGGAACGCTCTTCCACGAGATATCAGAGGGATCTCTGAGTCTATGGACATTGAAAAAATGCGCCTAAAACGAATTTATACGCTTCTGCTTAGTAAACTTTAAGTTAATCTAGTAAATGATTCTTAAAATGTATTTTTAATATAATTTTGATGCTGAGTGTCTGCTGCTGCTGTGTCCTGTACAGCGCTTTGAGATACTTTTTGAAAAGCCGCTATATAAATGCAGTTGCTATTATTAATGTTCTAAATCAATACAGTATAGACAATATACACAACAACGTTGAAAAGCTAAATGTCCTTGAGTCTAAATTCCGTTTTTTCTAAATTACCAATTAGAGTTACTGATAAGATGCAGTCTTGCCTCAATGTACGTCTCCCCATTTGCACGTCGTTTTGTACGTCGTTTTGTACGTCGTTTTGTACGTCGTTTTGTACGTCGTTTTGTACGTAGTTTTGTGCGTCGTTTTGCTTATAACGTCGTCGTCTGTCCTCTCTCGTTATCCGTCGCCTCTCGGTCTTCTCCACCTACCCTGTACACGAACTCTTGTGTGTCGTACTTAAATAAATGCATTGTACAATGCAGTATATTATCTAGGTACAGTTTTCTGGTGATTCAGAAAATAAATCGTTTTGATTGACGTCGTTTCGATATTCGTCGTCGCACCTGTCAGGAACTCATTCACAACGTAAACCGGGGGGGGGGGAGGGGGGGGGGTTGGGGTATCGTTGCGTCTGAAAAAAAAATCCTTTACCTTCGTCCTAAATTGATGACCTGTTGATGAATTCACAATATATCTGGATAAGCTGTGTCGCAACTTTGGCGAGAGTGACCATCGCCACTTAACCGGAGTGGTGATGAATTGGAAAACAAAACCAGACGACCCATGATTGAGTGTCTTTGTACAGCTGCTGAGAGCAGGGTGGGGACAATCCAACTGCGAGATTGAAAATATGGTTACATTAAAAATATTATTGCCAAGTGCTGCAGGCTCTCTGTCTTGCCTCAGTGGCTTTGATTAGAGTAGCAGCTCGCAAGCTGCCAGACCACAATGGTCCCGTTCATAAATCATAGTTTACACAGCAATACAATCTACATTTATGACACTACTACAATAAAACGGCAGTCATTCTGCTGATCTTTGTGGCGGAAGCCAAGTTTAATTACCGTTCATGAACTTGCACAATGTCTGCGCTTCGCACTGGCACAAGAGATAGCACTTCGAGAACCTCAGCTAGGTTAAGCAGCATCTTCATATTTTCATTGTGTGGCATCAAATTAAAAAAAGAATTCAGCTGAAAATCTGCAAAAAAACGTGTCTTTCACGATTATACGAGTTTGTAAGTCGAAGGGTATCTTTGTTCATTATTGCAGAAACACTCTCATCATCCTCGCATAAAAAAGAATTCCCTTATCTACAGGCGCCAAGGGATCTACAATTTCTTATTGTACACCGATTGCAAAGGTTTAGGATATAATTGAGGCGGAGGGGAAATTATTTTGGTTGGACAATCGCAGCCCTACAGCACGGCGACCTATGACTGCATCCACCATGTGACACAGCGTCGACCGCCTTCAACAGAATCAGAATCTTTATTTATCCTGGAGGAATCCGATGAGCTATGAAGCTCTTTTTACACAGATGTCCCGTAGGAGCGGGGTCAGAAATTAACAACAAACAATTAAAAGAACACAATAGTAGTGCAAAGTATAGGAAAGGTAAACAAATCACTAAAACATCCACTAAAAATTCACTTATACACTTACACGATTAATTAGAGCAGGGCCTTATGGAGGGAAAGAGTCGAGAGTATCCATACTGACAAGGGGTAGCGCCATGCCAGTGAGGATCTCAGTGAGAGGCACAATCTGAAGTCTCGTCAAACTCACCCCAACCTTTTCCAGCATCACAAAAAGCAGTTTTAAAGAAATGAGTTTTCAATCGAGGCTTAAAATTACATAACGCCAGTGAAAGCAGCATTGGCGGATAAAAGGAGATAATAATGATACATTTCATACGGCGTAATTCATGCCACCAGCGTCCCACGACGCCGTGATAACACAACCGGTACGACTGTAGTGGCTTCAACTGAGTCGCAGACGGAGACTTTGAAAGCAGCACATTCATTCAGTTCCAACACACGGGGTAACGTCCCCTTAACATAATAACAACTTGTGGTGGTGACCAGCAGGCTAGCTACACTAGTTACCACGTGACTGGTGTAGTTAGCCAGGTGGTGGCCACCAGGCTAGCTACACTAGTTACCACGTGACTGGTGTAGTTAGCCAGGTGGTGACCACCAGGCTAGCTACACTAGTTACCACGTGACTGGTGTAGTTAGCCAGGTGGTGGCCACCAGGCTAGCTACACTAGTTACCACGTGACTGGTGTAGTTAGCCTGGTGGTGACCACCAGGCTAGCTACACTAGTTACCACGTGACTGGTGTAGTTAGCCAGGTGGTGGCCACCAGGCTAGCTACACTAGTTACCACGTGACTGGTGTAGCTAGCCAGGTGGTGACCACCAGGCTAGCTACACTAGTTACCACGTGACTGGTGTAGTTAGCCAGGTGGTGACCACCAGGCTAACTACACCAGTTACCACGTGACTGGTATAGTTAGCCTGGTGGTGACCACTAGGCTAACTACACTAGTTACCACGTGACTGGTGTAGTTATCCTAGTGGTGACCACCAGGCTAACTACAATAGTTACCACGTGACTGGTGTAGCTAGCCAGGTGGTGACCACCAGGCTAGCTACACTAGTTACCACGTGACTAGTGTAACTATCCAGGTGGTGACCACCAGGCTAACTACAACAGTTACCACGTGACTGGTGTAGTTATCCTGGTGGTGACCACCAGGCTAACTACACTAGTTACCACGTGACAGGTGTAGCTAGCCAGGTGGTGACCACCAGGCTAGCTACGCTAGTTACCACGTGACTGGTGTAGTTAGCCTAGTGGTGACCACCAGGCTAACTACAACAGTTACCACGTGACTGGTGTAGTTATCCTGGTGGTGACCACCAGGCTAGCTACACTAGTTATCACGTGACTAGTGTAGCTAGCCTAGTGGTGACCACCAGGCTAGCTACACTAGTTACCACGTGACTGGTGTAGTTAGCCTGGTGGTGACCACCAGGCTAGCTACACTAGTTGCCACGTGACTGGTGTAGTTAGCCTGGTGGTGACCACCAGGCCAACTACACTAGTTACCACGTGACTAGTGTAGCTATCCAGGTGGTGACCACCAGGCTAACTATACTAGTTACCACGTGACCGGTGTAGCTAGCCAGGTGGTGACCACTCCTCTGTAACTGCTAGCTGCATTAGTTACCACGTAACTAGTATAGTTAGCCTGGTGGTGACCACCAGGCTAACTATACTAGTTACCACGTGACTGGTGTAGCTAGCCTAGTGGTGACCACCAGGCTTGCTCCACTAGTTACCACGTGACTGGTGTAGTTAGCCTGGTGGTGAACACCAGGCCAGCTACACTAGTTATCACGTGACTAGTGTAGCTAGCCAGGTGGTGACCACCAGGCTAGCTACACTAGTTACCACGTGACTGGTGTAGTTAGCCTGGTGGTGAGCACCAGGCTAGCTACACTAGTTACCACGTGACTAGTGTAGCTAGCCAGGTGGTGACCACCAGGCTAGCTACACTAGTTACCACGTGACTGGTGTAACTATCCAGGTTGTGACCACCAGGCTAGCTACACTAGTTACCACGTGACTGGTGTAGTTAGCCAGGTGGTGACCACCAGGCTAGCTACACTAGTTACCACGTGACTGGTGTAGTTAGCCAGGTGGTGACCACCAGGCTAGCTACACTAGTTACCACGTGACTGGTGTAGTTAGCCTGGTGGTCACACTAGTTACCACGTGACTGCTACTACGGACCGGGACCAACGACTTCAGCCCGGGTTCACGTGTTGGAGACTCGTTGAATAGAGATCGTAGACGAAGGGTTTCTTCCAGGATGAACAACAACAACCCTGGTCCCTCTCCGGATCCGGCTTAGATTCTCTATGGCGTGGCCGGCTCCGCCCTTGGCCACGTCCATCTTCCAGAATCCTCGGGAAGGATCTAGGTCCCAATCACGTGACCCCCCTAGCCCCCTCTTCTCTGTCAACTTAACCGGTCACGTGTCCTCCCGGGTCAACCAGAGTGCTATGGCCTCCCACAACCCTATCCTTCGGTCGGCACCCACACACCCTGTCCTGTGGGGTCGGCACTGCACTGAAAGCGTGGTGCCATCCAGCGCTGTTATTCAGCGCACACCGTGCCCTCTAGGGCCGGCCCTACAGCCACGACATTGTGGTATCAGGCGGTGTCGCTGCACGGCACGCCTTGCCCCTCTAGGGTCGGCCCAACACCCACAACATTGTGGTATCAGGCGGTGTCGCTGCACCGCACGCCAAGCCCCTCTAGGGCCAGTACTACACCCACAGCATGGTGACATCCAGCGATGTCACTACACTCCCACGGAGGGAAAACAGGCAGCAGTTACAGAGGAGTGGGCGCCTTTAGTCTCTGCAGGAATTAATCATGCCGTTTCCGTATTCAAAAGTATCAGGCGATGGCCGTGCTGTAACGGTCAAGGTCAATTGCACGAAGACGCTCTGGTACATGGCCCACGCAGTTGTGAGCCCGATCGCGAGGTTGTCCCCGCGGACGGGCTGTATCGCGCAATCAGCAATCGACCCGTGGACCAGAACACAACGTGCGGTCATAAACACGCAGATTTGTAACCACCGCAGCAGCAGCTTTGGCATGACTCAGCCTCCAGTTTGCTGCGTGTGTTTTATCTGGCAGTGGTGTTGGGGGTGATTTTGCACACCTGTGATCGCGAGTGGTGGCTCGGAGGATCACGTATGGATGATGTAAGATGTTTCCTCCGCGGTTGGCTAGATGTTAACACCCTCGCCTGGTATGCAGGAGGTCGTGAGATCGATCACGACCCTGCTGGTTGCTGTATATTAGGAGTTTGCATTTTCTCCCCGTGGTCGCGTTGATTCTTCGCCGGGGACTCCGGGTTTTTCCTCCACATTTAGAAACATTCGTTTAGACTTTTAAGAGTATTTGGGTGCTATAAATTTGGACACGATGAGCCACTTCGTTGAGCTCTCGTTTGCGGCCAGGTCGCTTCTGACTAAAGAGCTACATCGCTCAAATGGGCCTTTCCTGGTAAATAAAAAAAATAGTTATTTTATTTTTAGACGTTGTTGAAGGAAGTGTAGCAAGCAAGTTTCCAACAGTCAATCTTGGCAGGGGTGTTTGAGGGTCGTATTCTTAAGTCACTCGGCCTCTTACAACTCCGGCTCAGCTCAGGCTTGGACCACTCAGTTTGCTTGCAAAGATGCACGACTGGGCTCAGCCATGGCCTGGCTCAGGTTCAGGCGATGGATATCTTAAACGTGACTGGTGACTGCTGTGCTCGAAGCTGGCTCAAATTTAAGCGTGGCTTTGAGCCGACTCACTTGAGCCAGCACCAAGCTTGAGCCGAGCTGAGCCCTAGACTAAGAAATGGGCCAAAGCGTTCTCCTGATTTTTTTTAATACACGTTACGTCTTGCCGATTAAACGTCTCAATCTGGATCCTCCTCGTAAAATAGGGACTCTCTTGGGGGAAACTTCAATTTGAAAGATTTCAAGTATAACCACATGGCGGTGAGGCGTTGATGCATACAGTATGTTTAGATAAGTGGTGAGCCTTTGTTTGGATGTTGTGATCTGTTCGGAGTCATAGGCCAGTCGTCAAAAGAACCACCAAAGATAAAGATCCCCCGTGTAGCCTTAACAGACTGTTGGGGAAAGTGCTGTTAGCGAGCACCTATGAATGCCATAACGCCACACGAGGGGGTGGGTGGCCAGCACCACGCCCGGCCGCCTTTGTCTCTCCAGTGGCGGTTTACACACCGCATCAGGTATTCATTTGATGCTGAATGGACTTAGGGGAGGCCCAGGAGAACCACCAACACACAACACAAGCACAGCTGGGCTCCTGTAATCAAGCACGATGGAGTTCCAGAGAAGCGTGTGTGTAATTGTTATTTAGTATTCTTTTTGTTTACCCAGGAAAGCATCACCGAGGCTCAAGACCGTTTCAGGGAATTGTTCAGCATTAAGATGTTTGGCAAATACCAGTGACATGACATTGTACGGTTTGGTAGTTTGTTTGTTTTTGTAGCTATGGGAGATATATGGGGAATTTGGAGGGAATCCACGCAAAACAGAGAGAGCATTACAAACTCCACCCAGAAAGACTCCCGAGTCGGGAATCCAACTCAATTACTTATTGCTGTGAGGCCACAAGTATGACCACTGCAGCACCCTGCCGCCCACTAAAATGTGTCTTCAGATTGTTTAAAAAAATAAACCATCTGCAAATGTTCTATGAAGAAGGGCCATTTCCCGCAATGTCGCCGATGTTTTGTTATGTATTTGTTTCTTTCGAGACCACAGCGTTGTTGACGAGTGTGTTGAGTTTGTACACAAGCTGTGTTTAGCCGTTGAACGGATGACAACGTTTTGCACTTAAAGATTCTAACACCCTGAAGACGGAATTGGGGATATCGTTTTTTGACAGATCTAAAGCTTTGAGCGTTTATTTGAAATTTATACACGACAAATGTTTGCAACATTTTGGTAAGATATGATTGAGTTTAAAGCCACTGGTTTTAGAAATGCATTTGCTGAAGTTAAATGCCTTTATGAAGGTTCACAAAATGTGAAAACTCATGAAACATTGCACCACAGTTTTACTAACCGTTGCAGCACAGGAAGCTAAATCTAGAACATCAAAATAGGACGTATTACAAAGCAAGTAACGACATATCTAAACCTGTTAGTAGTGCAGATATGTGACAAAAATCAAGACCGGATGGCATTCCCTTCTTGCAGAAAGCGTGATCATTGCGATGGGGCGGAGGCTTTGCGACTTGCCCATTTAAAACATTACGGGTAATAAGTCTCCCGACTTAAAAACTTCCTATGCTGCAATGTAAAATGACATGCTGACGACGTGGGATGACTTGGGAGAAATTTGTCGCGCTCTCGTACAGCCACAGCATCGCCTCTTCCACGACGTGAACTCAGATTCTGACAACGGGCACCGCAAGTTGGAGAACGTTCCACTCGCTGCGCAGCTGCGTCAGGACGCCCGTCGTCAACGCTGCAAGTTCCCAGTCATATTTATACCGGCCAGATGGACGCGTGCGCCTTGCGCCACATCCGAATCAGAATCTGATGGGCTCTGGAGCTTTTTTTCACAGATGTCCAGTCGGGGCACGGGGTCAGGAAGGTATAACAACAAGTTACAGTAACACAGAGGGGCAGTTGCCACTGTGGGTTCCTTGGATTAACTGCCTCTGGCGGACATTGGAATATTTGCGGTGAGATGTGATTCTCTGGAATCAGGCCACGATAATGATGATGGTGGATTATTTATGTTTGTGATGTCATCAGAGTCGCTGTCAGGATGAGTGTTGAGAGGTGAAGGGTTTTGCTTGTGGGTGGTGTTCGCACTCGGCGTTTGGTGCACATCAGGGCCAGCGTGAGGACGAGTAAGTTGGGTTATTTTCTCCGGCGCCACCGAGAGCCAGGATTAGCGGTGTGCTGCTATGGGGAGTGTCAGCGGTTGTGCTTGAACCAATCATAGGGTCATGTGCCCAGGCTTTAGGGTCGTGTGTCAAGGCTAGTGCTAGGGTTAGACTTATGGAGACAGTTGTCATCATTTTTGATAGCAAGGCAGGTGATTAGAACACAACACTCACAATTACAACGCTCTGCATTCACAACTCCTGCACGAGGGTCAATTTGGCTAATCATCTTCCACAGTGCATAAAATAGGTACCACTTTGCGGGAAGTCGACGGGGGTCATTCTATGGATAGACTGGTCCCTGCCATGTGAATGTGCTATTTGATGTGCCGTCCGACCCTTTTCCAGGTCGTACCGCGCGCTGCTCGCCACGGTGCGGTGATCCGACACATCACGTACCCGGGAGCTTCTTCAGGAACCTCAATTGAATCGGTGAAACAGAATTTGAGTTCCTTGAAGAAGCTTCCGGCACACGAAGCGAAATGTCGAACACCGCGGCACAACTCGAAATCCCACTCGGAGAGCCTTACGCAGCACGACCGCGGGAACCTGCCTGGCAAGACGAGCACATTCCACCGTATTGATCGTTTTGAGCGGTGAATCGAGACACCCCGACTTTGCACAATAACCAAGAACAGTCAACGGGGCGATTTCCAAAAGTAAAGTTCGACAGGCGGAGTTGTCGGGGCAGCCCGTGACGCGCCGATCCCCCGGGGCGCGCGAATCTCTCGTCACTCGTCGTCAGAGTTGCAGTAGACGGCGTTATCGTGGCCGGGCTCCACCTCGGCCTTCTCGAGGTCCAGGCCAGAGCCGAGGCGCTCCTCGGAGTCGTCGGGCTTCGGCTGCTCGTCGCCGCGGCCGCCTTTGCGGCAACAGCGGCTGTACACCACGTTGACGATGGCCCAGAAGGGAATGATGAGGCTGGGCACGCCGGCGAGGAGCGCGATGATGAACACCACCCAGTGTGGGTAGTCCTGGCTCTCCAGCGTGGGGAAGTCCACCTGCCCAGGGAGCGACCACGCAGTGCACGAAAGAGGCTCTCTTCACTGAAGCGACGCGGCACAAATGTTCGTGAGACCTGGCTCGTCTAAATCGGTGACCCCATGTCTCACAGCCTGTGCTCCCATAACGCGTGCCTTTGTTTCATCACGCGAATTGGATATAACGTGATCGCGCCAACGGAACTACATCGCATGAGTAGAAATAAGCGGTCGTACGGCTGCCTCGGCGTAGCATCGCACAAGGCGGGATGCTGCTGGATCCTTCTGGATGCTACCCATGCACCTCAGTCTTTGTTCGGCCTGCGTACCCATCTCACGTGTTATCGGGGACTATGCTTTACCCTATATTATATTTTATTTATTATAACGCGATTTTTCCATAATGCGGTGTTCTTCAGCAATGCTACTACCGCGTTATAGGAGAACATACTGTATTTTGTAGTGTCATTACGCCTGTTTACCCAGGACAGCATCACTGTTCATGGAGAGTATGTATTCGCGCGTGCGTGCGTGTGTGCGCGCGTGTGCCCGTGCGTGCGTCACTCACGTAGTCCGGATTCCAGGCGGAGTAGGAGAGCGTCTGTGTGACTTGTGTGACGAAGTAGAAGATAAAGATGGCGAGCATGATGAGAGGGCTGAGGCCTCGCCACGCCACCTGCCAGAAGATGTTGGGCTTGTGTCCGATCATCCACTCGATGTCCCTGTTAAACCTGGGGCGCGTGTGGGTACAACAGCACGGGGGAGCATTTAATATCGGAAAACACACACACACGATGAACACAATCGCCGAGTGCTCTTCGGATAAGCGTCTCACACGGTCGGGGGATGGTGGCGCACTGGAGCGGCCAGCACGCTGGACAATCTCGACTCCCTCTGCTGATTGGCGACCCGGCAGTGTTTAGTGGACACTCAGCAATGAAGGGGTCGTACGGCTGCCTTGGCGTAACATCATCACACGAGCCGGGATGCTGCTGGATCCTTCTAGATGCTACCCACATGCCTCGATATTTGCTCAGCCAGAATATGCACCTCACGTGTTATCACGGACTGTGCTTGACAATGAATCCTTATGGCGGTACCTCGGGGTATCACATAATACAAAATGGCCGAGGCAATTCAATATTTTACTTCTGGGACACTATTTTTTCCACTCCGCGACTGGGGGGGGGGTACCAATCAATCCGAAATCAGTGCTACTCCGCAAAGTCGAAACGCCAAACATGAGCATTAAATATCCGTTATCGAAAAATGTAACTTTGAAGAGTGCATCGTGTACAGCTCGTCAAGATGAGTCGATTGTCGCATCGCCGACCATCAACAGACTAAAAATGACTGCATCACGGATATTGTGCGAGAGCCGTAGTACTATGGTACCCCGGGGTACCGCCATGAGGTTCAATTCGTCCATTGGCAGGCCGCGTGTGGTGGGGTAAAGTGTGGATACTCCCACACTTCTTCCAAGACGTCTGATCAGCGGAAAATAGTAGACGAAATATATATTTTTTTCCCGCCAGCAGCGGCATGAGCAAGAAATACAACAATTGCCACCATTTACAACAAATGTTGCCGTGATGTCACCAGACCAGGATACCTATGACGGGATAATTAAATAATAAATGGACAGAGACAAAGCTCTGCCTCACCACGAACATCAGAAACGCCTTGGTTCATCGGTCTGTGTGGATAGAGGTTTTAGAGTTGCGTCGTTTTGCCTGGTTAAACCAATAATTCTGGAAGAGCAGCTTTGATATTTAAATGTTTTACGTGGTTCAGCAGACCCTCGTGTATTTATTATGGCCTTGCCACAACAGTCGCATGTGGAATGGTGAAGGCCAGCTGGCAGGAGGGCACAAGTATTGTGCGACAACAGACCAGGGAGGACTGGCAGATTGACCGACTGCATTACCAATTGCGCCGACTCGGGACGCATCAACGGGTCGACGCTCGACTCGCTGCGAGCAGTGGTGTACCGTGGTTGGCATGGGCCCTTCGCCCGAAGGCGAAGAGAGGGAATGGCTGAGAGGCGTGAGGAGGGACCGTGGGCAAGTGGGAAGAGCAGCAGCAGCCACGCGGTGAGGAGCCGGCGTCGTTCCACCCCCACCCCTCTCCCCCCCACCAAGCTCTGCAGTTCTCTACGTATGAAGGTGTTCTCGGCCAAATTAATGAGTGTTTACATGTGGGAGGAAACTCGGTTAGAGAAAACCCACGCGTGCACCACTCGTACAGACGCAACAGGCAGAGTCCACGTTTGCCGTACTGCATTCTCTTGGGGAGCCCAAGGGTATGGCACCTCGTCGACGCCCACGGAAGGGGAGTTTCACAACAGCTGCGAGTGATCCACCAACCCTTGCTGTCGCGCCTCTACGGTGCTGGATTACAGGCGGCGACGTGCAGCATGGCCGCTAGCGCCCGACGACATGGGCCTTACCCGGGTCACGAGTGTCTCTGGCCGGTGCGCCACGGTGAGGTTGCACTGCCTGCACATTCGATCACAAGGCCACCGCTCCTACACTTCCTATTCTAGCTGGATGGTGAAATAGAATTGCAGTAAGACGTCGCTGTCGGGATGGGTGCTGCTGGCCGGCTGTCGACGCGGTTTGTGCGTGGGTCAGCGGAGCGGGCGGGCGGGCGGACGGGTGAGCGCACCTGTCAATTCCGTAAATGTAGGACACTCCGACCATCTCGCAGAAGGCGATGATGAGCAGGGGGATGGAGCCAGCAAAGTTGTCGAACACGGTGAGCCAGTAGTTGCCAGCCTGGCTCACGAAGAGCAGCGCCACCAGCATTGAGAAGAGGCAGATGAGGCCTGCGGCAGACAAGAGGGTGACGCGGGAGGTCCATGGCAGACACGGATGGCAAATTTCACAGCAAACAACAGGCGAATGATAACCCCCATCTGGAGTCACCACCTCTCCTGGATTTCCCAGGGTGGACCTTTTCTTGGGGAGGCAGCTGCAGCGCTGGGAAATCTGTTGCTCTTCCCTGTACAATAAAAGTCCCGGTATCAGTTGTGTAACAACAACAATAATAATAATAATGGTACACCACTCAAGGCGATGCATTCACATGCACAACATGTCCCAGCCGTTTGTACTTCGGGGGTGACAACCCCATTCACAGCTGAACTCCGTTATATCCACTTGCACTCACTGATGACAGCGCACGCACCTCAGTTAATTGTAAACATTCACTTTCAAAGACCTTCCCGTTATCCACTGCAGGCATGTTGTGTCTTGTATGTATTGTATGTATGTTGAACTTATTTCGCATTGGCCAAACGCTAATTTCCCCGCAAGTATCCGTGGCCCGTGCCGTGCCCTCACCGGTGAGGACCTCCTTGGGCACGGACTTGGGGAAGATGCGAAGGTCCAGCAGCGGCGTGAGGACTCCCTCGATGTTGCCGAACATGGAGGAGAGGCCGAGGCAGAAGAGCATGATGAAGAAGAGCACGGACCAGAGTGGGGAAATGGGCATCTTGGTGATGGCCTCGGTGAAGACGATGAAGGCCAGCCCCGTGCCCTGCACTCCCTGCGCTCGACGCCACCGGGACACGAGCACGCTCGGTATCCGCGCAATTCTTACAGCGCGAGGCTACCGTGGTGCCGTGTGTCGTGGGCGAGCATAGTGCGCTAGTAAGGGGCGACAATGATTTGTAGTTTTGCCCAGTTAAGTGATTTTAGAGCATGTGTTCTTTCGTTGGCAAAGTTGAACCCTGATGCCACCGCACCATTCTCTTTGACGTCCACTGTGAAGCAGATGGTGCATATTTTTTTTATCAATACACACCGCAGTATTAACTAGGGCAGCCGCTGGGCTCCAACTGGGAAACTTTGCAGCAAGCGGCGAACGCGCGCTCGCTCGCTCGGCCGCGTGGGTGTTTTAGGCCAGGGCTCTAGCGAACCACGTCATAAAAAAAAAATCTTGAACCAAGTAAGGCGCACTGAGCTATATCGGAAGTCACTGGCGCTGTGCACCTTTAAATCTAGATTGAAAACCCATTTCTTTAAAAATTATTTTTGTGGTTAGTTTGTTGTCCTTCCCCCGATTAGCACGGTTGGCTACGTACAGTGCAAAAGAAGTTCAACATACAACAAGCCAAGAACCAGGACTCCCACCACAGCTCGGTTGTGCGCTTCCCAGCCACATACGCCCGTGAGTGATCTGTCCGGTGCCTTTCTATACAATTACTGCTGAGAGCCGGGCTTCGCCAGATCAGTAGTGAATTGCCACTGCGTTCTAGATTTGAAGATTTCACGACTGCAAGGATCCATACTCTTTGGTTCTTTCGGTAAAGTCATGTAGGTGATTTTTTTAAAAAAATAAAATAAAAAATAGAAATAACCTGGCTGTCACAAATGAAGGCTCAACGAAGTGGGATTATCGCGTGGACATTTATAGAAGCCAAACACTTTGAATGCACGTTGGTTCTAAGTGTAGGAGGGAAAAATCGGAGGACTCCACACGACCACGGGAAGAGACGTGCAAACTCCAAATATACAGCAGGCGGTCGGAAGTGGTGCTGGCCGTCCACCCCCTCGTGCGCCCAGCCGGCCTTCAAAAGTTATCGCGGACAGCACTTGCACCATCAGTCTGTTAAAGACTGTACGAGGGATTCTAGATTTAAAGCTTTCGTCACTGCTAGGATCCATACTCTTTGGTTCTATTGGGTAAAGTCACGTAGGTGAAAATCAATGAATGTTATTTTATTTTCACCTACGTGACTTTACCCAATAGAACCAAAGAGTATGTACGAGGGATCTTTGTCTTTGTTGTGTTACACATGCACACAGAATTAATCATATAAAATATGAGTGTCAAAAAAACAGAAAGGAGGGAGGGAGAGAGGGAGGGGCTGGCTCACCGTGCTCAGAAAGGTGTCGAGCTTACAGGTGTTGAGATTGAGCGAGGCGATCGTGTCCAGGTTCGTGCTATTAAGGCTCTCCAGGATGGTGGAGTACGACGACTGGGTCACGTAGCCCTCGGGCAGGTCGAAGGTGTTTGTAAGCAACAAGATGTTACTGCATTCAGCACGAGGTCATTGCCACAAGGGGAGAAGTATTATTCGAGAGAGTCGTGGCTGTGACGTCACACCCTGCCACTTGGTCACGTGACACCACCGCGGAGTTGTTCGCAGTTGTGCTGTGCATTTTCAGGTTGAATGTCCGACGTTTCGCTCCACATGCCAGGAGCTTTTGCAGGAACCGAACAGTCCATATACAGATCCGAGAGCGCTATGCAGTGCAATTACAATAAAACTAACGCAGTAGAGAAGCTGCTATTTGTTGGACCACTGCAGGAGAAATCCTTCCCGTTTTGTTTGGAGGAGGTGGACACGCAACCGATGCATTCCATAATTAACTCTTGGGTTAGGCCAGGGAACGGTGACCAAATTTATGTCGTTAAGTCCCCCGCACCACCCGACACAGCCACACAAATCAAATTGTCCACAGAGCATCGGCTTGATGAATGTGTGACGCTCATCGCAGGGCTGCCGCTTTCTCGCCTGTCAAAGCAGGCGTTGTACTGCTCGGTGGCACGGAATCCGATGATGGAGTAGATGACGGTGGCGGCGTAGATGGAGGTGCAGGCGTTGATGATGGAGATGACCACGGCGTCGCGCTCACAGTTGTTGCTGCGAACAGAGGAGAGGGTGGCTCAGGGGTCAGGGTGGCTCAGGGGTCAGGGTGGCTCAGGGGTCAGGGTGGCTCAGGGGTCAGGGTGATTCAGGGGTCAGGGTGGCTCAGAGGTCAGGGTGGCTCAGGGGTCAGGGTGGCTCAGGGGTCAGGGTGGCTCAGGGGTCAGGGTGGCTCAGGGGTCAGGGTGGCTCAGGGGTCGGGGTGGCTCAGAGGTCAGGGTGGCTCAGGGGTCAGGGTGGCTCAGGGGTCAGGGTGGCTCAGGGGTCAGGGTGATTCAGGGGTCAGGGTGGCTCAGGGGTCAGGGTGGCTCAGGGGTCAGGGTGGCTCAGGGGTCAGGGTGGCTCAGAGGTCAGGGTGGCTCAGAGGTCAGGGTGGCTCAGGGGTCAGGGTGATTCAGGGGTCAGGGTGGCTCAGAGGTCAGGGTGGCTCAGAGGTCAGGGTGGCTCAGGGGTCAGGGTGATTCAGGGGTCAGGGTGGCTCAGGGGTCAGGGTGGCTCAGGGGTCAGGATGGCTCAGAGGTCAGGGTGGCTCAGAGGCCAGGGTGGCTCAGAGGTCAGGGTGGCTCAGGGGTCAGGGTGGCTCAGAGGTCAGAGTGATTCAGGGGTCAGGGTGGCTCAGAGGTCAGGGTGGCTCAGAGGTCAGGGTGGCTCAGAGGTCAGGGTGGCGCAGGGGTCAGGGTAGCTCAGAGGTCAGAGTGGCTCAGAGGTCAGGGTGGCTCAGGGGTCAGGGTGGCTCAGGGGTCAGTGTAGCCCTTGGCTAAGTACGGTGCAAAATAAATTCAACATTCATACATACATGTCCTTCCCCTGCACCTTCGATTAGCATGGTTGGCTACGTACGGTGTGAAAGAAGTTTAACGTACATATAAACAAACAAAACACTACAATGAGAGGCAACAAGGCAACACAGCCTCTGTCATACAAGTCCGCATTCAGGCTTTAACATGGCCTCAAAAATAACATAATCAACGTTTAATCTGGGCAGGGTTTCTGAGTGGCGTCGACGCGATCCGTGATCGAAAATGACCACTTCGTTAATTTACAGAGGAGGCAGCCTTGGTGTTGTTTGCGAGCGAGCGAGCGAGAGGGAGAGAGATGTGCGGCGTGCACGTTGCGATGCGTCTTGGTTGGGAGTGGCGTTTCAACGCGAGGCACGGGGCTACGACCGCGGTTTTGCTCTTTGCTGAAAAAAAGTACGGAGGATAAGAGCCTGGGAACATAGGGGAGGAGGGGGTGTGGGGGGTGAGGGGGGTGTGGGGGGTGTGGAGGGTGTGGGGGGTGTGGGGGGTGTGGGGGGTGTGGGGGGTGAGGGGGGTGTGGGGGTGCTTCTGTTATCGATTCACTCCTCTGTTAAAGCGACGGCTCAGTGCGGCGTTTTCCCAGGCTGGATAAAGGATTTTTCGATTTAAAGCTTTCGTGACTGCATTGATCCATCTTCTTGGTTCTTATTTTAATCCATTCTACGTGACTTTACCGAAAGAACCACGAAGACGGATAAAGGCTGGTGGTGGATTTTGGACTCGTGGGGTGAGAATTGTGCCACCGTCCCCCTACCCGCCCACCCGCCGACTCACTGCACGGGGTTGTAGCTGGAGAAGGAGATGAGGCCTCCAAAGGCGAGCGAGAAGGAGTAGAAGACCTGCGTGCCGGCGTCCAGCCACGTCTGTGGGTTGGCTAGCTCGGAGATCTGTAAGGAATGCATCACACGGGGTGGGGGCAAGCGAAACTATTTTTTATTTTATCAGGTAACCTGGCCATAAATGATAGCTCAATGAAGTGGCTTGTCACGCGAATAATTATAACCGCCAAATACTCTAAAACACGTGATGTTCGTTCTGAATGTTGTGGGAAAAACCGGAGGACTTTGGATAAAACTCCACGCGACCACGGGAGGAGAGACACCACAAAATATACAGCAGCAGCAGGCGTCAGGGTGGGGATCGAACCGACGACCTTCCTGTATACCAGGCGAGGTAATTAACATCTCGCCACCGTGGCGGTATTTCACGTATGCACGGCATCGCCGTGATGCAACATGGCAACGGACGAGGACCGAGAGGCGTTGCGCCCAAACCGTTGGGGCCACGTGGCATTGGAGAAGGAGCTTTTAAGAGAATGCTCTCCAAAACCCTTGGACTTAGCTCGGCCCTCATTAATGAGTGCACATTGAGACAGCGCTCTGGCTCGTTACCCGCACCGATAAGCAGGCGCTGCTTGAATCTGCATTCATGGCCCTGCGGTGAACAGAAGTTAATCATTTCGACCAATGTTGGTAATGTCAAATCGTCAAAAATAGTCATTCGATAACGACTCAAGGCATATTGTTTGTGGGAGTTGTCCCGTTAATGCTTTATTAAGGGGCCGTTAATTGTTAAGTGGAGGAGCTGTTTTAGCTGTCTGGGCAACAGTGTGTATGCTAGCGGTGTGAGTGGGCAGTGTGCGAATTCCACAACGGAATGTGGAACTTGCGCGCAATAAAAAAAATGCCCCAAAATAAGTCAAATATCTCAGTGACACGAGCTGTTGGTGACAGCTCCGCCCTAAGTACCATGCAGGGGGCGGTGTTGGCGGTGGCGAGATGTTAACTACCTCGCCTGGTATACAGAAGGTCCTGGGTTCGATCCTGACACCTTTATATTTGGAGTTTGCATTTTCTCCCTGTGGTCACGTGGATTTTTATCGGGGTTTTTTCCTCATTTAAAACCAACATCACGCGTTCAAAGTACTTGCCTGCTGCTGTAATAACAACTTCGTTGAGTTTTACTTTGATTTAAAGCTTTCGTGACTGCAGTGATTCATATTCTTGGTTCTTTCGGTAATGTCACGTAGAAGGGAAACAATAAAATAATAAAAATATAAAACAATTAAATTCTCACGACCTTTCGACTGCAACACAAGCAATCATCTTCGTTGCGCTTGCATTTGTTGCCAGGTCACTTCTGAAAAAGGGCAATGTAGCTCTGTGGGTTTTAACTGGTAAAATAAATGAAATATTTAGTTTATAGTTTAGTTTAGTTGCTCATGAAGGCTGAAAATCGCTCACCTCGGTTGCCAAGGGGCTCGGGACTCACGTTGGGAGTGAAGAGGAAGATGATGCCGTCCACCGAGCCGTCCAAGGTGAGGCCACGGATGAGGAAGATGGTGAGCACCACGTACGGCAGCGTCGAGGTGACATAGACGGCCTGCACGACAGGGGGACGCGGCAGTGAAGCGCTGCCACAATCGAACGCCGTGCTCAGAATTGTTTTTTTGTCTTCGATGGAGCTGCCTTCGCGAGCGCCCTCCACGCGAGAGGAGAGGCTTAGTACCACAGCGTCTCATCTCAACGCATTTCAAAAGGGCATCCCCGGTGGCAGCTGTCCCTGTGGACATAAAGGTGACGCAGCACCCGGTCTGCAAGTCGACATTCGTTCGCGCGACGATGATCGCCATGCCTGAGCGCAACCGAGTGAGGCAGACGACGCGTCGGATTTCACGCTCAATGCGCCCGACGGCAATAACCAGGACGGCCTTCCGGGCGGCGAACACGCTGCCGCTGATGCCGCTGCCTCCGCTTCTGCCGGGAGCGCGAGCGTGGCGGCCGTTGCGTTGACTTCTGTGGAAGGAGCGTGGCCCTCTCACCTTGCCTGTGGTCTCGATGCCGCGTATGGTGCACACGTAGACGACCGCCCACGCGCAGATGAGGCACAGCACGAGCCACCACTGCAGGCCGCCCGCCGAGTCGATCTTGGGGGAGACGTTAAGCGTCTCGCGGTACCAGAAGTAGTCCGTGGGGGAGCTCTTGGCACATTCTGGGACTCGCTCTGCGCCACCACCGCACGTCACCATCGGCACCAACAACATCGTCATCGTTAAAACCACGATGAACCTGGTCGCCACCACCATCATCAGAGCCGGATTTAGACACTTCCTAAGGCTGGGGGGGGGGGGGGGAATCCCGAAATTCCAAGGTTTTTGAATAGGTTCCCAGTTTAGTAATGACTAAAAACATTCCATGTATTTTATCTGCTAAATATCAAGAAACAATTTTCAGGGTCTCAATGGGTGGGGGTTGTCGTCACTCACCTCCATCACCAACATCATCATCATCAATAACATCACCAAAACCACCGCCATCATCAACACCAGCATTTACACCATTGTCATCACCAATCTAAATTGGCTTTTAAAATTGTTGAATGAAAGACTGACATCTGGTGAGCGGTAATACGTTTTGGCAGCTGCTGAAATATCTGAAGTAGTGGCACTTCAGGCAATCAGGCATTTTAATTGGCTGTCATGATTTATCCCCTCCCCCGCTGAAATCTGGTGAATTGGCACAAGTGGCCACGCATCCGATTCAAGAACCATTCGTTTTGTCTCATTCGTGTTCCTGCCGTCTCGGGGTCTCTCCTCTGTCTCGGTTATTCCGACAGCCTGAATGCATGCACTTCGCATTCTTTGTAAATAATACATTATTACACCGTTAAAGGCACCTCCGACTCGCACGGTTGGCCAAGTACGGTGCGAGAGAAGTTCAACGTACGTACATACAAGGCGTACGTCATTACATGCCCACTGAATACAAGAGGCGTATTTTGGCCTACTCTTCCACAATGGGCCAGACATCTTGGAAGAGGAAGGAGTACCCACACCTTACCCCACCACACAGCCACCTGCCAATTGACTGACTGTGGTGACCCCACGTACTGTGCACCGCTGGGTGGATAGGGGCAGTGGTAGGAGGGGAGATTAAAGGGCCCCTGCAACATCGCTTCAACAGCCGCGCCGGGAGATTGAACCGGTGACCACCCGCACCTCCGATTAGCACAGTTGGCTACGTACGGTGGGCGAAGGGAGTTCAACATGCATATATACAGACACACGACCTCTGGATTGCAAGTCCAGCGTGCTTGACCGCTACAGCACGGCAGCATCTCTTGCGCACTCGACACTTCGTTATACATCCAGAGAGGATGTTGCGACATCGTGTAACACGATCGTGCGTTCTTCACTGCAAGACCCGTGGGCCACTGGCAGCCCCAGCCCCTGGTGGCCTTCAGCGCGGTCTCCTGACGTGCGCCCCCCACCGACAATACACAACGAGTGAACACCCCCCCCCCCCCCCCCATCATCATCGTCATGCTGTCAAACCCAACAATAGTTTAAAATGTGTGGCGATGCCCCCCCCCCTTCCTCTGAAAATGAGTGAAGAACACTGGCGGACATCGCGCGTGTGTTTGCCAGTGTGTGTATGTCAGTGTGTATGTGTCTGTGTGTGTGTTTGTGTGTCAGTGTGTGTGTGTCTGTGTCTGGCAAAACAGCCCCCTACCTCCTCGTGGTGTCGGATGGCAACGCTGTCGTGGGCAGTGCCGTGGGGGGAGGGCCAATTCCGATTGGCCTTTCCCCTCATGGCGTTTGTAGCTACCACAGCGGCCAAATGAGGGCTCTGGATGGGTGCAAGGGGCTGGTAACCCCTCCACCTTCAATTAACTACCACTAAACTACGAAGTTAAACATTTATTAAGCTTGTGCCGGAGGCCCCAGGGGGACAGGCGTCTATGATGTCTCCTGGCCAACCCCCATTTGGCGGAGCCAGGAGACTGAATCCTACCCTCGGGGCTCCTCCAGAAACAACAAAAAAACCCCACTGCGAATGGCCACGTGGAATGTACGAATGCTCACTGCGGAGGAGAGGCTGGCACTCCTCTGTCGGGAGCTGGACCGGTACCGCCTGGATCTCTGTGGTATTCAGGAGGTCCGTTGGACTGGCTCTGGCTCCTGCCACCATGAGGGGTGGACAGTCCTCTACTCGGGGAATGAGACTGCCAAACAACAGGGTGTGGCTCTTCTTCTGAATAAAAGAATGAAGGGGGAGTGGGAGCGTGGCGGTGAGGTGTGGGAAGCTGTAAGCCCCAGCCTACTTTGGGCTCGCCTTCTCATCAACCAGAGGCGAGGAGTGGTGGTCGTAGTTACTTATGCCCCCACTGAAGACGAACATCCGTGGAGGGATGCAGGCAAGGCTGATGAGTCAGATGCCTTCTATGACCTCCTGTCACAGGTGCTAGCTAAAGTGGCCCCTCGGGATAGAGTCATCTTGTTGGGTGACTTCAATTCCAGAGTTGGATGCTGGCACCTGGTCTGGAGTAATTGGAAGGCATGGGCCAGATCAGCTCAATAACAACGGCAGGAGGCTACTAGATTTTTGTGCAGCCCATGGGCTTGTAATTATCAACGCGCTGTTCCAGCATTGGCACATCCACACCACATCATGGATGCATGCCAGGTCCAAGCAATAACATCTGCTGGACTACATAGTGACGGAACAGCAGATGCGGGCCCATGTCCTTGACACCAGGACCTACCGTGGAGCTGATCTGCCCACTGACCATCGACTTGTCATCTGTAAGATGCGCCTGCCATTCTGCCACTCCGGTGGTGGATGTACACCCAGGACCCCATTCAACCCCTTAGTGGCATGGTCTCAGCTAGCTTATGAAAGTTGCAAGCGAGAATTTCATCATCGCTTACAGCTGGGGTTGGCATCGTCCCCCACTCCTCCTGATGTCGAGGGGAAATGGGCGAGGTTTAGGACTGTGGCTCATGCAGCTGCAATGGCTGCTTTGGGTACATGGTCCAGACCTCCGCAGAGACTATGGCTGACAGAGGAGGTGTTCAAGCTGGCTGAGAAAAAGCGACAGGCCCACTGTCATCGGCTACAGCATCCCACGTCGGAGAATGAGGAGGCTTACCGCCACCTTCGCTCGGAGGTTCGGAGAGCCGTGAGGTGCTGCAAGGATGGGTGGTGGTGGCGGGTTGCTGAGGAGATGGAGGCTGCCTTAGTGGCCCGCGATAACAAATCGCTCTTTAACTCCATAAAAAGTAACCTGCAGTGCCACACCTATTGCCATCATTAGGGACCTAAACGGTGATCCAATCTCCGACCACCAGGAACAGGTTTGCAGATTTGCTGAGCATTTCTGTGAGGTCCTGGGGGAGGGGAAATTCCTCACCCAGGAAAACAACGTGGGACAAAGTGGGTATGACCCTGCCGAGGCTGCGGTGCCTCAAATATTGGAAGAAGAAGTCACCCCTTGTGAGTGGCTGGCTGAGGTGCCATCTGTGGAGGAAGTACTGAGGGCGATCCAGAATCTGAGACCAGGAAAGGCACCGGGCAGAGATGATCTCCCAAGCGAAATGCTGAGGGAGGGTGGCGTTTGTGCACAGACTGCCCTGTATGACATCATAACAACAGTCTGGACCACTGGACGGGTTTTGCAGGATTGGACGGATGCCCTGGTGGTCCCCCTTTTTGAAAAGGGGGACCGCACAGACTGTAACTACAGGGGCATCTCACTCCTCAGTGTGCCAGGAAAGGTCCTGGCAAGGATTATTCAACATCGCCTTGCCAGGCACGCTGAGGAGAGGCTTGCGGAGCCCCAATGCGGCTTCAGGAAAGGTCGGTCCTGCACAGATGCCATATTTTCTGTCTGTCTGCTACAGCAGAGGTATAGGGAATTCCAACAAGACCTACAGCTCTGCTTTATTGACCTGGTCAAAGCCTATGATACCATCAATAGGCCTGGGCTCTGGGTTGTTCTTCGTGCTTTCGGAGTCCCTGACCCTCTGCTCACGATCATTAAGGACCTTCATGATGGTGAGCGGGCCAGGGTAAAACTACGTGGCCGGGAGTCAGAGCCATTCCCTGTACGCCTTGGGGTGCGACAGGGATGTCCTCTGGCTCCCACATTATTTAACATCTATTTTGACCACATAGTTTGTGAAGCCTTCAATAGCTGAACTGGAGGAATTTCCATCTGGTACAGATACAATGGGAGGCTGATCGATGCCCGGGTGCGGTCAAGGGATGGCTCCCTATTGCTCAACCACGTTATGTATGCCGATGATTTGGTAATTTCTGCTCATTCAGAGGAGGAGTTGTAGACACTTCTCGCTGAAACTGGAGCGTGCCACTAGAGGTGGGTCCTTACCATCAGCCCCACCAAAATTAAGCACCTGCCTGGGTATTTTGTACCATCGGACACTTTACCCCCACAACTCCCAATCGGTGATGGGGCAGTTGTGGAGAGAGTGGAGAGTTTCCCATACCTGTGCCGTGTGCTCATGTCCGTCTCCGGTTTGGCAGCGGAGGTCTCACTTCGTTTTAGCCGTGCGGCAATATCTTTTCATCGGTTGCGTAACGCTGTGTGGAAGCTGCCTGGTCTGTCACTCCGCACGAAGCTTCAGGTCTTCTCGGCCACGGTCATTCCCTCCCTTCTCTACGCTTGCGAAACGTGGACCCCCCTCATGGAACATCTTCGCCGGTTAGAAACACTTAGGCTGGCCTGCCTACTATCTATCCTGGGTTTAACCAGACTGGATTGTGTGAGGAGCTCACAAATCCTTGAAAGATCCGGGCAAAGTCCCATCGGCGAGCTACTCCGGTAGGCAAGGCTGCGTTGGCTGGGTCATGTAGCCCGCATGCCCAGCCACCGCATGCCTAAACAGCTTTTGTTCGGCCAGATCGAGGGGGCTAAACGGGCGCGGCACGAGCTAGAGAAGAGATGGAGTGATGTGGTACAGGAGGACGTGGAGCTGAGTGGACTTGCCGATGACTGGTACCAGCGGTGTCAAGATCGGCCTCAGTGGAGGAGGCTCGTGAAGGACGCTACTGGGCAGTTGAGGCAGTCGCCCTTCAACAACAACAGAGGGCGGAGGAGCGACGCTCACAACAACGAGCGGAGCGCCGGGTGGCTAATGCACAGCAAGTTGGCATAGTAGGGGGCACAGGTGGTGCATCAGTCAGTCATCTCGGTCATCTCAGTCAGTCGACCCGTGGCACCTGGGTCTGCCCCGTGACCTCCTGCCAGCGGGCGTTCGACACTTCACGTGGCCTCAAGGTGCACATGGCCTGGCACAAGCATCGTGGTGAAGTCACCGCCACTTAGTGGCGAATGGCGGTTGTTGTCTGTGTGTCAGTGTGTGTGTATCAGTGTGTGTATCAGTGTGTGTGTCAGTGTCTGTGTGTGTTAGTGTCTGTGTGTGTTAGTGTCTGTGTGTGTTAGTGTCTGTGTGTGTTAGTGTCTGTGTGTGTTAGTGTCTGTCGGTGTCTGTGTTGTTGGGGAGCAGTGGTGCAGAGGTTAGCGCGCTGCGCTCCGAACCTCGCGACCTGGGTTCCCGCTCACGGCCAAGACCAATGACGATTATTTGAACTCCGGGTCCTCCCCTAGGTCGACTCAGCCTCAAATTGAGTACCCGTTTCAGTGAGTAAACATCGCCACTAGAGAGACAAAGTCAGCCGGGCATGGTGCTGGCCACCCACCCCAACGTGTGCCACAGTGCCGGCCTTCACAGGTGCTGCTCGCTAACAGCACTTGCCCCGACAGTCTGTTGAAGGCTGTACGGGGTTCTTTTGTCTTTGTTATACCGCTGCCCCCCACCGAGGCTCCCACTGGCTGCGGGCGGCATGGAGGAGCGTGATGGCGCCAAACCTGTCTGGTTTTCATTGAGGGGGCAGTAGCTCCAAGGCAGCGGCTCCTGGAACGAGTTGAAGAAGTACCACATGACCCAGCAGATGATGGTGTTGTAGTAGAGACCCACGAGTAAAGACACCAGCATGGAGGCGATCCCTGCACGCGGCACGGGCAGCAGCGTCGCGTGCACTCACCACTCCTCCTCGTCATCATCAACGTCATCGCCGTCGTCATCAACGTCATCGCCGTCATCAACGTCGTCATCGCCATCATCGTCATCATCGCCATCATCAATGTCATCAACGTCTTCTTAGCTCTTTCGGTAAAGTCACGTTGAAGGGAAACAATAAAATAAAAATATATATAAAACAATAAAAAAAATCTTACGACGTTTCGACCATGACACAAACGGGCATCAACAGGTGTGAAAACCCAACGGCAAGACACCAGCATGGAAGAGCTAAGAATATGAATTACTGCAGTCACGAAAGCTTTAAATCAAAAGTCATCAACGTCATCGCCATCATCGTCATCATCGCCATCATCAATGTCATCATCACCATCATCGTCATCAATGTCATCATTACCATCATCAACGTCATCGCCGCCATCAACGTCATCATCGCCGTCATCAATGTCATCATTACCATCATCAACATCATCATCGCCGTCATCACGTCATCATCAATGTCATCATCACAATCGTCATCAGTGTCATCATCGCCATCATCAACATCATCACAGCCATCATCACCATCATGGCCGTGCTCGCTGTCTGGGTGGTTGGCCCCCGTGCATGCCGGGTTGCCATAGGCGCTCATGCGCCTGTGCTGCGTTGTAGGCGGCAAGAGGACGGTGCAGTAACATCAATTGTTGTAGTGCCGCTTCTGTGCTTCCTCCTGTCTTCACCAACCCGCACTGTCTCGCGTGATGGCGAATGGTCAAATGTAAAGCGTGAGTTGTGACGGGTTGCATTGCCACAATGCAATAACGGCAATGCAACCCCCACTACGGACTGTCCCAATGATTTTAACAAGTAGGCTTTCTCGACCAATATCCATAATACAGCTTTTTCGGGTTAGATCGCGTAAGTATATAGATGTGTCGTTAAACCGGCCACCACCCGACACAGCCAATACCCACTTTAATCACCCAGGAATGTCCTTTACGCTCGTGACGTCACTGCACGTCAACCAGCCCCCCTTATTAATAATTATGAGCAGGTGACGTCATTCCACATGGAGCACCCCCCCCCCGCCTCATTAATAATCATAAGCTAACGTCCTCCAAATGGTCACCCCCGTCATTAATATTAATTAGCGGCTGACGTCACTCCACATGAGGGGGGGGGGCGGGGCGCCTCCTCCCCCCTCCTCGGTGTCAACTGACAACCCTCACTACAGAACCCTCACGTCACGTGAACTCTGTGACGCTGTTGTTGAGACATCAAAGTAAAAAGGACGTCGTGATGATGGACAAGGGATTATAACCTAAACATGAAATAGCTCTGTGTCACCGCGGCCTTGCTGATTGCACACGAATTAATGCAATGAATATATCAAGTCGCGCTCCTTCGATGGAGGAGGAACAGCAGCCACGACACGAAGTCTCCTCTGCCGAGAGCGGCCAGCAGACCTTGACGTTGACATTTAGCGAACGAGCGTGTCGCTGCTGTTCAACACTTTCGCGACCAATTAGACCAATATCTAAGACCGTAGCAGGAGGATTTATTCGCAATTCTTCACCGGCGAAACGTCACGGCACTCGAATTGTAAACGTCGTTGTGGGTTCACTCTCAACACACAACCGGTGTGTGTGTGCTGAAGCAGTCATTCATTGGCACGTTTTGTTCACGTGGCAAACCTTACTCATTGGCTGTGTCGGGCGGTGGGTGGAGGGTTTAACGACACAACATCTATATTTACGCGATCTAACCCCAAACCCCACTTTACGATGGATATCGCTGCTGTCATACCGCCAGACGAGACTCGTAACGCGTCGACCCCGCGAGTGAGGCACGGATCGGACAACCCTCCCCGGGACGTTCGGGGGGGGGGGGGGGTGTGGGGAGCTTTTGGCTCCGATCGCCGTCTCGGTGGAGGCCTCGGCCGCCCTTACCAACGCCGCCCAAGGCGCGGTGCACGGTGTTCCACACGCCAAGGCTGCCCTTGCGCATCCTCTGGCCGATGGCGAACTCCAGGTAGAGCAGAGGGATGCCCTCCAGCACCACGAGGATCAGGAACGGGATCATGAATGCTCCTGCACGCAACGAAGACAAAGATCCCACCGGATGGCCCTTAACAGACTGTGTGGGCACGCGCCGGCACGGCACACGAGGAGGTGGGTGGCCAGCACCACGCCCGGCCGCCTTTGTCTCCTGGGTGGCGATGTTTACACACCGCAGCAGGTACTCAATTGAGGCTGAGTCGACCTAGGGGAGGTCCATGACCAGTCCTGATAAACATCACCGGTGTTGGCCGTGAGCGGGAATCGAACTCGGGTGGCCGCCGGGTTCGTCACGCAGTGCGCTAACCACTGTGCCACCGCTCCCCACACACAGAAAAAGATCCCCCGTATAGCCTGCTGGGGCAAGTGCTGTCCGCCCGCACCGACGATGGCCGGCACGGCACACGAGGGGGTGGATGGCCAGCACACGCGCGCGCACCGCACGTTCACAACACTGCCAGGATGAACTTCGAGCAGCCCTCTCTCGTTCAGCGCAAGGCCGTCACGAAGGAAGGCGGCGCTATGGGTGTAGACCACGGATCGGCTGGCAGAATAACAAGAAGAGACATCTCATAGAAATAGGTTTTACCCTTTTAACTGGCACAAAAACTGACACCTTTATTCAAGGTATCATGTTTGCTATAACCACAACACAAGCAGTCAAAATGCAAACAAAAGAGACAACTCTGATAATAATATGCACTGTCCTTGAGTTTGATTGGTCCACACCCGAGACGACTTTTCTTAGAGCCTAGTCTCCACTGGTGTTGGACCAGAAGACGCCAAAAGGCGTACAACTCAAAAACAGCGCACTATCAGAGTATTGAGGGCTCGGGGTGAGCATTTACATTATGAGACCTCCTTTGCCAGTAACAAGATATAGAAATAGGTTTTACCCTTTTAACTGGCACAAAAACTGACACCTTTATTCAAGGCATCATGTTTGCAATAACCACAACTGGCAAAGGAGGTCTCATAATGTAAGAGACATCTCGTTTCGAATTCGGAAAACAACCCCCCACCCCCCCGCAATGTTTAAAGAGCCGCGATTCCTCGAAGAGTCGCTTGTGGCTCTGGAACCGCGGGTTGCCGACCGCCTTGTTAAGGACCATCACAGTCGGGCAGCAGCAGGTTGACAGTCGGGGGCGATGATTCCGCGTGCAATCCCACGTTGGTTAAAGTGCAGGCAATGTTTTTTAATTTGACGGATTTCGGCCATGCGCGGGCACACGATGGTCAACCACTGGTTTAGCACGGAGTTGTGGGGAGTCAAGTAGAGTCAAGGAGGGTCAAGGAGGGTCAAGGAGAGGCAAGGAGGGTCAACAGATGTCAAGGAGGGTCAATGAGAGTCAAGAGGGGTCAAGGAGAGTCAAGGAGGGTCAAGGAGGGTCAAGAAGGGTCAAGAAGGGTTAAGGAGAGTCAAGAGAGGTCAAGAGAGGTCAAGGAGAGTCAAAGAGAGTCAAGAAAGGTCAAGGAGAGTCAAGAAAGGTCAAGGAGAGTCAAGGAGAGTCAAGGAGGGTCAAGGAGGTCAAGGAGGGTCAATGGGGAGTCAGGAGAGTCAAGGAGAGTCAAGAAGATTCAAGGAGGGCCAAGAAGGGTTAAGGAGAGTCAAGAAGGGTCAAGTAGAGTCAAGGAGGGTCAAGAAGAGTCAAGGAGAGTCAAGGAGAGTCAGGAGAGTCAAGGAGGGTCAAGGAGGGTCAAGGAGAGTCAAAGAGTCAAGAGGGGTCAAGGAGAGTCAAGCAGGGTCAAGGAGAGTCAAGGAGGGTCAAGGGGAGTCAGGGGAGTCAAGGAGGGTCAAGAAGTGTCAAGGAAGGTCAAGGAGAGTCAAGAAGCGTCAAGATAGGTCAATGAGAGTCAAGAAGGGTCAAAAAGGGTCAAGGAGAGTCAAGGAGGGTCAAGGAGAGTCAGGGGAGTCAAGGAGGGTCAAGGAGAGTCAAGGAGGGTCAAGGAGAGTCAGCGGAGTCAAGGAGGGTCAAGGAGGGTCAAGAAGAGTCAAAGAGTCAAGAGGGGTCAAGGAGAGTCAAGCAGGGTCAAGGAGAGTCAAGGAGGGTCAAGGGGAGTCAGGGGAGTCAAGGAGGGTCAAGAGGAGTCAAGAAAGGTCAAGCAGCGTCAAGCAGAGCCAAGATAGGTCAATGAGAGTCAAGAAGGGTCAAGAGGAGTCAAGGAGAGTCAAGGAGGGTCAAGAAGAGTCAAGCAGGGTCAAGGAGGGTCAGGGGAGTCAAGGAGGGTCAAGGAGGGTCAAGGAGAGTCAAAGAGTCAAGAGGGGTCAAGAAGAGTCAAGGAGGGTCAAAATGAGTCAAGGAGAGTCAAGGAGGGTCAAGGAGAGTCAGGGGAGTCAAGGAAGGTCAAGGAGAGTCAAGGAGAGTCAAGGAGGGTCAAAATGAGTCAAGGAGAGTCAAGGAGGGTCAAGGAGAGTCAGGGGAGTCAAGGAAGGTCAAGGAGAGTCAAGGAGGGTCAAGCAGAGTCAGCGGATCAAGGAGGGTCAAGGAGGGTCAAGGAGAGTCAAAGAGTCAAGAGGGGTCAAGGAGAGTCAAGCAGAGTCAAGGAGAGTCAAGGAGGGTCAAGGGGAGTCAGGGGTGTCAAGGAGGGTCAAGAAGTGTCAAGGAAGGTCAAGGAGAGTCAAGGAGATTCAAGATAGGTCAATGAGAGTCAAGGAGAGTCAAGAAGGGTCAAGAAGATTCAAGGAGGGTCAAGGAGAGTCAGGGGAGTCAAGGAGGGTCAAGGAGAGTCAAGGAGGGTCAAGGAGAGTCAGCGGAATCAAGGAGAGTCAAGAAGGGTCAAGGAGGGTCAAGGAGAGTCAAGAAGTCAAGAGGGGTCAAGGAGAGTCAAGGAGGGTCAAGGAGAGTCAAGGAGGGTCAAGCGAAGTCAGGGGAGTCAAGAAGGGTCAAGGAGAGTCAAGAAGATCAAGGAGAGTCAAGGAGAGTCAAGTTAGGTCAATGAGGGTCAAGGAGGGTCAAGAGGAGTAAAGGGAGATCAAGAAGGGTCAAGGGGAGTCAGGGGATTCAAGAGGGGTCAAGGAGGGTCAAGGAGGTTCAAGGAGAGTCAAGGGGAATCAGGGGAGTCAGGGGAGTCAAGCAGGGTCAAGGAGAGTCAAGAAGAGTCAAGAAGAATCAGGGGAGTCAGGGGAGTCAAGGAGGGTCAAGAAGAGTCAAGGAGGGTCAAGAAGGGTCAAGGAGAGTTAAGGAGGGTCAAGGAGAGTCAAGAAGTGTCAAGGAGGGTCAAGGGACGTCAAGCGTAGACGGCACGGAGCAGCATTTCCCGGTGACTGCACCCACAGTAACAATGCCACTTTACGCACAATAGGGAGCAGCTGATTTCATCACGTGACCTTGGCCTCCTCGAATGCCAAACTCAGACAAAAATGAATGCCAACTTAAGGGACGCTGTTATCAGCAGGCACCACTGCCACGTCATCACGTGTCATTGTATAGCAATCACCTCAGCTCCTTAAAGATAGATTGATAGATTTACAGTCATAAAAAACCCCATTGTATATCCTCTGGTACATATCAATTAAATACGAATTTTTGGGGTCTCGAGGTGGAGGTGGGGGGGAGGCATCACCCCCATTCACCCCTCACCTTCGATCCCAAACTGGTCCAGGAAAAATTAAATCGGTGTGCGTCTGTGCCGAGATTGTGTGACGACAATGACCCCAGTGGAGCTCTCGGTGTTGAGCAAGCCTTGAGTAGGTGGTGAGTAGGTGGTGAGTAGGTGGTGAGTAGGCGGTGAGTAGGCGGTGAGTAGGTGGTGAGTAGGCGGTGAGTAGGTGGTGAGTAGGTGGTGAGTAGGCGGTGAGTAGGCGGTGAGTAGGTGGTGAGTAGGTGGTGAGTAGGCGGTGAATAGGTGGTGAGTAGGTGGTGGTGAATAGGCGGTGAGTAGGTGGTGGTGAATAGGCGGTGGTGAGTAGGTGGTGAGTAGGTGGTGAGTAGGCGGTGAGTAGGTGGTGAGTAGGCGGTGGTGAGTAGGCGGTGAATAGGTGGTGAGTAGGTGGTGAGTAGATGGTGGTGAGTAGGTGGTGAGTAGGTGGTGGTGAGTAGGCGGTGAGTAGGTGGTGAGTAGGCGGTGAGTAGGTGGTGAGTAGGCGGTGAGTAGGCGGTGACTAGGTGGTGAGTAAGTGGTGAGTAGGTGGTGGTGAGTAGGTGGTGAGTAGGTGGTAAGTAGGTGGTGAGTAGGCGGTGAGTAGGCGGTGACTAGGTGGTGAGTAGGTGGTGAGTAGGTGGTGGTGAGTAGGTGGTGAGTAGGTGGTGGTGAGTAGGTGGTGAGTAGGTGGTGAGTAGGCGGTGAGTAGGTGGTGGTGACTAGGTGGTGAGTAGGCGGTGAGTAGGCGGTGGTGAGTACGTGGTGAGTAGGCGGTGGTGAGTAGGTGGTGAGTAGGCGGTGAGTAGGTGGTGAGTAGGCGGTGAGTATGTGGTGAGTAGGTGGTGGTGAGTAGGCGGTGAGTAGGTGGTGAGTAGGCGGTGAGTAGGTGGTGAGTAGATGGTGGTGAGTAGGTGGTGAGTAGGTGGTGGTGAGTAGGCGGTGAGTAGGTGGTGAGTAGGTGGTGGTGAGTAGGTGGTAAGTAGGTGTTGAGTAGGTGGTGGTGAGTAGGTGGTGAGTAGGTGGTGAGTACGTGGTGAGTAGGTGGTGGTGAGTAGGTGGTGGTGAGTAGGTGGTGGTGAGTAGGTGGTGAGTAGGTGGTGGTGAGTAGGTGGTGAGTAGGTGGTGGTGAGTAGGTGGTGAGTAGGTGGTGGTGAGTAGGTGGTGAGTCGGTGGTGGTGAGTAGATGGTATTTTGGAAGCATTGCTTCAGGAGCCGCACGGAGCGTGTGGTGGCATTGTGGGAATAGGGTACTAATAGGGTACTAATAGGGTATTAATAGGGTACTAATAGGGTACTAATAGGGTAGTAATAGGGTACTAATAGGGTATTAATAGGGTACTAATAGGGTACTAATAGGGTAGTAATAGGGTACTAATAGGGTACTCATAGGGTATTAATAGGGTAGTAATAGGGTACTAATAGGGTATTAATAGGGTATTAATAGGGTACTAATAGGGTACTAATAGGGTAAGGCGCTTCTTACGATCGGATTGCGGAGTGCTGGCTTAGCTCGGCCTTGAGCCGCTCCGTTGCTCTGAGAAGTGCACGGGCAGCTGAGCTCACGGCAATCCTGTGGCGGTGCTCAGAGCCGGCTCGAGGGAAGCGTGGCCCTGAGTCGTCTCACCTGAGGCAGAGCCAAGAGCCTGTGCCGAGTTGCGGCTTAGAATCAGTGTGAGTAGTATCGAGATGCCCGTGAACCATTGGGGGGTGTTCGGGGGATTACTTTTGTTCGTGATGTACAAAGTAAGGCGATAAGTTAGTCGAAGCGGTTATAATTAGTGGCGTAGTAAAATGCATTCTCAGCCCCAATATTTGATTTGTCTCGCTCCTAGGCTATTCTAGATCGCGGTTGCTCTTGTTTAATCACATCAGAATTACGCTCACGGTCTCGAACATGTAACGCTGTAGGGGCGCTCCGTCCCCACAGCGTTACATACTTCCATACATACACAGACACACTTCACGCGCGCTCGTCTGCTGAATGTGCACGCGGTGGGGAGTCAATAAACTCTCATCTCGTTTGAGAATGTATCCTGGAGGAATCCCATGAGCTCTGAAGCTCTTTGTCACAGATGTCCCGCAGGACATCATTTCCACGGCCTCCCGGAGTCGAGTGAGCTCAATACCACAGGACCGTGGCCGCCAACCCACCGTGAAGTGAGGGGAAAGACATTTAAGGCCGGCAGCTTGCGCGGTGACGGCGAGCGAGCGACGCTGCACGCGAGGCACCGCTTAGGCGTCACCACGCGCGGCTCGCCCGGGGGTGCGAGCCGCGTCAGCAGCCCTCTGCGCTGCTGACGCAGCCACTCCACCTGCCCAGCTGCCCACGCAGCCGCCCGTCTGCTCCATGAAACGTCGCACTCTCGCTGCGGGCTCTCGCGTCGCGTCTGCGAGGAGTCCGCGGCGTGGAGCGTTCTCAGAGCGACGGGGCCCAGACGCCGTCGCATTCACCGCGGGACACAACGACAACATCACTGCCGGGGCTTGAGAATACTCGCCAACAGCGGGCCTCGCCACCTGGCACCATCAAATATCGCGCCCAATCGTCCTCCTGGCCGACTCGCTTTGAGGGGTCGTGAATGTGGCACCAATGGCACTCGGACATCCTCGCCTGCGCAGTAATTCACGATGCAACGCCGATCGTGAAGTCCTCTCAATCGCAGATGGGTCGCCTTAGAGCAGTGCTGCTTCTTAAGCTGGGTGCATGTAAGTTACAACTTACTTTGTTTCATCAAACCCTGTGCATTCATTAACATCATACGCTTATGCAATACAAGGCAGCAGCTAATGTTAAGAAGAAGAAGAGAAATGCACACACACACGCGTTATGGACTGACTAATTACGGAAAGCGAGTCGTGGGGCAGTGGTTAGTGCACTACACTATGAAGCCGTCGTCCTGAGCTCGATCCCCGGCCAAGGTTAAGGGCAGTGGCCGCTGATATTGTAAATCAATCATCAGGCGCCACCACCCCACACCGACCGGCGCGACGTACCAGATGTGTTTATTTATTAGCATGGCCACTCGTCCAAGCAGCAGTGCAGTGACGCAGGGCTGTACTTTCTGTTAATTTATTGCAGAGTTGATACCATGGGCTGTGCGTAGCGTGCTCAGTGGTGAGTGGTTGATGCCGATCTCACCACAAAAGCCGGCGATACTGATAATGAGGCGATTACTAAGACTTACAAGGATAGCTTTACGAAACCCCAAAGGTGAACAGTAAAACACTGTGAAACGAGAGACATCTTAGAATTGTTTTAGACGTCAAATGGAAATCCATTCAGCATTGCGCAATAGGTATCGCAACCCTGACCGCGGTGGCTAGGAGATGTTAACTACCTCGCCTGGTATACAGGAGGTCGTGGGTTTGATCCAGAACCTGCCGCCTGTTCTATATTTGGAGTTTGCGTGTCTCTATCCCCGTGGTCGCGTGGATTTTCTCCGAGTCCTCCGGTTTTTCCCTCCACATTTGGAATCAACATCCCGCGTTTAGAGTATTTGGCTGCTATAGATGTCCACGTGATGAGCAGCTACTTCGTTGAGCTATCATCTGTGGCCAGGTCTCTTCTGAAAAAAGAGCTGCATAGCTCAGTGGGCCTTAGCTGGTAAAATAAAAACTAGTTTAGTTTAGACCACAGCGACAAGGCGAGAGCCAGTGGTCAGCACGGTCATCACAGTGCCCTGCATCTCTTTTGCAACCCGGAGGACACGCGTGTGTGTGTGTGCGTGTGTGTGCGCGGTAGTGTAGCGGTTAGCGCGCTGCGCTATGAACCTGGCGACACGGGTTCGATTCCCGCTCATGTCCAATACCAGTGACGATTATCTGAACCGGTCCCGGGCCTTCCCTAGGTCGACTCAGCCTCAAATGAGTACCTGGTGCAGTGTGTAAACATTGCCACTGGGGAGACAAAGGCGGTCGGGCGTGATGCTGGCCACCCACCCCCTCGTGTACCGTTCCGGCCTTCATAGGTGCTCGCTAACAGCACTTGCCCCTACAGTCTGTTAAGGCTACACGGGGGGTCTTTGTGTGCGTGTGCGTGTGCACGCGTGCGTCCCTGGCACTCACCTCCGCCGTGGCTCTGGCACAGGTAAGGGAAGCGCCACACGTTGCCCAGCCCCACGGAGAAGCCGACGCAGGTGAGCATGTACTGCGTCTTGTTGTCCCACTTGGGCCGGTCGCCGGCCGTGTCCTTCTCCCGCTCGTCGAGCTCGGCGTAGCTGGGCACGTACAGGTCCATCTCCTCTCCGCACCCCATGGCTGCTCAGCCGACTTGTCGCTGGACGTTTGGGTAACGGGAGCGGGACTCCGAGGAGAGGGAGCGTCGGCTGCTCGTACCGTCCCTTAATTTCCTATCGCTGATACGATGACAAATATGACTATCGCTCGTCAATTATATTCGCGTAATTTGTCGGCCGAGCTGTACGGAGCGTGCTTATAAAGACTCGGCAGCTCCACGCGTGCGCGTGTATCTATCTATATATCACGAGCGATGAGTGATTATGCAGGCAGAGTTGGTGGCTGTCAGAGCTGACACGGGTGCTGGTGTCCCACGCGGACTGCTGCTGCTGGCTCTGGCCGACCCCGCCACGCTGGGGACCCGGCGCCCCCAAACGATACGCGACGATCTTTGCCCCCACTCTTTTTTCTTCTCCTCCTCCTCTTCTCTCGCCACCGACATCAGCATTAATCACTCGTCTCTGGCACACGAACACGTGGCACTCGCACGCCACCACCGTTACGCCCAAGTGAGCCAACCATTTCTTTTTTTAGAACGCGTTTATTGCTTTGGTGGCGGGGGGGGGGGGTCGATGCGAGTTCTCGCGTTTCTCACCTCGTTAGAAGCCCTGTGTCAAACGCTTCCCATCATCAACTCACCAGGCTTGGCCAAATGAGTTGCCACTCTTTGGGAAGTCGTAAGTGGCCGTGGTATGGACCGGATTCCAGCGTGGGAGTGTCCGTCCATCTTCCGCTGGCTTTGGGCCAAGAGCAGACACGTGGACCATCACGTTGCGCAAATCGGGCAGAGAGACGCTTTGAGCCCCAGCCGCTCTCTGGTTGCCGAAGCAAGCACAAGACGTGTGATTATGCTGAGAGACAGAAAGAGGAACGCATAGATTAGAGAGGGATACACCATTTTAAATCGGAATCTAAACTTAATCAGCAGTAAATTGAGCGTGGGCGGGACGAGTCGCGGCGAGGAGAGATGATGGACAATGGTCGAGGGTGATGATGGAGCTGTAGCCCACGGAGGGAAACTCGTCAGGGAAAACGCCCTCCGAGGAGACGGAGCGATGAAATCAGCTTCTGTGCGCGTGCTGTGTGGATGGTTAACATCGCTTCGACACAGATCTCTCCTCTCTTGCTAATTTGGGATGTTCTTCCTCCGAGTGTGTAAGTCAGGCACGGCAACCCTACTTCCTTCGCTGAGCTGCACAAAGGCTCAGATAATCGGGGTAAATTTTCTACATCTGCGCCACTCCAAATAACCGGGAAAAAAGCTTGGATAACGGAATAAACCAAACATTTTTTTAAATTGAAATATCCAGGTAAGGCCCACCGAGATATACAACTATTATATAGAAGCGACCTGGCCACAAACGATAACTCAAAAAAATGGCTTATCGTGGTGGAAATGTATAGCAGTCAAATACTCTAAACGCGTGATGTTGATTCAAAATGTGGAGGGAAGAACAGAAGATCCAAACAATAATCCACGCGACCACGTGGAGGGAGGACACGCAAAATCCAACTATACTAGGCGCCAGGGTCGGGATCGAACTCTCCTGTATACCAGGCGAGGAATTTAACATCTCGACACCACGGAATCAGCGCCTGGATATTGTGGATTAGTGAAGATTGCTTCGGGGAAATGGTCGACGGGAGGCCTGGGCAATAGGTGTGCAGAAGGGAGAAGTTTTGGAGAGAAAAATGCGAAATTCTGTACAGAAAAACCACGATACGCTTGCTGGCGAACATTTCTGTTCGTCTGACACAATGTTGCCCAAACTTGCCGATGTCTCCACCGCCAACAATGGGGGGCACTGCCTTCGTGGTACCGCGATGCCTTTCATCAGTGGCCCTGTACAGAAACTGCACAGCACATTGGGGAAAAGTCGTACGGTCCGGGACCTTCCCGGCTCAGCGAGGGTGGATCCACAGTCACCACCACCAACATGACGCCGAGGAAGTGGGATTGGTGCACTTTTTAAAAGTATCGACGCGAATTGACACCGGTGTCGTCTCGATAATGACCATCAGCAGGGCGAAGGCTACGCTCCACCACGGTATGCCCACGTTGGGGCCCGTATTCTTCGTCACGTCTCAGCTCCTGCTCGGCTCTGGCACGGCTCTGGCACGGCTCTGGCACGGCTCTGGCTCGGGTGAGCCGGCTCAACGCCACGCGTAACTTGAGCCGGCTCTGAGCCCGGTCCCAGTTTTTCTCTCTCTCGTGAACGGAGCCGGAGCCGTGGCCGAGCCACTCGGCTTCTACAAAGCAACGGAGCGGCTCGAGCCCGGACCGCGCTAGATACCGAGCCAGAACCGAGCCACGACGAAGAACCCGAGGTCCTGGGTTCAAACCCAGAGCCGCGCCCCCCATCTGCAATGCAGTTGGAGCGCAGGGAGTCGATGACCACTGCCCATTGATCAGTGGCTGCACGGATAAACAACAATAAGTTATCCAAGCGTGTCGATTATAATCACTGCGCGGATCGCGTGTGCGGGCGCGTTCCTCCATCGTCATGCACCGTGCACGCGATCGCACGGCGGGGAAGCGGCGGTGCCGCATCCACCACGCCCAGGTTCGCTTCAGTTGCGTCCACGCTGTGTTTATTGATTCATTGCCACGTGTTCTACAACTCCACATCCAACCCCGCCGTGCTCTGTGAGTAGAGGCTTTAACAGTCCATTTGCATGCAGGGAATTGCCTTTTCTGGGCCACGCCGCCCACACTTAACCTTGGATTTTTCAAGAGTTGACTATACAGGTATGTTAGAGTTGACGATACAGGTGTGTAGGTGTTGACTATACAGGTGTGTAGGTGTTGACTATACAGGTGTGTAGGTGTTGACTATACAGGTGTGTAAGTGTTGACTATACAGGTGTGTAGGTGTTGATTATATAGGTGTGTAAAAGTTGACTATACAGGTGTGTAGGTGTTGACTATACAGGTGTGTAAGTGTTGACTATACAGGTGTGTAGGTGTTGACTATACAGGTGTGTAAGTGTTGACTATACAGGTGTGTAGGTGTTGACTATACAGGTGTGTAAGTGTTGACTATACAGGTGTGTAAGTGTTGACTATACAGGTGTGTAAGTGTTGACTATGCAGGTGTGTAAGTGTTGACTATATGGGTGTGTAAGGGTTGACTATACAGGTGTGTAAGTGTTGACTATACAGGTGTGTAAGGGTTGACGATACAGATGTGTGTTGACTATACAGGTGTGTAAGGGTTGACGATACAGATGTGTGTTGACTATACAGGTGTGTAGGTGTTGACTATACAGGTGTGTAGGTGTTGACTATACAGGTGTGTAAGTGTTGACTATACAGGTGTAAGACTTGACTCTACACGTGTGTAAGTGTTGGCTATACAGGTGTGTAGGTGTTGACTATACAGGTGTGTAAGTGTTGGCTATGCAGGTGTGTAGGTGTTGACTATACAGGTGTGTAATTGTTGACTATACAAGTGTAAGGGTTGATTATACAGGTATGTAAGAGTTGACTATACAGGTGTGTAGGTGTTGACTATACAGGTGTGTTAGAGTTGACTATACAGGTGTGTAGGTGTTGACTATACAGGTGTGTTGAATATACAGGTGTGTAGGTGTTGACTCTACAGGTGTGTAAGTGTTGACTATACAGGTGTGTTAGAGTTGACTATACAGGTATGTAAGTGTTGACTATATAGGTGTGTAAGTGTTGACTATACAGGTGTGTAGGTGTTGACTATACAGGTATGTAAGAGTTGACTATACAGGTGTGTAAGTGTTGGCTATACAGGTGTGTAAGAGTTGACTATACAGGTGTGTAAGTGTTGACTATACAGGTGTGTAGGTGTTGACTATACAGGTGTGGAGGTGTTGACTATACAGGTGTGTAAGTGTTGACTATACAGGTGTGGAGGTGTTGGCTATACAGGTGTGTAAGTGTTAACTATACAGGTGTGTAAGTGTTGACTATACAGGTGTGTTGACTATACAGGTGTGTTGACTATACAGGTGTGTTGACTATACAGGTGTGTAAGAGTTGACTATACAGGTGTGTGTTAACTATACAGGTGTGTTATAGTTGACTATACAGGTGTGTAAGATTTGACTATACAGGTGTGTTTGTGTTGACTATACAGGTGTGTAGGTGTTGAATATACAGTTGTGTAGGTGTTGACCATACAGGTATGTAAGTGTTGACTATACTGGTGTGTAGGTGTTGACTATACAGGTATGTAAGTTTTGATTTAAAGCTTTCGTGACTGCAGTAATTCATATTCTTAGCTCTTTCGGTAAAGTCACGTTGACTATACAGGTATGTAAGTGTTGACTATACAGGTGTGTAAGTGTTGACTATACAGGTGTTTAAGTGTTGAATATACAGGTGTGTAAGTGTTGACTATACAGGTGTGTTAGAGTTGACTATACAGGTGTGTAGGTGTTGACTATACAGGTGTGTAAGAGTTGACTATACAGGTGTGTTAGAGTTGACTATACAGGTGTGTTAGAGTTGACTATACAGGTGTGTAAGTGTTGACTATACAGGTGTGCAAATGTTGACTATACAGGTGTGTAAGTGTTGACTATACATGTGTGTAGGTATTGACTATACAGGTGTGTAAGTGTTGACTATACAGGTGTGTAAGTGTTGACTATACAGGTGTGTAAGTGTTGACTATACAGGTGTGTAAGTGTTGACTATACAGGTGTGTAAGTGTTGACTATACAGGTATGTAAGTGTTGACTATACAGGTGTGTAAGAGTTGACTATACAGGTGTGTAAGTGTTGACTATACAGGTGTGTAAGTGTTGACTATACAGGCGTGTAAGTGTTGACTATACAGGTGTGTAAATGTTGACTATACAGGTGTGTAGGTGTTGACTATACAGGTGTGTAAGTGTTGACTATACAGGTATGTAAGTGTTGACTATACAGGTGTGTAAGTGTTGACTATACAGGTATGCAAGAGTTGACTATACAGGTGTGTAAGAGTTGACTATACAGGTGTGTAGGTGTTGACTATACAGGTGTGTAAGTGTTGACTATACAGGTGTTTAAGTGTTGACTATACAGGTGTGGAGGTGTTGACTATACAGGTGTGTAAGTGTTGACTTTACAGGTGTGTAAGTGTTGACTATACAGGTGTGTAAGAGTTGACTATACAGGTGTGTAAGTGTTGACTATACAGGTGTGTAAGTGTTGACTATACAGGTGTGTAAGTTTTGACTGTACAGGTGTTTAAGTGTTGACTATACAGGTGTGGAGGTGTTGACTATACAGGTGTGTAAGTGTTGACTATACAGGTGTGTAATTTGTTGACTATACAGGTGTGTAAGAGTTGACTATACAGGTGTGTTAGTGTTGACTATACAGATGTGTAAGTGTTGACTATACAGATGTGTAAGTGTTGACTATACAGGTATGTAAGTGTTGACTATACAGGTAAGTGTTGACTATACAGGTGTGTTAGAGTTGACTATACAGGTGTGTTAGAGTTGACTATACAGGTGTGTAAGTGTTGACTATACAGGTATGTAAGTGTTGACTATACAGGTAAGTGTTGACTATACAGGTATGTAAGAGTTGACTATACAGGTGTGTAAGTGTTGACTATACAGGTGTGTAAGTGTTGACTATACAGGTGTGTAAGTGTTGACTATACAGGTGTGTTAGAGTTCACTTTACAGGTGTGTAAGTGTTGACTATACAGGTGTGTAAGTGTTGACTATACAGGTGTGTAAGTGTTGACTATACAGGTGTGTAGGTGTTGACTATACAGGTATGTAAGAGTTGACTATACAGGTATTTCACATAAACCCCTGTTATTTTGTCCTTGCCCAGCAGTGCAGGCTGGATGCGTTATCGCGGAGTGATGGATGACCGCTGCCCAGCGCATCGCCTTGAGCGAGCACCGCCTGGCCGTGGTTGCCGCTGACTTTTGCGACTTGGATTGGCGTCAAACCCAGACGCGGCTTCTTCGCCTGCCGGCAGCGGCGTAGCTGCTGTGGCGAGCGGGAGGAGATCGTTCAGCGATCTTCGGCCCCCGGGTTGATGATGGCGCCGTTCGCGATCTTTCTCACCCAACAAAGCTGCGCCGCTGCTGCCATCCTTCGCCGCGAGGAGTAAACTGCGGGTAGTTTTTATTCGTATTCTTCTGCTGCCTTAAGCGTTGACGTTAATTGATAGTTCATTGGGAGTTCAATCGCACGCTGCACAAAAATAAGTCACGAAGGAATGCAGAGACGTATCTAGAATCTATGGGACATTTTTGATAGTATCCATGATGATGAAAAACATGGAAACAAACATGCTCTGATAATTATTCTTTGGGTCTTTCGGTAAAGCCACGTAGATAGAAAATAATGATATTGTGATTATTTTGAATGATTTTTGATATTTTTTCTATCTACGTGGCTTCATCGAAAGACCCAAAGAATATGAATTCCTGCAATCACGAAATCTTTAAGTCAAGATTTATGCTCTGATCATTGTAGGTGTCCTTAAAACTGATTGGCCTACACCAGACACAATCTCCTTCATGGCTTTGCCTCACCACCAGTGATAGATCAGAGACTAGAGGCGGTGATGGGGGACCCTTTGAATTCTAAAATGAAATGTGTCAGAGGCTGCCCCTCTTAGGGTTCCACATCTCAGCAGTGGAGCAAGGCTCCCCGCGCTCCACCCACTTCATCGTCAATGAGGTTTGCAGGTGAAGCAAGCTGTTGGTCTCAGTCCAGTTACGTAAACAAAACAAAGCCACATATTGATGTTCACTAGAAAGTGGTATGAATAACCAATCCCGCTCTGGGAAATACGAGCAAGGGTCGTCACATCGTCAAGTCGCATCCTGTTAAAAGCGAACCCAGATTTACTTCCGTCCCGTCATCTTCCGAGGCCGTATTCAGCTAATGGCGAAGGTTCCAAAGGGACATTCACAGGTGTGAGTGGGCGACATCTGACGTAGCGATGGTGATGCAGCAGTGGGATTGAGCGCACGAACACCCGCAGACACGTGATCCCTTTCGTGCGGCGGCACGGTTGAGTGAAGAAGCTCGCCAAAACGTCTCCCCCCCCCACCCCCCGAGTCAGCCGGCTTTATCATTGGCGGGCAACGCCGGGATTTGACGGCGCCACTGCAGCCGTGCTGGACCAGTGCCTTCGTGGGAAAATAGCGGTCGAGTTTGCACTCCTACGACCGCCCGGCAACTTCTGCTGGGTCACCCTTTGAACACGCGTGACCGCACAGCGTATTAACGCGCCGTGTGCCTCCGTAAGGAATGAATAATCCATTAACTCCGCCGTGCCGGGCGGCGGTTGCGCATATCGGAGAACGAGTGAACTCTGAAACCATTCGACGCCTTTATCAAGACGCCCATGTAGGTTGCAGGACAATCAGATCAAGATTGCTGACGGATCGTGCACACATCGGCCAAGGCTGCCAAGATCGGACGAGCAAAGGGTGCAGACCGCTGTGCATTGTAATACCACATCACGAAGGCGGCCACTTGGTGGGAACTGGCACGCGAAAGCTCCGTCAGATGTTCATTCTGCACGTTTAACCCGGAAAAGCCTCGCCGATTCTGCAGTGTCACCACGGTGCCACCCGCCGTGAGCGGTGCCCGAGCCGTGGGCAGCCAGCCGTGTCCATCTGACGGAGGTCGGAAGCACGCAGCTGCTATGAACCCAGCCACTCGGGTTTAATTGCCAATCATTTTATATTCGTCGTCAGCTTTATCGTTTCGCTTCATCGTCACCGTCACCCTCGTGTGAGCCTCCACCCTGGCGTTTTTTTTGTTCAAAAAGTTTAGAAGCGCTCAGGGTTCCGCACGAAAGCGCCAGCAACGCACACGCGGCTCGTTGTTAAATGGCCAACGGTGGAGACGTAGCCCTACGCGTGCTGACGTGCACGCCGTCTCGCACGAGATAAAGGAGTGGCCCCTTTGTGCCACGGTGGCGAGGAGATGTTAACTACCTCGCCCGGTATACATGAGGTCATGGGTTTCGACCCTGACGCCTGTATATTTGAGTTTGCATGTCTCTCTCCCCGTGGTCGTGTGGATTTTTCTTCGGTTATTCCATCCACATTTAGAATGAACGTGCGTTTAGAGTATTTGGCTTGCAATACATGTCCACTTGATAAGCCAGTTCGTTGAAGCTATCACTTGTGGCCAGGTCGATTATGAAAAAGAGCAATATAGCTGAGTGGGCCTTACCTGTAAAAAATATATATTGTAGTTTAGTTCTCATTCCTGGTTTTCACCCCCAAAACGCACACAAAATGACCCCCCCCCCTACTCCATTGCCCCAAGCAGCACGCGGAGCTGTTGGACCTCTGTAAGAGTGTGGCTCGATTTTATTAGAGACGATTTTTATTAGAGACGAAAGTAAATCGGCAACCATTGCCCGCACCGTGTGTACGCACGCACGAAACAAAGACACGCACACACGCGCGCGCACAAGACGCACACGCGGGCAGTGTACCAATGCATGCATACACTCAGCAGGTTCCTTCACAGACAACCGTCACATCACCAGCACCCTCATCCCTCTCCTCGCGTCCACGGGACAGGCGGGGACCGGCTACGCACAGCGCCGGCACATTATTGGACATGCCTGGAAATGCAATGTAACATCGGTTCACCGCTTAACGTCAAGAGCCCCATTTCCCACGGTTAGGCCACTAAATTGCCAGACTGAATGTTTTGTGTTTCGTTCATCTGGCCAGGGTGACAATGCAGCGAGAGAGCTCGACTCGCACTGATCCCAGTCAGGGTTAGTGCAGCCATTCCTCTGGGTTGACAACGAATACCGGCACCTCTTGCGAGGTCAGCAGGAGTGTTCATCCTGTGGAAAGACCTTTGCCTGCCATGATAATGTGGAGATTTCAACCCAATCCTCGCCCAGCAGTGCGTAAGAATTCGACTTTTCTTTGTTAAATAAAAACAGAGTTTGTGATTACTATCCTATGCAAAAATGAACGCTAGCCAAGTGCTGTGATGAGCACCTTCCGTGGAACCCGCTGGTGGTCCAGCAACTTAAGAGGAAGGGACCCGTGGATCACACGCACACAGCAACCGCGTGTGATGCGCAGGGCAACAGGTGAGTGCCCGTAGAAGACCCCACGGCTGGAGGATTGCTCGGATCACCTAAACGGCGTGCTCCCCTTGCTGCGGGGCTTCTTTAGATTATATTCTTGTGCACGATGGCAGCGCCCGTTCGAGAGCTCGATGCCAAAGTCAAGGTCTGCTCTGCTGCTGTTCACGACGAGAGGGATTCAGCAGAGATAGTTCGTGTCGTCTTGCTGTTCCTCCTCCTCTGTTGAAGAAGCGCAGACTAAGGTGGTTTACTACGCGATCCATAGTTTGGGATTTCTTAAGGTAATGTGACCTCATCCTTACTTGAAGAAAAAAAATCGATAAAATATCTCAACATCCCACGAAGCACCCTCCTGAGAAGGCATCTGGAGACCACGTGGGGTTTTTCCTGGATACGCTACCGACACAGCGTATATTTGTAACGATGATGACGAGATCTTTACTGTGGATGCTGACCCTTAATTTAAGTCTGAATCAGATACTAGTCCCAGTGTGAAGGGATGTGTTTACTACGCCGATTTCACACCCGCACGCAGCAAGTACAGGGACAGCTTCTGGGCGCAGAGTTCTGTCTGATTCGGAGCATTATTCTATATCACACCTCATGATAGAATCATAAGGGTCGTTAATTAAACCCATTTTACAAAGGTGGCAAAACATCAATACATTATATATAGAGTGCATCAGTAGCATGTACATTGCTTATTCTGTAAATCACAAATCTGTGTAATATGTTCATAAATGCAAAGCTAGGTCACCGCCTGCTCCCCTCCGATGGCTTCTTCATGTCTCGTTGTGAACTACAGCTCGCGAGCTGCAGTTCACGCCGGCTGGTGTGAACTACAGCTCGCGAGCTGTAGTTCACACTCGCGAGCTGTAGTTCACGCCAGCTGTAGTTCACGCCGGCTGGTGTGGATGATGGCACGCACGCAGACGCGACAACGCACGGCGCAGGTTTCGCTTCCACGGGGCTGACCCCGGCACTCTGACCCCACGCCGGCACCTGTGTGCGCAGCCAGTGCCGGATTAAGCTCGTGCGGGGCCTGTATCATATGATGTCATAAAGGGGCCCTAAATAAACAAAAAAACCCACAAATATTAAAACACAAATTTGTAACTTGCATTTTTCATTTGCTATACAGCCAGATAATACGACAAATTGCTGCTAACCTTAAACGCCCAGTCGTTCATAAAAGTTTGAAGGCAGTATAGTACTATAGTAATAGAGCAAGTGCAGAATCACTGGACCGGAATTGATAGCTTGAAAGCATTTAGCGCGGCGCCCTTGAAAGTGCAAGGCCCGTAGCTACTACATATGTAGCTACTTTTGCTACTACGATAATCCGGCACTGTGCCAAGCTGTGATTTGTTGATGAGTACCAAGACTGAAAGCAGCGCCGAGTCTGCAATGTTGCACAACTGCCAAATAAAATACCGACTTTGTTGATCAGACTCGCCCATTTGTCTGCTAAGTATCGTGGTGGCCACTGCCATCACCTGACACGATGGAGAGCAAAATCAGAAGCGGACATCGGAGGGGTGACTCCGATCTTGCACCCCTCGGGTATCTTGAGTGTGCCGACAGTTCGCTTCACACCCTAGATGTGAATTACTCACGACGGTCACCGTGATGACTCCAGGTCTCATGATGAACATTTCCCGTTATCCCTGAACCGGTGTCGGTAAACCAATTTAAAGTCGGCATCTCCCCACTCAAATTAACAATTGGACGGCACTCATCCATTTGGAGGCCCTGAGCTAGTGGTGGAAATTCCACATTCCCATAGCGGGAGGCCCATAAATTGGTGTGTTTAAAATGGGCATTTATATTAAGGACAATTAAATGTTGAGAGTACAGCGACGTTTTCTCACCCTTCACCTCTCATCCATGACCCCTGTCGTGTTAACGGTGCTGATGAACGGTCAAGGCCTATGGAGCATCTATTCTGCATCAGTAGCACAGACCCGGGTGCCACGTGGGGGACACGACACACAACTTATTTGTAGTCAAGAGGGAAGTAGAGGGGAGGAAGTCCCAGGATGTCTGTAAACTAGTTTTATTTAACCAGGTAAGGCCCACTGAGCTATGTAACTCTATTTCAGAAGTGACCTGGCCACAAATGATAGCTCAACAAAGTGGCTTATCATGTGGAAATGTATTGCAATGAAATACTACAAGCACGCGTTTCTAAACGCGGAGGGAAAACCAGGAGGAACCGGAGATAAATCCACGCGAGTACACGGAGAGAGAGACATGCAAAACTCCAAATATACAACAGGCGCCAGGGTCGGGATCGAACCACGGAGGGGACAGGGCGCTCCGTGTGGCAGGACGACAGGGAAACGCAATCGTTACCACGGCGAGACGAACGGAGGTGAACGGAATCGTGCGAGAGCCGTCGGTAGAGCAGCCACCACAGCTGGGTCAGTATGGGGGGAGGAAAGGGGGGGAGGTAATGGATCTGTGATGAAATACAGAGGCCGCAAGGCAGACTCGGCTGGGTCATCAATAATGGCTATAGCTCTCCAATGTGTTCTCGGGTCGTACCGCGTGTTAATTTTTTCTTTCGGGCATGATGTCCGACGTTTCGCTCCGTTTGCTGGGAGCCTCTTGAGGGACTCAGTTTGTGAAGCTCAAAGCGCGAAGAGCGAGAGACGCTGGACATATTTGCCAGAAAGGCACCGGTGGAGCTACGGAGCACAGACGCGAACACGCACGCAGTGATGGTGAGGTTGATGGTCCGCTTGTGTTTCCATGTTCTACCAAAAGCGTTGTAGATGCAAACGAGTTTGACAAACGGCTCCCAAATGCACGGGATCTGTGAATAATTCCCTCTCCAACATACAGACACCCCCTCTTCCCTGAGAATGTGTAGTTAGACTGATGATACAACAACAAACACACATCCTCAAGGCCATGGTGACGTGACAATTAGTGTAAGCTCGGAATCAAACAGGACAAGAGAGTGTTGGAGACGTCATCGGGAACACGTGGGCCGTGCGTCACGGGATCGAGGTCGGTCTCCAAGGGCAAAGCCGGCAACACAAGGAGACTGCAGTGCCAGAGGACCGCGTAGATCACCTACAAGGTCCCTTCTGACGACGAAGTGGTCGCGAGGAATGGTGCCATCAAGGGCATTGGCTACGACGGCTTTGTGACGTTGCTGCCCGACATCATCAGGTGAGAGGAGTCAACGTCAGTCAGTCAGCGGACTCCTATTGGCTATCCACGGCGCAACCAAATATCGACGTGGACTGCCTGCGTGGGGCAACCGCGTCTGGGTCGCTGGTGGGCCACTCGCAGACCAAGTGGCCCCACGTGGCCGCAAGTCTGGGCGGACGGCCCCGGCCCGCTGACCAGCTCGCTCACCCCTAGGCCTCGGCAAGGTAAAGCAATTGACCCTTTTTACCAGGTCAAAGGGTGAAGGTGTCGACCATGCCAAGGGGTAAGGTAAAGGGTAGGGTAAAGGTAGCACGAAGTATTAGCAAGTACCTTGTTTACCGCTCACTAACAGCTCCGTGGCGCAGTCCATGGCCTCCATTTGAAATTGGAATCACGGAGAGTATTCTAAATGAATAAAACGCTCTACCTAGCATTTACCTGTTATAAACCTTGTTCATGTGTAGTAGTACCCCATTAATTACCCTGCATTCGGGTAATTTGTATGGGGTAAGCGTAAAAGGTAGGGTAAAAGTAGGCTCGTTGTTTTTGCCTTTTACCTTGCCGTGGCCTACTCACGCCAGCGAGCCCTCACTCGCTTTGCATCCCGTCATTACGCGCGCGTGCGTCTGTGCGTGCACCTTGCCGGTAACTTAACACGCGCCCTGCTCTCACACTCTATAACAGTGCAAAACGGGCTGCTTGCCGATGCGTCGTTGATACAAATATAGTTCGTGTTCTTGTGTGCGCGCGAGACACGCGTGTGACTGTCAAGCAAATGTTACAGTGGCTGTGTCAGGCGATATAAACGAGGGTTACGTCTAACGTGAGGCTACAGTGAGTGGCGAGTCAAGGATAGAGTTAAAGAGACGTGGAAAGACGGGCAGCTCTAGGAACACGCCGCGGGGCGAGCGAGAGACCGAGCTGCATGCACCACCCGACGTGAAGGGTCACTTCGGGCTCCCAAAGCAGAGTCAAGCGCTTGCCCGCACCCTCCACACCTCCTGGATAATAAGCACGGATGGAAGGGATAGACCACGGCACAACACAGAGGGGTTGTTGCCTGCTGGCGAACTTTGGCCAAGACCTGTTGTTGACTTAGGGAGAAAGGAAATGTAAACGAGACACGACCTTACCACGCCTCGGTGTTATAGACGCAGCGAGTAGGCTACGGCCAAGGGTGAGGGAAACGTGCGGAAATCGAAACAGGGTCACATGGTCACGGGGGGGACGAAGTCGAGAGGGACGTTTTGGGGTGCACAAAAAAATACTTGAAAACGCCAAAGTTATGTTTCCATAAAACAACACGTGCTTGTGTTAGCTACAGTCAATAATTAGTCATTACCACACAATTGCGCCCAATTTAATAGCATTCTGTCACATACCCCAACACTGGCACTCGATAATTCAGACCGTGGTAAAGATGTACATTTATTCAGTGCGACGTCGTATCAATGAGCTTTGGGCCATCAACACTGGCCCACTGATTATATCCAACATCGGACTTGGCATGTACAGAATACGATTCCAATGTAACGCAAGAGGACAAACGTTGACGCTAACCCAGGAACACGAATCAACCTCAGAGCGCTCCGCACACGCTGGCTGAGCAGTCTGTGCCCAAACACAGAGAGCCGTGTTGGGGGTGGGAACCATTCTGCTGTTGTGTGCAAGTCAACGCGACAACGCTTACATTCCAAAACCCATTTTACACACAACACAATAAAACGTTCGATTTTAACTGTTATTTCGCTATTATCTAAATCGAATTTCTGCACGCACTTTTTTCAAGCCAATACTGCCGCCTGTATAATTCGCGTTTATGGAAACATAATGGGAAGAAAAAATAAACACAGAAGCAGTTTGTTTCCACGATAAAGAAATGGAAAAGACCACGTGACCATGCCGCATCACAGAGGCCATCGCCACAATTCGGACGCGCCCGCACGAGGAACACCGCGAGATTCCGATGAGGTATACAGCCGGGTCTCAACATGCTCACCCCTAGCAGCACCCACGAGGTCGTGGCACTGCGGCGCGCGCGTGCCGCCACGCACAAACGACAACTCTTGAATTCAAACGACGCCCCCCGAGCGCGTGGACGACCGGCAACGCCCAAACCGAACCGCGTCTACCAGCGGCGTCTACAACCTCCTCCGCCTCAGCCACGCTGCGGCCGAGCCGCGAGAGGAAAGGCCGGCGTCTAACGAGTCCGGTCTGGACTTGGCACGCCAATTCGCCGGTGGAAAACCACCCGTGCCGTGGAGGTCCCCCGTGCTGGCTGGGATCGGACGCGCCAGCGTGAGAGCGGCATCGCACGTGGCGGCGGCGGAGGCGGCGTTCCACCCGGTGTGGTGCAATGATGCCACAGGATGTATCGCTAAATGTTGTCAGGGCCACCGGAAAATGTAACACACCGCCTAGCCTGGTGGATGAGCTCCATTCGTAATCGGCTAGGCTATAGGTCATTACATAGCAATCGATCGACCAATTTAATTGGGTTAAATCATCTTTAGCATCTTCATAGTGCCGCTCGTCCTCAGGCTTCGAAGGGCTCACGCACAATTACAGCGCTGTCATGCAATGATAATTAGATTCAGTAAAAGAGAAATCAAAACCTCCACACTACAAGAAAAAAATAGAATCTCACAAAATGTCAATTACAGTGTTCAGGTCTATTCTGCTTTGTCCAAATCTAAATACGCAGACTGGACCATTACTTTACAGTCAACTAATGAGCGAGACCTATATTATGACGCTGTAAATGGTATCAGTAGCTTATTTATTGTCTTTTTCATCCAAACCTATGCAGAAAACGTCTGTCCTTTCCTATGTCTTTGGTAAAAGTTTAAATACATATTTGTTCGGCAAGGAAATGAGATACACTGCAAGACGGCATCTCATCGGGGCCTGGGCAAGGAGGAAAGGCCTAGTTTGAGTATCACCGATGTGTGAGACACGACACGGAAGTCTAAAACCACAGTACGCACTACAGTATGCGCACAATATTTACTCACTTCAGTGCATGCCGACCGCGATTGGTTAAAAGTTTAAGTGAACAAGTAATTAAATACAAAGTGCACTCCGCCCTCGCCTACAAGGCTGGTGGACGTGCGCCGCGATGCCCGCACGTGCGACCTCTGGGCTGGCGAGGTGGCGGCGGCGGCGATGCCCATTAGTGGCGGGCACCACAGTGCCAACCAGACGATCGTCCCAGTGCCGTCGTGAAGACGGGGGAGGGGTAGCACTGCGTCCCATCTCCCTGCCTCGGCAGCAAAAAAAAGACTCGATCGTCCCCTCCAGCCGGAGCTCATCGCCCGTGGAATCCAAAGCCAGCAGCATCTTGGAAGAGTCCAGGTCGAGCTGGGAATGCCTTGGGAGCCCTTCAAGATCACTCTCGATGGAATATTATCCGAACTGCAAGACGCACGCTTCCTGTAATTCATTAATGAGTGGAAAGCTCAGACTTGAAGAACCTTTGTTGAAATATCTCACTTGCAAGATGCAAACCAGTGGACATGTTTTCTTAAGGACTCCCAGGCTCGAGGCTTTGTTGAAACGGGAGGCCGCGTCCTGCACGCGTTGTTGAGAAGAGACGACGGGTCATGAAAACCGTTTGCCCGGCTACAAGTCCACGGAAGCGAGAGCCGGGGTTGGCCGTCACGGTGCCGGGAACCGACCTCCCCCGGGAGACGCATGGGGTTAAAGGGAAGCCCAGGCAAAGGGACTCGTTACTCGAATGGGATCCAGACTTTTAATCAATTAATTCATTCACCATTAATGTGGGACACACAGCCACAAGCTAGAAGCCACGTCGTGGAAAACGGAGCCCGGGCTTGCGCCTCCACGGTGTGGAAGCAGAGACTGGACTCGAAGACTTGAGGAGGCACCACTGAACCGAGAGGCGGGCACGAGAAAAGACAAACGGTGACATCGGTCTCCCCCCACAGAAGCTCGGGAGATGCATCGCGTGACACGGACTCCTCGGGGGAAGCGCTGCTCAAGAGAAACCACCGTTGAGAGACGGTCGGCCGCCCGGCTCAGTCCTCCTTCTCGCGGGTCCACTTGATCATGGTCTCGGGCGAGCGGTAGAGGAAGATGAGCTTGGCGTAGAGGTCCTCCTCCAGCTGCAGCTCGCCCGTCTCGCGCACCAGGAAGATGTCGGTGCACAGCTTGAGGACGCGGTCCACGTTGGGCAGCTCCTCGAACATGATGGAGTGCGAGATGCCGCTGAAGAACTCGCGCACGAACTTTCCCACGACCAGCACCACGGAGGCGTACAGGCCCAGGATGCTACGGGGGGTTGGGTGAGCCGTCGTCGCCAGAAGGGGTGAGGAGTCGTGAAAAATATACGGGGGGGGGGGGCAGTGGAGGGGGGGGAAACAAAGGTTAAGGTCAGGTGAGAGGTTGAGCCGTGTGTGTGATGACATACGCCGGGAGAGCAGCGTCTTAAGAGGTGGGGCTGGTGGATCATCTCTCAGAGGTGGATAGATTAATGAGATGGAATCTTTACTACTTCATTTGCTTCTTAAAAAAAGCCATTTGCTTCTTAAAAAAAGCTATTTGCTGTAACATTCGCCCACTGTATATTTTCTGTTATCAGGCAGCAGCTACAACGATTAAGAGGACTTTGCACTTAGGTTAAGCCCAGTGATCATAGACGGTGACAGGCGGTCACAGACACTCCGACTCCGTACTTGTGAGCTCCGTTCCGTGCCGGAAACCCAGAAACTAAGCACCCCTCATGCATCACGTGACTTCTCTGCCTCATTTACATTTTTATCCAAGCTTTTCTCACTTTTTTTTTCGGAGGGAAATGCTATATCCTCCTTAGACAAACATGAAGAAAGGACATTGCATATTATTATCAGAGTTGCCTTTTTGTTTGCATTTTGACTGCTTGTGTTGCGGTTATTGCAGACATGATGCCTTGAATAAAGGTGTCAGTTTTTTGTGCCAATTAAAAGGGTAAAACCTATTCCTATGAAGAAAGTTATTGAGATCGTTTAATTTTGTCTAATCAGAGCCCGGTCTGTTGGCGCCTGCGTACAGCGGCCGTGACCTGCAAGTCGCAAGGTTTGCAGGTCACAAACGCCGGTGGAAGGGGTCAAACCAGAGCCCTCCGTCCCACCCTGGGACTTCAACAGATAGTGGCCTCCCGCCATCATCAGGTCGCCCCGGGAGCAGCGCCGGCGCAAGCGGTGCCGAGGAGCAGGCGCCGGCGCCTCCTTCGTACCCGTAGCCGGCCAGGAAGCCCAGGCTGGGAGGGCTGACGCGGTCGCTGAACACGATGATGCGGATGTCGTCGCAGCGCCTGCCCGGGCAGTCGCTGCGCAGCTGCCGCAGGCTCCACCACTCGGCGTGGCTGCTGCTCGCCGGGGAGCCCTGCCTCAGCACCAGCTCCACGTCGGAGTAGCTGCGCTCGCCCTCTGGGTGGGGTGGGGGGATGGGGGTGGCGGAAGGACGCGGGATGCACGACAACGGCTCCAGCGAGTGCGGGGAGGCTTCTCGGCCTCGTGGTTTTCACTTGACTCAGGCAAACACGACTTGTTGCTTAATTCCGCCGAGCCAAGTGCCGGCGGCTCTGATTGGATGATTGTCTCATCGCAGGGACGCCATGTTGGCGAGATGTTAACTACCTCGTCTGGTATACAAGAGGTCGTGGGTTCGATCCCGATGCTGACGCCTGCTGCAGTATATTTGGAGTCTGCGTCTCTCTCTTATCATCATCACAGTGGCTATAAGATGTTAACTACCTCGCCTGGTATACAGGAGGTCGTGGGTTCGATCCCGACGCTGACGCCTGCTGCTGCTGTATATTTGGAGTCTGCATCTCTCTCTTATCATCATCACGGTGGCTAGATGTTAACTACCTCCCCTGATATACAGGAAGTCGTGGGTTCGATCCCGACGCTGACACCTTCTGCTGTATATTTGGAGTCTGCGTCTCTCTCTTATCATCATCACGGTGGCTAGGAGATGTTAACTATCTCGCCTGGTATACAGGAGGTCGTGGGTTCGATCCCAACGCTGACACCTGCTGCTGCTGTATATTTGGAGTTTGTATTTTCTCCCCGAGTCCTCCGTTTTTTTTTCCTCCAAATTTAGAAACATTTAGAAATGTGTATTTAGAGTTTTTGGCTGCTATACATTTCCACATGATAAGACACTTTTTTGAGCTATCATTTGTCGTCAGGTCGCTTCTGAACTAGAGCTACATAGCTCAGTGCGCCTTACCTGTTTAAATAAAAACGTGTTTAAATAGCTTTAGTAATCTGCCGCACCTTCACAAAATAGAGGCGAGTTTGGTTGGATTGGCAGCAAGGCTTCTGATCGTATTGGATGATGAAGTCGCAAATATTTCCCCGGGGGCACACAAACAGTGGTGCAAGCAGGGTGGTGTTGACGACCCCGTTTTGTTTAAAATGACAAATTGCCGAAGGCTGGCATGCGACGACCCTTCACGGTAGATGCAGGACAGGTAGTGGGGGTCCAGGTGTGAGGCCTGGGCGCGAGGACTCGTGGGAGTCACCTGGCAGCATCTGTCGCACGGGTGTTGAGTCCGGGCCACCGGGCGCTTTCAGGTACGGAGGGAAAAGGTTCTTGATCAGCCTGCACACACGCGAAGCAAACAAAGACAAAGATTCCCCGTATAGCCTTAACAGGCTGTTAGGGCAAGTGCTGTTAGCGAGTACCTATGAATGCCAGCACGGCACACGAGGGGGTGGGGTGCCCAACACCACGCCCGACCGCCTTTGTATCCCCAGTGGGGATGATTAGAACAACACACCAGGTACTCATTTGAGGCTGAGTCGACCAAGGGGAGGCCCAGGACCTGTTCAAATAATCGTCACCGGTGTTGGCCGTGAGCGGGAATGGAACTCGGGCCGGCGAGTTTGTAGCGCAGCGCGCTGAGTGCTAACACGTGTCCAAAGCACTGGCACACATACTGATACTTGACTGTGAGTGAATCACTTAGGCAAACATTATTGCTGATAAATGTTTGTTTATTTACCCTTTAAGAAAGATCGGTTTAAAGCTTAAAGGGTTAAGGTCTTTAAGGCAGTAAAACATGTGTTGTGTTAAGATGTTAAAACACCAAACTGAAACCTTTTGCAAGGAATCGTGTCACTGCATTAACCACAAATATACTACCAGAGCATCGTTTTTGTTTCCATGTTCACCACAAGTATAAGATGATGCATTGTCTTTGAAACTGATTGGTCCACACCAGAGACAGCTTTCTTTAGAGCCTAGTCTCAAACAGTGTTAGACCAGAGAATGCCCAAAAGGCGAACAGCACAAAGACAATGCCACTATCAGGGCATTCATAGCTCGGGGTGAGGTTTTTTTTGAAATGTAAATATCAATGCCACTCAAGGGGCTATACAAAGATTGTACAAAGAAATTTAAAGATTCAATAATGTAAAATACCGACTGGCAAAAATACACTCAAAGGCAAGCAATTAGGAAGTAGTGAGTGTTGCATATCCCCTCGTGAACACACGGAGACTCGGAGCACACCGAACAGCAGGTATCCAGTAGCGATTAGAGGGGTCGAGAGGAGGTGGGAAGGGAGGATAGACGATGGAATGGTAGGAATGATGGTGGTGATGGTGAGCTGGAGCCGGAGCGTAGAGTGAAAAGAGGTTGATGTGCAGTAGAGGGAGGAAAGTACATGAACTCCTCTACTTACGAACATTCGACTTACAAACTTTCAGAGATAGGAACAAACCTGTCCGTATGTCCGGCTGCCCGTTCGGACCGAGAATCATAAGTTCAACCGTCGCACAATAGATGGCGGTGATTGTTCGGTGTCATTACCCAGAATTCCTAACATTCCTGCCTGGGCCACCGCAAGTGTCTGTTGTTGTGTTGTTGCTGTGCGGTTTACTACGACGTTCTCTCTGATTTTCACAAACATTATCAACCCCCATCATGTCTCAGAAGCATCTACATCTACAGAACGTGAAGAACCAGTGGCATCTACATCTACAGAACGTGAAGAACCAGTGACATCTACAGAACGCGAAGAATCAGTGGCATCTACATCTACAGAACGTGAAGAACCAGTGGCATCTACATCTACAGAACGTGAAGAACCAGTGGCATCTACAGAACGTGAAGAACCAGTGGCATCTACATCAACAGAACGTGAAGAACCAGTGGCATCTACATCTGCAGGAAGTGAAGAACCAGTGGCATCTACATCTGCAGAACATTAAGATCAGTAGTATCTACATCTGCAGAACATGAAGAACCAGTGCCATCTACATCTGCAGAACATGAAGAACCAGTGGCATCTACATCTGCAGAGCGTGAAGAACCAGTGGCATCTACATCTGTAGAACATGAAGAATCAGTGGGATCTACAGAACATGAAGAAGCAGTTGCATCTACATCTGCAGAACATGAAAATGAAGAACCAGTGAGTAGTTCAGGGTGCAGAATGAATGGTGCAGGGTGCAGGCCATACACAGCCCTGTGCGTGCTGTTGTCCTGCAGCATGGCAGCGATCTGTGCGCGTGCCGGGTGAGTGGCGTTCATCTCAATGGTGTGCTTCTCGCGCGTCACCTCCGACTTCCCCCCCATCTTCGGGTCACTGCGGACACACGGGGACACGGACGAGGCGAGGTGTGGTACGGTCGAGTATGGTCGGTGAGCCACGGTGTAGTATGGCACGCGAAGGTATGGTGCCACGGGTATGGCATGATTTGGCATGTCATGGTACCGTGTGGTATGGCCGTGAAGAGTGCAATAATAAAGCGACGCGTAGCGAAGCATATTACGTACGTATGTTTAACTTCTTTCGCACCAAACGTAACCAACCGTGCTATTCAGAGGTGCGTTAGAGCGCATACTGTCTGACGGGCACGGCCAAGTGTGGCTTGGCGTGGCATGGCAGGGCCTGAGGCAGTGACGTGCGGAGTGAGGGGCGCGCGATGATGGCGGGGCGTGTGGAGTGCCCACCGCTGTATTTTCCAGTAGAAGCGCAAGGTGATGCCGGACGCGTTGCTAAGCAGCTCCTGGATGAGTTTGTTGCGGCTGGGGGGGCTGATCCCCCACACGGCCGTCGAGTTCCCGGCCAGTCGCGCCGTCGTTATGTCCTCTGCCGAGTAGACGGTGATGAACTGCATCGCCGACTGTGCCGGGTAAACCACGCCGCGGTTAGAGCGCTCGCCTCACGCTCGGGACGCAGGTTCACATCCCGCTCGGCCCATCGTCCCTTCAGGGGTTTTAAAGAGTATCAATTTATGGATAGACATCACCATCGTCATCGGTTTCATATTAATAACGCACCTCCTGTGTAGTACATCTCACGGCGCCGTGCCACAGAGGACCCCCAGTGGCAGCTGTCCCTACGTAGCACAAAGTGAAGGCAACGCTTGCCGGCAAGTGCGCATTAGCCTGCCAGCAGGGGACGATGTGTTGCTGCGTGGATTCCCGATTTAGTAATATTGATCAAATTTTGACCAACATATGTCATGGGATCTTTACGTACACTGTGCAGCAGACGGCGCAAGTGTGATGGTGAACACACAGGCCGCAGTATTAACCAGGGAGGCCTCGGTATTAACCAGGGAGGCCTCGGTATTAACCAGGGAGGCCGCAGTATTAACCAGGGAGGCCGCGGTATTAACCAGGGAGGCCGCAGTATTAACAAGGGAGGCCGCGGCATTAACCAGGGAGGCCTCGGGGCTCAACCGCGAACCTCTGCAACGAGCGGCACAATGCACTCGAGGTGGGCCACGCCATTGGCTCACAGCAGTGGTCATGCTATGGATGGACTGATCCCGACGAGGGAATGTGGAATTTCCGCCACTGGATCGGGACCAAACCGGGAGGTGAGTGCTGCCTGGTTGTTGGTTTCTAGAGGGAGACACTTCGACGTCATCCTCGAGGGGCAGCTGGCAAACTTATGGGCACGTAATGGGCACTTCAAAGCCGTTAAACGAGCACCTCTGAGAATCTGGGTTTGAATCCTTGACGGGGCCTGCATGATGAGGCTCGCAGGGAGAGGCTGGGTGTGCCGTACCGCTTGGTTCCCGAATGTGTTGGTGAGTTTCTTGTATTCCGTCTCGGAGAAGCGAACCAGGGACTGCTGCTGGGCACTCATCATGTACAGCGGCTGTGGGAGAGAGACACAGAGATACGCAGAGAAAGATGTGGGCGCTCATCATGTACAGCAGCCGTGAGATACAGCAGCCGTGAGATACAGCAGCCGTGAGACACAGCAGCCGTGAGGCAAAGGAGCCGTGAGATACAGCAGCCGTGAGATACAGCAGCCGTGAGGCACAGAGAGAGAGAGTGACGCGGGCGCTCATCATGTACAGCAGCTGTGAGATTCAGAGGGAACATTTTACATTTATTCAAAAAATTATGAAGGGGAAAGATGACCATTTAACATGGTAGTTTCAGCGACCGGTAAAACGAATCACATTGTGTGCCCCGATGATCCTACAATGCAAATAATCATCATAATGCAAAGTGATGTTACATTCAAACGTATATCCAGCAAAACAAGTGTGAATTGAATCAATCATAAAAGTATAACATACCGTTTTTATGCGTGTATGTTGAACTGCTTTCGCACTGTACGTTGCCAATCTCACTAATCGAGGCGCGGTGTACAGTAAACAAAAAGGCTCTCATGTCGCTGTTGCTGCCACAGCGGCGCAACGGTCGGCGTGCCGAGAGGTCGCAGGTTCCACTTGCCGGCGGGGCCATTGAAACAACGGTGCAGATTTCTGAACCCGAACCCGTGGCCTCAGGGGGCCGTGGCCTCAGAGATCGCTGCGCCCGACTGGGTGCAGGGCGAACGCTTATTTCGTTCCACTGCAGCCCGGTGGCTAGATGGCTTGTGTTAGTAGGCCTAGTGTTGGCATTCAACACCAGGCTCAGGGTTGAGGGCTTATTGTGTCGATGAGGATTAAGGAGACCGGTGAGCAGTTAGGTAACAGAAAAAAATATGAAGGTGGAGCCCTGTAATTCCTTGCTCAAGCCACGGCTGGCTGAAGGAACTCCACCAGAGGGAGCTCTAGAGAGCCACTCAATAAGTTATTTGGTGTACTCTTCCACGCTGCTCAGGCATTTTGGAAGAGGTGGAAGTTCCTAGCGTTCTTCCCCGCTCCTACTAGACATCTGTCCATCGAGCAGTGCTACTGGGTCCACCACAGTGAGTCCATCTGCAGGGCGCGTGCGGTGGGGTAAAGTGTGGGCGTGCTCCCATCGCTTTTGAGACGTCCGGCCAATGTGAAAAATAGTTGGACGAAATACGGCCTTCTGGAGCTCCGTCGAGAGCGGGAGGGCCTTCTGCCAGCGTGGTGCGAGTGAGCCACTGGGAGCTGTGCACTTTGAAATCATCTATGATTTAAAACAAATTTCTTTAAAACTGATTTTCCTGATTAGTTTGTTGTCCTGGCCCCGCAACTCGGATTAGCGTGGTTTGCGAAATACGGTGCGTGAAAGAAGTTCAACATACACACTGACATACATGCAAGAAATTACAGGGCTGCACCTTAAACCTTTTAATCGGTGATCAGACATTGACGGCATCGCGAACGCAAACCACCCCCCAATGCCGTCCGGCGGCCACCACCCCCCCTCCCACGCGCCCAACTCCACCTCGTATCCGCCAAGAGAGAGCGACACGGAGACGTCGATGGGCGGGTTCACGACCCCGGCCACCGACTTGACGAGCGACATGAAGAGCAACGGGAACCACACGATGCAGATGAGGAGGAAGACCATCATGCCACCCATTCCGTACTTCACCATCTTCTTCTTCTTCTGCCCGCGCGGCTGGGGGTACCTCTGTGAGCGCGGGGGGCAAAGGGCAGAGCGGAGCGTGCACGGCAGGGCTCGCACCAACGGCCACATCCGAGCGCGCACGAAATATTTTCGGTTCACGTTCCTTTAATTATTATGATTTTCAATTGCTTTGTTTCACACTAATGTCAGACAGAAGTGTAAATACCGTGTTTTTGTATTTATTACAGTATGTGTGGAACTCTCACAGATAGCAGTGTGACATCACATCATGCCTGATGACAGTCCCTGCAACACGATGCCATAGAACTTACTCGAATGACTTCAGCGGGCACCTGATCCACATTAAGTGGTGGAACTTTCTTTGTCAACCCCGCAAAGGTGTGTCTGCCACGTGGCCACTCCAAACTAAGGATACATAATCGCAATATGCCAACGAGGGCCAAACAAAAACTTGGGACTACGACGGATATTTTGGGCAGTCATTGGCGACCGGGTCGAGGCCGTGGACTGCGTAGGCCAGAGGGGCCGCCGTGATCACGTGTGCCTCAATCCTCTGACATCAGCACGGGGCTCGCTTTACCCTATCGTAACCAAGACCAGACTCTCCCGGTCTAAAAGTACATTTTTCATTCTGCATTATGTTTCATCTGACACCAAAAGAGTTGCGTCAGCACTGCAATATTTACAATGTTATACAATGTTAACGAAGAGCGCGGGGTCGCCCCCCCACCCTGTACTGCGAACGGTGAACCGGCCGATGCAATCGGCGACCCTTGCCCTATCGGGGCACGTCAGGACTAGCGGCTGGCGTGGCCAAGCGAGCCCATTCCGTATGAATCGAAAACGCGCGATCCCCGCACGCCCACGATCCGCTGCGCCCCACCTTCTCGGACTCGCGCCAGCACTTGAGAATGAAGGTGTTGGCATAGATGTCCTCGATGCAGATCCAGCTGGAGAGGCTGAGCGTGGTGTCCGTCCACACCCAGTCCATGATAGCGCGCAGCTCGATCAGGAAGGGTACCAGGCGGAACCTGCTCACGTACGCACGAGGGAGCGGGGCGGGGGAGCGCGTCGACGCTTCCTCCGTGGGTTGCCGCCATCGCGCTGCGCAGCGCTCCGACGCGCGTTGGGGGATCGGGCGGCGCATCGTTCAGAACGATGTCTGACATTTCGCTTCCACGTGCCCAGGAGCCTCTCCAACAACTGCAATGAAGAAGCTCCCGGCGCGCGGAGAAAAACCGCGCGTGAAATCGTGCCGAACGGCGCGGCGTACGAGCCGATTGAGCATTTTTACGTCTAGATTGAAAACTAATTTCTTTCAAACTACTTTTTATGTTTAGTTTGTTGTCCTTTCCCCGTACATCCGATTAGCAGGCTTGGCTACATACGGTGTGAAAGAAGTTAAACGTACGTACATACATCGGGGAGCCAACATTGATGCTCCCCACTTCCCTCCAGCGACGGTGGGAAGGTGGGGGTCACAGGAAGGTCATCTCAGCTCACAGCTGCTACACTGGGAGAGTCGTACAATATGTAGAGACTCATATGATTGACCATAAATCATCAACCATGCTCTATCCACTGCTAGGCCTCATCCTTCATCTCGAAAATACGAGCATCTGTTAGATTGTTTCGTAATCCAGAACGGCCATAAGTATTATAAAGTATAGGGGGGATGATGTTGTTATTGCTTCGTGGTTTAGTGATACAGAAAATCAAAATGTTCATAGGCGAGATAAGACATTTGCACCAGGGTGGTAAAATTATTGAAGCAATAAATGTGGCTATCACCTGCAAGAAGGTTCTTTGGTTCCAAAAAAAATCCAAGCCCTGCCCCCACTGCAGGCCGTACCAACGAGCAAAACGTTTACCTAGGCCATGGTCTCACTGGGCCGTGGCCTCACGGTGCCGTGGCCTCAGGGGGCCGTGGCTTCACGGGGCCGTGGCCTCAAGGGGCCGTGGCCTCAGGGGGCCGTCTCCTCACGGGGCCGTGGCCTCACGGGGCCATGGCCTCAGGGGCCGTGGCCTCAGGGGGCCGTGGCCTCAGGGGCCGTGGCCTCAGGGGGCCGTGGCCTCACGGGGCCGTGGCCTCAGGGGGCCGTGGCCTCAGAGATCGCCGCGCCCGACTGGGTGCAGGGCGAACGCTTATTGCGTTCCACTGCAACCTGGTGGCTAGATGGCTTGTGTTAGTAGGCCAAGTGTTGGCATTCAACACCAGGCTCAGGGTTGAGGGCTTATTGTGTCGATGAGGATTAAGGAGACCGGTGAGCAGTTAGGTAACAGATAAAATATGAAGGTGGAGCCCTGTAATTCCTTGCTCAAGCCACGGCTGGCTGAAGGAACTCCACCAGAGGGAGCTCTAGAGAGCCACTCAATAAGTTATTTGGTGTACTCTTCCACGCTGCTCAGGCATCTTGGAAGAGGTGGACGTTCCTAACGTTCTTCCCCGCTCCTACTAGACATCTGCGAAAAATATATATTTCGCTCCTCGGATTTCTCCACTATAAATACTGATTATGATTACACCACCACACGGGACCTGGGAAACCTACTCACACTGCTGGGTAGACAGAGGCAGGGGTGCGGGGGGGGAGGGGGGGCAGTGGATTTAAGAAACTTGCTCCGATGTTTCAACTGCCGCGTCAGGAGACCAAACCGGTGACCTCCACATTGCCGGCGCTGACCATCACGCCACGGCAGCATCCCGGTGAATGGGCATGAGGTTCTTGGATGCTACGACGAACCGAGACGAGTTCTCTAATTCAGTGCAAAGAGTTTGGCCTAGGGCTAGACTTCCTCGGGGTAGTCGAGGGACGTGGAGGCTAGCTGGGTGCTGGGAGGCGGTGAGTGAAGCGCTCACCCCTGGAACAGAAAGAGGTTCATGTAGTTGTATTTCTTGGTGAGGAAGTTGCCCAGGATGCGGGTGGGGTAGCCGCAGCGGATCTGGTAGGCGGACAGCCCGAAGTACACGCACTTCACAAAGTACCACAGCTGGGCCACTGTGTTCAGGTTGAACTTCCTGCATGCCAGACGCATACAAAACACACAAAGACAAAAGAAAAGATCCCCCCCCCCCCTTTAGCCGTATGGACCGTCGGGACACGCGCTCTTAGCCAGCACCTATTGTAGCCGGGTGCCAGTGGCGACGCTGCCCGTGGCAGCAGCAAGGGTTGGTGGATCACGCACAGATGTCGTGAAACTCCCCTTCTCGTCGAGGAGGAGCCGTACCATGGCTCGCCGCGAGAACGTGGTACGGCTAAAACGTGAACTCCACCGGTTCCGTCTGCATGGGATACAGTGTTGCCCACTCGCTTGGGTGCTCCGGTTGCCTCCCACGTGTGAACACCCATTATTTGACTGCAGAGTTTTTTTTTGGGGGGGGGGGGGGTATTTGGCACCGGCGCACCGGCTGCCTGCGTTCCCGCTTGCCAATGGTTCCTCCTCGTGCCTCTGAGTCGCTCTCTCTCCGAGAGGGAGCGGATACTGTGCGGCACTCTTACAAGCTGAAATCACTGTTATTATTTTTGGATAAGACTGGCATGGTACGCGAGGGTGTGGTTGGGCCAACACCGCACTCTCCAACCTTTGTGTCCCCAGTGCTGATTATTTTTTTATATATTGCACCAGGTACTTGTTTTAAGACTGAGTTGATCTAGAGGAGGCAAAGGACCGGTTGCTGGATTTGTCACGCGGTGTGCTAACCACTATCTCACCACTCCACAAAACACACCCACACACCACACACCACACACACACCACACACATACCACACACACCACACACACACCACGCACACACCACACGCACACACCACAAACACACCACACACACAAATGTGCACGGATCTACAGACATGTATACACAGAAAAGACAACATTTATACATGTGCAGACATACACACACACGAATATATGAATGAGTGTGTAAAGTAATGCACGCTTCTTTACATGTGTAATGAGAGATCGCCATCTAATGGGCGGTAAGGGGTAACTGCACGGCCACCACCGGGTAGCGGGTATCCAATCACAAGCGGGGATATATCTGGGCCAAGGGTAATGGGCGGAGTCAAAGGGAAACGTGCGGGAACCATCGGGAAGTTTCCACGAGGGGGCGTGGCTAGAGGCGGAGCTTAGCTCCGCCGAGAGGAATATAAGCAGGAGCAGGGGAGGACTTGGGAGTCGGTGTATGAAGCCTCGAGTCCGGACCGCGTCACTGGAGAAGCCTCTCCACGTGGCGGAACCCCAGTGAGGCTCGCCTCTCCTTCCGGCACGCCGCCAGCCAGCGGCGGGATTGGGGAGCGAGAGAGAGGCGGACCACAACGGCGGAACAGAGAGAACGGCTCGTCCCCGGCCGTAGAAAGAAGGGAAACATACGGGGAGAGTGGGAGTGAGCTGTGCAAGAATTCTATCAATAAAAGACGCCAGTCAAGATCGTTCATGGAAGTATTAAACATGTGTAATGACTCCGGACTCGAGCCTTAGAGGTTTCTTTTATTGCACGTGTAGTGACATATAATGTGACTACTGTGTTGAGACAGTACGGGTACTGTGAGTTGTCACTGAGGTCGCGTCAGGCCGTGACACCCTGCGTGAACCCGATAGGGCACGTGACTGGACGAAGGGGGGCCAGGGGCCCCCAGGTGGGGGCTTGGTGGTCACGTGGTAAGGGACCCGGACCTTCCCGAAGGATCGGGAAGGGGGGCGCGGCCGAGGGCGGAGCCGGCCACGCCGCAGCAGTTACAAGCGGAGCGTGAAGAGAGAGCTGGGCTGTTCAACTCCGGGAATGAAGAAGACGCCATCAACGGTCCTCGAGTCTCCAATCTTCGTTCGTGACCAGGCAGCCTGTCAACCTGCCCTGGTCACGTTATATAGTATCTCTCCGAGTGTTAGTTAGAATAGGAACGGTGGTCACCACCTTATATATAGTGTTCAAGTTGTCTGTTACGTTGTTAATAAATAGTGTTGCCTCTAAGTTTAAGTGTGCGCCTCAATTGAACCCATTACACACGTAATGTAGTTTAGGACCACGTCGTCATGGGATAATGCCGACGTGGATATCGTATGACCGAGCAGACAGTGACGACGTGAAGATAGTGATGACGTGAAGATAGTGATGACGTGAAGATAGTGATGACGTGAAGATATTGACGATGTGAAGATAGTGACGATGGCCCGAGTCCCTCTTGACAGCCCTGAACATCCCTTCTTGCCCTGCTTTTATCCTCGTGGATTCTCTGGGCGAATTCCCCCCAGCTGTCTCTTTTGGACACTCTGGTGAATTTCCCCACCCAAGATCCTCCAGACTTGCTGGTGCCTAGTCTTCACATCCAGCCTCACTGACACCCTGTCTTCACATCGAGACTTGCTGACACAGTCTTTACACATGTGCTCGCAGATGCATGTCTGTCCATTTCTCCACTTAAAAACCCACAGATTTAACACACAGTTGTGTAACGTTTAAAGGTGTGCTCCAAGGGCGATTATGCAGGCCAAGGCATTCCAATTTCGATGGGCCCTGCACTCCAGAGTTGTACAAAAGTGAACAAGGCCCGGAGTTGGGCCTGTACTTGAGAATTGTTACGTAAGGATGTTACGTTGCCTAGAGAACCTGCACACGGAGTTAATATTCGAGCCAAGGGCAATTGCGTTCAAGGTTTTGAGTATTGTGGAGCGCTAATTTAAAGGCTGTTGTGCAATGTTTAAAGGTTGACAATTTTTGCGTCAGGTTAAGAGTTATCTTGTGAAAGAGGTTCAAAGTTGAGGGGTGCTGTTATGTAGAAATGTCACAGGTTGAAATAAAAACGAATGTAATCTCTTGCCAGGGGTGCACAAAGACAAAGATCCCCCGTGTTGCCTACACAGACTGTAGGGGCAAGTGCTGTGAGCGAGCACCTATTAAGGCCGACACGGCACATGGGGGGGGGGGGGGGGGGGTTGCCAGCACCACGCCCGGCCGTCTACGCCTCCACAATGCTAATGTTTACACACCGCACCGGGTACCCATTTAAAGCTGAATCGACATAGGAGTGACCCAGAACCGGTCGTGATATTCGTCGCTGGCATTAGCCGTAAGCGTGGCTTGAACTCGGGCCGTAGGGTCCGAAGTGCAGTGCGCCAGCCGCTGCGCTACCCCACTCCCAGGGGTGCCACAGGCACAAGGCGCAGCACTCGCCCCACCTTCGTGATGAGCAACTGCCCTGACACAGAAACAACGTGCAGGAGGGTAACGGGTTCAGGAAACAGCTGCCGTGAGGAACAGCAACAAACTCAAAAAAGTTGGTCAACTGCACGTTGTGAACTATGAACTTGCCGATGAAGAGTTGCCGATGAAGAGTTGCTAATGAAGAGTTGCTAATGAAGAGTTGCTGATGAAGAGTTACTGAGGAAGAGTTGCTGATGAAGAGTTTCTGATTGAAGAGTTGCTGATGAAGAGTTGATGATGAAGAGTTGCTGATGAAGAGCTGTTGATGAAGAGTTGCTGATGAAGAGTTGCTGATGAAGAGTTGTTAATGAGGAGTTGTTGATGAAGAGTTGCTAATGAAGAGTTGATAATGAAGAGTTGCTAATGAAGAGTTGCTGATGATGCTCGGAGTCGTTGCGTCGCAATCATTTCAACGTTTGTCGATCCTAGTGTGGGGGTAGGGCTGGGGTAGGAGTGGACATTGTTAGGCATGAGGATCAGGCTCAAGGACGTGGGGGCTGTTGTCGATGAGTGAAAGGCATTCACACGAACTCCACACTGTCGTGGTCGCTGTGTATCACGAAAGCGTCCGTTGTGCAGCACGAGTCCTGGGGTTCCAGGAGTAGGGATGGACTCGGGATCAAAAGGCTTAAGGTCGCCACCCGTGTGCTGCTTTTGCCAGGATCTTCCGCGACGTGAGGACGGCAGTCCTGGTCATCCTCGAAGTCTTCCCAGGACATGAAGAGCCTCGGGTTGCGTAATAATCCACCGCTCAAGACAAGGCTTTTACGCCGCGTAGCTGTCCAGGCTTCCAGTATTCGGAGGCATTCCTCTTTTTTTGTTTCAACCTCAGGGGTAACGACCCCATTGAGGATCGAGGTTTTGGTTGTTGTGGTGGTGGGAGTGCCAACTTGGCACAGTAGGGGGCACAGGTGGTGCATCCGCCAGTCATCTCAGTCAGTCAACCCATGGCACCTTGGTCTGCCAGCGAGCCTTTCACACTTCACGTGGCATCAGCGTGCACCTGGCCTGGCACATGGCGGGTAATATTGGTGGTGGAGGTGGTGGAAGAAGTAGTTGTGGAGGAGGTGGTGGTGGAGGTGGTGGCGGAAGAGGTGGAGGTAATTGTGGTAGTGGTGTAGGTAGTGGTGGTAGTGGTGGAGGTAGCATGGTAGTGGTGGTAGTGGTGGAGGTAGTGGTGGAGTTAGTGGTGGTAGTGGTGGAGGAAGTGGTGGATGTAATGGTGGTGGTAATGGTGGAGGTAGTGGAGGCAGTGGTGGAGGTACTGGTGGAGGTAGTGGTGGAGGTAGTGGAGGTAGTGGTGGAGGTGGTGGAGGTAGTGATGGAGGTAGTGGTGGAGGTAGTGGTGGTCGTAGCGGTGGAGGTAGTGGTGGTAGTGGTGGAGGTAGTGGTGGTGGTCGTGGTAGTGGTGGAGGTAGTGTTGGAGGTAGCGGTAGAGATAGTGGTGGAGGTAGTGGTGGTGGTAGTAGTTCGGCAAAAACAACCCCCTACCTCCTCGTGGTGCCGGGCGGCAATGCTGTGGTGGGCAGTGCCGTGGGGGGAGGGCCAACTGAGTTTGTCTTTCCCCTCATGGCGTTTGTAGCCACCCCAGCGGCGAAATGGGGGCTCTGGACAGGTGCGAGGGGCTGGTAACCCCTCCACCTTCAATTAATTACCACAAAACCACGACGGAAAATTGTAATTAATAAGCTTATGCCAGAGGCACAACACGCCCATGGGCTGGACAACATGCTGTTCCAACATCGGCGCATCCACACAACATCATGGATGCATGCCGGGTCCAAGAAATAATATCTGCTGGACTACGTAGTGACGGAACAGCAGATGCGGGCCCATGTCCTTGACACCAGGACCTATCGTGGAGCTGATCTGCCCACTGACCATCGACTTGTCATCTGTAAGATGCGCCTGCATTTCTTCCACTCCGGTGGTGGATGTACACCCAGGACCCATTCAAACCCTTAGTGGCATGGTCTCAGCTAGCTGATGAATGTTGCAAGCGAAAATTTCATTATCGCTTGCGGCTGGAGTTGGCATCGTCCCCCACTCCTCTTGATGGCGAGGGGAAATGGGCGAGGTTTAGGACTGTGGTTCATGCAGCTGCAATGGCAGCTTTGGGTACACGGTCCAGACCTCCCCAGAGACCCTGGCTGACATAGGAAGTGTTCAAGCTGGCTGAGAAAAAGCGACAGGCCCACTCTCATCGGCTACAGCATCACACGTCAGAGAATGAGGAGGCTTACCGCAGCCTTCACTCGGAGGTTCGGACAGCCATGAGGTGCTGCAAGGATTGGTGGTGGTCGCGGGTTGCTGAGGAGATGGAGTCTGCCTCAATGGCCCGCAATCACAAATCGCTCTTTAATTCCATCAAAAAAGTAACCTGCAGCACCACACCTATTACCATCATTAGGGGAAAGGATGGTGATCCAATCTCCGACCCCCAGGAACAGGTTTGCAGATTTTCTGAGCATTTCTGTGAGGTCCTGGGGGAGGGGAAATCCCTCAGCCTGGAAAATATCGTGGCACAAACTGGGGATGACCCTGCTAGGCTGCAGTGCCTCATATTGGAAGAAGTCACCCCCTGTGAGTGGCTGGCTAAGGTGCCATCTGTTGAGGAAGTACTGAAGGCGATCCAGAGCCTGAGACTAGGAAAGGCACCGGGCAGAGATGATCTCCCAAGTGAAATGCTGAGAGAGGGTGGCGTTTGTGCACAGACTGCCCTACATGCCCACTGGACGGGTTCCACAGGATTGGAAGGATGCCCTGGTGGTCCCCCTCTTTAAGAAGGGGGACCGCACAGACTAACAACTACAGGGGCATCTCACTCCTCAGTGTGCCGGGAAAAGTCCTGGCAAGGAACATTCAACATCGCCTTGCTGGGCACGCTGATGAGAGGCTTGCGGAGCCCCAATGCGGTTTCAGGAAAGGGCGGTCCTGCACAGATGCCATATTTTCTGTCTGTCTGCTACAGCAGAGGTGGAGGGAATTCCAACAAGACCTACATCTCTGCTTTATTGACCCGGTCAAGGCCTATGATACCATCAGTAGGCCTGGGCTCTGTGATGTTCTTCGTGCTTTCGGAGTCCCTAACCCTCTGCTCACGATCATTAAGGACCTTCATGATGGTGAGCGGGCCCGGGTAAAACTACGTGGCCGGGAGTCGGAGCCACTCCATGGTCACCTTGGGGTGCGACAGGGATGCCCTCTGGCTCACACATTATTTAACATCTATTTTGACCACGTAGGTCGTGAAGCCTTCAATAGCTGTAGCAGAGGAATTTCCATCTGGTACAGATACAATGGGAGGCTGATCAATGCCCGGGTGCGGTCAAGGGATGGCTCCCTATTGCTCAACCATGTTATGTATGCCGATGATCTGGTAATTGCTGCTCACTTGGAGGAGTTGGAGGTGCTGCTGCTGAACCTGGAGCTTGCCACGAAGAGGTGGGGACTTACCATCAGCCCCACCAAAACTAAGCACCTGCCTGGGTATTTTGTACTATGGGACACTCCACCCCCACAATTCCCAACTGGTGATAGGGCAGTTGTGGAGAGAGTGGAGAGTTTCCCATACCTGGGCAGTGTGCTCATGACCGGCTCCGGTTTAACAGCAGAGGTCTCAATCCGAATCAGTCAAGCGGCATTATCTTTCATCGGTTGCGTAACGCTGTGTGGAAGCTACCTGGTCTGTCGCTCCGCACAAAGCTTCAGGTCTTCTCGGCCACAGTCATTTGTTCCCTTCTCTATGCTTGCGAAACGTGGATCCCCTAATGGAACATCTTCACCGCTTAGAAACATTTAGGCTGGCCTGCCTACAATCTTTTCTGGGTTTAACCAGGCTGGATTGTGTGAGGAGCCCACAAATCCTTAAAAGATCTGGACAAAGTCCCATCGGTGAGCTCCTCCGGCATGCAAGGCTGCACTGGCTGGGTCATGTAGCCCGCATGCCCAGCCACTGCATGCCTAAACAGCTTTTGTTCGGCCGGATCGAGGGGGCTAAACGGGCGCGGCACGGGCTAGAGAAAAGATGGAGTGACGTGGTACAGGAGGATGTGGAGCTGAGTGGACTTGCCTGTACCAGTGGTGTCAAGATCGGCCTCTGTGGAGGAGGCTCGTGAAGGACGCTACTGGGCAGTTGGAGGCAGTCGCCCTCCAACAACAACGGAGGGCGACGCTCACAACAACGAGCGGAGCACCGGGTGGCTAAAGCACAGCCAGTTGGCACAGTAGGGGGCACAGGTGGTGCATCGTCTCAGCCAGTCGACCTGTGGCACCTGGGTCTGCCCCGTGACCTCCTGCCAGCGGGCGTTCGACACTTCACGTGGCCTCAAGGTGCACATAGCCTGGCACAAGCGTCGTGGTGACGTCACCGCCACTTAGTGGCGAATGGCGGTTGCTTTTGGTAGTGGTAGTGGTGGTAGTAGCAGTGGAGGTAGCGGTGGTGGTGGTGGTAGTGGTGGTAGCGGTGGTGGTAGTGGTGGTAGCGGTGGTGGTCGTGGTGGGCGAGGCACTGGGAGCCGCCGCCGCTGCCGCACCTTTCGGTGACGCCGGGCAGGATGAAGAACATCCAGAAGTGGATGCCGAACACGAGCACGACCTGGAAGATGACCTTGCCGAGCACGGTCTTGCGCAGGTAGAGCGCACGGTCCACCACCATGGTGCTGAACTGAAGCAGCAGCATGACGAGGAAGGCCTGGGGCACCTGGTCCTCGGACAGCGAGGACGCGATGTCCGCAGCCGCCGAGTGTTTCTGGGGAGGAAGTCAGACCGGCGATACTCACTCGCCAATACCAACAACGACAGCCGCCATTCGCCGCTAAGTGGCGGCGATGTCACCACGGCGCCTGTGCCAGGCCAGGTGCACTTTGGGGCCACGTGAAAGTGTCGAAGGCTCGCTGACAGGAGGTCACGGGACAGGTGCCATGGGCTGACTGAGATTACTGGCAGTCGCACCAGCTGTGCCCCCTACTGTGCCAACTTGCTGCATTTTACTCGCCCGGCGCTCCGCTCATTGTTGTGAGCGTCGCTCCTCTGCCCTCTGTTTGTTGGAGGGCGACTGCCTCCAACTGCCCAGTAGCGTCCTTCACGAGCCTCCTCCACAGAGGTCGATCTTGACACCGCTGGTACCAGTCATCGGCAAGTCCACTCAGCTCCACGTCCTCCTGTACCACATCCCTCCATCTCTTCTCTAGCCCGTGCCACGCCCGTTTAGTCCCCTCTCTCCTGCCAAAGAGAAGCTGCTTGGGCATGCTTACAGGCATTCTACCCATTTACAGTTGTACCCCGATTTACATCTCCCCACGTCGTTTCACAAACACGTCGTCACTTTAGTATTAATACCACCGCGACCCAATTTGCTTCGCCTCAACCTCACACACCCACGTGGCTGACAGCGTCGTCCATCCTCTGTCGTTATCTGTCGCCTCTCAGCCTTTGCCTCCACCGACCCTGCACACCAACTACTGTTTGTCGTGCATCAACAAATGTATTGTAGAGTGCAATATAATATTTATATACAGTATCTTGGAGATTTTTTTTAAAGTGTACTCTATCTTATTGTACCCTGTATAATTTGTCTTAGGGTTTATTGCTGTACACTAGTGTTGCATTTTTAGTAATTTAATGTGACGTTGTGGGTACGTCTGGGATGAAGATGCACTCATTAACACAGTTCCATCGTTCCCTCCATTGCATTTGCTTCGCTCTCGTGGAAAATGTTTTTTGATTGACGTCGTTTCGATATTTGTCGCTGCACCTTCAAGGAACACATCCCCGGCCTAACCCGGGATTATTTCTGGACCTCTTGTAGTCCCACAATCCACAGAGAGCACACAAAGGTCTTTAGTTGGCTTACTCTGAGAGGACTGAGGGGTTTAGTGGCGGTGCAGGGGTTAGGGCACCGCGTGCTACAAACCATGGCAACCCGAGTTCGATTCCCGGCCACGGCTAACATCGGTGGTGAACAATATCTGATTCGATCTTGGGCACTTTCTTCAACAGCCCAGCGCTGACCAGTCAAACAACCCTCAGCCGTTAATTGACAAAGAGCTGTCCGTCATCATGAGCCGGGTTAGGGGTGGCGGACGCCTGCAGCCCAGCACGAGTGGAGGCGAGAGTTGGCGGATCGCCACAAATGTTGCGAAACTCCTTTCCTGGCCCGCCAGGAGACGGCGGTACAGCAGAACTGTGGCTCCCCACGTGGCCGCCCTTCCCTCCGATCTGTCGCTCCTCTCACCTCCGAGTCGCTCGCTCTACGAGAGCGACGAGCGAATACTGTGCGCTACGCCGGGTTATAAGTTGACGTTATTACTTTTGTTGCCACTATTCACGAGAGAGGGGTTTACGTTCACGGTTTAACACGAAGCCCCCACCCCCCCACAATGCGCCACGCTGATCCTGGTTCATCACGCGAACTCCGCGCCAGCGAGTGTCACGGTGCGCAGAGGAGTGGGATGCGGACCCCGAACGCCCAGTATCCGAAGACGATGATGATGAAGTCGACGACGTCGGCCATGAACATGAGGGCGTAGACGTCCGTCACGGGGCTGAAGTCCGGGTGGATGAGGTCGTAGAAGAACTGGCGGATGGGGCGGTACACCTGCAGCACTCTGGGTGCACCACGCACACACAGTGCAGCGGTGAGACGGGGGCGACTGTGCGGACGGTCACTCACGTCACTAACGTCACTCGTTCATGTCCCTCACTCACTCCCCTCGCTCACTCACTCACTTACTCACTCAATCGCTCACTCTCCCTCACTCACTCACTCTCTCGCTCACGTCACTCACATCACTCACTCACTCACGTCCCTCACTCACTCACTCTCACTCACGTCATTCACTCAGTCACTCCCGTCACTCACTCAGTCACTCACTCACTCACTCACGTCACTCACTCACTCACGTCACTCACTCCCGTCACTCACTCACTCATTCCTGTCACTCACTCCCGTCACTCACTCACGTCACTCACTCCCGTCACTCACTCCCGTCACTCACTCACTCACTCACTCACGTCACTCACTCACTCCCGTCACTCACTCACTCACTCCTGTCACTCACTCCCGTCACTCACTCACTCACTCCCGTCACTCACTCGCGTCACTCACGTCACTCACGTGAGTAAGTGACATGAGTGAGTGAATTCACGGACTCCGCAGTGGGCATCATGTTTTTTATGCAACTCTACGAAATGGGAAGTAATCGACGATCACGTGCACGATTCAACGTGGGTATCCTGAGCTGAGCAATGGGTTTCAATCGATGACTCGAAGACTCGCGGCATCCCTACCGAGAACGACAGCGTTCCCCTGTGCTGCACCAGACTCACGGCTCGTGGATCCAGCGTCAGAAGCCATACAACTCCACCCCAGGATTTGCATGCTCAGGTGAGTGTAGCCCTGAGATGGACTTACTCGTGCCACCGCTGGCAAAAGCGCCTCCACTCGATGGGGCTCAGAAGTGCCCGTCTACTCATGGAGGGTATTTGGCCTACTCTTCCATGCTGGACAAATGTCTTGGAAGAGGACAGTACCCACACTTTTTCCCACCAAACGTAGGCAGCCTACCGATTAACCGGAGTCGTCAGTGCGTGCCGGTGCTTTAGCCAAGTGGCCGAAACGCCACAGCAGTGGCTTCGCCGACTTTTATATTTGCACTTGTTAATGAATATTAAAAACCCAACAAAGTGTCCATGGAGGGCAGCAGGGCTGCTTCCCAGAGAGGGAGCTACGCTTGGGACGTTGGGAAGAGTCGTCAAAGGAAGCATAAGGCGGTGACACTGTGACGTTGTCGGTGATGCGATGATGAGGAGGAGGAGGTGGAGGAGGTGACGGCGCTGCAGACCGGGCAATGACGAAGTTGCGACACCGCATGGCCAGCTCCTGCGCCTTCATCATCAGCAGCTCCTTCCGGGTGCGCGGGGCCGGCGGGGTCGGCATTCTGCTGCCCTTCCGGCTGCTGCCCTTCCGGCTGCTCCCTGCGACCCGGCCGGCGGGGGAGGGGGGGGGGAGGGGGGGTGCGAGACGGGAAACGGGGGGCGCTCCGATTGCACGCCACTCGACTTGTTCGCGTTCTCACTGCGCAGCTGGGTGGACAATCACGAGGGGTAATGTCGGCATTTTATTTTTGCCTCGACGCGTGGCGCCCTTTCCTGGCACAAATCTGCCACCCAAAGAAGCCAACTCGCACATTGCCCCCAATTAGAGACCGGCTCTGGGAAATGACTTGACTGGGGAGCATCAGTTTTAGCCGGGGGTCACGTTCCTGGAAAAACACGACTTAAGCTGATTCGACGTTGTGTGATCAGCTATTTTCCATAAAAAACGAACTACAATACAGGAGATGCATTCCGGCACTCCAATACAATGTAAAGTCTTCATAAATCACAAATTATACGATTTTATGAGGAAGATTAATGCTAAATAGAGGAAAGTAAGTACAATTTATATTTACACACACATTTAAAAAACAATATTACAGAAATCAATAAAATAAATACTTAATAGGTACTTATAGTTCCATAGGTGGTGGAGAGGCAAGTGGTAGAGGCCTACATGGTAACATGGGCGAATAACAACAACAAACGACGCAGCATAGTACCACTACACCACTCAAAGTAGCCCGTCCGCCATGCAAGAGCAGCGCACAGCACGAAAACACGACTTAGTGAGCGGTCATCGAGCAACTCACCAGCGATAATAAACAAATTTGGCGACGGCGTAAAACCGATAATACTGCCCCCCTATTTGGCAACGACATGAAAGCGAGAAGACATAAACCCATCGTTGCCACCGAGCCACAGGATATGGCGGTGCATCGTCTCGCGAGCTCTGACAGGTGCCAGTCGCACGGCAACCAAACAGAACGCGTCCGAGCCACGCTAAGGGCCACCCACGTCACGGCAAAACTCTCCGCGCGGCCCTCGGGGGCCGGGCTGAGACGATCAGTTGTCAAAGAGGCGCGCCCGTGGTGGTCGGTCCGCGTCGGACGGCGAACGAGGCGACGCCGTCGGCCCGCGCCGGAGTCTCACCTGGCCGCGAGCTGTGGCCCGACAGCCGAGAGATCCCCGAACTCTTGCGCCGGTGGCCGCCCGGGTGGCGGCCGGCGCCGCCCGGCACCGGGCCGCTCGGCACGGCCAGCAGAGGGCCGGACGGAACGGCGGGTGGCCCCGAGACGGCCGGCGGGCCCGGAGAGGGCGGCCCCGCGACGGAGACGGAGGGGGCGGGCTCCGCGCTGGCCCCGCGGGGCCGCTCACCGAGCGGGCGAGCCGCCTCTTGGCACGACGGCTTGCGGCTGCCGGGCGCCGCCGGGGAGCCCTCCCCGCCGCCGACGCTCGCCTCGTCGCCCGGGGTTGCTCGCTCCTCCTCGGCGTCGTCCCAAAGGCCGTAGCACTGAGCGCCGTCATCGAGTAGCACGCGCGCGCACACGCACACACACACACACGCACACACACACACACACGCGCACGCACACGCACGTGCACGCACCGGCAAGCTCCGTTAGCGAGCACCGATTAAAGGACGGTGAGGCCAGCACCACGTCCGGCCGCCTACGTCTCACAAGTGCTGATGTTCACGCACCGTACCAGGTGCTCATTTAAGGCCGACTTGACCTAGGCGAGGCCCAGGACCAATTCAGATATTTCGTCACCGATGTTAACCGTGAGCGGGAATCGAACTCGGGACGCCGGGTTCGCGGTGCGGTGCGCTGGCCGCTCCAACGCAGCTCCCCGCAACGCGTGCAGTCACGTACGCACAGACGCGCGTGTGCACACACACGTACGTCTGTACGTACGTGCGTGTGCACACACACACGTACGTCTGTACGTACGTACGTGTGCACACACACACACGTACGCACCTTGAGGATGGAGCGGTGGAAAAAGAGCACGAGCAGCTGCACGAGGTCGTAGTAAACGTATCCCTCCTTCTTCTCCACGCCGATGATGGTCGCCGGGTCGAAGGGCTTGTCCAGGCTCAGGGCAAGCCTCACCATCGTGTTCCAGGGGAAGAAGCCGAATTGGAAGAAGTATTTGATGACCACCGTCACCTGTACACACGCGGACAGGGCCGGCCACCGCGTTCCCACACCGCACACAGCAGCGGGCGCGGGCGCCGTGGCGGTGAGATGTTATCTCCCTCGCCTGGTATGCAGGAAGTCATGGGTTCGATCCCGACTCTGATGCCTGTTGTATATTTGGCGGTCGTGTGGATATTTCTCTGGGTCTTCCGGTTTTCCCCTCTACATTTAGAATCAAAGTGCATTTAGATTATTTGGCTGCTCGTAAAAAATCCCACGTGTGATGAGCCACTTCGTTGAGCTATCATTTGTGGCCAGGTGGCTTCTGATAAAGAGCTAATAGCTCAGTTGGCCTTACCTGGTAAATAAAATTGTTTCGTTTATAGTTTAGTTTAGGAACAATGGCCTTGTTAGAAGAGTGCTGAGCCAGCTTGACCCAGGTTGCCTGGAGTCTAGGTTAGACTCCAGGCAGTCGGCTGACACTGAACCAGACTCTCACGGGTTGTGAAATCGCTTTGGTTCGTATTGTTTGTGCCGCGTCTTCCCGCACGCGGGCACGCACCTCGGTGTACACGATAGCCGTCATCCAGAAACGCTTGCTGGGCCGCGGCACAGACAGCATGGCCCACAGGAAGATGAGGATGGGCAGCACCAGGGTGATGCTGGAGGCCGAGATCATGTGGTTGAGGATGATGATGAAGTAGCACATCATCTCGGAGCGCGCCACCACGGTGTTGTAGAGCGCGAAGAAGAGCTTGAGCAGCCGCGTCTGCTCCGCGTAGAAGCGGTCCGAGTCGTCGAGGTCGTCGTCCTCAAAGAGCCTGTGCACGACGAGACACCGCACGTAGCACGCGGGAACGTCGTCACCCGCACGACGAGACACCGCACGTAGCACGCGGGAACGTCGTCGACGCAATCACCATCAAAACGTCACGGTATTCAAATTGTAAATGTTGTTGTGGGTTTACTCTCCAACACACCGGTGTGTGGAACTAGGAACGAATTGGTACGTTTTGTTTAACGTGACAAACCTTACCGATTGGCTGTCTGGTGGTGGTGTTGGGTTTAATGACACATTCATATTTACGCGACCTTATCCAAAAAAAAACCCCTTCATTATGGATTAGAGACAGCATCGACACGAGAGAGCATCGATCTATTAACATAAAAATCTAAAAATATTAACGAGAGACACCATTAACACCAGACACAGACAGTCTCCGAATTACGAAAGACCCAACTTACGAAAATCCAACATTACGGATAAGCTCCCATAAATCATGTAAAAAATAATTAAAAACTGTATGCGCAAATGTTTACATTAGTTATGTAACCGCAAATAGTGCAGCGTGGTGAGGTTGCGGAAGAATACCGCGGAGCGAGGCGTAAGGTGAATGGAATTTTTCGCAGCGTTACGTAATTATCTTTCCTCTTGTAGCATGACGTAATTGTTCATCTTCTTGGTTCTTTCGGTAAATTCACGTAGGAGGGAAATAATAAAATAATAAAAATAAAACATAATAAAATTCTTACGACGTGCCGGCCACAACACAGGCAGCCGTCCTCAGGTGAAGAAACAGAACTGTCGGAAAGACAGCGCTCCAATGAACACTGCTAAGCATTGAAGTAGCTGTGTTAATGTGAGAGATTAGCAGGATGTTAAAGTCAGAAATTAGCTTGTGTTGTGGCCGAAACGTCGTGAGAATTTTATTTTATTGTTTTATTTTTATTATTTTTATTATTTCCCTCCTACGTGGTGACTTAACCGAAAGAACCAAGAAGATGAATCCCTGCAGTCACGAAAGCTTTAAATCAAAACGAAATGTTATTGTTTATTTTATTTTCTTAGAACTATGTTTCTCTTGTATGCACTTAACACAATTACACTTCGATTGCTCATGGTCTCAGGCAACAGCAATCGGAGGAGTGCAGAGCGTATGTACAGCGATACGATACAGGTTAGCGATAGAGAACGGAAGACAGCGCAATACGGTACTGAGAGAAAACGAATGAGTGGTTGGGTAGGCGAGCCACAATTATTTCCGGCTATGGGATTTTATCGTTGATTTTGGGAGGAAATTGTAAAGTTTACGAAAATTCGGGTTACTGATCGTTCTCAGGAACCTAACCCTTCCGTAACCCGGGGACTGCCTGTACATCATCAGTGTGAGAAGCATCACCAACTCTAGAGATTGAATGAAACCGTAAACCACGCGGCATGCCACAAATCAAAGTACCCTGGGATCACGAAACTCGCGCTGCATTACCCAGTGGTGGAGACAGGGGGGTTGGGGCGAGGTGGGGAGAGGGGGGGGCAAGGGGGGGGTGGGGGCGAGGTGGGGGGCAAGGGGGGGCGAGGTGGGGGTTGGGGCGAGGTGGGGAGAGGGGGGGGGCAAGGGGCGGCGAGGTGGGGGGCACCTGTTGAGCAGCAGCTCGCTGGCCGTGTGCTGGTGGGACAGCGCCATGCCGGGCGCGTCCCCGCCCTGCACCGACGGCAGGCTCTTGGGGGGGTCGCCCAAATCCACTGCCGCCGCCTCCTTCGGCGCCGGCGATTTCCGCAGGACGACAACTCCGGCCTCCGGCAGCGAGTCCAGGCTGGCGGCCTTGCTGTAGGTGGGCGGCGCCTCATTGATGCCGCGTGGGAACTCGGCGGGGCTCTCGTCCTCCGCCTCGAACTCCACGTCGTCGCTCGTCGCCCCCTCGCCGGTCGCGCAGCCGAAGTCGGACGTCCCGGTCGCTCCCGCCGCCCCCCGACGACGGAGCCGCTCCCCCTCCTCCCCCTCCTCCTCCCCGTCGTCGTCCTCCCCATCGTCGTCGTCGTCTCCGTCGCGGCGGCGCCGGCGGTCCCGGCCGGGATGGCGCCGTCCCCGCGCGCCGCCGCGCGCCGCCGCCGCCTCCTCCTCGTCGGACGCCTCCTCGATGGTGTCAGCGGTTCCCTGGCGCGACGCCAGCGTCGTCACCTGCGTGGCCTCGCTGCACGCGTGGCACACGGGAAGCGCGGCCCGCGTGAGGCACGGCACGCTGCCGGGGCCCCGGCGGCGCCGTCGGGGTGCCCATCCGAGCGGCGGCGTTGCCATCCTGGCGCCGGGCCTCCTCGTCTGGTCGTCTTCGGACGGTTTTCTGCATTTGTTTGGTATTGCTTTAATGCCTCGTTGCATTTCATTCGAAACGTTCAAAGGGGACCCCTCCTTAGTGGGCAGCTGTCCCTGCGTTTAGATTATTTGACTGCTATAAATGTCCACATGATGATAAGCAACTTTGCTGAGATGTAATTTGTGGCCAGGTCACTTCTGAAAAAGTGGGCCTTACTTGGTAAGATAAAAATAGTTTCGTGTAATTTGTATTTTAAGTGATTTATTACCTTTCCTATACTTTGCACTCCTATCGTGCTTTTGTACTGTTTGTTGTTGTAACGTTCTTACCCGCCCCTACTGGACATCTGTGAAAAAGAGCTTTATAGCTCATCGGATTCATCCTCCAATTTCAATAAATATTCTGATTCTGATTCAGCACGAGCCTGCATGTGGGTATTGATCATCCAGCAGGGTACAATGATTTATATGTGGGATCCCAATTGAGTATTTGCCACTATAGCTTAACTGCAAGTGGAAACTAAACAACAACAAAACACAATTCGTAAACAATAACTGCAAGGCAATCTATGAACGGAACTCGCTATAATAGTTGCAACTGTGCATTCATGAGAGACGAACAGGCATTTCAAAACGGCCATGGGTGAAAGCGGAAAAGACACGACAGAAAATAATAATATTTGATCAAATCAGCTGAAGACGAAGGGAAGGGCAAGTGAAGGTTTACGAAGGCACAGCAGCAGATGGGGTCAGGACATTTGACGCAGCAGCTGCGAGACAGGGAGCACGACACCGCAGGGAAGGCTAGGAGCTCTGGCAGGCAAGCAGGCAGGACGTCGGGATGGGCGAGCGTAAAAATAAAAGTAAACGTTCGCGTGCTTCCGGGGTGCTCAGGAGGTGTCTTCGGAGCAGGCGGGGAGACAGGAGACGGAGCGGCCGGGGACGAGGCTGCGAGGTGCGTGACAGGAGCCAACGCTGAAGCTGCCCGTGGGAGCTGGCACGTGGCTGGTGCAAGGTGCTTGGACGCGACAAAGAGGCGGTGTTAATTTTCTCTGACTTTTTTTTAGCATTTTTGTAATTTGGTCATTTTGTGTCAATGTTGTCCCACTCCCAGCCCCGGCCGCAGCCTGGCAACAAAGCGCATCCGGCGAGTTTCCGTCGTCACGCTCCTCCTACGAAGCTCCACGACGACACCACAGGCTTTCGTTGCTCTTGGTGCTTAGCGTAAAGACTTTCGCGAAATCACAAATGCCCCAGCGAATTTCAATTTACTGGGCACCAAAGAACACAGCCCTATCGGTTGCAAGCGGAGACCATTAACACCGGTGCCAGGTGGCGTCGCCACGGGGTAGAGAGGAAGTGGGGGGGGGAGGTTGAGGGGGCTCCTCCGTGGGCATCGCCGGGCGGCCGGGCACCACCACCTCTGCATCTGGCTGGAGCTGTCGAGTGAGGACGACTGCGAGTCGTCCACGTGGATGGAGCGGCGTAGGCGCGGGCGAAACCGCTCGCCCGGCGTGCCCGGCGTGCCTGGCGTGCCCGGCGTGCCCGGCGTGCCCGGCGTGCCCGGCGTGCCCGGCGTGATCGGCGTGATCGGCGTGGCCGGCGTGGCCGGCGTGGCCGGCGCGGTCGCGACGGTGGCGGCGGTGCCAGGAGCCGTGTCCTCTCCGGCCGAGTCGAGCGTGTTCTGCTGCGACCACAGCGTCGTGGCCTCCGTCACGCAGCTTCCGCGCAGGAGAGAGGGGGGCGGCCGCGGCAGGTGGGGGTGGGGGGGTCATCGAGAGGTCACCCGAAGTCAGTGAAAGGGTCGATTTAGCTGGTGAAGGGCCTGTGCAGCTCAGCTCACGGCCAAATGGCATTTGAAGCCACGGCCACGTGACTTTCGATTAACGCAGGGAAGCCTCAGTAGCGAGTCTCAAGGCTGTAGGGGGCGATGCTGCTGCTGCTGCGTGATCACAATTGAGTGATTTGCAGGTACATTTTGAGCATCGGGATGTTTTGCCGTATACCAGTGACATTGTGTTTGTTTGCTTTTAGCTCTGGGAGGAAAACCAGAGCACCCAGAGGAAACCCATGCAGAACAGGGAAGAAAATATTCACTCCACACAGAAAGGCACCCGGGTTGGGAGGTGAACCCAGGCACGTCTTGCTGCGAGTCACGAGCGTGACCAGCGCCGTGGTGCTCTGGCGATGTCCTGGGACCGAGGAATGACGACAGTGACGTCAACGGAGCGCTCGCGTGGCGTCTCTCGCTCGAGCTCAGCATGACCCCACCTGGCCAGGGTCCTCTGTAGGCAACGGGACATTGGCAGCAGAGGCAGCGTTCCTCGTGCCTGCCCGCTCACATGAGCGCCCGTCATCCACGGATCCCTGTAGCCTGCATCGTCCTGCCTGTCTCTTCCCTCGATCTGCTTAACACGTCCCTTCCCTTCGACCCCCTCACACTCCGAGTGACGTTGCGTCTCGTCTCTCTCCGTGTGTGTTCGCCCATGCCCGATAACTGCTCGTTGCCCACGCGTGCTCGCGATGAAATCATTTACAGAAAGAAAAAAAAAAGGATTTAAAAAAAGAGGACAATGATGGAAAGGAGCGAAGAACGATAACGGTCACACCGCACAGCTCTCTGGCGTGTTTTGGGCAGAGCGAAACGTCGGACATCGTGCCGAACAACACGCGGCAACAAACCCAACAACACCCCGGAGAGCCGTGGAGCAGCAGCACCATGACCGAGAAGACCCACGCAGCGGTGTGACTCGTAAACGACTTGGAAAGCCGCCACGAAGATGCTACGGACGCCGACAGACAGAGAGAGAGAGGGAGGAGGACACGGCCAGGGTCCGGACACCCTGGGCCGCCAAGTTGACTGTGGGCACCTGCAGGGGCTGCTGTCCGACATGAGCACCGAGTCCTGGCTGGAGGCGGCTCCACGGAGCCGCGTGGGCCTGGCTGCCCTCTCGCGGGCCTGGCTCCCCTCGCCCCGACGAGGCCCTCGCCCCGAGCTTGGGCCGCTCTCGTCCACCGACGCCTCGTCCTCCGAGCGGTTCATCTTGGTGTGGTAGTAGCTCATGATGCTCTCCTTGGAGGGAACGTTCCCCTGCGCACACCGGGCACGCGCGTTACGTATGTAAGCGTGTGCTGAACTTCCTTCGCACCGTACGTAGCCGACCGTGCTAAATGGCACGCGCACGTACAAGTGGCTAACAGCATTCGCCAATCATAACCCCTCATGCGTCAAGTCGGTCTGAATAGGTGCTTGCGAACAGCATTCGGCCCGACAGCCTAAAAGGATGAACGGGTGATGTGTTTGTCGGGAGGTTGGTGAAGCTATGTGGGGGAGGTATGTGGGGGGGTAGCGGTGGTGTAGCGGTCAGCGCACTGCGCTATGAACCTAGCGACCCGGGGTTCGATTCCCGCTCACCAGCGACGTGTGTAAACATCGCCACTCGCGAGACAAAGGCATGGTGGCTGGCCACCCGCCCCCTCGGCTTTCATAGGTGCTCACAGACAGCACTTGTCCCAACAGTGAGTTCAGGCTATACGCCTTTTTGGAAGGTATGTAGATACATGTATAGACAAGAGAGAGTTAAGTTCACGCGGATCTGTCAGGGTGCTTAATTCCACGTGCGACACACCACATCCAGTATACTTCTCCGTGTGGCTGAGTCATGTACCTCCTCCAGTCTTTATTTTATTGAATACAGAGCTGCTATGCAGAGGCTCGAAGGCCCAACACGTTAAAAGGGCAGCAACAAACAGCACGACCGCAGTTGTCACAGGTAAGAGTGCAACACGTTTCTTGAGCAAGGTGACTATGAAGCACTGTGGGGAAAAGAATCGTGGAGCAGTGCGAGGGAGAAACAGAAAGGGAAGCGTTGTGACCTGCGGCGTGGTGAACAGACGCGGCGTGGTGAATGGACGTGGCGTGGTGGCCGGACGTGGCGTGGTGAATGGACGTGGCGTGGTGGCCGGACGTGGCGTGGTGAATGGACGTGGCGTGGTGGCCGGACGTGGCGTGGTGAATGGACGTGGCGTGGTGGCCGGACGCGGCGTGGTGAACGGACACGGTGTGGTGAACGGACACGGTGTGGTGAACGGACACGGTGTGGTGAATGGACACGGTGTGGTGAACGGACACGGTGTGGTGAACGGACACGGTGTGGTGAATGGACACGGTGTGGTGAACGGACGCGGTGTGGTGAACGGACACGGTGTGGTGAACGGACACGGTGTGGTGAACGGACGCGGTGTGGTGAACGGACACGGCGTGGTGAACGGAGACGGCGTTGTGACCTGCGGCGTAGTGAACGGACGCGGCGTGGTGGCGGTGACTTTGAGTGCTCGCCGCTCGGGTACCTTCTTGACCTCGCGCGACAGCATGCAGCGCTCGATGCGCAGCACGGTGGAGATGTTGGCGTACTCGCGCGACACCGCGTTAAGCCACTCGACGAAGGAGTCGAGGAAGGCGAGGGACAGCACGTAGGTGAACTTGACGATGTAGAGCGCCCGCCGCACCACGCTGTCTACGGTCACCCGCGGCAACACGACCTCGCCGCGTCACAACGGTGCGACCCCAGTCGCGCACATACACGCCACACACACGCATACATACACGCCACACACATGCCATACATACACGCCACACACACGCATACACACACGCCACACACACGCATACATACACGCCACACACACGCATACACACACGCCACACACACGCATACACACACGCCACACACACGCATACACACACGCCACACACACGCATACATACACGCCACACACATACACGTCACACACACGCATACATACATGCCACACACATACATGCCACACACACATAGATGCCACATACATATGCCACACACACACATACTTGTCACACACATATGCCACACATACACGCCACACACACGCATAAAGACATGCCGCACACATACATGCCACACACACTTAGATGCCACACACACATACATGCATGTGTAGTGTAGTTCTCCTTGACGCCGATGAGTATTACGAAACCAGATGGAGACCAGATCTTTACTCCGGGCTGCTTGCCGTTTATTCACTTGTGCTCTCTCTTCACTCTCCCTCCACTCCACACTTCCACCCGTGGTGGGTGCACGCTACACCCCATCCCTTCACCCCTTCCTCAACTACCGTGTCAGGGCTACCCCTCGGTCTCCCCTCTCGTCTTCTCCAGGCGGGAGGTCAACCCACACCGCCTGAGAGCGAGGTCCGACCTCATCAGCCCGTAGCCCCCCCTTTTCTCTCTCTCTCTCTCTGCCCGGGACGTCTTCCTTCCTCTCTCCCCCTCTCTCTCCAGAGGCCCCCCCTCTAGATCCCCCCTGCCCGGGGCCCCTCCCTTTCGCCAGCTCCCCCCTTGGCGGACGTCTAACGCCCCCTCTCCCATCATGCCTCGACCTTCCGCGACTCCTCCCTTGGCCTGCACCTCTTCACGCGCTCGCCCCTCGTTGGGGACTCGTGGAATTCACATGGTACACACACACACACTTACATGCCAAACACATACATGCCACATACATACCACAAACACATGCATACATGCCACACACAGGCAAAACATACATACCACACATACATGCCACACAGTCATGCCACACACATACATGCCACACTCACACATACATGCCACAAACAAACATACATACATGGCACACACACACACATATATACAGGCCACACACATGCATGCATACATGCCACATACACACGTATATGCCACACACACGCACACATACATGTCACACACACGCCACACATACATGCCACACACACATACATGCAAGGGCTACACACACGATACGTTGATATCCATGAGTTGGGATCCCCTCTGACTACTCATTGGTTTTGTCGGTAAAGTCACATATGTAGAAATACAATAAAATTATATTAAAACAAAAAAACAATCACGACGTTTCGATCACAACGCAAGCGATCTTCATCAGGTGTCAAGAGCAAATCACGGAGGTAAATACAACAAAAAAATGAGAGACGAGAATTCAACAAACCTGAAAAAACATTATGTGAAGCACATCCAGTCAGGCCAACAACAAAGTTAGACACTTCCTGGCGGACCACGAATTTCAGAAGAGTGTTAAATTTCGTGTTCAACCTTTGGATTGCACATACCAGCAAGATAGAATGAAAAATACGAGGTACACGGTCAGTAGAAATACATATACAAGTCCACCAAGAGGTAAGGAGGGAGGAAAGACGGACAGGGAGGCAGAGAGAGAGGTGGGGGGGCGGAGGGATGAACAGAAGCTTAAATAGGAAATACGGTTGGAGGGGGGTAGGGGCCAGAGCGAGAGCGGCAGCTCAAACACGCACATCTTACACATACAAAACGGCAGCTCAAAAAATTACCACCTCTTGTAAATACAAAACGGCAGCTCAAAAAAAATTCTCGTCTCTCATCTTTTTGTTGTATTTACCTCTGTGATTTGTTCTTGACACCTGATGAAGATCGCTTGCGTTGTGATCAAAACATCGTGATTGTTTTTCGTTTTAATATAATTTATTGTATTTCTACATACGTGACTTTACCGAAAAAAAAACAATGAGTAATTTTATGCAGTCACGAAAGCTTAATACTTTATTATCACACTTCTACGGGGAAGTTACCGTTGTAATTATGTGTAAGATGTACCCTTTTTTGAGCTGCCGTTTTGTATTTACAAGAGGTGGTAATTTTTTGAGCTGCCGTTTTGTATTTACAAGAGGTGGTCCTTTTTTGAGCTCACGTTTTGTACGTGTAAGATGTGTGTTTGAGCTGCCGCTCTCGCTCTGGCCCCTCCCCCCCTCCAACCGTATTTCCTATTTAAGCTTCTGTTCATCCCCCCCCCCTCTCTATCTGCCTCCCTGTCCGTCTTTCCTCCCTCCTTACCTCTTGGTGGACTTGTATATGTATTTCTACTGACCGTGTACCTCGTATTTTTCATTCTATCTATGCTGGTATGTGCAATCCAAAGGTTGAACACGAAATTTAACACTCTTCTGAAATTCCTGGTCCGCCAGGAAGTGTCTAACTGTGTTGTTGGCCTGACTGGATGTGCTTCACATGTTTTTTCAGGTTTGTTGAATTCTCGTCTCTCATCTTTTTGTTGTATTTACCGCCGTGATTTGTTCTTGACACCTGACGAAGATCGCTTGCGTTGTGATCGAAACGTCGTGATTGTTTTTTGTTTTAATATAATTTTATTGTATTTCTACATACGTGACTTTACCGAAAAAAACAATGAGTAATTTTATGCAGTCACGAAAGCTTTAATACTTTATTATCCCCTCTGACTGTGCAATAAGTGCCGGATCCCCTCTCACCCGGGCCCTCCTCCTCCTCCCCCTGGGTCTCGTCAGCAGGTGATGTTCCATCGTCCTCTTCGGGGATGTCCACCCTCACGTCGGTTGCTCCTTAACACATCATGCACCGCGTGCCAACTGTTAAACCATCGCAACGCCATCGCACAAAGACCCCCCGCATAGCCTTTAACAGACTGTTGGGGCAAGTGCTGTTAGCGAGCACCCGCGAAGGCCGGAACGATACACGAGGGGGTGGGTGGCCAGCACTGCGCCCGACCGCCTTTGTCTCCCTCGTGATGATGTTTACACACCGCACCAGGTACTCATTTGAGGCTGAGTCGACCTAGGGGAGGCCCAGGACCGGTTCAGATAATCCTCACCGGTGTTGGCCGTGAATCGAACTTGGTTCGCTGGGATCGTAGCGCAGCGTAGTGCTAACCGCTACACTACCACTCCCCACTCACACACACACAGCCCACAAATTGCATAAAACTAACACAGCACCATCACAACACCATCAACACACTGCAACGGAATGTCCCACCACACCATCACACACTTAACATCACAGCATCACCACATCTCCACAGTTGCTGAAAATGCCGCAGATACTGAAGGTAGTTCAGGTGGGGAATGTAGTGGAGCTACTGCAGATTATGGAGATAGTAGAGCTCGTGTCGGTGAATAAGATAGTGAAGATATTGGAGATGGTGAAGGTGGAGGAGATGGTGGAGGTGGTGATAGTGAAGGTGGAAATGATGAAGATGGTGTAGGTGGTGAAGATGGAGATGGTGAAGATGGAGATGGTGAAGGTGGAGATGGTGAAGGTGGAGATGGTGAAGGTGGAGATGGTGAAAGTGGAGATGATGAAGGTGGTGATAGTGAAGGTGGTGATGGTGTAGATGGTGTAGGTGGAGATGGTGAAGTTGGATATGGTGTAGCTGGTGAAGGTGGAGATGGTGAAGGTGGTGAAGGTGGTGATGGTGAAGGTGGAGATGGTGAAGGTGGAGATGGTGAAGGTGGTGATGGTGTAGGTGGAGATGGTGAAGGTGGTGATGGTGTAGGTTGAGATGGTGTAGGTGGTGATAGTGAAGGTGGTGATGATGTAGATGGTGTAGGTGGAGATTAAGTTGGAGATGGTGTAGCTGGTGAAGGTGGTGAAGGTGGTGATGGTGAAGGTGGAGATGGTGTAGGTGGAGATGGTGTAGGTGGAGATGGTGAAGTTGGAGATGGTGTAGCTGGTGAAGGTGGAGATGGTGAAGGTGGTGAAGGTGGTGATGGTGAAGGTGGAGATGGTGAAGGTGGTGAAGGTGGAGATGGTGATGGTGGTGATGGTGTAGGTGGAGATGGTGGTGAAGGTGGAGATGGTGATGGTGTAGGTGGAGATGGTGTAGGTGGAGATGGTGTAGGTGGAGATGGTGAAGTTGGAGATGGTGTAGCTGGTGAAGGTGGAGATGGTGAAGGTGGTGAAGGTGGTGATGGTGAAGGTGGAGAATGGTGTAGGTGGAGATGGTAAAGGTGGAGATGGTGAAGGTGGAGATGGTGAAGGTGGTGATGGTGTAGGTGGAGATGGTGAAGATGGTGATGGTGAAGTTGGAGATGGTGTAGCTGGTGAAGGTGGAAATGGTGAAGGTGGTGAAGGTGGTGATGGTGAAGGTGGAGATGGTGAAGGTGGTGAAGGTGGAGATGGTGATGGTGTAGGTGGAGATGGTGTAGGTGGAGATGGTGTAGGTGGAGATGGTGAAGTTGGAGATGGTGTAGCTGGTGAAGGTGGAGATGGTGAAGGTGGTGATGGTGAAGGTGGAGATGGTGAAGGTGGTGAAGGTGGAGATGGTGATGGTGTAGGTGGAGATGGTGTAGGTGGAGATGGTGAAGTTGGAGATGGTGTAGCTGGTGAAGGTGGAGATGGTGAAGGTGGTGAAGGTGGTGATGGTGAAGGTGGTGATGGTGAAGGTGGAGAATGGTGTAGGTGGAGATGGTGAAGGTGGAGATGGTGAAAGTGGTGATGGTGTAGGTGGAGATGGTGAAGTTGGAGATGGTGTAGCTGGTGAAGGTGGAGATGGTGAAGGTAGTGATGGTGAAGGTGGAGATGGTGAAGGTGGTGATGGTGAAGGTGGAGAATGGTGTAGGTGGAGATGGTGTAGGTGGAGATGGTAAAGGTGGAGATGGTGAAGGTGGAGATGGTGAAGGTGGTGATGGTGTAGGTGGAGATGGTGTAGGTGGAGATGGTGAAGGTGGTGATGGTGTAGGTGGAGATGGTGTAGGTGGAGATGGCGAAGGTGGATATGGTGAAGGTGGAGATGGTGAAGGTGGAGATGGTGAAGGTGGAGATGGTGAAGGTGGATATGGTGAAGGTGGAGATGGTGAAGGTGTTGAAGGTGACGATGGTGAAGGTGAAGATTGTGTAGGTGGAGATGGTGAAGGTGTTGATGGTGAAGGTGGAGATGGTGAAGGTGATGGTGTAGGTGGAGATGGTGTAGGTGGAGATGGTGTAGGTGGAGATGGTAAAGGTGGAGATGGTGAAGGTGGAGATGGTGAAGGTGGTGATGGTGTAGGTGGAGATGGTGAAGTTGGAGATGGTGTAGCTGGTGAAGGTGGAGATGGTGAAGGTAGTGATGGTGAAGGTGGAGATGGTGAAGGTGGTGATGGTGAAGGTGGAGAATGGTGTAGGTGGAGACGGTGAAGGTGGAGATGGTGAAGGTGATGGTGTAGGTGGAGATGGTGTAGGTGGAGATGGTGTAGGTGGAGATGGTGAAGTTGGAGATGGTGTAGCTGGTGAAGGTGGAGATGGTGAAGGTGGTGAAGGTGGTGATGGTGAAGGTGGAGATGGTGAAGGTGGTGAAGGTGGAGATGGTGATGGTGTAGGTGGAGATGGTGTAGGTGGAGATGGTGTAGGTGGAGATGGTGAAGTTGGAGATGGTGTAGCTGGTGAAGGTGGAGATGGTGAAGGTGGTGATGGTGAAGGTGGAGAATGGTGTAGGTGGAGATGGTGAAGGTGGAGATGGTGAAGGTGGTGATGGTGTAGGTGGAGATGGTGAAGTTGGAGATGGTGTAGCCGGTGAAGGTGGAGATGGTGAAGGTAGTGATGGTGAAGGTGGAGATGGTGAAGGTGGTGATGGTGAAGGTGGGGAATGGTGTAGGTGGAGATGGTGAAGGTGGAGATGGTGAAGGTGGAGATGGTGAAGGTGATGGTGTAGGTGTCGATGGTGTAGGTGGAGATGGTGTAGGTGGAGATGGTAAAGGTGGAGATGGTGAAGGTGGAGATGGTGAAGGTGGTGATGGTGTAGGTGGAGATGGTGTAGGTGGAGATGGTGAAGGTGGTGATGGTGTAGGTGGAGATGGTGTAGGTGGAGATGGCGAAGGTGGATATGGTGAAGGTGGAGATGGTGAAGGTGGAGATGGTGAAGGTGGAGATGGTGTAGGTGGAGATGGTGAAGGTGGATATGGTGAAGGTGGAGATGGTGAAGGTGTTGAAGGTGACGATGGTGAAGATGGTGTAGGTGGAGATGGTGAAGGTGTTGAAGGTGACGATGGTGTAGGTGGAGATGGTGAAGGTGGATATGGTGAAGGTGGAGATGGTGAAGGTGGAGATGGTGAAGGTGGAGATGGTGTAGGTGGAGATGGTGAAGGTGTATATGGTGAAGGTGGTGGAGATGGTGAAGGTGGAGATGGTGAAGATGGTGTAGGTGGAGATGGTGAAGGTGTTGAAGGTGACGATGGTGTAGGTGACGATGGTGTAGTTGGAGGTGGTGAAGGTGTTGAAGGTGACGATGGTGTAGGTGGAGGTGGTGAAGGTGTTGAAGGTGACGATGGTGTAGGTGGTGAAGGTTGAGGTGCTGGAGCTTCACCGTCACGTGGCTTGCTGCGCTGCTTGTCTCTCTGCCTGTCTCTCTGCCTGTCTCTCTGCTCGCGATGGATCTGCTTCTTCTCGCGCTGCCGCTCCTTGAGTGCCGAGCGCGAGTCCGTAACCCACGCGTGGTAAGCAAACTGAGACGGAGGACGCACGCACACACAAGCACGCACGAGAACGCGCACACACGCACACACGCGTAGAAGAACGTGCATATGCGTACGCACGGGCAGACGCGCACGTGCGTATACACGGACGCGCGTGAACGCGAGCCCTCACAGACCACGGACACGCGGACACGTGCGCGCGCACACACACAACGCACGTGGACGTACACTGAGGCGGGGATGGAGATGGCGTTGCAGTAGGTCACTGGCAGTCAATTAACTAAATATGCTGCCGCATTAGAACGCAGAGAATTGAATGTGTGAGAATTTTAATTGAGATCAACAACAATAATAATATAATTAAAAGGTGGAAATGATATGTAACTTTAATAATTAATATTGTTCATTTTAATAATAAAACATAATAATCATCATCATTCATAATAAAGGTTTTTGGGTTAGATCGTGTTATTTATAAATGTGTCGCAACCCTCCCCACTCGACACCGCCAATCAGTAAAAAATGTGTCACGTTGACAAAAGACAAATAGTTCACTACTTTAGCCCACCAGTGTGTTGAAGAGTGAATCTACAACATTAATTTTTTTAATACAACGTTTTGCTGGTAATTACATCCAGCATCATCGGGCAAATCGCAAATCGTCCGATGATGTTGGATGTAATTACCAGCGAAACGTCATACTTAAAAATTGTAAATGTTGTGGATTCACTCAACACACCGATGGGCTAAAGTAGTGAACTATTTGTCTTTTGTCAACGTGACATATTTTTTGCTGATTAGCCGTGTCGGGTGGTGGAGGGTTGCGACACATTTATAAATAACGCGATCTAACACAAAAACTTTTATCATGAATAATATTGGTCGCGAAAGCCTCCTACTACATGTTAAACATAATAATAATCAATTAGATCAATCTTATTGGCACATACTCATTCCAAACGAATCTCTAAGTCCTGAAATAACGACCACGGGTGGATTTGTTTTCGTCGAAGTTTAATGACAACTCCCCCTTTGTCACCGCCACAACGATCCCCCACAACCTCAGGTGAGGCAAAACTCAAACAAGAATCCCTCCACACAGCATGGTACGATGTCGGACATGGCCCTGGAAGATGACGACTCGGAACTTCTTCCATAGCCACTTCAAGAGGCAATGTCTACCAGCCCGACACCGGATGGTGATCCTTCAAGCTCCGTGGGGAATGATCAGTTTAACATGCGGTAAGGAGGCTTCCACGACCAACAGGGTTTTTTTAGTTGCGTTAGATCGCGTAAATAATATGATAAATATTGCTATCTACGCGAGCTAAGCCTAGTATGAATGACGATCATCAGCGCCGGGCCCCACACTCTGACAAATGAGAAGCCAAACGCACCACGGTGGGTGTCGAGACCGCACGGCGAGCAAAGGACAATAAATGCGATGCCTCAAAACAGTGGGGGGGGGGGGGGCATGGAAAACGTTTACCGCCATATTCAAACGTTGTCGTTTAAAAAAAAAAGACACGTGCAGTCATTGTAAATAATAATAAAAATTATTAATGTTCTGAGGGTGTTATGGAAATTCTCATTTACATTCGTCTGGGGGAAAAGTTAAATTCGGTTGGGAATTTTCCTCAGATTTTGGATTTGGGTTGAGATATCGGCACACTTTATAGCCGAGTGTTGTCTATAGCCTGAAAACTATTAAGGGCGGTTTATAACTTTAAATTATTATATTATTAAATAGTGTTCCAGGATCAAACACTTTCACTTTATAGCCAACACCATACTTTGGTGACAATGTAACCCTTTCGTGCTGGACTCGGCTGAAACTCAAGCTTTATCAGGTGGCAAAACCTCGGGCTTTTAACAAATAGGACGACCCATGAATATTAATATTATTGGAGCCTCATTTAAACCTATAACTACTTTTATTTTACCAGGTAAGGCCCACTGAGCTATATAGTTATTTTCAGAAGCGACCTGGCCACAAATAATAGCTTAACGAAGTACCTTATCACGTGGAAATTCATAGCAGCCAAATACTCTAAACGCATGTTTCTAAATGTGTAGGGAAAAAGCGGAGGACCAGGAGAAATATCCACGTGACCACGGGGAGAGAGACATGCAAACTCCAAATATACAGCAAGCGTGAGGGTCAGGACCGAACCCACGACCTCCTGTATACCAGGCGAGGTAGTCAACTTCTCACCACCGCGGTGCCCAAACCTGGCTGATCAATGTTGAGCCGAGGCCCTCATCAGTGTCGGCTCAACTCTCTGACAACGGCTTTAGCCCCCCTGAGGCGCCCAGGCCACCGCACACGTGGCGCCTTGCGGCGTCGCGGTGGTCTCAAGTGTCCCCATTATTTTGAGGCGTCGCAACCGTTCGCGTTGCAGCACAGACGCCTGCCAATGTCACCCACACAGCGGCGCCACAGGGATTCCCCGGGCTTGGACCAGTGACCCCCCCCATTTCCCCCATCCACTTCGGAACTTTCCTTCAAGATGCCTGACGGGAGTTGGAACGTGTTGCCCGTTTGCACAGAAAAGGAGCGGGATTTTGAGATAAAAGGGGCATCTTTCAGATGCTGTTCACATCTCTGGAGTCGGAAGAAGTGGATGGTGATGTTTGTTTCTGGGTTCCCTGTGGCTCCACTGAAACCGGGTGCGTTGGCTCGGAGTGTTACACACACGCTTCATCTCCATGAGCCGCATGGCAAGTTCCAACAGATTGTCCTTCCCTGCCTACTCAGGCATAGCAACTGCGTCCTGATGGGAAATGTTTTCAATGAACAGTTATTCAATTTTGGCCCCCAACTGTTCAATCGTCAAGTTAGCCAGGGAGCTGATATATCGTGAAAAGCACTGAAACATCGCCACAATGGCACAATTTTGGTGGACAAAACTTACTAACAAAACCCACAGAGATGGACGCGATTGGCCTGGTGGAAACTGACCACAGCCAGCCTAACTGGCCCAAATACAGCGACGTGCTCATGGAGACAAGCTCGGAGTCAACCAACATCAGCCGATGGACACGACGCGTAAGCCATGGATGGATGGACAAATGGAGTTTTCATGGAGCTTCGAGGTCACGCTCGTATGGACTGGCCCAGAGAGACTCATGCACATGGGTGGCGTCTCAAGAGTGCCAGTCGACAACACGGCAAGCGCGTTGGTGGGGGCAGAGGGACGGGAGAGACCGAGAGAGGGCCCCCCCCCCGCGCCCCAGCCTCCAGCACAAGCACAACGAATGGGTGATGGATGGGTAATCACCAACAAGCTTTGATTTAAAGCTTTCGTGCCCCTAAACCATCGACGCACGCCTTGGCAGGGCGGAGTACATGATCAGCAGACGACACATTGCGTGAGTTGCGTGGCATTACAGAAATGAGTATGCATTAGTCAGGAAAACCCAGAAGCGTTAAATCAAGTTGTAACGATAACTTGGAGATTATGTATTTAGTGCCACTCAGGCATATCATTAAAATAAATACTCGTGCGTACACATTGCAATGATATACCTCAGCCAATAATCTAATATCCCGCCCGAAGATACTGACATTTCTCGAGAATCGGGGCTCAGTGTTTATGGCCGACCCTTGAGAAGTATGCAACTTGGCGTTACCATGGTTTTCCATCTCCACGGAAACGCCAAGTGAGAATCGCATCACGGTGCTGTGCGACAGCGCCTTAAGCAATGTTGGCGCCTACATCAAAGTGCTCATTGCCAGACAGTCCACGACGTTCGTGCATTTGCTGACGGGAAAACGCCACTTTAAAGAACGTTGGGGATAGACCAATAACGAGTGGGGTGGCAGGGTTAGTGGAGGACATTGCCCTCTCCCCATTTAGCTACACCAACAATATTCCGATTCCTAAACTCCTTCTCTAATCCACGTTTTTTGTTTATGTCACTCAAAATTAGTTCAACTTCACATCGTCAGGGAATTGGCATGGTTTAGCCATTGACGTTCCAGGATTTAATTGTCTGTCCTGTTGGCCCAGTAGGGGGCACAGGTGGTGCATCTACCAGTCATCTCAGTCAACCCACGGCACCTGGGTCTGTCCCGTGACCTCCTGCCAGCGGGCGTTCGACACTTGACGTGGTCTTAACGTGCACATAGCCTGGTACAAGTGCCGTGGTGACGTCACCGCCACTAAGCGGTGAATGGCGGTTGTTGTATAATAAATGGCATGTGCAGTATCGCGTGGGTGACTTCGCTTTGAATGATTTTTTCCTATAATATATAAAATCTTAAAATAACCCAAACTGGAAGAACGTTGTTAATGTCCTAATTTGTAATTACATCACCACACCCATCCCGCAGCAAGGGGTAGAGGCCCGTCCTTCTCAAACTCCTACAAATCCACAGAGAATCACCTTGGCAGCAAGGATGACACCGCAGAACTACTTGTGAAATAATTTTAAAAGGCCATTCTTACCCAACACTGGACGGTGCTCGTTACAACTCTAAACTCGTAACCTCCTTTGTTTTGTGTGCCCTTTGGTGAAGAGTCTACACCACGGGTCGGCAACCCGCGGCTCCGGAGGCCGCGTGCGCCTCTTTAAGTACTGCTTCGTGATGTTTCGTTTTTGTTTGAGGCAATGCGCGGGCCCCGCTGCGTCGCGTTGTGACGTACGTGCACACCGCCGACATAAACAAAGCCGGTGATAGACGGCAGCGGACAGACAGGTGGGCAACGACGGACCCGCTGCCACAAACCCGGCAGGGTCCCACTGGAAGGGGCCAGGGTGTTTTTTTATGACGGACCACCGTCTCCCGTATTCACCGTCTCTCGTATTCACCGTCTCTCGTATTCACCGTCTCTGGTATTCACCGTCTCTGGTATTCACCGTCTCTCGTATTCACCGTCTCCCGTATTCACCGTCTCCCGTATTCACCGTCTCTCGTATTCACCGTCTCCCGTATTCACCGTCTCCCGTATTCACCGTCTCCCGTATTCACCGTCTCTCGTATTCACCGTCTCCCGTATTCACCGTCTCCGGTATTCACCGTCTCTCGTATTCACCGTCTCTGGTATTCACCACACGGTGCAGCGCGGCTCTTGACACGGTGATTTTCCTTTTTTTTGGCCGAATTAGAAAAGAATGGCTTCTTCTTTCTATTTTGGTTGCCGACTCCCCTGGGCTACCACCAACCACTCGGTGACATTAAAGGACGCGGCAGGAGCCCTGCAAGCGACAGCTTCGTGGCGCCCGCTCGGCTCAAACGGCAGAATCACGGCCCCTAGCCCCCCCCGAGGCTGTTAATTGGCCGCGAAGGCACCGCCGCCGCCGCACTTTATGCGGCGGTGACTTCAAACGCCGAGCGCGGTCACTCGGCTGCACTCGCACGGACGCCACCGTCACCCCCCCCTGCCCCCCGCGTGTCCCTGCTTCGGGCAGCGACCCGCTCTCCCCTCCCCCCAACGTCACGTCAACGTCTCTCTCTCTCTCTGTTCTTGTACCTCGCCCTCTATGCATTAAAATCTCTGAGTGTACAAGGTTTTAGCTGCAAGTTCGCTTCGTACAATTTGGCGTAAGTTTTGCGATCACGGTGATCCTGCGGGCAGAGCGAGCGGCCTGCAAATCCTGATTGGGGGGTTAACTCAGCCCATCCCCCACTTAAGAGGTCAATATAATTGGTACCACTTTGTGGCGAAGTCAACGGTGGTTGTACTGTGGACTAGACTCACCCCACGCCATAGGAATGTGGAAATTCCACCACTGACTCAGGGATGCAAATAGAAGACGAGAACTGCCTCAATGTCCATTTGAGCAGAAAACCACATCGGCTTTTGACGGCAGTGCTGCTGTGTCATTTACCTACACTGATGGGTAATGTTTCACTTTATTGTAGGTATGGCCCAGTGCCATATACTTTTATTGTCTAAATACTGTTCGTGTTAAAAGGTCCAATGGAAGCTACAGAGTAGTTGGATATGGCACCAGTCTCAGGAGGAACAGAGAAAACACGCAGGGAGTAAGTTAGTGAACTATTAATGTTAAGAAATCCACAGAACACAGTCGTGCAGACCACCTGCATTCATGACAGCAGACTCATGCTGCAAGCTAAAGATGCTGCAAGTTTCCACCAAGTTTGGATTATAGAATTCACAACTGATGCTAAATGGAAGTCTTTCCGAAAAAAATTTCGTGCAAGTTATATCATCTTTTTTCTCTCATGCATTTTCTCCAGCGTTTTAGAAGTAACGGTTTTTAACAAAGAACCCGTGTCGTCCTTCCATTTTCTGTTTCTGAATTGCCGGCATCAAAGAGCCACTTTTGGAGCCACTGCAACAGCCTCCCCCATTGTAACACCAGGGGGCAACTTCTTTACAACATTCACGGCCGCAATTCAGCAGCGAGCTCTCACAACTAGTCTCCTGCAACTTGACGCAAGAGCTACCCTGCTCCACGCAGCACGGAACACACACTTCGCGATGCAGGCGCGGAGGAGCGGTTGTCCCCTTGGTATTCCTAGACTTGAAAGGGGAAGGCAGGAAGGAAAAGCTGAAGGAAAGGCAGAACACGTTTGCCATGCGAAGACCACGCTTGTGAGAATGTCCACTGGAAGCCACCGGACATTGAGCGTGAGAGAATAAATAGCTCATGCAGGATAAGAATAGACTTTTCCGAATGCTGCAACGAACACGCACAAGGCAATGTCCAGCTGTCAATAGCTTCTCCATGCTAAATGTGAGGCAATGTCACGGACTCTGCTGTCACTAAGGTGAGTTATGCTGTACCACTCCAACAATCACGCAGACCCTTCCAAAGTACAAACTATGGACGTGGAGCAATTTCGCACCACATCTTAGCACGAGGAACTGCAGCAACGGCCCAATGTGTTGTTTTTGTTGTTGTAACGTTTAAAAGCGATTCAAATATGAGCACATTATTTGACCAACCACGATTGATTTGTAAGATCAGTTGCAAAGGTCAGAGGTACACCATTTTCGATCCCAGCAACTCGTGATAACAGCCGAATGACAGGTCACACTCTGGGATGTGACAGCCAAAAGCTGTGCGAAGGCCAACCGCCTCTTACCACGACCACACGGCACCTTCAGGCCGGTCTCACCCATCACTCGCCTGCTGCTGGACGAGCGTTGAGAAGGAGGCCTCGCTCAACGGGGGCATAAAATGTACGCAAGTTGGATTTTTTTGTGAAATCGCAAACGACTGGGACCAAGACCGTCATTACACTCACGATTATTATTAACCGGTTCCGTCGCAGGTGCGTGGGGCCATGGGAATTAAAGATCTCGGTGCTACTGGCTCGGTTTTGGACGTTAATATTTACACATTGCGTCATCTGAAACGACTGAGTCACCCGTGGCAACTTAACTGAAATTAATATTTTAAGTCAGCAGTGAACATTCTGCAAGCGTGGTTGCCAAAACAAATAGCAGAGAGCGAGGGGGGGAATACCAGGACGCAAATGAGGGAGATCTGAGAGGGGCATGCTGGTGTGGTGTGTGCCTCTCGTCGATTTCGCTAAAAACTATTATTTGTGTTATCATCTGAGGCCCCACTAAGCTATACAGCTCTGGCTATCACAAATAATAGCTCAACGAAGTGGCTTATCATCATCGTGTGGAAATGTACAGCAGCGAAACACTCTATAAACGCGTGATGTTGAGTCTAAATGTGGAGGGGAAAACTCGGCAGACGCGGCCACAGGGAGAGACACATCCAAATATACAGCAGCTGCAGGCGTCAGGGTCGGGATTGAACCCGCGACCTCCTGCATATCAGGCGAGGTAGTTAACATCTCCAAGCCATCGCAGCTCCCCTAACACGTGTGCGCTTGAGCAATGTAGTAAGCCACTTCAAGATCATGCAAGCGACAGGCGGACCTCGGACAGAGAGCTCGTGTCAGGCAATAGGAGCCAACCTCCGCATAGTGAGCTGGGGCAAAGCAGTAAGCTGGTGTGAGCAACCACGTGCGCGGAGTGCGCGTAGTGAGCGGAGTGAGCTAACGATACTTTGACCGTGAGCGCAGAGTGCAAGTTCGTGCGGGCGTGAGCCGGGCGTGAGCCGGGCGTGAGCCGGGCGCAAACCCCCCCGGGCGCCACGCGGCAGAGGAGCTCCGCAATCCGCGAGGCGGCGGCTGCGTGGAGCGCGAGCAGGAGAGGAGGGTGGCGGCAAGGAGGGTGGCGGCTCAAGGAGGACACGAGGGTGGGGGCGCTTACGGGCAGCGTCGGGAGGCTTGACAGCTGTGGGGAAGGGGGAGACATGCCCGACTTAAAACACGGGAGACGCGCCGGGCTGGGTGGGGGGTGCAACGGGAACCCGTGGAGGCCGTCGGGGGGGGGGGGGGCGATCGCTCCGTCGCGACCTCCCCCCCCACCCCACCGCCGTCAGCGCGCGGGGTTTGGATGAGGGCCGAATTGATGGAGGTCAATTTTTGAACTCCACACCAAAACGTCCCAGATGTAAGCGTTTGAAAGCCGCGGATGGTCGTCAAGCGTCACTGCTAACCCGTCATAAAACGTCTGCACATGTTGTTATGTCGTTGTTTTTTCCCCCTCCTTTTCCAGGAGGGCCTCGCTTGGGAAGTTTGGTACTCAATTGGCTGATTGTCCGGTTGCTCAAGGAAACTGGGATGCCCAAAGAAAAATCCACGTTTACGTGGAAAGAAAAATCGAAAAGTTCACACATATGAAACACAAACCTACTTTCTGCACTGCCACTTAGAGATATATTTTGTTTACCTGTAAGAATGTCTGCACAGCAGTCAGATTATACAAATACAACCCCATTCAACCATGACATACTTTTACACAAACCTGTATTCATACATAAGCAATACAGACGTTTCATAAGGAACGATGACGCACATATCAAACGTCACACTTGCCCAACCCGCAAGGCCACCATCACTTCAGCTCAATCCTCAATGGCAAGACGAAGAAAAACCCCCTGTACAGCCTTCACAGACTGTAGGGGCAAGTGCTGTTAGCGAGTAGCACTTATGAAGGCCGGAACAGCACACGAGGGGGTGGGTGGCCAGTACCACGCCCGGCCGCCTTTGTCTCCCGAGTGGCGATGTTTGCACACCGCGCCAGGTACTAATTTGAGGCTGAGTCGACCTAGGGGAGGCGCAGGACCGTTTCAGATAATCGTCACTGGTGTTGGCCATGAGCGCGAATCGAACTCGGGTCGCCGACGGGTTTATAGCGCGGCGCGCTAACTGCTACACTACTGCTCAACTACAAATATACACACACACGTAGACGCACGCACACACGCACGTGGACGCACGCACACGCCCACGTTTGTCACGTTAGATTGCTTATTCAGGTGCTGTTCGAGAGCACCTATCGAGAACCTGCATGACGCATAAGGCTGTGGGCCAGTGCCACGGATGCCCAGTCACCTTTGTCCCACGAGTGTTGATGTTTACACACCACCGCATCAAGCACTCACATTTGGCTGAGCATATCCGGGGGGGGGGGCGCGGGGAGAGGTGGGGTGCACCCCTACCCACACCCCCACACAACACGCCGTGGGGACGGGAAGAGAGGTGCAGAAGGCACGCATATCCAGTACAAGCAGATATCAACGTCACGTAGCCGTGGTTCCTAGAGACAATGCACATTAACTACTCTCGCACATGAATAAATGAACGCGTTGCAGCACACTGCGACCCATGAGACCCTCCTCACTCCACACTTCAAAGCGCACTTCTGTACAGCCCTGGGGGATGAGCACCACCCAACGGGCAGATGGAATGGATGGAGTCAAGCAATGGGACACACGTGGAATGGCTTCAATGAGATGGGGAATGATGACCGGTGCCCACACTTCGCGCGCCCGCCGGCTCCGCGGGTCGATATATTTTGTCGCGGCAAGTGAGCCCCCGAAAAAGGTTCCGGCGTCAAAAGACGTCGCGGCTTATCGCCACCGGGCGACGTGAAGCGAAATGACGGTGCCCCCCTTTTAAAATTAAGAGTCAACCACCAAAGGGGGCTCTGGGAGAGCAGCTGGGGTGGCATGCGCGAGTGGCCGGGCGGGCGGGCGGGAGCGTGGGTACGGCGTGGGGCGCTCGCGTGAGTGGGATCGTAGTACCTTGAAGGCCCTGACTAGCCAGCGCAGAATCCGGCCAGGCAGGGAAAGGATTGACTTTGGCAAGGCTATTAATGCGGAAAGAATCTTTCCCAGCGCTTGCTATAGGAGGGGGGGGGAGGGGTCGAGTAGGGGGAGGATGGGAAGCAAGGGTTAGTCAGCATTAGTAAGCCGGTTGCAGAAAGGTTCGCACGCACGTAGTGCAATCTTATAGCACAGAACATTGAGCATTTGCATTGAGAAAGCACAACGGCAATAGAAATCCATAGAAGTACGGCAGTGAAGGCTCTGCCCCACGGAGTGTTCGCCCTCCACTAACCTACCCCCCCCCCCACACCGCTCCGCATCACTTACCGGAAAGACATCCCCAGCTGTGGCAGGAGTGAGCTACTGGGAACACAGCCGACCTCAACGGTTACCATCATTCACTCCCTCCCCCTCGCCTTGCTCGCCACGACTCCAGGGCCAGAGCAAAGAGCCTACACCAAAGCCCGATTTGACAAGCGCAGTCCGGGAGTGCCGCGGGGCTTGATTTAGCGTGAAGACTAAAAATCCTGTCCTGCTTACTGCCCAGTAAAACCCTCTCGAGTTAATCTCATGTGCAAGCTGCCTTCACTACTTTTGTGTTCAGTAGTAATACTTGAGAGTACGTAACTTTTAGTTTTATATATTTGTCGTTGGATATTTTTAAAATGTGGTTTTGAGGAATTTTTGCCATTCGCACAAAATTAGCCGCTGTTTCAAAAGAAAGAAAAAAACTCTTATCACGTAAATTTTTATTTAAAACTTTTGTGACTGCAAAGTCACGTAGATAGAAAATATTAAAATTAAAAAAAACAAAAATATTTTAAAAATGTATTAAAAAAATTATGTTTTTAAATTACTTTTGTATTTGTGTTATTTTTATTTTAGTATTTTCTATCTACGTGACTTTACCGAAAGAATCAAAGAATATCTTATCACGTAGTCCATGACAGGAGGCTGGCATCACCATCTCGAGCACCTCGCCTCCGAAGCAGCGATCGCGAGAGTTCGCGACCTGTGCCTCATCACGCCAAGTCGAAGCGTCTCGGTGCAACCGAAAGTTTCACTCCAAGTAAAGATAATCGCCGCCACATTTCACACGTGTGTGTGAAGTGTGAACGGTGAAGGGCTGGGACCCCCGTCAGTGGTGAGGCACTTCCACAGATTTCTATTGGAACGGTGGAGGGGAAGGGGATGGTGCAGCCAGTCACCCCGCTTAGTCAGCGAGAGGTGGGCATCACAACGGAGACAAATACAACAGAGGACACGTCATTGTATGCATACACACACGCGGCACGTGTCGGTGCAAGCGTACTCACCCATGCACCCCTCTGTGCATGTGCAAACAACGTGCGGTATGCACACGCACGCATGCACGCACGTGTGCAAAACACACGTGCGTGTGTGTGCGTGCACACATGCGACATGTCCGTATGCGCTGAGCCTTCCGTGTGAAGTATTTAGTGTCCCAAAAATGATGTCTCTACAAATCTGTCCCCTGGTCCGTCTCCCTGGGTGTTCTTTGTGCATTTATCCTTACCTCTCTCCATGTATATGTGTCTCCATGTCTGTTTCTGTGCCTCTCCCTTTGCGTGCATGTCGTGTTTCTGTGTCTACGTGTCGATGTCTTTACCCCGTACGTCTATATTTGCATCTTTGAGTGTACAATTCTCTGCATCTCGATGTCTAGTTTGCATTTCTCCGTCTATCTGTCCTGTCTCTCTGTGTGCCTATCTGTCTACAGGGCCATACTTGGCGTGCATGTACACACATACACATGTCCACATGCATGTTAAAATGTACAATGGACACATGTACACTCGTGAACATGCATTCATGTTCATTGAAAGGAGCAGAGGGATTGGTTGCGACTTAAAACTGCATAAGCATTGCTGGAGAGGGTCACCTTCAATCAACACAGCTGGAACCGAACCTAAGTACACTACGAAATTACGCCCACATAACAATCTATGGGCATGTATATAATACACAAGTCATTAACACAGATGGATGTGAGAGTTAATATTTTGGTCTCTGCAAAATAAAAAAAACTGTTAACCAACGTAACATCACTACGGAGGTTTGTGCCGCTGCTGCACGGCCCTCCCACGGAGCGTGTTCAGGTCGCGCCGCGCGTCGTTCGGCACGACGTCCGACGTTTTGCTCCACGTGCCGGGAGCTTCTTCAGGAACGGAATAGTTCGGCTGAATTGTTCCAATTGTTGTGTTACAACCCGAAAACACAACTGAGATCTGAGACGTCTGTTTTTTTTTTTAACTAATCTCTGCTTTACAGCAAATAACAATAACAACACGCTTTGGTGATGTAACCAAAAGTAACGTGATGTATGTATGTTGAACTTCTTTCACACCGTACGTAGCCAACCGTGCTAATCGCAGGTGCGGGGCAAGGACAACTCAACATAAAAAGCAAGTTTTAAATAAATTAGTTTTCAATCGAGATTATTTAAAAGTGTACAGCTCCAGTGGCTTCCTAATGAGCTAGTTGGTGATGTAACTAACCGAGCCGCTGTCTGGATCTGACCCGGACAGCGGCTCGGTGAACCCGGCGGCGTCGTTAGCTCATGGAGTCGTCTTTTTGAGCGGGGAGGGGGGGCGTGTGGAAAGTGAAAGAAGCCGATTTGTTCTCTTGAATTGCAAAAAAAAAAATATCTAAAAATCTGGCTGAGATTTTGATTTAAAACATTTTAGTTCAACGGACCGGTTCCGTTCTGTGGTGAAGCGGCCAGCTGGCAGGCATAGGCTTGCGTTGTTAGTGGGTTAGTGGGTTAGCGTAGCGGTGAAGAAACGTGCACAAACGCCGCACTCATAACCTCAGTACTCATTTTAGACTGAGTCAACCTACGGGAGGGCCCTCGCCAGGTCTAGCTGGCAATTAAATGTTGCGTGCCATGGCCAGCAATCAAACCCTCGATCATTGCTAGAATTTTAAGGCAGTGGCACGGACAACACCACCGTCACACCCAATTCTCTTTGTCTAACTCGTGCACACACAATGCAGGCACTCAGACACACGTACACAACAATACACATTCACGATGTTTAACAGTCACACACACGCGAGCACGCGGAAAAAAGCCCGTGCATACGAGCACACACGCGCACGTGTACGCACTAGCGCACGCGCGCACGTGTACGCACTAGCGCACGCGTGCACGTGTACGCACTAGCGCACGCGCGCACGTGTACGCGATGCTCACATGCGCCGCATTAAGGTGATCTCTGGGGGTTTGACGGCGCTCGGCAGAGACAGGGCCCTGCATTGTGCGAGCGTCAGGACGCGTGCGCGACCCACCCCCAGCCACACAGCTGCCACTTGGCACTCGCACAAATACTGTGTCTACCTCCAGAGCGGGAGGGGGGCCGGGATGAGCGGGGCCCTGGGGCTTGCCAAGGTCAGGCGGCGAAGGCCGATGACTTGCACGAGCCCGCGGAGGGCGGGCTACAGGGGGTACTGTGTCGGGATTCATCTCCCTGGCGTCTTAAAACACCGTCTACGTTTTCAGCTCCACTCGGCGTTTGGGCGTTTTGAATTGACAGCTTCAGTCTCAATTAGGTTTATATATTTTTGTACTCAACTATTGTCAATTTCGGTTACAGATCCAGAACATGCGAGTTTGATTTGTGTCCCTTGGGTGTTAATTATCAGTCACGTCACGACATGCGCCACGTGAGAAGTCTTGAAAGGGAACAGGTCAAGAACGAGACAAGTCAGAACCGCTCCAAACGTCTCGATGGGTGTCTGGACTTGGACGGTAGGGATGGCTACAGTCTCTGGCTTTGGCTCGGTTTGGTCAAATCGTACGAATGGCTATGGCCAAATTGAGCTCCGGTTGCTTTGCAGACTCATGATTGGACTCAGCTGAGACTCAAAACGTGCTTCAATTGAGAACCCTTGTGTGTAGCCCAGTGACTGGGCCCGAACCCAGCTTCTCAGGGACGTTGGGTCAGTGCCCCGGTACGAACCACAGCGCTATGACAAACACCCAACCGTCCCGTGCCAAACCACTTTTCACCTTCCTGAGTTATCAATTGCACAGCGATTAATCTCCCAAATGGCATTTTGGTGATTAATTACACCGTACGTGTGTAACAGCACGTGTGAGCACGTGTGTGTGTATCGACGAGTGGCAGCCAAAACAAAGTAAAGAGATCGTCAAAGTCACGCCTGACTCACGTCTGTGGGGTTTTTGTATTTTTATCTCCAATTCTATCAATAGCACGGAACATTGAAAAATGTGTCAAATGTACAGCTGCAAGCTTTTGTTTTTTTGTGTTTGCTCTTACAAGCAATATCTATATTTATTGTGGTGATAACGTATTCTTTTATTACCCGGTCATTTTTACAATTGCACTGTTTATCTGCACTAACATGCTTTACACCATACTTTATTTATTAACTCTTACACCTGGTTGTAAATAACGTTGACGTGTGTGCGTATTTTTATACACGAAGCTTCTGTACAGGCTTATGCAGCACAGCAATCCCCCGGCTTCCGTCGGGGGCATGGTTTCCTGAAAGGTGCGACGACGAATATCGAAACGACGTCAATCAAAGCGATTCATTTACTGGGCAGTCGGTGGTGAAGGTGAAGGCTGAGAGGCGACAGATATCGAGATAGGACGGAGGATGCCGTCAGCGACGCGAGTGTGGGTCGAGGCAAAGCAAATCGGGCAGCGGTGGTATTAATAATAAAGTGACGACGTATTTTATGAACGACGTAAAAAGGGGGAGACGTAAATCGGGGCGTGACTGCATTCAGGCTGAGGGCAAGTGCCGTGAGAACGCTCAACTCACAATGGGGACAGATTGTGGTCAAATGTCAATTCACGCCTCTCGTCCCTTCTGGGTTTGTGATGTCACCTCCTTTTTTGTGGCAAGTCAACTGTTGGTCTTCCGACGGAGAGAATGACACTTGCCGTGCAAATGTGGAATTTCCATCCTTGTCTCTGTGGTCTCAGCTGTGGCTATCTATGCGCCGTCTCACCAGACGAAAGTACGGTGCACATCTCCAGAATTACGTCAGCCACCAAAGTCCTCCGTGACACGACACTTCTCCTGCCCGTCACTTTAGCGGACACCTCCACTGCTCCGAGTGTCGACGCTGCAGAGGGGCCGACTTTCTTTCTGCTATGGGCGAGGTGTGTTTACTTTGCAATGGGCTAAACTAATGCCAAAAAGGTATACTGTGAGAAAGAATCATTTCAAAAAAGATTTGTAAAAATTATTCAACCGCCACTCATCAAGGTATTTGGCCGTGCTGCACTGTACCGTGTATGCATTGAAACTAATCACACTCGCTTACGCACGATACATACACTGTGCCGTACATTAAAATACTTTGGATACAATACGCATTCACCTGCAAATATAGAAACATTTCACGTGCGTGGTTAAGAAGTCATACAGAGGATAAGCCACTTGTACATTTCCATTAGCGGAACAAACAACGGACATTTGGAAGACGCCCATCACGTTGTGCGGACACGCGTTCATTAGAAACACACCTTGAGCTGAACGCGCCAACTGCAACACAGCACAGCACTGGCATGGCCGAACGCATCATCATCATCATCGACGACGCCGCCACCGCCGCCGCCATACACGGCGACAACATTCAGGCAAGCCTCCACGGAGAAAACACCTCGATGTGTCAAAAACAAAAAAAAACCTTGTGCAGCTGTAATTACATTCGTAGCATATCTTGGAAGTATGGGATTCTTCCCACAATTCTTGTGATGAGGAAGAGCACTGGCTGTGGTCATTGCTATCATCTTAACCGTTACTATGAACCTCCTAAATATACTCAATGGCCCTTTGGTGAGTGTGATAAGTGCCAAGTTTCGTGTGAGGGTGGAATCTATTTACAAACTGGAAGGGTCTGGGAGGCCCCAAGGACTTGGAACTCGAGAGAAGAACCTGGAATTAAATTTGGCCAGACCTCAGAAACTAAATGAAGACCCAATTAAGATTGGGAGTAGCTCATAATTTGAGTTAAGATTTTTTTCACGAAACTCTAGCTATGCTAGGAGTACCCCAGGACCTTACAAGAAGGCCTCAGGCCGTATTCCGAGTTGCGACTCGGCTTTGGTTCGGTCTCGAACACTCAGGCTCAGTTCAGGCTTGGACCACTCCGTCGCTTTCAAAAATGCACGAGGTGGCCTGGCTCGGGCTCAGCTCGTGGCAATCCTGGGAATTGCAGGGACAATGCCCACAGCCAGCAAAACTTAAGCGTGGCTTCGAGCCGGCCTACTTGAGCCAAGCCTCAGCCGAGCGGAGAGCAAGTGAAAAAGGGAGGAGCTCAGACCCGGAGGAGGTGCGGAGCGGTTGAGGAGGGCCCGAGATGGGGCTGCGGGACGGTGGAAGGCCGCGGTGGCAGTACCTGGAAGGCGCTCTTCTTCTGTGTGGCGGCGCCGTCTCGCTCCTCGTCCTCCTCCTCCTCTTCACTGTCCGTCTCGAAGAGGTAATAATCGCCAGAGCGGACCACTTGACAGTAACGGGATCACGCGCGCTCGTTAAAACCGGACTCGCCCATCGCACGCACTTACCGCGGTCCCTTTCACGCCCGCTCCAGCCGCATTCACCGCAACGTGCGCGCCCACTGCAGCCACCCTCGAGTGCCCCCCTCCGCCACACAACACGTTCAAGCCCACTCGATCGCTCGTCACGGCCACAGAGACGACAACGGCGGGATGACGCGCGCTCCTCACGAATGCTCACAGTGTAAGCTGCACTTACACTGATGTCAACCCGGCGTGTGGCACGGTTACTACGGGCGGAGGTCATGACGGTGGTTATGATGAGAGCACAAGGCTGAGTGATGAAGACATGAGGTTCTCTTGCAACCTCGTAAGACACAAACCAAAGAACAGACAGCCCTTATATTATCTATGGTTCCTTTTTGCCAGTATCCATGATGATGCAAAATAAGAATAAGTTTGACCTTTTCTGACAATAAAACGGGTGTTAAGGTGTTCAAACACTAAATAGATACCTTTTTGCAAGGAATAAAAGTCTGATTTAACTGCTCGACCCAAGCTATAAGTGCTTTGATACTCGCATTGCCTTCCTACTGTTCGCATGTTGGCATTGTTCTCTGATCTCACGCTGTTAGATGCGACAAGGCCATAAAGAAAGCTGTCTCTGGTGTAGGCCAATCAGTTTTAAAGACAATGCATATATTATATTCAGAGCATGTGTTTTACACATTTTACCACAACCACGTGGTTAATGCAGAATCGATACCTTGTAATGGGTGTCGATTTGGTGTTTCAACATCTCAACACCTCCCGTATTCTTGCCGGAAGAGAAAACCTATTTTATTTGTGTTTACCACATTTCATCAGGCTGATCAGCAAGGGTTGGTGAAGAGCCCAAGACCGTTTCACATATCACTCACCACTGACATTAGCCACAGGCAGGGACACATCTCAGGTCACCGTGGTTAGAGCAATCGGTGTTAGTGGTGGAGCTGTTGTTAGTGCTGCTGTGGCGTTGCGGTTACTGGGGGACGTACTGGAGGCATGGTCGACCCATGGACGCCACCACTTCTTCCTCCTCTTCTTGCCACCAGGTTCCATCTCCCCACTCTCCTTCCCGGCACCCTCCGGGGCTGGTCCCCCCCACAGGAGTGCGAGTTAGTCGGAGGGATGGCACTCGCGTGCATCGCGTTCACAAAATAGAAATATGCGGCAGCCCTAACCATCTGTGGACTATAACGTTACCCGACCTGTACTCTAAAAACATGTTTTTTAAAAGTATACACTAAATTAGGCTAATATTACGAATTGTTTTTGGTATTTACAAAAAAATACCACACTCAGTATTCCCAGTCGAATTTGTTTTATGTAAATATGGATTACAAATGAGTTGACTTTAGCATAGGTTATATCAATTGTATCCTAGAAATATCTTGCTGATATTTTTATTATTATAGCATGTCCAAATGTGGTCTCACAGTTGTCCTCAAGTTTGTGGATGAAGAAATTACCAAACTGTGGATTGAAATCTGCTGATCACATGTGCTGTGGATAACCTAAACTGTGCCAAATAAACACGTGTCGATGGGGAGGCAAACTTTGTCGTGTCCGATATTCTAGATAAACTCCTATCATCATCGCGCAATACACTAAGTAAAACCCTGCCGTTATGTACTAGAGTACCGCGACTGTACAACGTGCTGCCACAGATTTCTATTCGGGGGGGGGGGCATGCCTGTAAATAACCACACTGCAGAAAACAGAAGCAGCAACCGCACTTCAATTATATACAGCAGTCTACGTGACATCACCACACGTGGCGTGTACACCGCGTATATACCGGATTGTAAAATGTATTGCGGTAATTATTGACGAAGCGCGTCACATTTTCTACAAGTACGCCGCCAAAAGCGACCGTTTGGCTAAACTAGCGTTTACTTAAACTACCAGAAGCAAGAGAACTCGTGGTGGGAGGCTGGGGCCTGTGGGATTTCAGAGGCGACAGTCGCCAATCGGGGCCCCTGCCACCAGCGGCACCCACGAGACACTTTGGTTTCTCTCCGAGGTGCCGTGGGAATGCCGAGCCGGCCGGTTAACTCTCACGCACGGCAGGGTGCCCGGCGTGCCTCGCTTGTGCGTAACTTGTTACAACGTGAACAACGTCGCACATGTGGGGCACTAGTCGCCTGTGGGGCACTAGTCGTATGTAGGGCCGGATTAAGATTTTGTAGGCCCCGGGGCTACAGGTACTGTGAGGCCCCCAGTAATATTTTCAAAAGGAAAACAAAGTTAAAGAGAAATAAAATTTATTTTTACAAGGCTAACAACAAATAGAATTCAGCATTCACAAATAAAATGACTTTTGACTTCATCTCTGGAGGCCCTCCAGCTGGCGGAGGCCCCTGGGCCGCAACCCCTAAAAGCCTCGTGCCTTAATGCGGCCCTGGTCGCATGTGGCACACTATCACATGTGGGGCACTATCACATGTGGGGCACTGATCGCATGTGGCACGCTATCGCATGTGGCACGCTATCGCATGTGGCACGCTATCGCATGTGGCACGCTATCACATGTGGCACGCCATCACATGTGGCACGCTATCGCAATACATTTTAGAACTGAGACTGCAACAGTGTACCCGCTTGTTTTCTTACGTAGGTGGATTGAAAAAAAACTGCGCACACGAAATATACAGAACACTGTATACTATAGTGAACATACTCTACGTATACAGAACACTGTATACTATAGTGAACATACTCTACGTATACAGAACACTGTATACTATAGTGAACATACTCTACGTATATCGTCGTGTTTTGTATAGGTTATAGGTCACGCCTTGCAGTGTTAGTGTTGTTACTGGGGGGAAAAACACGCGGCGTGTTACACAAACAACGGGTTCACGATCCCCAGTCAGGCAGGGTTTCTCAAACTCCACTTCTTACGGCAAACAGGTTTTGTATTTTGATTTAATTCATTGATCAATCAATCCCAGATTTAAAGCATGCCAAATTCAGCATTTAAGTTGAGGTGGAAGTGCGTCTCAGCTTCATAACGGCGCTGCGTACTGGGGCTTCACGTGGATGGAGGAGGAAGACCACTCAATGGGGAAGGTGAACCAGGAGTGGGGGAGGCCAGTTTGAGAAACAGTCCTGAGGCCTAAGACATTATTTTCACCCCAGGCCACACAGTGTCCATTCTGCAGGCTCCATGTCACTGTGGACAGTGCAGCAGCAGCAGGCACTGTGCTTTTACTACGACGATGATGACGACAAATACAATGACTCACTGGGTCGCTCGCAGCAGCCACGGTAAGTGCTGCTGCTCACAGGGAACGCACAGGCTGACTTGCTCGTATCAGCCAACCAAGACAAACAGAAAATATACAGCGTGAATGAAAAAAAAAATTGTAACAAATAAATTATATATTTAGAAAAATAACGTGGCAAATAAAAAATAATACATTAACATCCTTCGTTTTAAATATTGGCTGCCAGGAGCTGAGCCTGATCCGAGCCATGGCTGAGCGTCACACACCTCATTGAAGCGAGCGAGTGCCTCAAGGCCGAGCTGAATCTCTCACTATTAGAGGGTTGCGCTTGAGCCGAGTCGCAACTGAGAATGCGGCTCCCGAGTTTAAACGAGCTCAGACCCAGGAGGTGGTCTTGTACGTCTCAGGGATCGGGACGACGCACCGCACCATTGTGCCTGGGTTCGATTCCAGGCGGTCGTCCGTGGACTGAACCTGCTGCTCAACTACGGCGGAGTTGATGGTCTCAGCCTGGTAACCGATGACCGCACCATGAAGAAAACATAAAAAAATGTAATTCGGTGTTTTACTTAATTTGGTAAAAACTTCATATCTGAGAATTTTAAATGTATGTTCGACTGTCATCTCATAACAGAGTGGATGGTCAGATAAAGGTTACTGATTTTAGTATTACTGCAATGAAATCACCCCCTCGCCTGTACGTGTTAGTGGTCTATACCGACCATAATCAAGTGGGTTGAGGCACATGGCTGAAGATGGATGAGCTCACAGTGCAATGTTCCACTGGTTGGGTGCGGAAGGCAACCACAAGGAATGAGAAGCTCAACCACAGCCCACCACAACCACCGTTAATGCACCACTCGCGACTGAGCGGAGAGATGGCTCAGAACGTAAATATTGAGCGGGTAATATCAATAAGGAGATGTACCAGAGTGAAATGAATGGCATTAACGCAACAAATACACAGCAAAAAAAAATAAAACGCAGATTCACGCAAATATTTGTGTGTGTGTTTTTGTTGATACATATCGACTTACTGATGTTCCTTATAACCAAGTCACAGCCAATTAAGGTTCATTATCCCACTTGCAGAGAAGACTCGGGTAATAATAGTTATATGTAATCAGTTATTAATTATTACAATTCACTTAAAAGTCGTTCATGTTAACGAAAAACCAAGTAGCACCTTTGTAATGCACTGTGAATATGACTCTCCATTGATGTCGGTTTAATTAAATACAAAGTAGTCTGTGTCTCGATAGAGAGATTGGAAAGGAAATGGACAGAAAGACACGGAGACAGAGAGCCACGGAGACAGAGAGCCACAGAGACAGGGAGACACAGAGACAGAGAGCCACAGAGACAGAGAGCCACAGAGACAGGGAGACACAGAGACAGAGAGCCACAGAGACAGAGAGCCACAGAGACAGGGAGACAGAGAGACACGGAGACAGAGACACGGAGACAGAGAGACACGGAGACAGAGAGCCACAGAGACAGAGAGACACAGAGACAGAGAGACACAGAGACAGGGAGACAGGAGACAGAGACACAGAGACAGAGAGACACGGAGACAGAGAAACACGGAGACAGGAGACAGGGAGACACAGAGACAGAGAGCCACAGAGACAGAGAGCCACAGAGACAGAGAGCCACAGAGACAGAGAGACACGGAGACAGGGAGACACAGAGATAGAGAGACACGGAGACAGAGAGACACGGAGACAGAGAGCCACAGAGACAGAGACAGAGAGACACAGAGACAGAGAGACACAGAGACAGAGAGACACAGAGACAGGGAGATACGGAGACAGGGAGACACGGAGACAGGGAGACACGGAGACAGGGAGACACGGAGACACAGAGACAGAGAGACACGGAGACAGGGAGACACGGAGACAGGGAGACACGGAGACAGGGAGACAGAGAGACACGGAGACAGAGACACAGAGACAGAGAGACACGGAGACAGAGAGACACAGAGACAGAGAGACATGGAAACAGAGAGACAGGGAGATACGGAGACAGAGAGACACGGAGGCAGAAAAACAGAGACAGAGAGACGAAGACAGGGAGACAGAGAGACACGAAAACAGAGAGACACGGAGAAAGAGAGCCACAGAGGCAGGGAGACACGGAGACAGAGAGACACAGAGACAGGGAGACAGAGAGACACAGAGACAGAGAGACACGGAGGCTGAGAGACACGGTGGCAGAGAGACACGGAGACAGACAGACACAGAGACAGAGAGACACGGAGACAGGGAGACACGGAGACACAGAGACAGAGAGACATGGAAACAGAGAGACACAGAGACAGGGAAACACGGAGATAGAGAGACATGGAAACAGAGAGCCACGGAGACAGAGAGACACGGAGACAGAGAGACACAGAGACAGGGAGACACAGAGACAGAGAGACAGAAAGACGTGGAAACAGAGACACAGAGACAGAGAGACACGGAGACAGAGAGACACAGAGAGAGAGACACGGAGATAGGGAGACACGGAGACAGGGAGACACGGAGACGGAGACACAGAGACACAGAGACAGAGAGACACGGAGACAGACACAGAGACAGGGAGACACGGAGACAGAGAGACAGGGAGACACGGAGACAGGGAGACACGGAGACAGGGAGACACAGACACGGAGACAGAGACACACAGACAGAGAGACACGGAGACAGAGAGACAGGGAGACACGGAGACAGAGAGACACGGCGGCAGAAAAACACAGATACAGAGAGACGAAGACAGGGAGACAGAGAGACACGGAGACAGAGAGACACGGAGACAGGGAGACACAGAGACAGAGAGACATGGAAACAGAGAGACAGGGAGACACGGAGGCAGGGAGACAACATATGACACAGAGCCACTGCTGAGGGCTCGTGATTTCTTGAGTGCACGACAACAACTCGTGGCGCTGTCCAAACTCTCCCGGCTATCCCGACGCCACTGCAGGGTATTCCAGGGCCTTCCAGTACTCTTCGTTTGCATTCTCTACTCCCCAGATATCAGGCGAGTGTGCAGCGTTGGCACTCGGTAACCAGGCAGTCACCGCTTTGCTGCGCCGGGCATCCTGCTGAATTCATATCCGTGCATTCAGCTCTCCTTATGGGAACATAAAACACTCCTCCCTCCTCCTCCGTCTCTCCTCGCACGGCGTGTGCGTCGAGAATTCCCTTTCCTCGTCCATTGTATTCAACCCATGGAGTGCGACTCGACTCAAAATACGTCATAAATGTCACCTGCTCTCCTTGGCCCAGGGATTTCTGTCGTGGGCAGCTTTGTGTTCAAGGCCTGTGGGCCTCTGTTACAGCCGCTGTGGCAACAAGGGCCATACAGTACTAACAATACACTCCCTTTATGTATTGTCTACAAATATAGTTTCAAAGTACATAAAACAATGCGTTAAAAACAACGCTTGTACTTCATTTCACCCAAAATGTCATGATTTATGCCTGGAAAAGGCAGCTTTTTATTGGAAAATCACGGTGCCTCATCGGATACGGAAGAGGGAAGGGGGGCTAATGGTGCTTTGCCGCTGCCAAAGACTTCATAAAACCTGTGGGTTGAGGGTTGGGTTCACATCCGGGACCGGGAACCGGTGGGGGTCAAAACTGAAGGGGGGCAGCCGAGAGGTCATTAGAGAAAAGGGTGCACCTTGGAAGTGTGTGAGCTCCTTTTCACCCTCCACCGGTGCCGACTCCTTTCCCTTCTTGAACTTCTGCTGCCGCGCAATGATCCGCTCCATCCTGGCCAAGCGGCATCACCCCAACAACAACGGCAGCAGCAGACAACAACAAACGTTTAAAATGCCACACAACGTGAAAAATAAACTTTCAGAGAGCAGAGTTACAAAGGAGGAAAACGACGGTAAGGAATGCGATGGACTGAGTAAAGGAGGGAGAGAAAATGAGCACGTAATGGGGGTCCAGAACATTCTGAATAATAAAGTTAAAAACGGTGTTTGTTGTAACAGCTAAAGCCCACTGAGCTATATTGATCTTTTTCAGAAGCAACCTGGCCACAACCCAGAGCTCAAAGGAGTGGCTTATCACGTGGCATTTTATAGCAGCCAAATACGCTAAACGTGTGGTGACATTGATTCTAAATGTGGAGGGAAAAACCCGAGGACCCGGAGAAAAATCCACGAGACCACGGGGAGAGAGACACCGCAAACCCCAAATATACAGCAGCAGCAGGCGTCAGGGTCGGGTTCAAACCCACGACCTCCTGCACACCAGGCGAGGTAGTTAACATCTCCTAGCCACCACGGCACCCCTAATGCCACGAGGAAGCGCCGCTTCTCAAGCACGTCATCGGTCAGCTGCACGAAGCTCACAGGCGATGAAAAGGTTCTGAGTTCAGATCCCGGCGAGGTGATGACTCGTGCGAGCAGGAAGACGCTTGTTTAAACCGGTTTCACTCGGACAGATAGTGACGCGGTGGTAAACCGGAACTTTACGTGCGCTGCTCATGCCACCCGCTGTGGCCTCTCCTCCCCCTCTTCTTGTTCATATTCATGGCTTTCACTTCGGTCTCTCTTCTCCAATGCAAATCCCATACCGGCGACTATAAAACTTATACATCGTTGAGCTCTAAGAACGAGTGACATTGACGGGACAGAAGCACGGCGGTGCCGCGCGCGACGCACTGTCGCTTCAGCTGGTCCATGGACTTCTTCTCCTCCTCCATGCGCGCCTTCACGGACTTCACCATCTCCGCGTGGATCAGCTCGGCACCGCTGGTGCACACGCACAAACACACAAGGACAAAGATCCCCCGTATACCATTAACAGACTGTGAGGAAAGTGCTGTTAGCGAGCAGTGCCTATTAAGGCCGGCACGGCACACGAGGGGGTAGGTGACCAGCACTACGCCCGGCCGCCTTTGACTCCCCAACGATGATGTTTACACACCGCACTAGGTACTCATTTGAGGCTGAGTCAACCAAGGGGAGGCCCCGTGCCAGTTCAGATAATCGTCACTGGAGTTGGCCGTGAGCGGTATTCGAACCCGGGTCGCCAGGTTCGTAGTGCAGCGCTAACTGCTACACTGCCGCTCCCCACACGCACACACCACGGACAGACACAGTTCCCCCAAAGCGATGTTAAACATCCCCCTGACTTCATGTAAAACACGTAGATTGTTGTCAGCCGGCGTTATTGTTCACATTTGGCAATTGACTCAATAGGTATTACACACAGCAGCAATCATCGCCCCTGCTGGCAGACTAGCGCCCGTTTGGAGGCCAGGTGCTGGAGGTCACCTTGTGACCACAGTGAGCGGGAATTGAACTTGGGTCACCGGGTTCGTAGCAACGCCCTCAAGGCGTACAGCTCAAAGACAATGCACTCATTACTTTGATAGTGCATTGTCTTTGAGCTGTGTGACGCGTTTTGGCGTCATCTGGTCGAGCACCAATTGGGTCGAGGCTCAAAAGAAAGCCGTCCCTTGGTGTGGACCAATCAGTTTCAAGGACAATGCCACATATATTATTATAGTATGTTTTTTTTTGCATTTTGACTGCAGGTATTGTGGTTAATGCAGACACGAATCCTTGTAAAAAGGTTTCAGTTTTGTTGCCAGAAAAAAAGGGTAAAAACCCTATTATTATGAAATAAAAATAGTTTAGTTCTACAAGTTGAACGGCCGGAGAAGCCTCACTGAATGTCCAGCAGGAGAGCCGCTTTAGCGGCGAGGTTGGAGGGCACATGGGCGCCAGCGAGGGACCGTGCGTACGTACGTCTGTGCGTCTCACATTGCGGTTCGTTCGGGCCAGTCCGGTGCGGTGGGGACCAATGTGTGGGTGCTCCCACCTCATCCGATCGTGGAAGGGTAGGCCAAACACCCTCGAGAGGGGCTCTCTCGACCTCCCTCTGTCCAGCGGAGAGCCCTTCCAACCAGCAGCGGCGGGCGCGAGCAAACCGCGGGGGCCCTTAGGTTTGGGCGGGGAAGCGGTGGGGGCGCAGCTTACCGCGAGGCGAGCAGCGTGGAGGCCTGCAGGTCGGCCACCACGTGCAGGTAGTAGTAGCTGAGGAAGACCCTGCGCTGCAGCAGCAGGAAGAAAAAGCAGATGGCGTCCCAGATGATGCCGGCCTCGGCGCGGGGCAGCTCGCACAGCTTGGGGTCCGGGAAGTCTGGGGACACGGCGTCACGGCCAAGCACGGTGGCGAGATGTTAACGACCTCTCCTGGTGTGCAGGAGCTCGTGGGTTCGATCCCGACCCTGGCTCCTGCTGTATATTTGGAGTTTGCGTGTTCTTCCCGCAGTCGTGGGGATTTCCCCCCCGGATTTAGAGTATTTGGCTGTAATACATTTCCACCTGACAAGCCACTTCGTTGAGCTATCGTCTGTGGCCAGGTCGTTTCTGAAAAAGAGCTACGTAGCTCAGTGGGCCTTACCTGGTAAAATAATAAATAAATAAAATCGTATGGTGTGGGTGGTGCGTGTGTGTGCGGTGTGTGAGGTGTGGGCGGTGTGTGTGCGTGCGGTGTGGGCGGTGCGTGTGCGTGCGGTGTGTATGTGCGCACCCTGGTTGTAGCCCTTGATGGTGCACACCAGGCTGAAGGCCTGCACGAGCCAGCAGCAGTTCTCCCCGAGCGAGCGCAGGTAGGCGCAAGCGGCAATCTGCAGGGCACAGCACGGGGGCGGCGGTCGTCAACCCCCTAACCGGGCCTCACCGCTCCTGCTCCAGACCACGTCTTCCATACAATAGCATCTCGACATCAGTTATAAAGAGACCCACAAATGGCACTGCCATTTATTTAAAGACACCGGAGGAGGCCTCGAGCAAATGGCAGTAATTCCACATTATCAAGGCCAGGATTTTGCTCTGAAAACCACCGTTTAATTTCTCAGGAAGTGCCGCTTATTTAATCGATGCCAGGATCCTGGTTCCTGAGTTTACGGAGGAAACGTGTTATACTCTCTGGTTCTTTCGGTAAAGTCACGTAGATAGAAAAAATAATAAAAGAACACGACGTTTCGGTCGCAACACAAGCATCCGTCATCAGGTGAGAAAGAATGATCTGCTGTTGTGGCTTTATATAGGCACGGGGGGGGGGGGGGGTTTGTAGAGTCGTGGCTGCAGGAGTTCACAGGGGGAGAGGGGGCAGGGTTTGAGGGAGAACCACAGTAGTAAAAACGTTTTAACTGCTATGATTCTCACTCATACACCCGTGCTGTTTTCGTTTACTAATTCAAGCTCATTGACATGCTAACTTCTCCAGCCCCCACCCGTCCCTGCACGCCACAAACCCTGCCCCCTCTCCCCCCGTGAACTCCTGCAGCCACGACTCTACAAACCCCTCCCCCGTGCCTATATAAAGCCACAACAGCAGATCATTCTTTCTCACCTGATGACGGACGCTTGTGTTGCGACCGAAACGTGGTGTTCTTTTATTATTTTCTCTTCTATCTACGTGACTTTACCGAAAGAACCAGAGAGTATGGATTCCTGCAGTCACGAAAGCTTCAAAATAAAGATTGAAACGTGTTAACTTAAATCCTTAACGATAGAAGATCCAACACCAATTCGTGGGGTACGCTTAGGGCAGATTTTGGAGGGTCAGGTGTCAACCGTGCACTGTGGGAACTGACAAAGGGTAGCGTCAACGAAATTGGCTGTGACGAACTCTTGACCTCACCATTTTTTTTATTAAAGAAATTGTTATTGACTAAGAGTACAAACAATGGCGGAGCCAGGATTTTTAGGTGGGGGGGGGGGGGGCAACCCCTCCAGCAATGAAACATTATAGGAGTTGTTAGTAAGTAAGGAGTTGTTAGTAAGGAGTTGTCAGTAAGTAAGGAGTTGTTAGTAAGTAAGGAGTTGTTAGTAAGGAGTTGTCAGTAAGGAAGGAGTTGTCAGTAAGTAAGGAGTTGTTAGTTAGTAAGGAGTTGTTAGTTAGTAAGGGGTTGCCAGTAAGTAAGGAGTTGTCAGTTAGTAAGGAGTTGTAAGTAAGTAAAGAGTTCTTAGTTAGTAAGGAGTTGTCAGTAAGTAAGGAGTTGTCAGTTAGTAAGGGGTTGTAAGTAAGTAAGGAGTTGTTAGTAAGGAGTTGTTAGTAAGGAGTTGTTAGTAAGTAAAGAGTTGTCAGTAAGTAAGGAGTTGTTAGTAAGTAAGGAGTTGTTAGTAAGTAAGGAGTTGGCAGTAAGTAAGGAGTTGTTAGTAAGTAAGGAGTTGTCAGTAAGTAAGGAGTTGTTAGTAAGGAGTTGTCAGTAAGTAAGGAGTTGTTAGTAAGGAGTTGTTAGTAAGGAGTTGTTAGTAAGGAGTTGTTAGTAAGTAAGGAGTTGTCAGTAAGTAAGGAGTTGTCAGTAAGTAAGGAGTTGTCAGTAAGTAAGGAATTGTTAGTAAGTAAGGAGTTGTTAGTAAGTAAGGAGTTGTTAGTAAGGAGTTGCCAGTAAGTAAGGAGTTGTTAGTAAGTAAGGAGTTGTTAGTAAGTAAGGAGTTGTCAGTAAGTAAGGACTTGTTAGTAAGTGAGGAGTTGTTAGTAAGGAGTTGTTGGTAAGAGTTGTTAGTGAGTAAGGAGTTGTTAGTGAGTAAGGACTTGTTAGTGAGTAAGGAGTTGTCAGTAAGTAAGGAGTTGTTAGTAAGTAAGGAGTTATCAGTAAGTAAGGACTTGTTAGTAAGTGAGGAGTTGTTAGTAAGGAGTTGTTGGTAAGAGTTGTTAGTGAGTAAGGAGTTGTTAGTGAGTAAGGACTTGTTAGTAAGTAGTTGTTAGTGAGTAAGGAGTTGTTGGTAAGGAGTTGTTAGTGAGTAAGGACTTGTTAGTTAGTAAGGAGTTGTCAGTAAGTAAGGAGTTGTCAGTAAGTAAGAAGTTGTTAGTAAGTAAGAAGTTGTTAGTAAGCAAAGAGTTGTAAGTAAGGAGTTGTCAGTAAGGAGTTGTTAGTAAGGAGTTGTTAGTAAGTAAGGAGTTGTCAGTAAGGCGTTGTCAGTAAGTAAGGAGTTGTTAGTAAGTAAGGACTTGTTAGTAAGTAAGGAGTTGTCAATAAGTGAGGACTTGTTAGTAAGTGAGGAGTTGTTGGTAAGAGTTGTTAGTGAGTAAGGAGTTGTTAGTGAGTAAGGACTTGTTAGTGAGTAAGGAGTTGTCAGTAAGTAAGGAGTTGTCAGTAAGTAAGGACTTGTTAGTAAGTGAAGAGTTGTTAGTAAGGAGTTGTTGGTAAGAGTTGTTAGTGAGTAAGGAGTTGTTAGTGAGTAAGGAATTGTTAGTAAGTAGTTGTTAGTGAGTAAGGAGTTGTTGGTAAGGAGTTGTTAGTGAGTAAGGACTTGTTAGTTAGTAAGGAGTTGTCAGTAAGTAAGGAGTTGTCAGTAAGTAAGAAGTTGTTAGTAAGTAAGAAGTTGTTAGTAAGCAAAGAGTTGTAAGTAAGGAGTTGTTAGTAAGGAGTTGTTAGTAAGTAAGGAGTTGTCAGCAAGGAGTTGTTAGTAAGTAAGGAGTTGTTAGCAAGTAAGGAGTTGTTAGCAAGTAAGGAGTTGTTAGTAAGGAGTTGTTAGTAAGGAGTTGTCAGTAAGGGGTTGTTAGTAAGGAGTTGTTAGTAAGGAGTTGTCAGTTAGTAAGGAGTTGTCAGTAAGGAGTTGTTAGTAAGGAGTTGTTAGTAAGTAAGGAGTTGTCAGCAAGGAGTTGTTAGTAAGTAAGGAGTTGTTAGCAAGTAAGGAGTTGTTAGCAAGTAAGGAGTTGTTAGTAAGGAGTTGTTAGTAAGGAGTTGTCAGTAAGGGGTTGTTAGTAAGGAGTTGTTAGTAAGGAGTTGTCAGTTAGTAAGGAGTTGTCAGTAAGGAGTTGTTAGTAAGGAGTTGTTAGTAAGTAAGGAGTTGTCCCTTTGCTTTTTATTCGACGCGTGTGCGGCTATGGCGCAGCCATCTATCGAGGGTCGAATTCGAACCGCGTTGTTAGTGATCGGCATCGCCCACACTGAAGGTGTTGATGCCTTCAGGGAAGTCGTGTGCTGTATACGCAACTGCGCACAATTCTGAGTCATTTATAAATGCTTTGCCATTACTTATTGCCAATTATGGACCCAGACTATTGTCCTATCAACTCATAGTCCCTGGCACGTAATAATATGCTACACAGTGGCAGTGAGGGTTGCAAAATGCTGATTTATTACTAATAAACCCCAATGATCCGATCGAAATTATGGATTTTGATCGGATCATTGAGGGAGCACGTGCCACCCCCTCCCCCCCCACTGGCTCCGCCAGTGCGTACAAGTACATTGACAAGGACGAGCGATAGCGGACAGGGGTACAGATATTCTGCAAACGACAATCCCGAGGCCAGGTGCCCACGGGGTAAGTGGAAAGGGGATTGAGCTCAGTGCCTTATCTTGACCTCGACTTTAACAACAGGCTCGCCAACTTACGGACTGTGGCTCAACATCGCCTTCGGACGCCCTGACGCGCGCGCAATTCCACAGCGCTTGTGAGTACCGCCAGCGTCCAACACCGCGGCGGGGCGGCCGTGCGTGCGTGCGTGCGGCACTCACGGACAGCACGTTCTTCACAACTATGACGGCCACGTTGTAGGCGATCATGTAGTCCCACAGCAGCAGCGTCCGGCGCAGCGGCTGCAGCAGCAGCTGCCCGCCGAACAGCAGGAAGTAGAAGCAGCCCACGAGGTAGCCCATGCAGAAGAAGCTGATGCGCATGGTGCCCGCGAAGAAAATCACGATGAGGACGAACCAGAAGAGGTAGCTGAAGAGGATCACCTTGATCATGTCCAGGTAGGACCTGGGAGAGGACGGCAAGAGCGGGGGGCCCGGTGGCTCAAGAGGTCGGAGTGCTGAGCCGGCGCCGCCGAGTGAATCGGGGCAGCCGCCCGTGATGTACGTACGTATGTATGCACATATGTATATACGTACGTACGTTGAACTTATTTCGCACCGTACGTAGCCGACCGTGCTAAATCGGAGGTGATGAGCTGGCTGCCTAAGAGTGGCAAGCTGGTGGCTCTGAGCTCGGTCACCAATGCCGTTACAAAAACAACAAAAAACCTTCAAATTGAATTTGCTTCTGCACCGAGTTAGGCTGAATTCTAGTGCTGATCACCGCTTGGCAAGGATGCTGAACGGAGTCTCCACCCCGTGGCAGTCCACCACCGTAGCACAACCGGGATGCATTTGCAGGAGACGAAAAAAAAACATTTCCAACGTTCCATGCACACGCACGGAAGGTACGGCACCGCCATCCCCGTGGTCGCCGCCCCCCCATGATCTGAGGATCCAAATAATCACTCGAGACAACAAGAGTGGCTCACTCGAGACCACAACAAGAGTGACTCACTCGAGACCACAAGAGTGGCTCACTCGAGACAACAAGAGTGGCTCACTCGAGACAACAAGAGTGACTCACTCGAGACAACAAGAGTGGCTCACTCGAGACCACAAGAGTGGCTCACTCGAGACAACAAGAGTGACTCACTCGAGACCACAAGAGTGACTCACTCGAGACCACAAGAGTGGCTCACTCGAGACAACAAGAGTGGCTCACTCGAGACAACAAGAGTGGCTCACTCGAGACAACAAGAGTGGCTCACTCGAGACCACAAGAGTGGCTCACTCGAGACCACAAGTGGCTCACTCGAGACCACAAGAGTGGCTCACTCGAGACAACAACAGTGGCTCACTCGAGACAACAAGAGTGGCTCACTCGAGACAACAAGAGTGGCTCATTCGAGACCACAACAGTGGCTCACTCGAGACAACAAGAGTGACTCACTCGAGACCACAAGAGTGGCTCACTCGAGACAACAAGAGTGGCTCACTCGAGACCACGAGAGTGAGCCACTCGAGACAAGTGGCTCACTGGAGACAACAAGAGTGGCTCACTCGAGACCACAACAGTGGCTCACTCGAGACAACAAGAGTGACTCACTCGAGACCACAAGAGTGGCTCACTCGAGACCACAAGAGTGGCTCACTCGAGACCACGAGAGTGAGCCACTCGAGACAAGTGGCTCACTCGAGACCACAAGAGTGGCTCACTCGAGACAACAAGAGTGGCTCACTCGAACGCTGCCGCAAGAGGTCACGCGTTTGGCACAACGGTCCCTCGCTGACGACGCGCGATTGATGAGCGAGCGAACGCACACGCACGATCCGCACTACGCACACGCGCGATCCACACTACGCACACGCACGATCCACACTACGCACACGCACGATCCACACTACGCACACGCACGATCCACACTACGCACACGCACGATCCACACTACGCACACGCACGATCCACACTACGCACACGCACGATCCACACTACGCACACGCACGATCCACACTACGCACACGCACGATCCACACTACGCACACGCACGATCCGCACTACGCACACGCGCGATCCACACTACGCACACGCGCGATCCACACTACGCACACGCGCGATCCACACTACGCACACGCACGACCCACACTACACACACGCACGATCCGCACTATGCACACGCACGATCCACACTACGCACACGCGCGATCCGCACTACGCACACGCACGATCCGCACTACGCTGCATTCAATGGGACGGCGTAACACACACGAATCGGCGGGGAGATGAGACGATGACAACGTTGGCGCAAAAATATCGAACTGATCTTTCTTGAATCGCCATCGGCCGTCAGCTCCATGGACCCACTTGCAGTGGATGAAGTCGGGCACGGGGTTGTCGGAGCTGAAGTCGACGGCGTTGAGGCTCCAGCAAACCTCCACATTGTCCCCGGCCTGCAGGCGCACGGCCGCGCGGTTCTCCTCCTCGAACACGCACAGCTGCAGTGACGCCACCAGCAGCAGCATGCAGTCGTCTGAGGGTGCCACGCACGCAGGGCGCCGCGCACGGCGAGGGGAGGTGGAGGGAGCGAGGCAGGGGACACGGAGGTGGAGGAGGTGTTTTCTGTAATGCGTCGTGGCTTCAGGTGAGGAGGTGCGGTGACCGAGGAGGTGCAGAGGTGGTAGGGGAGTAGTAGGTGTGGTTGCTCACAGATGATGAGGATGGGGTTGGGTCTCATTGCGAAGTCGGGAAAGAAGAGCCACTTGATGAGGTTGGAGTTGAAGGTGGCTCCGGCGAACCTCCATGGGTACTCTGACACACACAGTGTGAAACGCGGCACGCGCGGTGTGAAACGCGGCACGCGCGGTGTGAAACGCGGCACGTGCAGTGTGCACGCGGCACGCATGGTGTGCACATTTCCACCCACTAGGACCCTCCGTAAGATAGCCTTTGTGGGCAGCATTCTGAAGACGACGCTGCTGGGCAGGATGCTATCGACTCGCAAACGGTTTCGCGACGAATCCTTCGACCGTGAGACCACGGAAGAAGAGAAAAACATCTAACGTTCGAGACATCGCCACGAACAAAGGTGCTCACGTAGCTTATCAGTTTAATATAAAGTTTTTTAGAATGTAAACTTGTAACGTGCCGCACAATATTTGTTCACTCTCGTAGAGGACAACTCAGAGGCGCGAGGAGGACTCGCAGACGAGCGGGGATGCAGCCGCGCAAAAGAGCCGGCGCTAACAAATGCCCATGCTCTGCGGTCCTCTATATGCTGAGATGTTATCAACCGATTAAAGTGTATTACACGTGGGAGAAAACCGGAGCACGCGGAGAAAACCCCGCGCGTGCAAAGGGGAAACACTCGATCCCAAACAGACGGAACAAGTCGAGTCCACGTTTTTGCTGTACCGCCTTTCCCTGGCAAGCCACGGTACGGTTCCTCGGAGTTTCGCAACGCTCGTGTGGCGATCCACCGACTCTTGCCGCTGCCCTCACAGTGGGGGGGGGGGGTGGGGGTGGTACGCGACTGCCGAGCGAAGTGGCGGTGGCTTGCGTGCGCCCACCCTGGCAGAGCGCTGGGGGGATGCCGATGCACAGCAGGTACTGGAAGAGCATGAGCGACGCCAAGAAGAGGCAGTATCGTGGCCAGGCCTGCGCGATTGCCTTGCGGCGCCGGCGGGCCATGAGCGCCAGCATGCAGGCCCCGTGGAGGCACGCGTACAGGTCCATGCGCTGGCCCACCGTGTTCACCGCCGTCAGCAAGCAGATCTGGCCGCGGGGCGAGCAGGGGAACGGGCGGGGGAACGGGCGGGGGAACGGGCAGGGGAACGGGCGGCGCGTTCACACACGGCAACTTGCTTCCGGGCCAAAGCGCTCGGCGGACACTTGAGACGTCGGTGCTGCGACCGTGAGACTTTGATGTCATCGTGGTATTTCACAGCCGTGCCCTACTACAATACGAATACAACAATTAACGCCCCTTTGTTAATTGTCCTGTGGTTTGGGATGATTGGTATCCTGAAGTGGAAGATTAGTTGCTGGATACAACCACATTTGTTCATGTGATTTGTAGTGTTAATCCTTACCCCTCCCCCCACCCCCCCCCCCCTTGTATCGACAGTTACATTTGAATGTGCAATTGAATTGAAGGACTGTGTGTTGTTGTCTTGCTGTGGTCTGGGACTGGTGTTTTGGTGCCTTGCCCAAGATTACATTTGGTGTTGACAAATCGGCAGGAATTTCTGTACTCATGCACTTCATTTATATGTATTTATATTCTTTGGGTCTTTCAGTAAAGTCACAACGTAGTTTTTTGTTATTTTTTGTTATTTTCTTTGGACCGATCTACGTGACTTTACCAAAAGACCCAAAGAATATGATTTCCTGTAGTTGCGAAAGCTTTAAGTCAAGATAAATCGATTTATTCTTCGTGACTTGCTTGCCTCTTCTCTGTTCTGCACTCCGATTGGTTTTTATTGTATCGTTTGTTGTCGTTCACCCCGTGACCCAACTGGACACTTGTGAAAAAGAGCTTTATAGCCCATCGGATTCCTCCTCCAGTTTACAAAAACACTCCGATTCTGAGTGCTTGGCAAGTGGCAGGAAACCGGAGTGCGTGGGGAAAACTAAACACGGACAAGGAGAAACACCCACACGCTCCGCATGGACGGATTCCAGAATCCGCTAATTTACGGCCAGCGGCAAAAGCAGGCGCCACCGATCCGTGAGGACGCCGCGGCCGCCTGCACCGGACCCACGGAGTGGTCGCAGTACCTCGAGGCTCAACTTGTAGAACTAAACTAACCTATTTTTTATTTCACCAGGTAAGGCCCACTGAGCTATGTGGCTCTTTTTCAGAAGCGACCTGGCCACAAATGATAGCTCAACGAAGTAGCGGCTTATCACGTGGACATTTATAGCAGCCGAATACTCTAAACACGTGACGTTGATCAAAAATGTAAAAGGAAAAACTCGGAGGACCCGGAGAAAAATCCACGGGGAGAGAGACACGCAAACTCCAAATATACAGCAGCAGGGGTAAGGGTCGGGATCGATCCCACAACCTCCTGTATACCAGGCGAGGTAGTTAACATCTCCTAGCCACCGTGATGATTATGATGATGAGAGAGACACGCAGACTCCAAATATACAGCAGCAGGGGTATGGGTCGGGATCAATCCCACAACCTCCTGTATACCAGGCGAGGTAGTTAACATCTACTAGCCACCGTCATGATAATGAGACAGAGAGACAATCAAACTCTAAATATATAGCAGCAGGCATCACAGTCGGGATCAAACCCACGACTTCCTGTATACCAGGCGAGGTAGTCAACTTCTCGCCACTGCGGTGCCCAAACCTGGCTGGCTGATCAACGTTGAGCCGAGGCCCTCATCAGTGTTGGCTCAACTCTCTGACAACGGCTTTAGCCCCCCCCTGAGCCACCCAGACCACCGCACACATGGCGCCTTGCGGAGTCACGGTGGTCACATTGCAGCACAGACGCATGTCAATGTCGCCCACAGATCGGTGCCACAAGGATTCCCAGGGCTTACACCTGTGGCCTCCGTTTTCCCCATCCACACGAGACACACAAACGCCAAATATACAGCAGCAGGCATCAGGGTAGGGATCGAACCCACGACCTCCTACACACCAGGCGAGGTAGTTAACATATCCGAGCCTGGGGTAATTCACATATATTATGCATGCACACCATGCCTACACATTCTGCCGTATTTTTTTGGGTGCAAGAAATCGCAATAGCTGTTATTGTACAGCGGCGATGGAGTCTAAAGTGCAGCAAACTCGTGAGCGAGCGAGCGAGCGGCGGCGGCGCGCTACCTCGAGGCCGAACTTGTAGAAGCCGTAGTTGATGAAGTACTTGATGCAGCCCAAGATGCCCTCGTCCAGGTTGCGCCGCGACACGTTTTCGAAGACGGTGCTCATGAGCGGCGGCGTGAGGCCGAAGTGCAGCCGGTGGTAGAGCTGCCGCCTCGTCACCGTGATCTCCACCACCAGCAGCGCCAGCGCCACCACGTGGTGCTGCACAAGCGGGGAGGGGGGGGGGGGGCGACTCGACCCATCATGTCTCTGGGTCCGATAAAAAAGGTACCACTTGGTGAGGAACAGCGGTTGTCCCTACAGACAGACTTGGCCTCTGGCACAACAATGTGAAACCTCCACGACTGCTCCAGGGACGTGAAATAAAAATGAGCGCTGCCTCTCAATTCTCACGTCAGTAGCAACGACGGCCTCACGTCCGGGCCGCTGACCTCCGCTGCCACGGCCCGCAGCAGCCGGACGGTGGGGAGTTTAAAACCCGGCTTTGGGTGGATTCAACCCGTAATCCCTCCAGGATCGATACGATCATGTGGGAAGCCAACAGTGGACTGCCAACAGAACGCCGGGCCTCACCACGCCAAAAAGGAATTTCTACCGCAGAAATGAAGAGCACTGCTCTGTAGCAGAGGCACGGTGAGACTTTTAAAGTGTGTTCCCGGGTGGCAGCGTAGAACATTAAAGGCATCCCTAGGTATCCCAGGCTGATGATATAGATGACGTGGATATGCTTTGTCTCCAGATACAGGTAAAGATTTGTATATGAGGATGGCGACACAGACGTCTCTACTGCGTCCTCAGATGGAGACACTATATATCTGTTTGACACGGAGGCTTACGCGACCAATATTATTCATAATCAAGGTTTTTTGGGTTAGATCGCGTAAATATAAATGTGTCGTTAACCCGCCACCACCCGACACAACCAACCAGTCAGGTTTGTCACGTAAGCAAAACGTGCCAATTACTTTTGCTAATTCTGGCAAAATCGACCGATGATGCTGGATGTAATTACCAGTGAAACGTAACAGTACTCAAATTGTAATTTTTGTGGATTTACTCTCCAACACACTATTGTGTGTGTGGGCGCTGTATGGCGGTGTGTGTGGGTGTGTGTGGGCGCCGTATGGCGGTGTGTGTGGGTGTGTGTGGGTGTGTGTGGGCGCCGTATGGCGGTGTGTGTGGGTGGGTGTGTGTGTGTGGGTGTGTGTGGGTGTGTGGGTGTGTGTGTGTGTGGGTGTGTGTGGGTGTGGGTGTGGGTGTGTGTGTGTGTGGGCGCCGTACCCGGATGTAGGAGAACACCGGCCGTGATTTGCGAATCCCGACCCACGGCAGGGGATCGACGGGCCCAGCGTACAGTGTGGAGCCTCGCAGCAGCTCCTCCGTCTCCAACGACGTCTCGTTCAGCAGCGGCTATCACGCCGCATCGAGCAAGCACATGAACACACACAGAGACACAAACAAATACAAAGATCCCCCGTATAGCCTGTAACAGACTTTTGAGGCAAGTGCTGTGCTGTTAGTTTGAGGCAAGTGCTGTTAGTTAACGCCTATGAAGGCCAGAACGGCACACGAGGGGGGTGGGTGGCCAGCATCACACTCGGCCGCCTTTGTCTCCCCAGTGACGATGTTTACACACTGCACCAGGTACTTATTTGAGGCTGAGTCGACCTAGGGGAGGCCCAAGGCCGGTTCAGATAATCGCCACTGGCATTGGCCGCGAGCGGGAATCGAACCCGGGTCGCCAGGTTCGTAGCGCAGCGCACGAACCGCTACACTGCCGCTCCCCACATGCACACACACAGACAGACAGACACACACACAGACAGACACGCACACACACAGACAGACACACACACAGACAGACACGCACACACACAGACAGACACACACACAGACAGACACATTTCAACCAAAGCGACGTTAAACATCCCCCTGTCTTCATTTAAAACGCGATTGTTGTCAGCCGGCGTTATTGTCCACATTTGGCAAATTGACTCAATAGGTATTACACACAGCAGCAATCATCGCCCCCTGCTGACAGACTAGCGCCCGTTCGGAGGCCAGGTGCTGGAGGTCACCTTGTGACCACATGGACAGCCGACACTGGGAACGCCCTTTCAAATGTTTGAGATGCGATGCGACGCAAGTCGCCGATCGCGCAGAGTAAGCGGAGACAACGGTCTGGGTCCCAGCATTTCGGAAGATGCGGCCCCAGATGACGCTCCTCACCACCGAGCAGTTGCTGGAGTAGTGGACGGGGTCGATGGTGTCCAGCTGGTAGATCATCTTGCAGATGATGAGCACGCACGCCCACACAGTGCTGATGGACGCAGCGAGCGGCCGGAAGCGCACGCACGGCAGCGCGAACACCCAGAGCCCCAGGAAGAGCGAGTTCATCAGGGACACCTGCACAGCGCGCACACACGGCAAGCGCCACCGCGTGCTCCACCTCAGGCAGCAGCAGCAGCCGTTGCAGCAGCAGCAGCAGCAGCTTCGATTCCTGCTACTCATAGCGGGAAGGTCGGCAAACCGATAGGTTCGGTGTCCCAAGCGATGACATCGCGAGCGAAGGGTTAACATTAACTGGATGCGGTTAGCATTAACCAGACATCGATAGCGAAGGGTTAACATGAACCAGGTGCGCCGAGAGAAGGCTGCCGTCGTCACCTGATGCGTGTCCGTGTTGTACCACGTGTTGTTGTTTGTTCCTCCCAAGTGCTAGGCGCTTGATCTGCATAATAAGCGGCCACGCATTCTAGAGCCACCAACACACGTGCGTGTTCTTTACTTAGCACGTGGTCCTGCAGAGCTCTGAACGAGCGAGTGGGCTACTCGTCTGGAGATACGTTTTAAGCGAGGAAACTTTGTCATCGAGAGCAATTGGCCTGGCTTCGAACCATCTAGAGGAGGGGTCGGCGACCAAAATAACAAGAAGATTGTTTTTGTTCGAATTCGGTACAAAAAAATAACCCAATACTTGAAAAGCCGCAATGCAATATGATTACCAGAAGGTTGGGGTCCTTAATGAATGACGTCACGATGCGGCCCTTAAAGAGCCACCGCACGCGGCTCCGGAGCCGCGGGTTGCCGACCCCTGGCCTCGAGGGTTGAGCCCTCGGCCGCCACCGACTGGAGGCGCGCGTGAACCGGACGCGGACGCTGGGCCGCAGCCTGCTACGTGCGAGTGCTCACGTCCTTGAGGGAGATCCAGATGATGTAGAAGGAGACGACCTTGATGATGTGCAGCTCCAGGATGCGCCAGGCCAGGGTCTGCACCTTGCGCAGAATGTCCACCGACTTGAGGAAGAGCACCGTCAGCCGGTCGAGCACCAGCATCCACTTGTTCCGCTCCTCCTCTTCCTCCTCTTCCTCCTCTTCCTCCGTCTCCATTTCATCGTCCTCATCCTCATCCTCTTCTTTCTCTGTCAAGGCAAAAGTGTGCACTCCGGATGATCAGTGCCATCTTTACTCATCACTGCATCGCGCTCATTCAGGTGCGCTTCTGCGGCCGTCTTGAACGCTCTTCCTTACGATAATAGGAAGCCCACTGGAGCTATGCACTTTTAAATCATCTCGATTGATAAACTAATTTCTTTAGAACTGCTTTTTGTGTTTAGTTTGTTGTCCTTTCCCCCGCACCTCCGATTAGCACGATTGGCTACATACGGTGCAAAAGAAGTTCAACAGACATGCAACATTATTTGCCACGATCTATCCACTGCTGGATGAAGGCCTCCTCAAGCCCCACAGTTCTGCAATGCAACGATCCACTGAGCACCGACACGCTCCAAATCACGTGAGCCGATTTCGTCGCTCCATTTTCACACTGGACGTCCTCCCCGGTGCGTTCCCTCCCTTGGCTGTCGCTCCATTGTGAGTCTCGACGACCCGCCATCGTCTCTTCTGGTGACACGTCCTGGGCACCGCGGTGGCGAGCTCCCTTGCCTGGTATACAGGTCACGGGTTCGATCCCGACCCTGACGCTTGCTGTATATTCAGAGTTTGCGGTGTCTCTCTCATCCTGATCGCGTGGAATTTTCCGGGTCCTCCGGTTGTCCCCTCCATGTTAAGAAACGTGCGTTTAGAGTATTTGGCTGCTATAAATTTCCACGTGATAAGCTACTTCGTTGAGCTATCAGTTGTGGCCAGGTCACTTCTGAAAAAAAAGCGACGTAGCTCAGTGGGCCTTGCCTGGTAAAATAAAAAATAAAGTTTAGTTTTAGTTTACGTCCAGCCCCAGCCAACTTGCTTGGCTGCAGGCAAACTTAAGCTTTGCTTAATCTGCTCCAGCATTTCACCTGCATGTGTTCGCTAATCCCTATGTTTCTGTCCTCCGTCTCTCGAAGTAATGCCAAACATGCACCTACCTCTCCACGCTTCAGTGCGATCTTCAAAAGTGTTTATTTATATCGAGGATGGCCCCAGCCATAGGAATGTGGAATGTTCCAGCACCGGCTCAGGGTCGCCGATGAATATAGCACTGCCCCACACTCGCTGGAGCAGGGGGACGGCCTCACACCCTCCAGGGTGTCTCTCATCAAAGGGCCCGCGTGTCAGCAATGACACGTCACACTCTCGGCTGGCACGGCCTGAGGTCCACACAGCTTCGGGTGCCTTTACAGTTGAAAATGAAGTGGTCACGCAAGACGATGGAATAAAAAAATAGGCTTTAACCCTTTCCGGCAATAGGAATGTGGAATTCCCACCACCGGCCGAGACAGCCTGGAGGTTATGAGGCGACAAATGGGTCCCATAGATGGCAATCCAAGCCTTGCCAATCCAATGTGGTGATCCATAAGAGGGTTTTTTTGGTTCGATCAAGTAAATATAAACGTGTCGTTAAACCGCCACCACCACCCGACACAGCCAATCAGTAAGGTTTGTCATGTAAACAAAACGTGCCAATTCGTTACTAGTTCAGCACACCGGTGTGTTGGAGAGTAAACACACAACATTTATAATTCGAGTACGACGTTTCGCCGTTACTTGCAACCAGCCTGAACTTCTATTATGGATAATATTGATCGCAAAATCCTACGTGTTAAACCCACTGTGGTGACTTTGCCATCGCGGGAGTCATAGGTGTCACGTGGTTGGCATGGGCCCTGGTGGGAGGAACGACACAGGCGGTGCTCTCTCCAACACCGCACGGCACCGGGGCCCCTCCGGCGTTTGGGCACCGGTGCAGCTGCACTGCCTGCACACCCCGTAGCCGCATCGTCCATCGTCGTCACAAGCGGCACCCGTCGTCGCAGCGGTGCGACGAATCTTACCTCCGTCGGGCGGCGGGGAATCCCGGTCCTCCGTGGGGTACTCCGCTGATTCCTTCTCGCACACCGCAGCCTCTTCCCCGCCTCCCGGCTGCTCCCCTACCGCTCCATTTCTCTGCATGCCCACGTCCGGGAGGCTCCCCTCGTCCGTGGCAAGCCTGGCGCACACGACACAACTTGCAGTAGGAACGTGGCACGGCGGCAACGGCAGGCAGGCGACCAGAACACCCGCGGTTGACGCACGTGGCGCTCGGGGGAGATGCGTGGCGTGCGACGGTGGCGTGCTTGACGATTGGGTCGATGGCGCGGGGTGGCGGCAAGCTGCGGGCGATCGACCCGATGACAATGCGAGGTCTTGCTCAGTGAGTGCTGCGGTCAATGGTGATCCACGAAAACCGGGAATGAATGCGTGGGGCTGGATGACACAAGGCGGTTAAGCAGAATGATGCGTGCTGCATACGTACAACGTGCGGCAACCCCTGTAGCGTGATCGTATTCATGGGTGGGCATAGAACAACTCGGAGGGGGGCGAAGCCCGTGGTACGGGAACCAAAATATCAATAAATGGGAAAAGCGAAACACGATGGTGGGCGCTTATTCGCCGAACTGAAGCAGGCTCGCTCGGGCAGTGTATCCATGGTTACGGTGTTCACGGCCCTGGCGAACTTTGAGGAAAACCCGCATCAACTTTTTTTTTTACTTGAGAATTTAAAAGCGGGCTGAACCGAATGCTCCAGGACTGAAGTACAGCATATAAAGTTGGCATTGCACGTATACTCATGCACACACATGAATGTAAACATCGGAATGAAAACAACAACAACAACAAAAGTCCACTGAAGAGCCTTCTGAACTGTCACAGCAAATGCTGATGGTGGCTGTTCAGGCCGAAACAGCAGACATGAGTGAACTGGCCAGCATCGTACATGCCTGGCCATCTCTGTCTCCCAAGTGTTGCTCTTGCCACACTACCCCACGCCTTGCCTAACCTAGGGTGGGTCCAGGCCAAGTAGAGGTCACCCATTTCCCGTGCGGCCTTATAAATTAAACCTTAAGTTACTGGGATGTTACCACAATGCAGCCACAATGTTTATTAGTTTGTTGTGCTTCCCCCGCACCTCTGTTCAGCACGGTTGGCTTCGTACGGTGCGAAAGGAGTTCAACATGCGTACGTATAATCATCACGGCCGCTAAGCGTGCAAAGATCCCCGGAGATCTCCCCGCCTTACAGTCCAGACGGGCGAGTGCTGTCAGCAAACACCCATTGAGTGTGGCGTGACACACCAATGGGTGGTGTGGCTGGGAACCACACAAGGCGGAGTGAACCTTGATGAGGCTCAGGACAGGTTCCAACTTGCAGGGTATAAATCAGAGCGAGATTTCTGAGAAAGTAGCTCGGTGTGGTTTTTTAGTGACTTCAGGGATCCTGTCAACTTCAGGAAGTGGAGTGTGCGTCGCGAGCTTAAGAACTTCTTTTAATGGCAGCGTCGTCACACCCTGACGAACCGCTATGTCACCACTCGCCCAGCGACACACTGCGATGCACGGCGACAACAACAACAACAACAAGAACTGCGGCAACAACAACAGCACAGCCCCGTGAAACGATGGAACGGGAACGTGGTGGAATGGAAGAGTCGAGGGGGGTTTGGCTCATGAACGTTGGCTTGGAGGAACCTGCACAAGCCAATTCATGGCACGTACACACACTTACTGGGGACGCCTTTTGCCTAGATTTTCCTTGATGCTGGACACATAGGGGAGAGCGTTAGTGAGAGACGGAGGGGGGGCAGGGAGTTACCAGCAGAAGCAGCAGCACCCCACACAGCAGCAGCAGCAGCACCCCACACCCCAGCAGCACCCCACACAGCAGCAGCACCCCACACCCCAGCAGCACCCCACACCCCACAGCAGCACACCACACAGCAGCAGCAGCAGCACCCCACACCCCAGCAGCAGCACCCCACACAGCAGCACCCTACACCCCACACCACAGCAGCACCCCACACCACAGCAGCACTCCACACCACAGCAGCACCCCACACAGCACCCCACACCGCAGCAGCACCCCACACCACAGCAGCACCCCACACCACAGCAGCAGCACCCCACACAGCAGCACCCTACACCCCACACCACAGCAGCACCCCACACCACAGCAGCACTCCACACCACAGCAGCACCCCACACAGCACCCCACACCGCAGCAGCACCCCACACCACAGCAGCACCCCACACCACAGCAGCACCCCACACCACAGCAGCACTCCACACCACAGCAGCACCCCACACAGCACCCCACACCGCAGCAGCAGCAACGCGAGCCAGCCTAGACGAGGCCTGATCCTCGCAGGACTGGTCTAGCTCTGGTCAACAAGTCCACTTTATGTTTGCTTACAAATATATTGTTGTTTAAAGGCCATTTTTGCAAGTCCGGTACTTACAGAAGGGGCATAATATATGTAGCAGTATAATTGAGGACAGTTGTGTTGTTTTAAGCGTTTATAATGTAGTAATGATTTGTTTATATTTTCTCGTTTAGGTGCACCCTAGCTTGATTCGTGCACCAAATATCAGGTACAAGGGTTAATTTGAAAAAAAAATATCCCATCATTGTAATAACGAGTACATTTTCATTAAAATCGAATTGGTCTGTGAGCTTAATTATTTCACACAACTGTGATGTCACCAAGTTGTGGAGCGTGTCCGTGACACGCGTTGTGTCAGCACGCCGGCACCGTCGCTTAGGGCCAGCCTCGCCATGCATTGTGGGTAGCCGCGGCGCCTAGTCGGATCGGTATTGTTGGAGAGGGGACCGCTGCTGAATTAGCAGGGTGGGTGGCAGAACAGGAAACACTCAGTGAAGTGTACCCTCCACTTTGGGTTCAGTAGAGACACACACTTTTTTTTAGGTGCGGTTCTGCGGCCGTCGGGAATGATCTTCCTTACGATATTAGGAAGCCACTGGAGCTATGCACTTTTACATCATCTAGATTAGAAACTCATATCCTAAGAACTTCTTTTTGTGTTTAGTTTATTGTCCTTCCCCCGCACCTCCGATTCGCACGGTTGGCTACGTACGGTGCGAAAGCTCAGCATAAAATGCAATACACTCGCCCACTCTTTCTTTAAAGAGAGACACCGTCCGCTCTGGAACCGGGATGGCGAGGTTGACGACAGCAAGGACAATGCAACATTTTAAAACCTCTCTGCTCAACCACGTGGGTTATTAACGCTGCTGAGCCGCATGCGGGAAGAGACTTCACGCCCTTGGAACCCCACAGTTCCCTTCAAGGCTACGTTCTGGCTTGCGTTGCTCGAGAAACACGTAACTGCAACTTGCATTCCCAGAAGCATGCCAAGCACCCGCGCAACCACTCTCTACTCGTGCACAGCATGCCGGGCACGTGTGCTACGTGCAAAGCACACCGCGGTTGTCCAAACGTGAAACCCCGTTCAGAGCATGCCGCTTAAACCGCGAGAGACAGGGGCTTGAGCAGGGTAAACGATAACAACAAATTCAAGTCCAGGTGTTTTCCCCCGGCTTAAATTAACATGAGAGCTGCGCTCAACCCCTTTGTGGGGGTCCTGAGCCAGGAGTGGAAATTCCACATTACTATGGCAGGGGCTGATCGATATGTCAGTACTATAAATATAATAACGTGCATAAGAGGATAGAGGTTTAAAAGAGACTGAGAGAGACGGGCATGGATAGAGGATGCAGCATGGCGAGTGAGTGGGTTACCCACCTATTGACTAACACATAGACTCTCCCACTGACTTTAGAGTAGCTAAGCAGCAGGCGGAGGAAGGGAAAGAGAGACAAAAAGCACACACACACACACCAGTTAGCCAGACGAGCACAGCGACACACGGCCAGAGGTGCCCCTCGTCATCCTCGCAGGTGACCGGGGCGCGTGCTGTCTGTGAACATCGGTGAGCGAGCACGGCAAGGGCGTTTGGCCAATGTCCCAATATTCCCCAGCTGCCTTTGTTTCCCCGGTGCTCACGTTCACGCATCAGATCAGACACTTCAAACCCAGCGGGTGGTGTGGAAGGACCCGACCAGATTCAGATACACATCGGGACACACGTTGTGCCAGACAATTCGTGTAGTATTGCGCTTCGGCGGTGGACCCGCCGGTACCGTTGCTCCCAACACAGCACCCGCACCGACAGCTTTATGCGAGGCGTTAGGAGTCCTTCGGACTCGGCGAAAAAAGCGCAGCCGCTTATTTGGGGGTTAGGCAAAGCACACCCCCTACCCCCTACCCCCCCCCATTCCCCACACTTTAACAATGGCTCATTCCACGCGGGCAAGCGGCACGCATCGGAACGCGTACAAGACAAGGCGGCGGGAGATGCGAGATGATATTATCGGAGGGGTGTTACGTCTCAATGCAACGCTCCGCTGTGAAGACACGAGCACAGTGCGCTGTATCAGCGCTGGCTTTGAAGAGGAATGGGGAGACGCGCGTAGCTTTCGGAGCCGCGCGCGCGCATTTGTCTGTGTGTGCGCCCACGTGTAGGTTGCGCCTGTGGTGCCTGCATGCGTGGTGTGTGCTGTGCAAAGCTGTGTATGCACAGTATGCATCGCGTTCATCGCTATGCGTACATTTGTATGTGCATGTATGTTGAACTTCTTTCGCACCGTACGGAGCCAACCGTGCTAATCGGAGGTGTGATTTGTGTGTGAAGCAATATTGCGTTCAGAAGATATGACATGCATGTGCACTTTGCGTGCGTGTCCTGCGTGTGTGTATGCATGCGTGCTCGTGCTGTGCATGCTGTGTGTGTGTGTGCATGCTGTGTATGTGTGTGCATGCTGTTTGTGTGCGTGCTGTGTGTGTGTGCATGGTGTGTGTGTGCATGCTGTGTGTGTGTGCATGCTGTGTGTGTGCATGCTGTGTGTGTGTGCATGCTGTGTGTGTGTGTGTGTGCATGCTGTGTGTGTGTGTGTGCATGCTGTGTGTGTGCATGCTGTGTGTGTGTGTGCATGCTGTGTGTGTGTGTGCATGCTGTGTGTGTGTGTGCATGCTGTGTGTGTGTGTGTGTGCATGCTGTGTGTGTGCATGCTGTGTGTGTGTGTGTACATGCTGTTTGTGTGTGTGCATGCTGTGTGTGTGTGTGCATGCTGTGTGTGTGTGTGTGCATGCTGTGTGTGTGCATGCTGTGTGTGTGTGTGCATGCTGTGTATGTGTGTGCATGCTGTGTGTGTGTGTGCATGCTGTGTATGTGTGTGCGTGCTCTGCGTATGTGCGCGCGTGCTCTGCGTGCGTGCGTGCTCGGCACCTGTAGGCAACGCCCTGGTTAGCGCGGGCGGCGCTGTCCAGGTCGGTGAGCGCCAGGAAGCTGTCGTGGAAGTAGTGCAGCTGCAGGATGCAGCAGAGCAGGAAGGCGGTGGGGATAAGCACCTGGGTGAAGAGCTCCGACACGCTGAACTGTTGCAGACCCAGATCACGCAGCCTGCGGCCCACACAAAGGTCCCCCGCATGGCCGTTACGGCAAGCTGCGGCAAGCGCCGGGAGCGTGCACCGAACACGCCGGAGCGCCTTTGTCTCCTCGCTGAGATGACGCACCGGGTACTCGTTTAATGCCGAGTCGACCTAAGGGTGGCCCGGGATCGGTTCAAATTTACAGCAGGTGACGTTGGCCGTGAGCGGGAATCGAAATCGGGTCGCCGGGTTCGTAGCGCAAGCCGCACTAACCGCTGCGCCACCGATCCCAACCTAAAGACACGTGCGCGGTACCGGACTCGCATGCGCGCACACAGATTCTCCCACACAGATTCTCCCACACAGATTCTCCCACACAGATTCTCCCACACAGATTCTCCCACACAGATTCTCCCACACAGATTCTCCCACACACAGATTCTCCCACACAGATTCTCCCACACAGAGATTCTCCAACACAGATTCTGCCACACAGATTCTCCCACGCAGATTCTCCCACGCAGATTCTCCCACACAGATTCTCTCACACAGAGATTCTCCCACACGCAGATTCTCCCACACAGAGATTCTCCCACACAGAGATTCTCCTACACACAGATTCTCCCACACAGAGATTCTCCCACACAGATTCTCCCACACGCAGATTCTCCCACACACAGATTCTCCCACGCAGATTCTCCCACGCAGATTCTCCCACACAGAGATTCTCCCACACAGATTCTCCCACACAGATTCTCCCACACAGATTCTCTCACACAGAGATTCTCCCACACACAGATTCTCCCACACAGATTCTCCCACACAGATTCTCCCACACAGAGATTCTCCCACACGGAATCTCCCACGCAGATTCTCCCACACAGAGATTCTCCCACACAGATTCTCCCACACAGATTCTCCCACACAGATTCTCCCACACAGAGATTCTCCCACACAGAATCTCCCACGCAGATTCTCCCACACAGATTCTACCACACAGAGATTCTCCCACACAGATTCTCCAACACAGATTCTCTCACACAGATTCTCCCACACAGAGATTCTCCCACACAGATTCTCCAACACAGATTCTCCCACACAGATTCTACCACACAGAGATTCTCCCACACAGATTCTCCAACACAGATTCTCTCACACAGATTCTCCCACACAGAGATTCTCCCACACAGATTATCCCACAATCAGAATCTTTACTGAGACTGGGGGAGGATTCCGATGCGCTATGAAGCTCTTGTTCACAGATGTCCAGTACAGGGAGCTGAGTCAGCGAGTTACATCGGCAAACAATACAAACACAAGATAGGAACTCTAAATAGAGAATATGGTAACCAAGTCACTCAATATAAATATATGTATAAATAAATGTTAGAGATAATTATCTATGATTTACTTTGTTATATTAGTCCGATTTATCAAGGCCGGGCAAGGCAGCAAAAACAAGAACAAAACGGTTCCAGACCACACCAAGATAATGCCACAGCAGTCAACCCTCAATGAAATGAGCACAATAACAATGGGAGCAGCAGGTGGGGAGAGACAGCCCCCCCCACCCCAGGTGGGGAGAGACAGCCCCCACCCACCCCAGGTGGGGAGAGACAGCCCCCACCCACCCCAGGTGGGGAGAGACAGACCCCACCACCCCCACCCCCCAGGTGGGGAGAGACAGCCCCCCCCTCCCCCCAGGTGGGTGGGTGGGGACAGCAGCCCGTGGGAGGGGAGGGCCGTCCCAGAGTGGGAGCGGCACTCACTGTGAGTCCGAGAGGCGCGTCATGTTCCTCCACAGGCCGGGGAAGGACTCGAACTGGTAGGTGTAGATGAAGATGGTGACCAGCATCGTGTAGGACACCACCACCATCCAGAAGTACTTGAGCAACCGACGCCACCAGTTATAATGCACCTACACAACATACACGCATGCGTGCGCGCACGCCTCTAACACACTGTAGTGGCAAGTGCTGTTAATGTGATGTAGTAATCATTTGTTTCTATTTGCTTGTTAAGGTGCACCCTAGCTTGATTCGTGCACCGAATATCAGCTACAGCAAGGCTTAATTTGGAAAAAAATCCCACTATTGAGCTTAATTATTTCACACAACTGTGAAAATGGGCGGTGTGGTAAGGACCACTAATTTAAGTCCGAGTCGACCTAGAGCGACGGCCAGGACCGGTTCAGATATATAATTCGTCACTAACGTTAGCGACGGCTGGGTAACGAACCCATCTGCCCACTCACCCGATCCATAAGTGGGGGCCCGACGCAGTCTACGAGCAAGGTGGCTCTCGAGAAGCGACAGCCACTCCCATCGTCTCACCGCCTACCGACTCGGCACCCGGGCAGCCCGACGCCACCCGGGTACCAGCGGCAAAAGCCTGGAGTGGGCCGCGGGGCGGCACCTGGTAGAGCGCCACGCAGCCGAGGCACAGCGCCATGTAGATGATCTTGTAGGTGACGAGGCGGCCCTGGAGGCCCACGAAGAAGAACATCCCCCCGCACACGTAGATCCAGTACTTGACGAAGAGGCCGCGCACCAGGGCCCCCAGCACGTGCATCAAGTTGCTGCCCGCCTCGCCCTCGGCCTCTGATCTCGCGCGCACGCGAAGGCGAACGACAAAGATCAATGACAAAGGTCCACCGTGTAGCCGCACGGACTGTTGGGGCAAGCGCTGCGATTGAGAGCATTATATTAAACTAGAGATTTTATTTTACCTGGTAAGGCCCACTGAGCTACATAACTCTTTTTCAGAAGCGACCTGGCCACAAATAATAGCTCAATGAAGCGGCCTATCATGTGGAAATTTATAGCAGCCAAATACTATATTATTTAGGTCTTTCGGTAAAGCCACGTAGATACAAAAAATAATACAATATCACGAAGTTTGATCGCAACACAAGCAATCGTCTTCAGGTGTGTTGCGATCGAAACGTCATGATATTTGTATTATTTTTCTATCTACGTGGCTTTACCGAAAGACCCAAATAATATGAATTCCTGCAGTCACGAAAGCTTTAAGTCAAGATTCAGCCAAATACTCTAAACACATGATGTTGATTATAAATATGGAGGGAAAAACCGGAGGACCCACAGAAAAATCCACACGACCGCGGGGAGAGACATGCAAACTCCAAATATAAAGCAGGCGTCAAGGTCGGGATCGAACGCACGACCTCCTGCATACCGAGGGAGGTTGTGAACATCTCGCTCCCGCGTAACAGTCGGGGATGCGGCCGCCACCACACACGGCCGCATGTCTCCCCAGTGGCGGTGTTTACTCACCGCACCAGATACTCATTTGGGACTGTGTCGACCTAGGAGAGGCCCAAGCCCAGGACCGGTTCAGATGCTTATCGCCAAATTTGGCCATGAGCAGGACTCAAACTCAGATAGCTGCGTTGGTAGTACAGTGTGCCAGCGACTACACTACTGCTCCCCACACAACAACAACAACCGCCATTCGCCACTAAGTGGCGGTGACGTCACCACGACGCTTGTGCCAGGCCATGTGCACCTTGAGGCCACGTGAAGTGTCGAACGCCCGCGGGCAGGAAGTCACGGGGCAGACCCAGGTGCCACGGGTCGACTGACTGAGATGACTGGCTGGTGCACCACCTGTGCCCCCTACTGTGCCAACCTGCTGTGCTTTAGCCACCCAGCGCTCCGCTCGTTGTTGTGATCGTCGCTCCTCCGCCCTCCGTTGTTGTTGGAGGGCGACTGCCTCCAACTGCCCAATAGCGTCCTTCACGAGCCTCCTCCACAGAGGTCGATCTTGACACCGCTGGTACCAGTCATTGGCAAGTCCACTCAGCTCCACGTCCTCCTGTACCACATCACTCCATCTCTTCTCTAGCCCGTGCCGCACCCGTTTAGCCCCCTCGATCCGGCCGAACAAAAGCTGTTTTGGCATGCGGTGGCTGGGCATGCGGGCTACATGACCCAGCCAACGCAGCCTTGCCTGCCGGAGGAGCTCACCGATGGGACCTTGCCCAGATCTTTCAAGGATTTGTGAGCTCCTCACACAATCCAGCCTGGTTAAACCCAGGATGGATCGTAGGCAGGCCAGCCTAAATGTTTCCAACCGGCGAAGATGCTCCATTAAGGGGGTCCACGTTTTGCAAGCGTAGAGAAGGGAGGGAATGACCGTGGCTGTGAAGACCTGAAGCTTAGTGTGGAGCGACAGACCAGGTAGCTTCCACACAGCGTTACGCAACCGATGAAAAGATATTGCCACTCAACTGATTCGGAGTGAGACCTCTGCTGTTAAACTGGAGCCAGTCATAAGCACACTGCCCAGGTATGGGAAACTCTCCACTCTCTCCACAACTGCCCCATCACCGATTGGGAGTTGTGGGGGTGGAGTGTCCGATGGTACAAATACCCAGGCAGGTGCTTAGTTTTGGTGGGGCTGATGGTAAGGCCCCATTTCTTAGTGGCACGCTCCAGCCTCAGCAGCAGCGTCTCCAACTCCTCCTCTGAATGAGCAGCTATTACCAAATCATCGGCATACATGTGGTTGAGCAATAGGGAGCCATCCCTTGACCGCACCCGGGCATCGATCAGCCTCCCATTATATCTGTACCAAATGGAGATTCCCCCGGTACAGCTATTGAAGGCTTCACGAACTACGTGGTCAAAATAGATGTTAAATAATTGGGAGCCAGAGGACATCCCTGTCACACCCCAAGGTGTACAGGGAATGGCTCTGACTCCCGGCCACGTAGTTTTACCCGGGCCCGCTCACCATCATGAAGGTCCTTAATGATTATGAGCAGAGGGTCAGGAACTCCAAAAGCACGAAGAACAACCCACAGCCCAGGCCTACTGATGGTATCATAGGCCTTGACCAGGTCAATAAAGCAGAGATGTAGGTCTTGTTGGAATTCCCTACACCTTTGCTGTAGCAGACGGACAGAAAATATGGCATCTGTGCACGACCGCCCTTTCCTGAAACCGCATTGGGGCTCCGCAAGCCTCTCCTCAGCGTGCCTGGCAAGGCGATGCTGAATAATCCTTGCCAGGACCTTTCCCGGCACACTGAGGAGTGAGATGCCCCTGTAGTTGTTACAGTCTGTGCGGTCCCCCTTCTTAAAGAGGGGGACCACCAAGGCATCCTTCCAATCCTGCGGAACCCATCCAGTGGTCCAGACTGTTGTTATGATGTCATATAGGGCAGTCTGTGCACAAACGCCACCCTCCCTCAGCATTTCGCTTGGGAGATATCTCTGCCCGCTGCCTTTCCTGGTCTCAGACTCCAGATCGCCCTCAGTACTTCCTCAACAGATGGTACTTCAGCCAGCACCGCAGCCTCAGCACATTGTGCCACGATGTTTTCCTGGCTGAGGGATTTTCCCTCCCCCAGGACCTCACAGAAATGCTCAGCAAATCTGCAAACCTGTTCCTGGGGGTCGGAGATCGGATCACCGTTTTTTCCCCTAATGATGGTAATAGGTGTGGCGCTGCAGGTTACTTTTTTGATGGAGTTAAATAGAGATTTGTGATCGCGGGCCACTGAGGCAGACTCCATCTCCTCAGCAACCCGTGACCACCACCCATCCTTGCAGCACCTCACGGGTATCCGAACCTCCGAGCGAAGGCTGCGGTAAGCCTCCTCATTCTCTGACGTGGGATTCTGTAGCCGATGACAGTGGGCCTGTCGCTTTTCTCAACTATCCTGAACACCTCCTCTGTCAGCCAGGGTCTCTGGGGAGGTCTGGACCGCGTACCCAAAGTAGCCATTGCAGCTGCATGAGTCACAATTCTAAACCTCGCCCATTTATCCTCGACATCAGGAGGAATGGGGGATGATGCCAATCCCAGCCGCAAGCGATGATGAAATTCTCGCTATGAAAGTTGCTCCCCACACGCACACAGAGGGACAGACGACGATGACATGGAGCTGCGTTGGACCCTCGGGTGTGGTTGACCTTGCAGCCACTACGGTAAGAGAATTCCCTGCAACTGGCATGACACGCAATCATCACCATCATCACCACCACCACCTCCATTACCACCATCATCACCTACACCACCACCACCCCCATTACCCCCCCTCCCACCCCGTCCGCGTACCCCCGGATGGGGGTGGGGGGTGCTCCTTCTCGGGCTGCGCCTCCAGGCGCTCCTTCAGGCGCTGTCGCAGCAGGAGCCAGAAGGTGGCGTTGTACAGCAGCTGCATCACGTGACACCACGACGACATCACATCATCGGCATCATCATCGTCGTCATCATCACATCATCACGTGCAGGCTCCATGCTGGGGAGGGTGGCTGCTGTATGCAGATCACCGGAGCAGGAACCGGATATCCCTTATTCTTACTGCGTTTACAGCACGCAATCTGACTACTGTTACTTAGAATGTACATGATGGATGACTTTAAAGATTACCTTCGTTTAAAAAATAACTCGCGTAAGAAAGTCCTCGTCAGCAATGTAGGGCAATGGGAATAGTGCAGCAGCCAATGCAAGAAGATCTCACAACAAAGCCTGTGCGCATGTGCCCGCTTAGTCTGTGCCAGTGTGCGCGGCGCGTGCCGGTGTGCGTGTGTACCTTGCTGCCGAGAGACACGCAGGGGATGTCCTCACGCACCAGGCCAATTGGCGCAAACTCCACCACCCCGACCTACGCAGCACGGGGACCGTGAGCGGCGCACAGGGAGAGCCGCCGTGTTTCTCCAGCATACGGCGCTCACGATGATAGCACAATCTAACTCGCTAAACTCAAACTAAACTAATTTTTACTTGACCAGGTAAGTCCCACTGAGCTACACAGATCTTCTTCAGAAGCGACTCGGGCCACAGAATGATATCTCAACGAAGCAGTTTATCACGTGGATACTTACAGTAGTTTATCACGTGGATACTTACAGTAGTTTATCACGTGGAAATTTACAGTAGCCAAATACTCGAAATGCACGTTTCTAAATGTGGAGGGAAAAACCGGAGGATCCGGAGAAAAATCCACGCAACCACAGTGAGGAAATGTAACCTCCAAATATACAGCAGCAGGCATCAGGATGGGGATCGAACCCACAACTTCCTGTATACCAGGCGAGGTAGTTAACATCTTGCCACCGTGGCGCCCTGTCTGTGGCCCCATGCATGTTCCTCAGTTAACTCGCTGAGATTCGAGTGAGTTTCACCGTCTGCTTTGCTAAAGGAGATCTGGGCGACGAATGAACGAGAAGGACGTCAATGTTTGACGCTTATTGCATTACCTGTTGTAAAATTACTACTGTAATCCCTCGTTGTGGGCTTCATATTGTGTTGGGAAACTGCCTATGAGTTGCATAGTCAACTAACGATCCTCACGGAAACCCAAACCTAGCGTCACGGACTTTTTTTGCCGTGCAAGCGAGTTGAGTGAAAGCGAGCAAAATGAGTCCGGCTACGGCACGCAAGAGACTCCTCGGGGCACTGCCCGATGCAAGGCCCTCGGCAGATCTGAGCATTCTTCAGCAATTAAGAGCATCGTGTAAAGAAATGCCCTTGTAAGGTCAAGTGGCTTTTAAAGCTCACTTTGATCGCTTGCAATATTTTCCCTTGACATATTTTTTACATGGCCGTGATCCAGCCTTTGGAAAAAATATAAATCTGTGTCCCTTAGACGGCCGCCTGCCGCCGCCTCCGCGCGCGGCCGGGGATTGGATCCCACGATCCACGGTGTGGCCCCCGCGCCCCCTTTGTGTACGCTTCGCAATTCGACTTTCATCTTCAAGCCCAGCATACAGCATTCCCCGGTTCAGTGAAGGTCCGATTTTGTACGGTTATTTTGTAATTTCTCCTAGTTTAGATTTTATTATTATTGTTACGGCTCATTAGCCAATTTGGTATTCGGGCTATGGCTGCAGGCACAGAGTAGCTAACGTTCCGAGTAACTCATTGCTGAAATCAAAAACATCATTACTGCTCAACTCAAGATTGTCTCCGACACGGGGCGGTGATCTTGTAACACGGACTTCATGCTCAGTGTGTGATCAGATGATGACTATTATTATTATTATTGTTGTTGTTTAGCGAGTACCGAGTGATTTGACCATCGTTACGTGTGAGCTCATTTGAGGACAGCAGTCACCAACTCAGATCGTGGAGATTGCGTCACGTGGCCCAGCGGTAGCGCGCTTGACGCTCGACGCTCACCGCAGAGGTTCGCGGTCCGAATCCGGCAGGCCGCCCTGGTTAATACAGCGGCCGCGTTCACCATAAACTACTCCGCGCCGTCTCCTTCCCTTCCCAGTGGACATTACAGATCCCTCGACGTCACTCGACTCGAGGAGGCCGTTGCGTGCCGGCATTGTGGTGCAAATCAGCGTGAGCCAGCCAGCCGGTCAATACGGCTCTGAGCGAGTGAGTAAACGAGCGAGAGGGTGACTATGCGAGCGAGCGAGCGAACGCGTCTCCCGCTGGCGGAGCGCCGCGCCGGTACCCGCCTTGAGCGGCAGCTCGTGCTCGTTGAGACGCAGGCTCCACACGTAGGCGAGCAGGCAGAGCACGTTGCCGTAGGCCACGAGGAAGGGGGCGCTCAGCATGGTGTAGTGGCGCCGGTTCCGCATCATCCAGATGAGGCACGACCAAAGCAGCAGCACGAAGGTCAGCCAACTGTGGTAGGTGATGCTCCACGCCTGGGACGCGAGCGCAGACACGCGCGGGGGCACACGGTCACACGCAGATGGACATACAGGTTCACACGCGAGTGCACAGATATGCCCATTTTCCTGGTTGTTGGAGCGAGTGCTGTTAGCGAGCACCTATTAAGGGCAGTACGGAAATAATATCCGCACGCCACGCCGGGTACCCATGTAAGGCCGAGTCGACCTCGGCGAGGCCCAGGACTGGTTTAGGTATTCACCACTGATGTTGGCTGCGAGCAGGAATCGAATGTATGTCTGTGTATCCACTAGCTTACAAACACAAAGATCCCCCGTGTAGCCTTAATAGACTGTTGGGGCAAGTGCTGTTAGCGAGCAGCACCTATGAAGGCCGGCACGGCACACGTGGTGTTGGGTGGCCGTCTTTTGTCTCCCCAGTGTTGATGTTTACACTCTACACCAGGTACCGATTTGAGGCTGAGCTGACCTAGGGGAGGCCCAGGACCTGTTAAGATAATCGTCACTGGTGTTGAGTGCGAATCGAACTCGGGTCGCTCAATTTGTAGCACAGTGCGCGAACTGCTACACTACCGCTCCCACACTAGCAGAGAAATAGAGACACACGTACCACACGTAACATACCCTGTTCAGTCAAACCACAGGGGTAAGTCCTGTGAGCGAGTACATCTACAAGGCTGGCATTGCACACACAGGCGGAAGGGATCATGTAGTTATAACCACGCACAACCGCCTTTGTCTCACCAGTGCTGATGCTTACACACGGTTACTCATCTAAGGGTCAATTGGCCTTGGGGAAACTCAGGACCGGTTCAGATACCAATTTTAGAATATTCGTCACGGCCGGGAATCAAACCCAAGTTTCCGAGACTGTAGCGCAGTGTGTGAACCCCTGAGCCACCGCTTCCCATGAACACACACACGCGCACACACACGCGCGCACACACGCCCACGCGCGCACATTGACGCTCAAACGCCGAGAGGGAGGGAGCTATAAATTCAGATAATTCGTATCCCTCGGTGGAGCGCTTGCGGTTTGAAGGGCGCTCGGCAAGTTCCCACTTGACCCGCCGTGACTTCCTGCCAGCTCTCGGAACCTCCAGGACGACGAGGTCACAACGAGGATGGGCAGGTGGCCAGCACACGCCCGGCTCAGAGTTTCCACACGGAGAGCCGACCCTCGCTGATAGCAGCGCGGGTCGCGCCACGCCATCGCGTCACGGCTCAGACACGCAACGCGCTCCGCATTAAAAATAACACCGCCACCTCCTCTTGCACAAAGTCCGTTTGCGGTGGCGGCTTTGTTCGGACAGAGGAAACGCTCTCCCGCCGCACGCGTTCAGCGGGGAAACGCCGACTCCTGCTGGCAAAATCTCACGTTGGAGACGTCATCGTGCAGCACCGTGGAACCAGACTCCACCCCACCCCCCACCATCGAAAATGGGCACACACTGCCCAGCGAGTTTCACCTGTGCCAAAAATAAACCGAACCAAACCGGTGAACGTTACTCACACATGCACGCGCACACACACGCACACGGGGGAATGTCGCGATTTTGGTTTCCCCGTGTCTGAAACGAACACCGGCGAGAAACAACAACAACCGCCATTCGCCACTAAGTAGAGGTGACTTTACCACGGCAACTGTGCCAGGCTATGTGCACGTTAAGGCCATTTGAAGCGTCGGGTGCCCACCGGCAGGTCATGGGACAGACCCAGGTGCCATGGGTGGACTGATTCAGATGACTGGCAGGTGCACCAGCTATACTCCCTACAGTAGCAGCAGCAGCCCCACGCGCCAGAACCCACAGGCCGTTCAACACTCACACGGAGACCCGCCACTCCACCGAGGCCCGTTTCACACTGCACATCGCTGTGAGTGAGCGAGTCAGTCTGTTCGTCCGTCTGCGACGTGTATTTGCGGACAGGTGTATGTGTGCGAGGTTTTGTACCTACGACAAAAAAAAAAACAAATATGGCATTGCGAAGGACAGCGACATTCACGGGGTGAAGCGACGCGCTTCAGAAATTACAACGGTCGCACGGCAACGGAAAATTCCACCGTTCAGTTCGGATGTGGTCTTTGTGAAAAGTCAGTGTGACATTCTATTTATCATTTTATATCTCTGTGGATTTGACCTAATTGCTCGGAGTCAGTCCAAGTCTCCCACCTCCTGGAACAAACGCTTGACGTGAACGGTGTTCTCTTGTCTGCCATCGACCTCGTCCTCTCGTCAGCAATGTCAGAGTGTAACTGACATTGCGCCCGGCGCTGTCCGTGCTCACGCCTAGCGCTAAACAAGAGGACAGGCACATCCCTGGCCATCTGCAGTCTCTCAGTGAGAACCACGCTGCCTCTGCAATGTCATACGTTAATATATTTACCCATTCACCAAAATCTACATTTGTTCTTATATCAGTAATATGAATAAATGTGTCTCTGGTGCACATGGCATGACAATGACGACGACGATATTAAAACAACTTGCGCCGGACTATCATCTTAGCAACAACCGGACTTTGCTAATGACAGTCCAGCATCAGCTTAATGCATCAATTGGATTGAGCTTTTCTGTCCCCACGATGATGATGATGATGATGTGGCTTGCCCCTGCTGCACGCTGGCCTGTTTGTGTGAACAGTCTGTCCTCCTAAAACACGGTCGTAGCTCAATGCCTAAAGAACACAGCGCTATGGAAACATCGCATTATAATAAATGATATAGGTTAAAGCAAGTCCACGATAACATGTGAGATGCGTACGCAGGCCGAACCAAGACAGAAGCATCCAGCAGCATCCCAATGCCTCGTGTGATGCTACGTCGATGCAGCCGTACGACCGCTTATTCCGACTCGCACTACAACGTAGTTCCGTTTGCTCGATCGCGTTATATCTAATTCGCACCCGTGTTATAAAAATGTGTTCCCAAATACATTCATCACGTCAATATATCCAATTCGCATTAAGAAAACACCACGCCGTTATAGGAGAACAGAATGCATCACAGATGTGTACTTCTCAGCAGGTTGCCAGGATTCAAATGGGGCTTGGCTCAGGAATATTTTTGTGTTGTTTGTTTTTCCCCATCAACGGGCGTGAGAGTGAGACTGTGGACAGACACCCCGTGGGCTCGACTCAAGGTGAGCTCACCGAGAGTCATAATTTCTCTCGCCTGGAATTCCACAAAGTTTGGCAACAGCTGCTGATGGAGCAGCTGGAAGCCCGCCCGGGTGTTGGATGGCGAGGGGGGATCGCGTCGAGAAAAATGAAGCCGCTTCAACTGGGCCCAAGCCAAGGGGCTGCCTCGTGGCTCAATCGGGCGGAGTGTCAATTCTGCTTGAGGGTGACGACGATTACGACGATCGTGACGATGAAGTGTGGAAACAACAATTGTTACACGTCCAGCCAATTGTTTTTGTTTACCCACTGCTGGATGTGTACTTCCCCATGTCTTGCAGGCCGAGAGGTATATTTGACCGTACTTCACCACGCCGGTCATCGCGGGTTTGTGAAGGTGCAGAAGGGTGCAGAATGCAGCAATGGATTTTTCTCTGCTGCTCTCCCGCCACGCCTCGCACATCTGCCTTGCGCGCAAGGTGGTCGGTCGCTCATCCAGGCACCCTCCACACTCAACCCTGCTTAGCTTCCGAGACGAGGACGGGTCCATTCTGAGCGACTTGTCCAGAATGCAAGCCACGCAAAACAACCCAAATCTCCCGCGCAAAATACGAATCCGAACAAATAAATGGAAATAAACCGCTCTGAGCATTACTGAAGCGAGGCCACGGCGGGCCTGCGGAGTCGTGGGCCGTGGGCCGGACGCCATCCCTGGCCCCGCGGGGAGTGGGGGTGAAGTATGGTTGCTCAGACGCCGCTTGAAGCTGAGCCCAGGGAGCCGCCCCGTGGCGGCATTCTCACCGCACGGTGCCCGGGGGCCGTCGTGGCCGCTCGCACGGCCCCATCGCTCACAGGGGCAGCCGCAGGGGTCGCTCACATATACACACACACACATACACACACACACACTCATACACTCATACACTCACACACACACTCATACACTCACACACACTCACATACACTCACACACACACTCACACACACACTCACATACACTCACACACACACTCATACACTCACACACTCACACACATACACACACACTCACACACACTTACACACACTTACACACACTCCCACACACTCATACACTCACAGATACACACTCACTCACTCATACAAAAGATCCCCCGTATAGCCTTAACAGACTCTAGGGGCAAGTGCTGTTAGCGAGCACCTATGAAGGCCGGAACGGTACACGAGGGGGTGGGTGGCCAGCACCACGCCCGACCGCCTTTGTCTCCCTAGTGGCAATGTTTTTATCCACCGCACCAGGTACTCATTTGAGGCTGAGTTGACCTAGGGGAGGCCCAGGACCGGCTCAGATAATCGTCACTGATGTTGACCGTGAGCGGGAATCGAACCCGGGTCGCCAGGTTCATAGCGAAGCGCGCTAACCGCTACACTACACTCACAGATACTCACTCACACACACTTACAGATACACACACTCATACACTCACAGATACACACTCACTCATACACTCACAGATACACACACACTCACACACTCACAGATACACACGCATACACTCACAGATACACACTCACTCATACACTCACAGATACACACTCACTCACACAACAACCGCCATTCGCCACTAAGTGGCGGTGATGTCACCACGACGCTTGTGCCAGGCTATGTGCATGTTAAAGCCACGTGAAGTGTAGAACGCCCGCTGGCAGGAGGTCACGGGGCAGACCCTGGTGCCATGGTTCGATTGACTGAGATGACTGGCTGATGCACCACCTGTGCCCCCCACTGTGCCAACTTGCAGTGTGTTAGCCACCCGGCGCTCCGCTCATTGTTGTGAGAGTCACTCCGCTGTCCTCCATTGTTGCTGGACGGTGACTGCCTCCAACTGCCCAGTAGCGTCCTTCACGAGCCTCCTTGACGGAGGTTGATCTCGATACCACTCATACCAGCTGTTGGCAAGTCCACTAAGCTCCACGTCCTCCTGTACCACATCACTCCATCTCTTCTGTAGCCCGTGCCTCGTCCGTTTAGCCCCCTCTATCTGGCTAAACAAAAGCTGTTTAGGCATAAGGTGGCAGGGCATGCGGGCTACATGACCCAGCCAATGCAGCCTTGCATGCCGGAGCTCACTGATGGGACTTTGTCCAGATCTTTCAAGAATTTGTGAGCTCCTCACACAATCCAGCCTGGTTAAACCCAGGATGGATTGTAGGCAGGCTAGTCTAAATGTTTATAACCAGCAAAGATGTTCCATTAGGGGGGTCCACGTTTCACAAGCATAGAGAAGGGAGGGCATGACCGTGGCCTAGAAGAGAATGAGGCGGCTTCGTGTGGAGCGACAAACCAAGTAGCTTCAACACAGCCAATGAAAAGATAATGCCGCTCGACTGATTCTGAGTGAGACCTCTGCTGTCAAACCGGAGCCGGTCATGAGCACACTTTCCAGGAATGGAAAACTCTCCACTCTCACCACAACTGCCCTATCACCAATTTGGAGTTGTGGGGGTGGAGTGTTTGATGGCACAAAATACCCAGGCAGGTGCTTAGTTTTGGTGGGGCTGATGGTAAGGCCCCACCTCTTAGTGGCACACTCCAGGTTCAACAGCAGCGCCTCCAACTCCTCTGAGTAAGCAGCAATCACCAGATCATCAGCATACATAATGTAAAAGCTTACCCCGAGCTCTCAATACTCTGATGGTGCGTTGTCTTTGAGTTGTGCGCCTTTTGGCATCATCTGGTCCAACACCATGTGAGACTGGTCTCTAAGCTGTCTCGGGTGTGGACCAATCAATTTCAAGAACAGTGCATACATTATCAGTGTTGTATTTTTGTTTGAATTTTGACCGCAAGTGTTGTGGTTAATAATGCAAGCATGATTCCTTGTAAAAAGGTATCAGTTTTGTTGCCAGATAAAAGGATAAAAACCTACCATTATACATAACATGGTTGACCAATAGGGAGCCATCCCTTGAGAGCACCCGGGCATTGTTCAGCCTCCCATTGTATTTGTGTAGTGACGTAAATGATGTCATAGGAGTGTTAATGTGCATCTGGAGCCTCTCTCTGGGGCCAGAGTGAGTGCGGCATGCGATCGGGCCCTAGGGGGCATAGTCCTGGTGACGGCCTGAGAGAGGGCAAGTCAGGACATGGTAGTCTGAGTGAGCCCGAGAGGGCACGTGACCGGGACAGGGTAGTGAGGGGGGCCCGAGGGGGGCTTGAGGGACACGTGATGCTCGGTCGAGGCTTTCAAGAAAGGTCTCGAAGAGGCCGTGGCCGAAGGCGGAGCGAGGCCACGCTCAGGAGCATAAAGGGGCGGTCCCGAGAGCGTTCTTGGCTAGTCTGTGGTATCAAGCCTGGGTCCCACGTCTCGTTGGTCTTCGGTTGTCGTCACACTCGGCGTCGTGGGTCGGGCAGGCGTCACTGGCCTGACCCGGTTATCTAGTTACCCCGTTAAAGTGGATAAAGTGTACTTTCATGTAGTTAGCCTGTTGGGTCGTTAAACAAACGTGTTGCCTCCAAGTTCGAGTGTGCGCCTCCATAGAACAACACTACATTTGTACCAGATGGAGATTCTTCCGGAACAGCATGGAAAGCTTCTTGAACTACGTGATCGAAAAAGATGTTAAATAATGTGGGAGCCAGAGGACATCCCTGTCCCACCCCAAGGTGAATAGGGAATGTCTCCGTCTCCCAGCGCTGTAGATTTACCTGGGCCTGCCAACCATCATGAAGGTCCTCAATGATTTTGAGCAGAGAGTCTGGGACTCTGAAAGCACAAAGAACAACCCAGAGCCCAGGCCAATTGATGGTATCATAGGCCTGATCTCAGAATCTGGACCGCCTTCCATACATCCTCAACAGTTGGGACTTCAGCCAGCCACTCACAGGGGTAACTACTTGGAATATTTGAGGCACCGCAGCCTCAGCAGGGCCATCCCCGCCCTCTGATGTTTTCCAGGCCGAGGGATTTCCCCTCACCCGCGACCTCACAGAAATGCTCAGCAAATCTGATGGTGCGGCACTGCAAGTTACTTTTGTGATGGAGTTAAAGAGTGATTTGTGATCGCGGACTACAGAGGCTCAGCAACCCGCGACCACCACTTATCTTTGCAGCGCCGCACGGCTCTCCGAACCTCTGAGCGAAGGCTGCGGAAAGCCTCCTCATTCTCCAACGTGGGATGCTGTAGATGGTGGGAGTGGGCCTGTCGCTTTTTCTCAGCCGAAACACCTCCTCCATCAGCCAGGGTCTCTGGGCACGTCTGGACCGTGTACCCAAAGCAGCCATTGCAGCTGCATGAGCCAGCGTCCTAAACCTCGCCTATTTCCCCTCGACATCAGGAAGAGGTGGAAACGATGCCAACCCCAGCTGCAAGTGATGATGACATTCTTGCTTACAACTTTATCTAGCTGAGACCAGGCCACTGTGGGTTGAAATGGGGTCACAGATGGACACCCACCACCGGAGTGTAAGAATGGCAGATGCATCTTACAGATGACAAGCCGATGGTCAGTGGGCAGATCATACTCACACACACTCAAATATATACACAACTGGTCTAGCTCACTTACTCACACAGATACACATACACACTCACACACACTCACTCACACTCACAGACTCACTCACACTCACAGAAAAAGATTCCCCATATAGCCTGAACAGACTGTTGGGGCAAATGCTGTTAGCAAGCACCTATGAAAACGGCATGGCACACGCGGGGGTGGGTGACCAGCACCACGCCCGGCCGCCTTTGTCTCCTCAGTGCCTATGTTTACACACCGTACCAAGTACTCATTTGAGACTGAGTCAACCTAGGGGAGGCCCAGAACCGGTTCAGATAATCGCCACTGGTGTTGGCCATGAGTGGGAATTGAGCTCGGGTCGCCGGGTTCGTAGTGCAGCATTACGCTAACCACAAATGACTCTTTAATTCCATTCAAAAAAGAAACTACTGCTCCTCACTCACACACTCACAAGGATACACACTAACTCACACACTTACTGTCCGCAAATCCGGGTGAGTGTGTTTTTAATTGGTTAATTTGTATTCTGTTTCGTTAGCATATTGCATTAATTTGCTTTTAAATGTTTCACTGGTGCTCGTGACGACCGTGGGTTTGCTGTCTCTGGGTGGAATGCCGTTTTACTCTCCCTGCCCGACGTATCACCTCGCGTGGTGCGAGTGTGCGGTGAGTGTGGGGCAAGTGTCAGATCAGTGTCGGGTGAGTGTGGGCGAGTCAGGCCGAGTGTGGGGTGAGTGTGGGGTGAGACCGGGGTAAGTGTGGGGTGAGTGTGGGGTGAGAGTGTGGCGTATGCCCGCGTGCTCGCTCACCATCATCGCGATGAGTGCCGTCACGTAGCTCTGCTGCATCAGAAACCGGCCGACCGTCCCAAAGTGTCCCGCCGGGCCCGACCCCTGACCCCCGGCCTCCGCTTCGCCCTCCAAGCTGCACTTTGACCCCTGGCCTGATAAACCTGCAGAATGGAAGGACGTGGTCAGGTCAGGTCAATGTCACTTTCAATTAAAACTCCAACTATAATTTTGTTTTTTCTGTCCTAGGTAAGGCCCACTTGATGCCCAATCGAGGCCCACAATAGAACACCACAAAGCGGGGTGAACGCCTTCCACTCACGTTTTGCTGCAGATGCAGGGCGGGAGAAGACGTAGAACCGTGGCCTAAGGGGACAATCAAAGACCCCTAACTCCCCCCACCTACGTCGTGCTTTGCTAAATTTGAAATGAAAGCATCAATGAATCAGTGAAGCACTCCGGCTGACTCATGACCAGCAGCTGCATCCATGTGAGCCAGGGGAACGGTGGCAGAATGCCACACAGCCCAGCACGGTCGCCTCATCAAAGTGCGATCCACTCATCACTGGGCTAACTTAGCACCTTACAATGTTTACAGTTACACACAGCTTACCGTAAGAAAATTACACGTATGATGATGGTGAAAATGAATGTTACTGATAAGACCTTTGGCTCGATGGAAATTGACCACTTTCAGCCACTGTGTTTTATAACCACCCAATCGACTGCAGGACTGCCATCCATCCACACGGAGCAAGCCTCATATAGTTGGGACATTGCAGTTACCACACAACGTTCAACAGACGATGCATTCAATTTCTGCGCTCCAGCTCTATCACCAAATAAACTCCATGACAGTCGAGGCATGGGGGGAGCTAAGGAGTGCCACTCCCATTCACGATTCTACAGAGGGCCGCCTCGCGTCGTCACGTGGTCATGTCGTCGTCACGTCACGTGGTCATGTCACGTGGTCATGTCGTCGTCACGTCACGTGGTCATGTCACGTGGTCATGTCGTCGTCACGTCACGTGGTCATGTCACGTGGTCATGTCGTCGTCACGTCACGTGGTCATGTCACGTGGTCATGTCGTCGTCGCGTCACGTGGTCATGTCACGTGGTCATGTCGTCGTCACGTCACGTGGTTATGTCCTTGTCACATCATCACATCGTCACGTCGTTGTCACGTCGTCATCACGTGGTCATGTCGTCGTCACGTCACGTGGTCATGTCGTCGTCACATCATCACATCGTCACGTCGTCGTCACGTCGTCGTCGTCACGTCATCGTCACATCATCACGTCATCGTCACGTCATCGTCACGTCATCGTCACGTCGTCGTCACGTCGTCGTCACATCATCACATCGTCACGTCGTCGTCACGTCGTCACGTCATCGTCACGTCATCGTCGTCACGTCATCGTCACGTCGTCACGTCATCGTTACGTCATTGTCACGTCATCGTCACGTCGTCACCGCGTCGTCGTGGGGCGGCCTCAGATGGCAACGCGGCGGAAGCGCTTGTCTACGCGTCTCTTCCACTCGCCCTGCGTCTGTAACCCTCGCACGTCGTCGGCTCATACACACGCAGCAGCAACAGCAGCACCTCCACCTCCACTTCCACCTCCACTTCCACCTCCACCTCCACTTCCATCTCCACCTCCACCTCCACTTCCACCTCCACTTCCACCTCCACCTCCACTTCCACCTCCACCTCCACTTCCACCTCCACCTCCACTTCCACCTCCACTTCCACCTCCACTTCCACTTCCACCTCCACCTCCACTTCCACCTCCACCTCCACTTCCACCTCCACTTCCACCTCCACTTCCACCTCCACCTCCACCTCCTGCTGCTGCTGCTGCTGAGGTCACGTAAAATTCTATTCATTTTGGGCCACGGATATTAAATGCAACCCGCGGTTACAAACGATTTACAGGGCCACCACTTTGTGATTTCGGCCACTTTCCAGGAGTGAGCAATGGCTGTTTTAGAGAAAACTAAGTCCCGCCATAGGAATGTGGAGTTTCTGCTTACTGGCTGAGGGCCACGAGGGCAGATGATTGGCACTCAATGCATGTTTGAGTCGGGAGACATCTGACCTCAAATGAAGACGCCGGTTTATCTCGTAATTATTTATAGCCTGAGTGAGCTTCTGTAAATATTTTCTTTTCATAAATGTACAGGAAGTTTAATCTCACACTGAAATCTTGCACTATTTATTCTTTCAACCAAATGTTTTTACAATATTATGTTCCAATTTGTACTCATATTTTTTTTTACACTGACGCTGAGTACCAGTATTTTTCCAATTAATTTTCTCAGACCTCCTGCGCAGAAGAAGCACGCCTCGGTGAATTCCCATAACTACGACCTCCATATCATCCGTCTGCCGCTCGTGACGCACGCATCAGACCACGTGTGCGAGAGTGGCGGGGCCGCGGTGTGGATGGGACGGGGATCACGGAGTCCGCACCGGACTGAGCCGAAGGTCTCCACGAGGAGGGCGACTCGATGGGGATCTCCACGTAGCCCGGAGAGAGGGGGTCGCCAGGGTCGATGAGCAGGTCGCGGTTGTCAAGGTCGCGGAGGTCGCGGAGGTCGACGAGAGGGGAGGGGCGCCGCGCGGCGCCGTCGTGCTGCACGGGGCGCCCGGGGCTCCCGTTGGCCGTGTGGAGCACGGCCTGTGAGGCACGTGACGGGAGGCGCTGGTGAGCGCGAGGCGCTAGCGAGTTAGCGAGCGCGAGGCGCTAGCGAGTTAGCGAGGCGCTAGCGCGTTAGCGAGCGCGGGGCGCTAGCGAGTTAGCGAGCGCGAGGCGCTAGCGAGTTAGCGAGCGCGAGGCGCTAGCGAGTTAGGGAGCGCGAGGCGCTAGCGCGTTAGGGAGCGCGAGGCGCTAGCGAGTTAGCGAGCGCGAGGCGCTAGCGAGTTAGCGAGGCGCTAGCGAGTTAGCGAGCGCGAGGCGCTAGCGCGTTAGGGAGCGCGAGGCGCTAGCGAGTTAGCGAGCGCGAGGCGCTAGCGAGTTAGGGAGCGCGAGGCGCTAGCGCGTTAGGGAGCGCGAGGCGCTAGCGAGTTAGCGAGCGCGAGGCGCTAGCGAGTTAGCGAGGCGCTAGCGAGTTAGCGAGCGCGAGGCGCTAGCGCGTTAGGGAGCGCGAGGCGCTAGCGAGTTAGCGAGCGCGAGGCGCTAGCGAGTTAGCGAGGCGCTAGCGCGTTAGCGAGCGCGAGGCGCTAGCAAGTTAGCGAGCGCGAGGCGCTAGCGAGCGCGAGGCGCTAGCGAGTTAGCGAGCGCGGGGCGCTAGCGAGTTAGCGAGGCGCTAGCGCGTTAGCGAGCGCGAGGCGCTAGCGAGTTAGCGAGCGCGAGGCGCTAGCGAGCGCGAGGCGCTAGCGAGTTAGCGAGCGCGGGGCGCTAGCGAGTTAGCGAGCGCGAGGCGCTAGCGAGTTAGCGAGGCGCTAGCACGTTAGCGAGCGTGAGGCGCTAGCGAGTTAGCGAGCGCGAGGCGCTAGCGCGTTAGCGAGCGCGAGGCGCTAGCGAGTTAGCGAGCGCGAGGCGCTAGCGAGCGTGAGGCGCTAGCGAGTTAGCGAGCACGAGGCGCTAGCGAGTTAGCGAGCGCGGGGCGCTAGCGAGTTAGCGAGCGCGAGGCGCTAGCGAGTTAGCGAGCGCGAGGCGCTAGCGAGCGCGAGGCGCTAGCGAGTTAGCGAGCGCGAGGCGCTAGCGAGTTAGCGAGGCGCTAGCGAGTTAGCGAGCGCGAGGCGCTAGCGAGTTAGCGAGGCGCTAGCGAGTTAGCAAGCGCGAGGCGCTAGCGAGTTAGCGAGCGCGAGGCGCTAGCGAGTTAGCAAGCGCGAGGCGCTAGCGAGTTAGCGAGGCGCTAGCGAGTTAGCAAGCGCGAGGCGCTAGCGAGTTCGCGAGCGCGGGGCGCTAGCGAGTTAGCAAGCACGAGGCGCTAGCGAGTTAGCGAGCGTGAGGCGCTAGCGAGTTAGCGAGCGTGAGGCGCTAGCGAGTTAGCGAGCGCAAGGCGCGAGCGAGTTAGCGAGCGCGGGGCGCTAGCGAGTTAGCGAGGCGCTAGCGAGTTAGCGAGGCGCTAGCGAGTTAGCAAGCGCGGGGCGCTAGCGAGTTAGCGAGGCGCTAGCGAGTTAGCGAGCGCGGGGCGCTAGCGAGTTAGCGAGGCGCTAGCGAGTTAGCGAGGCGCTAGCGAGTTAGCAAGCGCGAGGCGCTAGCGAGTTAGCAAGCGCGAGGCGCTAGCGAGTTAGCGAGCGCGGGGCGCTAGCGAGTTAGCGAGGCGCTAGCGAGTTAGCGAGGCGCTAGCGAGTTAGCGAGCGCGGGGCGCTAGCGAGCGTGAGGCGCTAGCGAGTTAGCGAGCGCGGGGCGCTAGCGAGCATGAGGCGCTAGCGAGTTAGCGAGCGTGAGGCGCTAGCGAGTTAGCGAGCGTGAGGCGCTAGCGAGTTAGCGAGCGTGAGGCGCTAGCGAGTTAGCGAGCGCGAGGCGCTAGCGAGTTAGTGAGCGCGAGGCGCTAGCGAGTTAGCGAGCGCGGGGCGCTAGCGAGTTAGCGAGGCGCTAGCGAGTTAGCGAGGCGCTAGCGAGTTAGCAAGCGCGAGGCGCTAGCGAGTTAGCAAGCGCGAGACGCTAGCGCGTTAGCGAGCGCGGGGCGCTAGCGAGTTAGCGAGGCGCTAGCGAGTTAGCGAGGCGCTAGCGAGTTAGCGAGCGCGGGGCGCTAGCGAGCGTGAGGCGCTAGCGAGTTAGCGAGCGCGGGGCGCTAGCGAGCATGAGGCGCTAGCGAGTTAGCGAGCGTGAGGCGCTAGCGAGTTAGCGAGCGTGAGGCGCTAGCGAGTTAGCGAGCGTGAGGCGCTAGCGAGTTAGCGAGCGCGAGGCGCTAGCGAGTTAGCGAGCGCGGGGCGCTAGCGAGCGCGAGGCGCTAGCGAGTTAGCGAGCACGAGGCGCTAGCGAGTTAGCGAGCACGAGGCGCTAGCGAGTTAGCGAGCACGAGGCGCTAGCGAGTTAGCGAGCACGAGGCGCTAGCGAGTTAGCGAGCACCCGGTGAGGGTAGCGCCAGGGTGACGCGGTGCAGCGAGTGTGCAAGCCGTGCGACTGACGATGTCGATGATGTTCGTGATGCTGACGCACATATGTTGAACTTCTTTCTCACCCATACGTAGACAACCACGCTAATCGGAGGTGGGGGATGATCATGATGATGACCGTGATGATGATATTGACGGTGATGATTATGGTGATGATTATAGTGATGATGTTAATCATGTCAATCGTGCTGGTAGTGTTGTTGCTGCTGCCGATGATGATGATGGTAGTGCTTATATTTAATATTTTGTGTAATTGTGCTCATGAATCGTACGTTGGACACTCCCAGCTCTTCTGGCACCAGTCTCAATGGCTGTGGAAGGCAAAAAAAATAATTCCCAAATGTTTTAGTTATGAATTAGAAGATATTAAATCTACAATAATTTATCAAATCTCGCTCCCAAAGCAGTCGCACATTTAATACTGGCCAATGGCTCTCCAAACGGAGATTTTGGTCTGGTACGTGGTGGCAATGGTGTGTGTGGTGTGGTGTTGTGTAACGTGGTGTGGTGTTGTGTAATGTGTGTGGTGTGGTGTTGTGTAATGTGTGTGGTGTTGTGTAACGTGTGTGGTGTGGTGTTGTGTGATGTGTGTGGTGTTGTGTAATGTGTGTGGTGTTGTGTAATGTGTGTGGTGTTGTGTAACGTGTGTGGTGTGGTGTTGTGTGATGTGTGTGGTGTTGTGTAATGTGTGTGGTGTTGTGTAACGTGGTGTGGTGTTGTGTGATGTGTGTGGTGTTGTGTAACGTGGTGTGGTGTGGTGTTGTGTGATGTGTGTGGTGTTGTGTAACGTGGTGTGGTGTTGTGTGATGTGTGTGGTGTTGTGTAACGTGGTGTGGTGTGGTGTTGTGTGATGTGTGTGGTGTTGTGTAACGTGGTGTGGTGTTGTGTAATGTGGTGTGGTGTTGTGTAATGTGTGTGGTGTGGTGTAATGTGTGCAGTGTGGTGTAATGTGTGCGGTGTTGTGTAAAGTGTGTGGTATTGTGTAAAGTGTGTGGTGTAGTGTTGTGTAATGTGTGTGGTGTGGTGTTGTGTAATGTGTGTGGTGTGGTGTTGTGTGATGTGTGGTGTTGTGATGTGTAATGTGTGTGGTGTTGTGTAAAGTGTGTGGTGTTGTGTAATGTGTGGTGTAATGTGTGTGGTGTTGTGTAATGTGTGTGGTGTTGAGTAATGTGTGTGGTGTTGTGTAATGTGTGTGGTGTGGTGTAATGTGTGCAGTGTGGTGTAATGTGTGCGGTGTTGTGTAAAGTGTGTGGTATTGTGTAAAGTGTGTGGTGTAGTGTAATGTGTGTGGTGTGGTGTTGTGTAATGTGTGTGGTGTGGTGTTGTGTGATGTGTGGTGTTGTGATGTGTAATGTGTGTGGTGTTGTGTAAAGTGTGTGGTGTTGTGTAATGTGTGGTGTAATGTGTGTGGTGTTGTGTAATGTGTGTGGTGTTGAGTAATGTGTGTGGTGTTGTGTAATGTGTGTGGTGTGGTGTAATGTGTGTGGTGTTGTGTAACGTGGTGTGGTGTTGTGTAATGTGTGTGGTGTTGTGTAACGTGGTGTGGTGTTGTGTAATGTGTGTGGTGTTGTGAACGTGGTGTGGTGTTGTGTAATGTGTGTGGTGTTGTGTAACGTGGTGGGGTGTTGTGTAATGTGGTGTGGTGTTGTGTAATGTGTGTGGTGTTGTGTAATGTGTGTGGTGTTGTGTAACGTGTGCCGGAGGCCCCGGGAGGCCAGGCGTCTATGACATCTCCTGGCCAAACCCCAATTGGCGGAGCCAGGAGATTGAATATCCACTACGGGTGGCCACGTGGAATGTTCGAACGCTCACTGCGGAGGAGAGGCTGCCACTCCTCTGTCGGGAGCTGGACCGGTACCGCCTGGATCTATGCGGCATTCAGGAGGTCCGGTGGAACGGCTCTGGCTCCTGCCACCATGAGGGGTGGACAGTCCTCTACTCGGGGCAGCAGACTGCAAAACAACAGGGTGTGGCTCTTCTTTTGAACAAAAGAATGAAGGGGGCGTGGGAGCGTGGCGGTGAGGTGTGGGAAGCTGTAAGCCCCAGGCTACTTTGGGCTCGCCTTCCCATCAACCGGAGGCGAGGAATGGTGGTCGTGGTTACTTATGCCCCCACCGAAGATGAACATCCGTGGAGGGATGCAGGCAAAGCCGATGAGTCAGATGCCTTCTATGACCTCCTGTCACAGGTGCTGGCTAAAGTGGCCCCTCGGGATAGAGTCATCATGTTGGGTGACTTTAATGCCCGAGTTGGTCATGATACTGGCACCTGGTCTGGAGTGATTGGAGGGCATGGGCCAGATCAGCTCAATAACAACGGTAGGAGGCTGCTAGATTTTTGTGCAGCCCATGGGCTTGTAATTACCAACACGCTGTTCCGGCATCGGCACATCCACACAACATCATGGATGCATGCCGGGTCCAAGCAAGAACATCTGCTGGACTACATAGTGACGGACCAGCGGATGCGAGCCTATGTCCTTGACACCAGGACCTACCGTGGAGCTGATCTGCCCTCTGACCATCGACTAGTCATCTGTAAGATGCGCCTGCCATTCTTCCACTCCGGTGGTGGGTGTACACCCAGGACCCCATTCCGACCTAAAGTGGCCTGGTCTCAGTTATCTGATGAAAGTTGCAAGCAAGAATTTCATCATCGCTTGCGGCTGGGATTGGCATCGTCCCCGACTCCTCCTGATGTCGAGGGTAAATGGGCGAGGTTTAGGACTGTGACTCATGCAGCTGCAATGGCTGCTTTGGGTACGCGGTCCAGACCTCCCCAGAGATCCTGGCTGACAGAGGTGTTCAGGATGGTTGAGAAAAAGCGACAGGCCCACTGTCATCGGCTACAGAATCCCACGTCAGAGAATGAGGAGGCTTACCGCAGCCTTCGCTCGGAGGTTCGGAGAGCCGTGAGGCGCTGCAAGGATGGGTGGTGGTCGCGGGTTGCTGAGGAGATGGAGTCTGCCTCAGTGGCCCGCGATCACAAATCTCTATTTAACTCCATCAAAAAAGTAACCTGCAGCGCCACACCTATTACCATCGTTAGGGGAAAAAACGGTGAGCCAATCTCCGATCCCCAGGAACAGGTTTGCAGATTTGCTGAGCATTTCTGTGAGGTCCTGGGGGAGGGAAAATCCCTCAGCCAGGAAAACATCGTGGCACAAAGTGAGGATGACCCTGCTGAGGCTGTGGTGCCTCAAATATTGGAAGAAGTCACCCCTTGTGAGTGGCTGGCTGAGCTGCCATCTGTTGAGGAAGTACTGAAGGCGATCCGGAGTCTGAGACCAGGAAAGGCAGCGGGCAGAGATGATCTCCCAAGCGAAATGCTGAGGGAGGGTGGCGTTTGTGCACAGACTGCCCTATATGACATCATAACAACGGTCTGGGCCGCTGGACGGGTTCCGCAGGATTGGAAGGATGCCCTGGTGGTCCCCCTCTTTAAGAAGGGGGACCGCACAGACTGTAACAACTACAGGGGCATCTCACTCCTCAGTGTGCCGGGAAAGGTCCTGGCAAGGATTATTCAGCATCGCCTTGCCAGGCACCCTGAGGAGAGGCTTGCGGAGCCCCAATGCGGTTTCAGGAAAGGGCGGTCCTGCACAGATGCCATATTTTCTGTCCGTCTGCTACAGCAGAGGTGTAGGGAATTCCAACAAGACCTACATCTCTGCTTTATTGACATGGTCAAGGCCTATGATACCATCAGTAGGCCTGGGCTCTGGGTCGTGCTTCGTGCTTTTGGAGTACCTGACCCTCTGCTCACGATCATTAAGGACCTTCATGATGGTGAGCGGGCCCAGGTAAAACTACGTGGCCGAGAGTCAGAGCCATTCCCTGTACACCTTGGGGTGCGACAGGGATGTCCTCTGGCTCCCACATTATTTAACATCTATTTTGACTACGTAGTTCGTGAAACCTTCAATAGCTGTACCGGGGGAATCTCCATATGGTACAGATATAATGGGAGGCTGATCGATGCCCGGGTGCGGTCAAGGGATGGCTCCCTATTGGTCAACCACGTTATGTATGCTGATGATTTGGTAATAGCTGCTCAGTCAGAGGAGGAGTTGGAGACGCTGCTGCTGAGACTGGAGCGTGCCACTAAGAGGTGGGGCCTTACCATCAGCCCCACCAAAACTAAGCACTTGCCTGGGTATTTTGTACCATTGGACACTCCACCCCCACAACTCCCAATCGGTGATGGGGCAGTTGTGGAGAGAGTGGAGAGTTTCCCATACCTGAGTAGTGTGCTTATAACTGGCTCCAGTTTAACAGCAGAGGTCTCACTCCGAATCAGTCGAGCGGCAATATCTTTTCATCGGTTGCGTAACGCTGTGTGGAAGCTACTTGGTCTGTCGCTCCGCACTAAGCTTCAGGTCTTCTCGGCCACGGTCATTCCCTCCCTTCTCTACGCTTGCGAAACGTGGACCCCCCTAATGGAACATCTTCGCCGGTTAGAAACATTTAAGCTGGCCTGCCTACGATCCATCCTGGGTTTAACCAGACTGGATTGTGTGAGGAGCTCACAAATCCTTGAAAGATCTGGGCAAGGTCCCATCGGTGAGCTCCTCCGGCGGGCAAGGCTGCGATGGCTGGGTCATGTAGCCCGCATGCCCAGCCAACGCATGCCGAAACAGCTTTTGTTCGGCCGGATTGAGGGGGCTATGCGGGCGCGGCACGGGCTAGAGAAGAGATGGAGTGATGTGGTACAGGAGGACGTGGAGCTGAGTGGACTTGCCGATGACTGGTACCAGCGGTGTCAAGATCGACCTCTGTGGAGGAGGCTCGTGAAGGATGCTACTGGGCAGTTGGAGGTAGTCGCCCTCCAACAACAACGGAGGGCGGAGGAGCGACGCTCACAACAACGAGCGGAGCGCCGGATGGCTAAAGCACAGCAGGATGGCACAGTAGGGGGCACAGGTGGTGCATCAGCCAGTCATCTCAGTCAGTCGACCCGTGGCACCTGGGTCTGCCCCGTGACCTCCTGCCAGCGGGCGTTCGACACTTCACGTGGCCTCAGGGTGCACATAGCCTGGCACAAGCGTCGTGGTGACGTCACCGCCACTTAGTGGCGAATGGCGGTTGTTGTTGTTCGTGTGGTGTTGTGTGATGTGTGTGGTGTTGTGTAAAGTGTGTGGTGTTGTGTAAAGTGTGTGGTGTGGTGTTGTGTTGTGTAATGTGTGTGGTGTTGTGTAATGTGTGTGGTGTTGTGTAATGTGTGTGGTGTTGTGTAATGTGTGTGGGGGAGTGTTGTGTAATGTGTGTGGTGTTGTGCAATGTGTGTGGTGTTGTGTAATGTGTGCAGTGTAGTGTTGTGTAATGTGTGTGGTGTGGTGTTGTGTGATGTGTGTGGTGTTGTTTAAAGTGTGTGGTGTTGTGTAATGTGTGGTGTGGTGTTGTGTAATGTGTGTGGTGTGGTGTTGTGTGATGTGTGTGGTGTTGTGTAACGTGTGTGATGTTGTGTAACGTGGTGTGGTGTGGTGTAATGTGTGTGGTATTGTGTAACGTGGTGTGGTGTTGTGTAATGTGTGTGGTGTTGTGTAACGTGGTGTGGTGTTGTGTAATGCGTGTGGTGTTGTGTAACGAGGTGTGGTGTTGTGTAATGTGTGTGGTGTGGTGTTGTGTAATGTGTGTGGTGTTGTCTAATGTATGTGGTGTTGTGTAACGTGGTGTGGTGTTGTGTAATGTGTGTGGTATTGTGTAACGTGGTGTGGTGCTGTGTAATGCGTGTGGTGTTGTGTAATGTGTGTGGTGTTGTGTAATGTGTGTGGTGTTGTGTAAAGTGTGTGGTGTTTTGTAATGTGTGCTGTGTGGTGTTGTGTAATGTGTGTGGTGTTGTCTAATGTGTGTGGTGTAGTGTTGTGTAATGTGTGTGGTGTGGTGTTGTGTGATGTGTGGTGTGGTGTTGTGTAACGTGTGTGGTGTTGTGTAAAGTGTGTGGTGTTGTGTAATATGTGTGGTGTTGTGTAATGTGTGTGGTGTGGTGTTGTGTAATGTGTGTGGTGTTGTGTAAAGTGTGTGATGTTGTGTAACGTGGTGTGGTGTTGTGTGATGTGTGTGGTGTTGTGTAACGTGGTGTGGTGTTGTGTAATGTGGTGTGGTGTTGTGTAATGTGTGCAGTGTGGTGTAATGTGTGTGGTGTTGTGTAAAGTGTGTTGTGTTGAGTAAAGTGTGTGGTGTTGTGTAATGTGTGTGGTGTGGTGTTGTGTATTGTGTGTGGTGTTGTGTAATGTGTGTGGTGTGGTGTTGTGTAACGTGTGTGGTGTGGTGTAATGTGTGTGGTGTGGTGTTGTGTAACGTGTGTGGTGTTGTGTAATGTGTGTGGTGTGGTGTTGTGTAATGTGTGTGGTGTTCTGTAATGTGTGTGGTGTGGTGTTGTGTAATGTGTGTGGTGTGGTGTAATGTGTGTGGTGTGGTGTTGTGTAACGTGTGTGGTGTTGTGTAATGTGTGTGGTGTGGTGTTGTGTAATGTGTGCAGTGTGGTGTAATGTGTGTGGTCTTGTGTAAAGTGTGTGGTGTTGTGTAATGTGTGTGGTGTGGGTAATGTGTGTGGTGTTGTGTAATGTGTGTAGTGTTGTGGAAAGTGTGGTGTTGTGTAATGTGTGTGGTGTTGTGTAATGTGTGTGGTGTTGTGTAACGTGGTGTCATGTGGTGTAATGTGTGTGGTATTGTGTAACGTGGTGTGGTGTGGTGTAATGTGTGTGGTGTTGTGTAACGTGGTGTGGTGTTGTGTAATGTGTGTGGTATTGTGTAACGTGGTGTGGTGTTGTGTAATGTGTGTGGTGTTGTGTAACGTGGTGTGGTGTTGTGTAATGTGTGTGGTGTTGTGTAACGTGGTGTGGTGTTGTGTAATGTGGTGTGGTGTTGTGTAATGTGTGTGGTGGTGTGTAACGTGGTGTGCTATTGTGTAATGTGTGTGGTGTTGTGTAATGTGTGTGGTGTTGTGTAACGTGGTGTGGTGTTGTGTAATGTGGTGTGGTGTTGTGTAATGTGTGTGGTGTTGTGTAACGTGGTGTGGTGTTGTGTAATGTGTGTGGTGTTGTGTAAAGTGTGTGGTGTTGTGTAACGTGGTGTGGTGTTGTGTAATGTGTGTGTGTGGTGTTGTGTAACGTGGTGTGGTGTTGTGTAATGTGTGCGGTGTTGTGTAACGTGGTGTGGTGTGGTGTTGTGTGATGTGTGTGGTGTTGTGTAACGTGGTGTGGTGTTGTGTGATGTGGTGTGGTGTTGTGTAATGTGTGTGGTGTTGTGTAAAGTCTGTGGTGTTGTGTAATGTGTGTGGTGTGGTGTTGTGTGATGTGGTGTTGTGTAATGTGTGTGATGTTGTGTAACGTGTGTGGTGTTGCGTAATGTGTGTGGTGTGGTGTTGTGTGATGTGGTGTTGTGTAATGTGTGTGGTGTGGTGTAATGTGTGTGGTGTTGTGTAACGTGGTGTGGTGTTGTGTAATGTGGTGTGGTGTTGTGTGATGTGTGTTGTGTAATGTGTGTGGTATTGTGTAACGTGTGTGGTGTGGTGTTGTGTAATGTGTGTGGTGTTGTGTAACGTGGTGTGGTGTTGTGTAATGTGGTGTGGTGTTGTGTAATGTGTGTGGTGTTGTGTAATGTGTGTGGTATTGTGTAACGTGGTGTGGTGTTGTGTAATGTGTGTGGTGTGGTGTTGTGTAATGTGTGTGGTGTTATGTAAAGTGTGTGGTGTTGTGTAACGTGGTGTGGTGTTGTGTAATGTGTGTGATGTTGTGTAACGTGGTCTGGTGTGGTGTAATGTGTGTGGTATTGTGTAACGTGGTGTGGTGTTGTGTAATGTGTGCGGTGTTGTGTAACGTGGTGTGGTGTGGTGTTGTGTGATGGTTGTGGTGTTGTGTTACGTGGTGTTGTGTAATGTGGTGTGGTGTTGTGTAAAGTGTGTGGTGTTGAGTAAAGTGTGTGGTTTGGTGTTGTGTAATGTGTGTGGTGTTGTGTAATGTGTGTGGTGTGGTGTTGTGTAACGTGTGTGGTGTTGTGTAATGTGTGTGGTGTGGTGTTGTGTAATGTGTGTGGTGTTGTGTAATGTGTGTGGTGTGGTGTTGTGTAATGTGTGTGGTGTTGTGTAATGTGTGTGGTGTGGTGTTGTGTAACGTGTGTGGTGTTGTGTAATGTGTGTGTGTTGTGGTGTTGTGTAATGTGTGTGGTGTTGTGTAATGTGTGCAGTGTGGTGTAATGTGTGTGGTGTTGTGTAATGTGTGTGGTGTGGGTAATGTGTGTGGTGTTGTGTAATGTGTGAAGTGTTGTGGAAAGTGTGTGGTGTTGTGTAATGTGTGCAGTGTGGTGTAATGTGTGTGGTGTTGTGTAAAGTGTGTGTTGTGTAATGTGTGTGGTGTGGGTAATGTGTGTGGTGTTGTGTAATGTGTGAAGTGTTGTGGAAAGTGTGTGGTGTTGTGTAATGTGTGTGGTGTTCTGTAATGTGTGTGGTGTTGTGTAACGTGGTGTGGTGTTGTGTAATGTGTGTGGTGTTGTGTAAAGTGTGTGGTGTGGTGTTTTGTAATGTGTGTTGTGTGGTGTTGTGTAATGTGTGTGGTGTTGTCTAATGTGTGTGGTGTAGTGTTGTGTAATGTGTGTGGTGTAGTGTTGTGTGATGTGTGGTTTTGTGTAATGTGTGAAGTGTGGTGTAATGTGTGTGGTGTTGTGTAAAGTGTGTGGTGTTGTGTAAAGTGTGTGGTGTTGTGTAACGTGGTGTGGTGTTGTGTAATGTGTGTGGTGTTGTGTAACGTGGTGTGGTGTTGTGTAATGTGTGCGGTGTTGTGTAACGTGGTGTTGTGTGATGTGTGTGGTGTTGTGTAACGTGGTGTTTTGTAATGTGGTGTGGTGTTGTGTAATGTGTGCAGTGTGGTGTAATGTGTGCGGTGTTGTGTAAAGTGTGTGGTGTTGAGTAAAGTGGGTGGTGTGGTGTTGTGTAATGTGTGTGGTGTTGTGTAATGTGTGTGGTGTGGTGTTGTGTAACGTGTGTGGTGTTGTGTAATGTGTGTGGTGTGGTGTTGTGTAATGTGTGTGGTGTGGTGTTGTGTAATGTGTGTGGTGTTGTGTAATGTGTGAGTGTGGTGTAATGTGTGTGGTGTTGTGTAAAGTGTGTGTTGTGTAATGTGTGTGGTGTGGGTAATGTGTGTGGTGTTGTGTAATGTGTGAAGTGTTGTGGAAAGTGTGTGGTGTTGTGTAATGTGTGCAGTGTGGTGTAATGTGTGTGGTGTTGTGTAAAGTGTGTGTTGTGTAATGTGTGTGGTGTGGGTAATGTGTGTGGTGTTGTGTAACGTGGTGTGGTGTTCTGTAATGTGTGTGGTGTTGTGTAAAGTGTGTGGTGTGGTGTTTTGTAATGTGTGTTGTGTGGTGTTGTGTAATGTGTGTGGTGTTGTCTAATGTGTGTGGTGTAGTGTTGTGTAATGTGCGTGGTGTAGTGTTGTGTGATGTGTGGTGTGGTGTTGTGTAATGTGTGTGGTGTTGTGTAAAGTGTGTGGTGTTGTGTAATGTGGTGTGGTGTTGTGTAATGTGTGAGGTGTGGTGTAATGTGTGTGGTGTGGTGTTGTGTAATGTGTGTGGTGTTGTGTAACGTGGTGCGGTGTTTTGTAATGTGGTGTGGTGTTGTGTAATGTGTGTGGTGTTGCGTAATGTGTGTGGTGTGGTGTTGTGTAACGTGTGTGGTGTTGTGTAATGTGTGTGGTGTGGTGTTGTGTAATGTGTGTGGTGTTGTGTAATGTGTGTGGTGTGGTGTTGTGTAATGTGTGTGGTGTTGTGTAATGTGTGTGGTGTGGTGTTGTGTAACGTGTGTGGTGTTGTGTAATGTGTGTGTTGTGGTGTTGTGTAATGTGTGTGGTGTTGTGTAATGTGTGCAGTGTGGTGTAATGTGTGTGGTGTTGTGTAATGTGTGTGGTGTGGGTAATGTGTGTGGTGTTGTGTAATGTGTGAAGTGTTGTGGAAAGTGTGTGGTGTTGTGTAATGTGTGCAGTGTGGTGTAATGTGTGTGGTGTTGTGTAAAGTGTGTGTTGTGTAATGTGTGTGGTGTGGGTAATGTGTGTGGTGTTGTGTAATGTGTGAAGTGTTGTGGAAAGTGTGTGGTGTTGTGTAATGTGTGTGGTGTTCTGTAATGTGTGTGGTGTTGTGTAACGTGGTGTGGTGTTGTGTAATGTGTGTGGTGTTGTGTAAAGTGTGTGGTGTTGTGTAAAGTGTGTGGTGTGGTGTTTTGTAATGTGTGTTGTGTGGTGTTGTGTAATGTGTGTGGTGTTGTCTAATGTGTGTGGTGTAGTGTTGTGTAATGTGTGTGGTGTAGTGTTGTGTGATGTGTGGTGTTGTGTAATGTGTGAAGTGTGGTGTAATGTGTGTGGTGTTGTGTAAAGTGTGTGGTGTTGTGTAAAGTGTGTGGTGTTGTGTAACGTGGTGTGGTGTTGTGTAATGTGTGTGGTGTTGTGTAACGTGGTGTGGTGTTGTGTAATGTGTGCGGTGTTGTGTAACGTGGTGTTGTGTGATGTTTGTGGTGTTGTGTAACGTGGTGTTTTGTAATGTGGTGTGGTGTTGTGTAATGTGTGCAGTGTGGTGTAATGTGTGCGGTGTTGTGTAAAGTGTGTGGTGTTGAGTAAAGTGTGTGGTGTGGTGTTGTGTAATGTGTGTGGTGTTGTGTAATGTGTGTGGTGTGGTGTTGTGTAACGTGTGTGGTGTTGTGTAATGTGTGTGGTGTGGTGTTGTGTAACGTGTGTGGTGTTGTGTAATGTGTGTGGTGTGGTGTTGTGTAATATGTGTGGTGTTGTGTAATGTGTGCAGTGTGGTGTAATGTGTGTGGTGTTGTGTAAAGTGTGTGTTGTGTAATGTGTGTGGTGTGGGTAATGTGTGTGGTGTTGTGTAATGTGTGAAGTGTTGTGGAAAGTGTGTGGTGTTGTGTAATGTGTGCAGTGTGGTGTAATGTGTGTGGTGTTGTGTAAAGTGTGTGTTGTGTAATGTGTGTGGTGTGGGTAATGTGTGTGGTGTTGTGTAACGTGGTGTGGTGTTCTGTAATGTGTGTGGTGTTGTGTAAAGTGTGTGGTGTGGTGTTTTGTAATGTGTGTTGTGTGGTGTTGTGTAATGTGTGTGGTGTTGTCTAATGTGTGTGGTGTAGTGTTGTGTAATGTGTGTGGTGTAGTGTTGTGTGATGTGTGGTGTGGTGTTGTGTAATGTGTGTGGTGTTGTGTAAAGTGTGTGGTGTTGTGTAATGTGGTGTGGTGTTGTGTAATGTGTGTGGTGTGGTGTAATGTGTGTGGTGTGGTGTTGTGTAATGTGTGTGGTGTTGTGTAACGTGGTGTGGTGTTTTGTAATGTGGTGTGGTGTTGTGTAATGTGTGTGGTGTTGCGTAACGTGGTGTGGTGTTGTGTAATGTGTGCAGTGTTGTGTAATGTGTGTGGTGTGGTGTTGTGTAATGTGTGTGGTGTGGTGTTGTGTAATGTGTGTGGTGTGGTGTTGTGTAATGTGTGTGGTGTTGTGTAAAGTGTGTGGTGTGGTGTTGTGGAAAGTGTGTGGTGTGGTGTTGTGGAAAGTGTGTGGTGTGATGTGTGTGGTGTTGTGTAATGTGTGTGGTGTTGTGTAATGTGTGTGGTGTTGTGTAACGTGGTGTGGTGTTGTGTAATGTGGTGTGGTGTTGTGTAATGTGTGTGGTGTTGTGTAACGTGGTGTGGTGTAATGTGTGTGGTGTTGTGTAACGTGGTGTGGTGTGGTGTTGTGTAATGTGTGTGGTGTTGTGTAACGTGGTGTGGTATTGTGTAATGTGTGTGGTGTGGTGTAATGTGTGTGGTGTTGTGTAATGTGTGTGGTATTGTGTAATGTGTGTGATGTTGTGTAACGTGTGTGGTGTTGTGTAATGTGTGTGGTGTAGTGTTGTGTGATGTGTGGTGTGGTGTTGTGTAATGTGTGTGATGTTGTGTAAAGTGTGTGTTGTTGTGTAATGTGTGTGGTGTTGTGTAACGTGGTGTGGTGTTCTGTAATGTGTGTGGTGTTGTGTAACGTGGTGTGGTGTTGTGTAATGTGGTGTGGTGTTGTGTAATGTGTGTGGTGTTGTGTAACGTGGTGTGGTGTTGTGTAATGTGTGGTGTTGTGTAATGTGTGTGGTGTTGGGTAACGTGGTGTGGTGTTGTGTAACGTGGTGTGGTGTTGTGTAACGTGGTGTGGTGTTGTGTAATGTGTGTGGTGTTGTGTAACGTGGTGTGGTGTTGTGTAATGTGTGTGGTGTTGTGTAATGTGTGTGGTGTTGTGTAACGTGGTGTGGTGTTGTGTAATGTGTGTGGTGTTGTGTAATGTGTGTGGTGTGGTGTTGTGTAATGTGGTGTGGTGTTGTGTAATGTGTGTGGTGTTGTGTAACGTGGTGTGCTGATGTGTGATGTGTGTGGTGTTGTGTAACGTGGTGTGGTGTTGTGTAATGTGGTGTGGTGTTGTGTAATGTGTGTGGTGTTGCGTAAAGTGTGTGGTGTTGAGTAAAGTGTGTGGTGTTGTGTAATGTGTGTGGTGTGGTGTAATGTGTGTGGTGTTGTGTAACGTGGTGTGGTGTTGTGTAATGTGTGTGGTGTTGTGTAACGTGGTGTGGTGTTGTGCAATGTGTGTGGTTGTGTAACGTGTGGTGGTGTGTAATGTGTGTGGTGTTGTGCAACGTGGTGTGGTGTTGTGTAATGTGTGGTGTTGTGTAATGTGTGTGGTGTTGTGTAATGTGTGTGGTGTTGTGTAACATGGTGTGTTGTTGTGTAACGTAGTGTGGTGTTGTGTAACGTGGTGTGGTGTTGTGTAACGTGGTGTGGTGTTGTGTAATGTGTGTGGTATTGTGTAACGTGGTGTGGTGTTGTGTAATGTGGTGTGGTGTTGTGTAATGTGTGTGGTGTGGTGTTGTGTAATGTGGTGTTGTGTAATGTGTGTGGTGTTGTGTAACGTGGTGTGGTGTAATGTGTGTGGTGTTGTGTAATGTGTGTGGTGTTGTGTAACGTGGTGTGGTGTTGTGTAACGTGGTGTGGTGTTGTGTAACGTGGTGTGGTGTTGTGTAATGTGTGTGGTGTTGTGTAACGTGGTGTGGTGTTGTGTAATGTGTGTGGTGTTGTGTAACGTGTGGTGTTGTGTAATGTGTATGGTGTTGTGTAACGTGTGGTGTTGTGTAATGTGTGTGGTGTTGTGTAACGTGGTGTGGTGTTGTGTAATGTGTGGTGGTGTGTAATGTGTGTGGTGTTGTGTAACGTGGTGTGGTGTTGTGTAATGTGTGTGGTGTTGTGTAACGTGGTGTGGTGTTGTGTAATGTGTGTGGTGTTGTGTAATGTGTGTGGTGTGGTGTTGTGTAACGTGTGTGGTGTTGTGTAATGTGTGTGGTGTGGTGTTGTGTAATGTGTGTGGTGTTGTGTAATGTGTGTGGTGTGGTGTTGTGTAATGTGTGTGGTGTTGTGTAATGTGTGTGGTGTGGTGTTGTGTAACGTGTGTGGTGTTGTGTAATGTGTGTGTGTTGTGGTGTTGTGTAATGTGTGTGGTGTTGTGTAATGTGTGCAGTGTGGTGTAATGTGTGTGGTGTTGTGTAATGTGTGTGGTGTGGGTAATGTGTGTGGTGTTGTGTAATGTGTGAAGTGTTGTGGAAAGTGTGTGGTGTTGTGTAATGTGTGCAGTGTGGTGTAATGTGTGTGGTGTTGTGTAAAGTGTGTGTTGTGTAATGTGTGTGGTGTGGGTAATGTGTGTGGTGTTGTGTAATGTGTGAAGTGTTGTGGAAAGTGTGTGGTGTTGTGTAATGTGTGTGGTGTTCTGTAATGTGTGTGGTGTTGTGTAACGTGGTGTGGTGTTGTGTAATGTGTGTGGTGTTGTGTAAAGTGTGTGGTGTGGTGTTTTGTAATGTGTGTTGTGTGGTGTTGTGTAATGTGTGTGGTGTTGTCTAATGTGTGTGGTGTAGTGTTGTGTAATGTGTGTGGTGTAGTGTTGTGTGATGTGTGGTTTTGTGTAATGTGTGAAGTGTGGTGTAATGTGTGTGGTGTTGTGTAAAGTGTGTGGTGTTGTGTAAAGTGTGTGGTGTTGTGTAACGTGGTGTGGTGTTGTGTAATGTGTGTGGTGTTGTGTAACGTGGTGTGGTGTTGTGTAATGTGTGCGGTGTTGTGTAACGTGGTGTTGTGTGATGTGTGTGGTGTTGTGTAACGTGGTGTTTTGTAATGTGGTGTGGTGTTGTGTAATGTGTGCAGTGTGGTGTAATGTGTGCGGTGTTGTGTAAAGTGTGTGGTGTTGAGTAAAGTGGGTGGTGTGGTGTTGTGTAATGTGTGTGGTGTTGTGTAATGTGTGTGGTGTGGTGTTGTGTAACGTGTGTGGTGTTGTGTAATGTGTGTGGTGTGGTGTTGTGTAATGTGTGTGGTGTGGTGTTGTGTAATGTGTGTGGTGTTGTGTAATGTGTGAGTGTGGTGTAATGTGTGTGGTGTTGTGTAAAGTGTGTGTTGTGTAATGTGTGTGGTGTGGGTAATGTGTGTGGTGTTGTGTAATGTGTGAAGTGTTGTGGAAAGTGTGTGGTGTTGTGTAATGTGTGCAGTGTGGTGTAATGTGTGTGGTGTTGTGTAAAGTGTGTGTTGTGTAATGTGTGTGGTGTGGGTAATGTGTGTGGTGTTGTGTAACGTGGTGTGGTGTTCTGTAATGTGTGTGGTGTTGTGTAAAGTGTGTGGTGTGGTGTTTTGTAATGTGTGTTGTGTGGTGTTGTGTAATGTGTGTGGTGTTGTCTAATGTGTGTGGTGTAGTGTTGTGTAATGTGCGTGGTGTAGTGTTGTGTGATGTGTGGTGTGGTGTTGTGTAATGTGTGTGGTGTTGTGTAAAGTGTGTGGTGTTGTGTAATGTGGTGTGGTGTTGTGTAATGTGTGAGGTGTGGTGTAATGTGTGTGGTGTGGTGTTGTGTAATGTGTGTGGTGTTGTGTAACGTGGTGCGGTGTTTTGTAATGTGGTGTGGTGTTGTGTAATGTGTGTGGTGTTGCGTAATGTGTGTGGTGTGGTGTTGTGTAACGTGTGTGGTGTTGTGTAATGTGTGTGGTGTGGTGTTGTGTAATGTGTGTGGTGTTGTGTAATGTGTGTGGTGTGGTGTTGTGTAATGTGTGTGGTGTTGTGTAATGTGTGTGGTGTGGTGTTGTGTAACGTGTGTGGTGTTGTGTAATGTGTGTGCTGTGGTGTTGTGTAATGTGTGTGGTGTTGTGTAATGTGTGCAGTGTGGTGTAATGTGTGTGGTGTTGTGTAATGTGTGTGGTGTGGGTAATGTGTGTGGTGTTGTGTAATGTGTGAAGTGTTGTGGAAAGTGTGTGGTGTTGTGTAATGTGTGCAGTGTGGTGTAATGTGTGTGGTGTTGTGTAAAGTGTGTGTTGTGTAATGTGTGTGGTGTGGGTAATGTGTGTGGTGTTGTGTAATGTGTGAAGTGTTGTGGAAAGTGTGTGGTGTTGTGTAATGTGTGTGGTGTTCTGTAATGTGTGTGGTGTTGTGTAACGTGGTGTGGTGTTGTGTAATGTGTGTGGTGTTGTGTAAAGTGTGTGGTGTTGTGTAAAGTGTGTGGTGTGGTGTTTTGTAATGTGTGTTGTGTGGTGTTGTGTAATGTGTGTGGTGTTGTCTAATGTGTGTGGTGTAGTGTTGTGTAATGTGTGTGGTGTAGTGTTGTGTGATGTGTGGTGTTGTGTAATGTGTGAAGTGTGGTGTAATGTGTGTGGTGTTGTGTAAAGTGTGTGGTGTTGTGTAAAGTGTGTGGTGTTGTGTAACGTGGTGTGGTGTTGTGTAATGTGTGTGGTGTTGTGTAACGTGGTGTGGTGTTGTGTAATGTGTGCGGTGTTGTGTAACGTGGTGTTGTGTGATGTTTGTGGTGTTGTGTAACGTGGTGTTTTGTAATGTGGTGTGGTGTTGTGTAATGTGTGCAGTGTGGTGTAATGTGTGCGGTGTTGTGTAAAGTGTGTGGTGTTGAGTAAAGTGTGTGGTGTGGTGTTGTGTAATGTGTGTGGTGTTGTGTAATGTGTGTGGTGTGGTGTTGTGTAACGTGTGTGGTGTTGTGTAATGTGTGTGGTGTGGTGTTGTGTAACGTGTGTGGTGTTGTGTAATGTGTGTGGTGTGGTGTTGTGTAATATGTGTGGTGTTGTGTAATGTGTGCAGTGTGGTGTAATGTGTGTGGTGTTGTGTAAAGTGTGTGTTGTGTAATGTGTGTGGTGTGGGTAATGTGTGTGGTGTTGTGTAATGTGTGAAGTGTTGTGGAAAGTGTGTGGTGTTGTGTAATGTGTGCAGTGTGGTGTAATGTGTGTGGTGTTGTGTAAAGTGTGTGTTGTGTAATGTGTGTGGTGTGGGTAATGTGTGTGGTGTTGTGTAACGTGGTGTGGTGTTCTGTAATGTGTGTGGTGTTGTGTAAAGTGTGTGGTGTGGTGTTTTGTAATGTGTGTTGTGTGGTGTTGTGTAATGTGTGTGGTGTTGTCTAATGTGTGTGGTGTAGTGTTGTGTAATGTGTGTGGTGTAGTGTTGTGTGATGTGTGGTGTGGTGTTGTGTAATGTGTGTGGTGTTGTGTAAAGTGTGTGGTGTTGTGTAATGTGGTGTGGTGTTGTGTAATGTGTGTGGTGTGGTGTAATGTGTGTGGTGTGGTGTTGTGTAATGTGTGTGGTGTTGTGTAACGTGGTGTGGTGTTTTGTAATGTGGTGTGGTGTTGTGTAATGTGTGTGGTGTTGCGTAACGTGGTGTGGTGTTGTGTAATGTGTGCAGTGTTGTGTAATGTGTGTGGTGTGGTGTTGTGTAATGTGTGTGGTGTGGTGTTGTGTAATGTGTGTGGTGTGGTGTTGTGTAATGTGTGTGGTGTTGTGTAAAGTGTGTGGTGTGGTGTTGTGGAAAGTGTGTGGTGTGGTGTTGTGGAAAGTGTGTGGTGTGATGTGTGTGGTGTTGTGTAATGTGTGTGGTGTTGTGTAATGTGTGTGGTGTTGTGTAACGTGGTGTGGTGTTGTGTAATGTGGTGTGGTGTTGTGTAATGTGTGTGGTGTTGTGTAACGTGGTGTGGTGTAATGTGTGTGGTGTTGTGTAACGTGGTGTGGTGTGGTGTTGTGTAATGTGTGTGGTGTTGTGTAACGTGGTGTGGTATTGTGTAATGTGTGTGGTGTGGTGTAATGTGTGTGGTGTTGTGTAATGTGTGTGGTATTGTGTAATGTGTGTGATGTTGTGTAACGTGTGTGGTGTTGTGTAATGTGTGTGGTGTAGTGTTGTGTGATGTGTGGTGTGGTGTTGTGTAATGTGTGTGATGTTGTGTAAAGTGTGTGTTGTTGTGTAATGTGTGTGGTGTTGTGTAACGTGGTGTGGTGTTCTGTAATGTGTGTGGTGTTGTGTAACGTGGTGTGGTGTTGTGTAATGTGGTGTGGTGTTGTGTAATGTGTGTGGTGTTGTGTAACGTGGTGTGGTGTTGTGTAATGTGTGGTGTTGTGTAATGTGTGTGGTGTTGGGTAACGTGGTGTGGTGTTGTGTAACGTGGTGTGGTGTTGTGTAACGTGGTGTGGTGTTGTGTAATGTGTGTGGTGTTGTGTAACGTGGTGTGGTGTTGTGTAATGTGTGTGGTGTTGTGTAATGTGTGTGGTGTTGTGTAACGTGGTGTGGTGTTGTGTAATGTGTGTGGTGTTGTGTAATGTGTGTGGTGTGGTGTTGTGTAATGTGGTGTGGTGTTGTGTAATGTGTGTGGTGTTGTGTAACGTGGTGTGCTGATGTGTGATGTGTGTGGTGTTGTGTAACGTGTGGTGTTGTGTAATGTGTGTGGTGTTGTGTAACGTGGTGTGGTGTTGTGTAATGTGTGGTGGTGTGTAATGTGTGTGGTGTTGTGTAACGTGGTGTGGTGTTGTGTAATGTGTGTGGTGTTGTGTAACGTGGTGTGGTGTTGTGTAATGTGTGTGGTGTTGTGTAATGTGTGTGGGGTTGTGTAACGTGGTGTGGTGTTGTGTAATGTGTGTGGTGTTGTGTAATGTGTGTGGTGTGGTGTTGTGTAACGTGGTGTGGTGTTGTGTAATGTGTGTGGTGTTGTGTAATGTGTGTGGTGTTGTGTAACGTGGTGTGCTGATGTGTGATGTGTGTGGTGTTGTGTAACGTGGTGTGGTGTTGTGTAATGTGTGTGGTGTTGTGTAAAGTGTGTGGTGTTGAGTAAAGTGTGTGGTGTGGTGTTGTGTAATGTGTGTGGTGTTGTGTAATGCGTGTGGTGTTGTGTAAAGTGTGTGGTGTTGTGTAATGTGTGTGATGTGGTGTTGTGTGATGTGTGTGGTGTTGTGTAATGTGTGCGGTGTGGTGTAATGTGTGTGGTGTTGTGTAAAGTGTGTGGTGTTGTGTAATGTGTGTGGTGTGGTGTAATGTGTGTGGTGTTGTGTAACGTGGTGTGGTGTTGTGTAATGTGTGTGGTGTTGTGTAACGTGGTGTGGTGTTGTGTAATGTGTGTGGTGTTGTGTAACGTGGTGTGGTGTTGTGCAATGTGTGTGTTGTTGTGTAACGTGTGGTGGTGTGTAATGTGTGTGGTGTTGTGTAACGTGGTGTGGTGTTGTGTAATGTGTGGTGTTGTGTAATGTGTGTGGTGTGGTGTAATGTGTGTGGTGTTGTGTAACGTGGTGTGGTGTTGTGTAATGTGTGTGGTGTTGTGTAACGTGGTGTGGTGTTGTGTAATGTGTGTGGTGTTGTGTAATGTGTGTGGGGTTGTGTAACGTGGTGTGGTGTTGTGTAATGTGTGTGGTGTTGTGTAATGTGTGTGGTGTGGTGTTGTGTAACGTGGTGTGGTGTTGTGTAATGTGTGTGGTGTTGTGTAATGTGTGTGGTTTTGAGTAATGTGTGTGGTGTTGTGTAATGTGTGTGGTGTTGTGTAACGTGGTGTGGTGTTGTGTAATGTGTGTGGTATTGTGTAATGTGTGGTGTGGTGTTGTGTAATGTGGTGTTGTGTAATGTGTGTGGTGTTGTGTAACGTGGTGTGCTGATGTGTGTTGTGTGTGGTGTTGTGTAAAGTGTGTGGTGTTGTGTAATGTGTGTGGTATTGTGTAACGTGTGTGGTGTGGTGTTGTGTAATGTGTGTGATGTTGTGTAACGTGTGTGGTGTTGTGTAATGTGTGTGGTGTAGTGTTGTGTGATGTGTGGTGTGGTGTTGTGTAATGTGTGTGATGTTGTGTAAAGTGTGTGTTGTTGTGTAATGTGTGTGGTGTTGTGTAACGTGGTGTGGTGTTCTGTAATGTGTGTGGTGTTGTGTAACGTGGTGTGGTGTTGTGTAATGTGTGTGGTGTTGTGTAACGTGGTGTGGTGTTGTGTAATGTGTGGTGTTGTGTAATGTGTGTGGTGTTGGGTAACGTGGTGTGGTGTTGTGTAACGTGGTGTGGTGTTGTGTAACGTGGTGTGGTGTTGTGTAATGTGTGTGGTGTTGTGTAACGTGGTGTGGTGTTGTGTAATGTGTGTGGTGTTGTGTAATGTGTGTGGTGTTGTGTAACGTGGTGTGGTGTTGTGTAATGTGTGTGGTGTTGTGTAATGTGTGTGGTGTGGTGTTGTGTAATGTGGTGTGGTGTTGTGTAATGTGTGTGGTGTTGTGTAACGTGGTGTGCTGATGTGTGATGTGTGTGGTGTTGTGTAACGTGGTGTGGTGTTGTGTAATGTGGTGTGGTGTTGTGTAATGTGTGTGGTGTTGCGTAAAGTGTGTGGTGTTGAGTAAAGTGTGTGGTGTTGTGTAATGTGTGTGGTGTGGTGTAATGTGTGTGGTGTTGTGTAACGTGGTGTGGTGTTGTGTAATGTGTGTGGTGTTGTGTAACGTGTGGTGTTGTGTAATGTGTATGGTGTTGTGTAACGTGTGGTGTTGTGTAATGTGTGTGGTGTTGTGTAACGTGGTGTGGTGTTGTGTAATGTGTGGTGGTGTGTAATGTGTGTGGTGTTGTGTAACGTGGTGTGGTGTTGTGTAATGTGTGTGGTGTTGTGTAACGTGGTGTGGTGTTGTGTAATGTGTGTGGTGTTGTGTAATGTGTGTGGGGTTGTGTAACGTGGTGTGGTGTTGTGTAATGTGTGTGGTGTTGTGTAATGTGTGTGGTGTGGTGTTGTGTAACTTGGTGTGGTGTTGTGTAATGTGTGTGGTGTTGTGTAATGTGTGTGGTGTTGTGTAACGTGGTGTGCTGATGTGTGATGTGTGTGGTGTTGTGTAACGTGGTGTGGTGTTGTGTAATGTGTGTGGTGTTGTGTAAAGTGTGTGGTGTTGAGTAAAGTGTGTGGTGTGGTGTTGTGTAATGTGTGTGGTGTTGTGTAATGCGTGTGGTGTTGTGTAAAGTGTGTGGTGTTGTGTAATGTGTGTGGTGTGGTGTTGTGTGATGTGTGTGGTGTTGTGTAATGTGTGCGGTGTGGTGTAATGTGTGTGGTGTTGTGTAAAGTGTGTGGTGTTGTGTAATGTGTGTGGTGTGGTGTAATGTGTGTGGTGTTGTGTAACGTGGTGTGGTGTTGTGTAATGTGTGTGGTGTTGTGTAACGTGGTGTGGTGTTGTGTAATGTGTGTGGTGTTGTGTAACGTGGTGTGGTGTTGTGCAATGTGTGTGTTGTTGTGTAACGTGTGGTGGTGTGTAATGTGTGTGGTGTTGTGTAACGTGGTGTGGTGTTGTGTAATGTGTGGTGTTGTGTAATGTGTGTGGTGTGGTGTAATGTGTGTGGTGTTGTGTAACGTGGTGTGGTGTTGTGTAATGTGTGTGGTGTTGTGTAACGTGGTGTGGTGTTGTGTAATGTGTGTGGTGTTGTGTAATGTGTGTGGGGTTGTGTAACGTGGTGTGGTGTTGTGTAATGTGTGTGGTGTTGTGTAATGTGTGTGGTGTGGTGTTGTGTAACGTGGTGTGGTGTTGTGTAATGTGTGTGGTGTTGTGTAATGTGTGTGGTTTTGAGTAATGTGTGTGGTGTTGTGTAATGTGTGTGGTGTTGTGTAACGTGGTGTGGTGTTGTGTAATGTGTGTGGTATTGTGTAATGTGTGGTGTGGTGTTGTGTAATGTGGTGTTGTGTAATGTGTGTGGTGTTGTGTAACGTGGTGTGCTGATGTGTGATGTGTGTGGTGTTGTGTAAAGTGTGTGGTGTTGTGTAATGTGTGTGGTATTGTGTAACGTGTGTGGTGTGGTGTTGTGTAATGTGTGTGGTGTTGTGTAATGTGTGTGGTGTGGTGTAATGTGTGTGGTGTTGTGTAACGTGGTGTGGTGTTGTGTAATGTGTGTGGTGTTGTGTAACGTGGTGTGGTGTTGTGTAATGTGTGTGGTGTTGTGTAACGTGGTGTGGTGTTGTGTAATGTGTGTGGTGTTGTGTAAAGTGTGTGGTGTTGTGTAAAGTGTGTGTTGTGTAATGTGTGTGGTGTTGGTAATGTGTGTGGTGTTGTGTAATGTGTGTGGTGTAGTGTTGTGTAATGTGTGTGGTGTGGTGTAATGTGTGTGGTGTTGTGTAACGTGTGTGGTGTTGTGTAATGTGTGTGGTGTTGTGTAATGTGTGTGGTGTTGTGTAACATGGTGTGGTGTTGTGTAATGTGTGTGGTGTTGTGTAACGTGGTGTGGTGTTGTGTAATGTGTGTGGTATTGTGTAACGTGGTTTGGTATTGTGTAATGTGTGTGGTGTTGTGTAACGTGGTGTCGTGTTGTGTAATGTGTGTGGTGTTGTGTAACGTGGTGTGGTGTTGTGTAATGTGTGTGGTATTGTGTAATGTGGTGTGGTGTTGTGTAATGTGTGTGGTGTTGTGTAACGTGGTGTGGTGTTGTGTAATGTGTGTGGTGTTGTGTAATGTGTGTGGTGTGGTGTTGTGTAACGTGGTGTGGTGTTGTGTAATGTGTGTGGTGTTGTGTAATGTGTGTGGTGTTGTGTAACGTGGTGTGCTGATGTGTGATGTGTGTGGTGTTGTGTAACGTGGTGTGGTGTTGTATAATGTGGTGTGGTGTTGTGTAAAGTTTGTGGTGTTGAGCACAGTGTGTGGTGTGGTGTTGTGTAATGTGTGTGGTGTGGTGTTGTGTAATGTGTGTGGTGTTGTGTAAAGTGTGTGGTGTTGTGTAATGTGTGTGGTCTTGTGTAATGTGTGTGGTGTGGTGTTGTGTGATGTGTGTGGTGTTGTGTAATGTGTGCAGTGTGGTGTAATGTGTGCGGTGTTGTGTAAAGTGTGTGGTGTTGTGTAATGTGTGTGGTGTTGTGTAACGTGGTGTGGTGTTGTGTAATGTGTGTGGTGTTGTGTAACGTGGTGTGGTGTTGTGTAACGTGGTGTGGTGTTGTGTAATGTGTGTGGTGTTGTGTAACGTGGTGTGGTGTTGTGCAATGTGTGTGGTGTTGTGTAACGTGGTGTGGTGTTGTGTAATGTGTGTGGTATTGTGTAACGTGGTTTGGTATTGTGTAATGTGTGTGGTGTTGTGTAACGTGGTGTCGTGTTGTGTAATGTGTGTGGTGTTGTGTAACGTGGTGTGGTGTTGTGTAATGTGTGTGGTATTGTGTAATGTGGTGTGGTGTTGTGTAATGTGTGTGGTGTTGTGTAACGTGGTGTGGTGTTGTGTAATGTGTGTGGTGTTGTGTAATGTGTGTGGTGTGGTGTTGTGTAACGTGGTGTGGTGTTGTGTAATGTGTGTGGTGTTGTGTAATGTGTGTGGTGTTGTGTAACGTGGTGTGCTGATGTGTGATGTGTGTGGTGTTGTGTAACGTGGTGTGGTGTTGTATAATGTGGTGTGGTGTTGTGTAAAGTTTGTGGTGTTGAGCACAGTGTGTGGTGTGGTGTTGTGTAATGTGTGTGGTGTGGTGTTGTGTAATGTGTGTGGTGTTGTGTAAAGTGTGTGGTGTTGTGTAATGTGTGTGGTCTTGTGTAATGTGTGTGGTGTGGTGTTGTGTGATGTGTGTGGTGTTGTGTAATGTGTGCAGTGTGGTGTAATGTGTGCGGTGTTGTGTAAAGTGTGTGGTGTTGTGTAATGTGTGTGGTGTTGTGTAACGTGGTGTGGTGTTGTGTAATGTGTGTGGTGTTGTGTAACGTGGTGTGGTGTTGTGTAACGTGGTGTGGTGTTGTGTAATGTGTGTGGTGTTGTGTAACGTGGTGTGGTGTTGTGCAATGTGTGTGGTGTTGTGTAACGTGTGGTGGTGTGTAATGTGTGGTGTTGTGTAACGTGGTGTGGTGTTGTGTAATGTGTGGTGTTGTGTAATGTGTGTGGTGTTGTGTAACGTGGTGTGGTGTTGTGTAACGTGGTGTGGTGTTGTGTAATGTGTGTGGTGTTGTGTAACGTGGTGTGGTGTTGTGTAATGTGGTGTGGTGTTGTGTAATGTGTGTGGTGTTGTGTAATGTGTGTGGTATTGTGTAACGTGTGTGGTGTTGTGTAATGTGTGTGGTGTTGTGTAACGTGGTGTGGTGTTGTGTAATGTGTGTGGTGTTGTGTAACGTGGTGTGGTGTTGTGTAATGTGTGTGGTGTTGTGTAATGTGTGTGGGGTTGTGTAACGTGGTGTGGTGTTGTGTAATGTGTGTGGTGTTGTGTAACGTGTGTGGTGTGGTGTTGTGTAACGTGGTGTGGTGTTGTGTAATGTGTGTGGTGTTGTGTAATGTGTGTGGTTTTGAGTAATGTGTGTGGTGTTGTGTAACGTGGTGTGCTGATGTGTGATGTGTGTGGTGTTGTGTAACGTGGTGTGGTGTTGTGTAATGTGTGTGGTGTTGTGTAAAGTGTGTGGTGTTGAGTAAAGTGTGTGGTGTGGTGTTGTGTAATGTGTGTGGTGTTGTGTAATGCGTGTGGTGTTGTGTAAAGTGTGTGGTGTTGTGTAATGTGTGCAGTGTGGTGTAATGTGTGTGGTGTTGTGTAAAGTGTGTGGTGTTGTGTAATGTGTGTGGTATTGTGTAACGTGGTGTGGTGTTGTGTAATGTGTGTGGTGTTGTGTAACGTGTGGTGTTGTGTAATGTGTGTGGTGTTGTGTAACGTGTGGTGTTGTGTAATGTGTGTGGTGTTGCGTAACGTGGTGTGGTGTTGTGTAATGTGTGGTGGTGTGTGATGTGTGTGGTGTTGTTTAACGTGGTGTGGTGTTGTGTAATGTGTGTGGTGTTGTGTAATGTGTGTGGTGTTGTGTAACGTGGTGTGGTGTTGTGTAATGTGTGTGGTGTTGTGTAATGTGTGTGGTGTGGTGTTGTGTAATGTGGTGTGGTGTTGTGTAATGTGTGTGGTGTTGTGTAACGTGGTGTGCTGATGTGTGATGTGTGTGGTGTTGTGTAACGTGGTGTGGTGTTGTGTAATGTGGTGTGGTGTTGTGTAATGTGTGTGGTGTTGCGTAAAGTGTGTGGTGTTGAGTAAAGTGTGTGGTGTTGTGTAATGTGTGTGGTGTGGTGTAATGTGTGTGGTGTTGTGTAACGTGGTGTGGTGTTGTGTAATGTGTGTGGTGTTGTGTAACGTGGTGTGGTGTTGTGCAATGTGTGTGGTTGTGTAACGTGTGGTGGTGTGTAATGTGTGTGGTGTTGTGCAACGTGGTGTGGTGTTGTGTAATGTGTGGTGTTGTGTAATGTGTGTGGTGTTGTGTAATGTGTGTGGTGTTGTGTAACATGGTGTGGTGTTGTGTAACGTAGTGTGGTGTTGTGTAACGTGGTGTGGTGTTGTGTAACGTGGTGTGGTGTTGTGTAATGTGTGTGGTATTGTGTAACGTGGTGTGGTGTTGTGTAATGTGGTGTGGTGTTGTGTAATGTGTGTGGTGTGGTGTTGTGTAATGTGGTGTTGTGTAATGTGTGTGGTGTTGTGTAACGTGGTGTGGTGTTGTGTAATGTGTGTGGTGTTGTGTAACGTGTGGTGTTGTGTAATGTGTGTGGTGTTGCGTAACGTGGTGTGGTGTTGTGTAATGTGTGGTGGTGTGTGATGTGTGTGGTGTTGTTTAACGTGGTGTGGTGTTGTGTAATGTGTGTGGTGTTGTGTAATGTGTGTGGTGTTGTGTAACGTGGTGTGGTGTTGTGTAATGTGTGTGGTGTTGTGTAATGTGTGTGGTGTGGTGTTGTGTAATGTGGTGTGGTGTTGTGTAATGTGTGTGGTGTTGTGTAACGTGGTGTGCTGATGTGTGATGTGTGTGGTGTTGTGTAACGTGGTGTGGTGTTGTGTAATGTGGTGTGGTGTTGTGTAATGTGTGTGGTGTTGCGTAAAGTGTGTGGTGTTGAGTAAAGTGTGTGGTGTTGTGTAATGTGTGTGGTGTGGTGTAATGTGTGTGGTGTTGTGTAACGTGGTGTGGTGTTGTGTAATGTGTGTGGTGTTGTGTAACGTGGTGTGGTGTTGTGCAATGTGTGTGGTTGTGTAACGTGTGGTGGTGTGTAATGTGTGTGGTGTTGTGCAACGTGGTGTGGTGTTGTGTAATGTGTGGTGTTGTGTAATGTGTGTGGTGTTGTGTAATGTGTGTGGTGTTGTGTAACATGGTGTGGTGTTGTGTAACGTAGTGTGGTGTTGTGTAACGTGGTGTGGTGTTGTGTAACGTGGTGTGGTGTTGTGTAATGTGTGTGGTATTGTGTAACGTGGTGTGGTGTTGTGTAATGTGGTGTGGTGTTGTGTAATGTGTGTGGTGTGGTGTTGTGTAATGTGGTGTTGTGTAATGTGTGTGGTGTTGTGTAACGTGGTGTGGTGTTGTGTAATGTGTGTGGTGTTGTGTAATGTGTGTGGTGTTGTGTAACGTGGTGTGGTGTTGTGTAACGTGGTGTGGTGTTGTGTAACGTGGTGTGGTGTTGTGTAATGTGTGTGGTGTTGTGTAACGTGGTGTGGTGTTGTGTAATGTGTGTGGTGTTGTGTAACGTGTGGTGTTGTGTAATGTGTATGGTGTTGTGTAACGTGTGGTGTTGTGTAATGTGTGTGGTGTTGTGTAACGTGGTGTGGTGTTGTGTAATGTGTGGTGGTGTGTAATGTGTGTGGTGTTGTGTAACGTGGTGTGGTGTTGTGTAATGTGTGTGGTGTTGTGTAACGTGGTGTGGTGTTGTGTAATGTGTGTGGTGTTGTGTAATGTGTGTGGGGTTGTGTAACGTGGTGTGGTGTTGTGTAATGTGTGTGGTGTTGTGTAATGTGTGTGGTGTGGTGTTGTGTAACGTGGTGTGGTGTTGTGTAATGTGTGTGGTGTTGTGTAATGTGTGTGGTGTTGTGTAACGTGGTGTGCTGATGTGTGATGTGTGTGGTGTTGTGTAACGTGGTGTGGTGTTGTGTAATGTGTGTGGTGTTGTGTAAAGTGTGTGGTGTTGAGTAAAGTGTGTGGTGTGGTGTTGTGTAATGTGTGTGGTGTTGTGTAATGCGTGTGGTGTTGTGTAAAGTGTGTGGTGTTGTGTAATGTGTGTGGTGTGGTGTTGTGTGATGTGTGTGGTGTTGTGTAATGTGTGCGGTGTGGTGTAATGTGTGTGGTGTTGTGTAAAGTGTGTGGTGTTGTGTAATGTGTGTGGTGTGGTGTAATGTGTGTGGTGTTGTGTAACGTGGTGTGGTGTTGTGTAATGTGTGTGGTGTTGTGTAACGTGGTGTGGTGTTGTGTAATGTGTGTGGTGTTGTGTAACGTGGTGTGGTGTTGTGCAATGTGTGTGTTGTTGTGTAACGTGTGGTGGTGTGTAATGTGTGTGGTGTTGTGTAACGTGGTGTGGTGTTGTGTAATGTGTGGTGTTGTGTAATGTGTGTGGTGTGGTGTAATGTGTGTGGTGTTGTGTAACGTGGTGTGGTGTTGTGTAATGTGTGTGGTGTTGTGTAACGTGGTGTGGTGTTGTGTAATGTGTGTGGTGTTGTGTAATGTGTGTGGGGTTGTGTAACGTGGTGTGGTGTTGTGTAATGTGTGTGGTGTTGTGTAATGTGTGTGGTGTGGTGTTGTGTAACGTGGTGTGGTGTTGTGTAATGTGTGTGGTGTTGTGTAATGTGTGTGGTTTTGAGTAATGTGTGTGGTGTTGTGTAATGTGTGTGGTGTTGTGTAACGTGGTGTGGTGTTGTGTAATGTGTGTGGTATTGTGTAATGTGTGGTGTGGTGTTGTGTAATGTGGTGTTGTGTAATGTGTGTGGTGTTGTGTAACGTGGTGTGCTGATGTGTGATGTGTGTGGTGTTGTGTAAAGTGTGTGGTGTTGTGTAATGTGTGTGGTATTGTGTAACGTGTGTGGTGTGGTGTTGTGTAATGTGTGTGGTGTTGTGTAATGTGTGTGGTGTGGTGTAATGTGTGTGGTGTTGTGTAACGTGGTGTGGTGTTGTGTAATGTGTGTGGTGTTGTGTAACGTGGTGTGGTATTGTGTAATGTGTGTGGTGTTGTGTAACGTGGTGTGGTGTTGTGTAATGTGTGTGGTGTTGTGTAAAGTGTGTGGTGTTGTGTAAAGTGTGTGTTGTGTAATGTGTGTGGTGTTGGTAATGTGTGGGGTGTTGTGTAATGTGTGTGGTGTAGTGTTGTGTAATGTGTGTGGTGTGGTGTAATGTGTGTGGTGTTGTGTAACGTGTGTGGTGTTGTGTAATGTGTGTGGTGTTGTGTAATGTGTGTGGTGTTGTGTAACATGGTGTGGTGTTGTGTAATGTGTGTGGTGTTGTGTAACGTGGTGTGGTGTTGTGTAATGTGTGTGGTATTGTGTAACGTGGTTTGGTATTGTGTAATGTGTGTGGTGTTGTGTAACGTGGTGTCGTGTTGTGTAATGTGTGTGGTGTTGTGTAACGTGGTGTGGTGTTGTGTAATGTGTGTGGTATTGTGTAATGTGGTGTGGTGTTGTGTAATGTGTGTGGTGTTGTGTAACGTGTGTGGTGTTGTGTAATGTGTGTGGTGTTGTGTAATGTGTGTGGTGTGGTGTTGTGTAACGTGGTGTGGTGTTGTGTAATGTGTGTGGTGTTGTGTAATGTGTGTGGTGTTGTGTAACGTGGTGTGCTGATGTGTGATGTGTGTGGTGTTGTATAATGTGGTGTGGTGTTGTGTAAAGTTTGTGGTGTTGAGCACAGTGTGTGGTGTGGTGTTGTGTAATGTGTGTGGTGTGGTGTTGTGTAATGTGTGTGGTGTTGTGTAAAGTGTGTGGTGTTGTGTAATGTGTGTGGTCTTGTGTAATGTGTGTGGTGTGGTGTTGTGTGATGTGTGTGGTGTTGTGTAATGTGTGCAGTGTGGTGTAATGTGTGCGGTGTTGTGTAAAGTGTGTGGTGTTGTGTAATGTGTGTGGTGTTGTGTAACGTGGTGTGGTGTTGTGTAATGTGTGTGGTGTTGTGTAACGTGGTGTGGTGTTGTGTAACGTGGTGTGGTGTTGTGTAATGTGTGTGGTGTTGTGTAACGTGGTGTGGTGTTGTGCAATGTGTGTGGTGTTGTGTAACGTGTGGTGGTGTGTAATGTGTGGTGTTGTGTAACGTGGTGTGGTGTTGTGTAATGTGTGGTGTTGTGTAATGTGTGTGGTGTTGTGTAATGTGTGTGGTGTTGTGTAACATGGTGTGGTGTTGTGTAACGTAGTGTGGTGTTGTGTAACGTGGTGTGGTGTTGTGTAACGTGGTGTGGTGTTGTGTAATGTGTGTGGTATTGTGTAACGTGGTGTGGTGTTGTGTAATGTGGTGTGGTGTTGTGTAATGTGTGTGGTGTGGTGTTGTGTAATGTGGTGTTGTGTAATGTGTGTGGTGTTGTGTAACGTGGTGTGGTGTTGTGTAATGTGTGTGGTGTTGTGTAATGTGTGTGGTGTTGTGTAACGTGGTGTGGTGTTGTGTAACGTGGTGTGGTGTTGTGTAACGTGGTGTGGTGTTGTGTAATGTGTGTGGTGTTGTGTAACGTGGTGTGGTGTTGTGTAATGTGTGTGGTGTTGTGTAACGTGTGGTGTTGTGTAATGTGTATGGTGTTGTGTAACGTGTGGTGTTGTGTAATGTGTGTGGTGTTGTGTAACGTGGTGTGGTGTTGTGTAATGTGTGGTGGTGTGTAATGTGTGTGGTGTTGTGTAACGTGGTGTGGTGTTGTGTAATGTGTGTGGTGTTGTGTAACGTGGTGTGGTGTTGTGTAATGTGTGTGGTGTTGTGTAATGTGTGTGGGGTTGTGTAACGTGGTGTGGTGTTGTGTAATGTGTGTGGTGTTGTGTAATGTGTGTGGTGTGGTGTTGTGTAACGTGGTGTGGTGTTGTGTAATGTGTGTGGTGTTGTGTAATGTGTGTGGTGTTGTGTAACGTGGTGTGCTGATGTGTGATGTGTGTGGTGTTGTGTAACGTGGTGTGGTGTTGTGTAATGTGTGTGGTGTTGTGTAAAGTGTGTGGTGTTGAGTAAAGTGTGTGGTGTGGTGTTGTGTAATGTGTGTGGTGTTGTGTAATGCGTGTGGTGTTGTGTAAAGTGTGTGGTGTTGTGTAATGTGTGTGGTGTGGTGTTGTGTGATGTGTGTGGTGTTGTGTAATGTGTGCGGTGTGGTGTAATGTGTGTGGTGTTGTGTAAAGTGTGTGGTGTTGTGTAATGTGTGTGGTGTGGTGTAATGTGTGTGGTGTTGTGTAACGTGGTGTGGTGTTGTGTAATGTGTGTGGTGTTGTGTAACGTGGTGTGGTGTTGTGTAATGTGTGTGGTGTTGTGTAACGTGGTGTGGTGTTGTGCAATGTGTGTGTTGTTGTGTAACGTGTGGTGGTGTGTAATGTGTGTGGTGTTGTGTAACGTGGTGTGGTGTTGTGTAATGTGTGGTGTTGTGTAATGTGTGTGGTGTGGTGTAATGTGTGTGGTGTTGTGTAACGTGGTGTGGTGTTGTGTAATGTGTGTGGTGTTGTGTAACGTGGTGTGGTGTTGTGTAATGTGTGTGGTGTTGTGTAATGTGTGTGGGGTTGTGTAACGTGGTGTGGTGTTGTGTAATGTGTGTGGTGTTGTGTAATGTGTGTGGTGTGGTGTTGTGTAACGTGGTGTGGTGTTGTGTAATGTGTGTGGTGTTGTGTAATGTGTGTGGTTTTGAGTAATGTGTGTGGTGTTGTGTAATGTGTGTGGTGTTGTGTAACGTGGTGTGGTGTTGTGTAATGTGTGTGGTATTGTGTAATGTGTGGTGTGGTGTTGTGTAATGTGGTGTTGTGTAATGTGTGTGGTGTTGTGTAACGTGGTGTGCTGATGTGTGATGTGTGTGGTGTTGTGTAAAGTGTGTGGTGTTGTGTAATGTGTGTGGTATTGTGTAACGTGTGTGGTGTGGTGTTGTGTAATGTGTGTGGTGTTGTGTAATGTGTGTGGTGTGGTGTAATGTGTGTGGTGTTGTGTAACGTGGTGTGGTGTTGTGTAATGTGTGTGGTGTTGTGTAACGTGGTGTGGTATTGTGTAATGTGTGTGGTGTTGTGTAACGTGGTGTGGTGTTGTGTAATGTGTGTGGTGTTGTGTAAAGTGTGTGGTGTTGTGTAAAGTGTGTGTTGTGTAATGTGTGTGGTGTTGGTAATGTGTGTGGTGTTGTGTAATGTGTGTGGTGTAGTGTTGTGTAATGTGTGTGGTGTGGTGTAATGTGTGTGGTGTTGTGTAACGTGTGTGGTGTTGTGTAATGTGTGTGGTGTTGTGTAATGTGTGTGGTGTTGTGTAACATGGTGTGGTGTTGTGTAATGTGTGTGGTGTTGTGTAACGTGGTGTGGTGTTGTGTAATGTGTGTGGTATTGTGTAACGTGGTTTGGTATTGTGTAATGTGTGTGGTGTTGTGTAACGTGGTGTCGTGTTGTGTAATGTGTGTGGTGTTGTGTAACGTGGTGTGGTGTTGTGTAATGTGTGTGGTATTGTGTAATGTGGTGTGGTGTTGTGTAATGTGTGTGGTGTTGTGTAACGTGTGTGGTGTTGTGTAATGTGTGTGGTGTTGTGTAATGTGTGTGGTGTGGTGTTGTGTAACGTGGTGTGGTGTTGTGTAATGTGTGTGGTGTTGTGTAATGTGTGTGGTGTTGTGTAACGTGGTGTGCTGATGTGTGATGTGTGTGGTGTTGTGTAACGTGGTGTGGTGTTGTATAATGTGGTGTGGTGTTGTGTAAAGTTTGTGGTGTTGAGCACAGTGTGTGGTGTGGTGTTGTGTAATGTGTGTGGTGTGGTGTTGTGTAATGTGTGTGGTGTTGTGTAAAGTGTGTGGTGTTGTGTAATGTGTGTGGTCTTGTGTAATGTGTGTGGTGTGGTGTTGTGTGATGTGTGTGGTGTTGTGTAATGTGTGCAGTGTGGTGTAATGTGTGCGGTGTTGTGTAAAGTGTGTGGTGTTGTGTAATGTGTGTGGTGTTGTGTAACGTGGTGTGGTGTTGTGTAATGTGTGTGGTGTTGTGTAACGTGGTGTGGTGTTGTGTAACGTGGTGTGGTGTTGTGTAATGTGTGTGGTGTTGTGTAACGTGGTGTGGTGTTGTGCAATGTGTGTGGTGTTGTGTAACGTGTGGTGGTGTGTAATGTGTGGTGTTGTGTAACGTGGTGTGGTGTTGTGTAATGTGTGGTGTTGTGTAATGTGTGTGGTGTTGTGTAATGTGTGTGGTGTTGTGTAACGTGGTGTGGTGTTGTGTAACGTGGTGTGGTGTTGTGTAATGTGTGTGGTGTTGTGTAACGTGGTGTGGTGTTGTGTAATGTGGTGTGGTGTTGTGTAATGTGTGTGGTGTTGTGTAATGTGTGTGGTATTGTGTAACGTGTGTGGTGTTGTGTAATGTGTGTGGTGTTGTGTAACGTGGTGTGGTGTTGTGTAATGTGTGTGGTGTTGTGTAACGTGGTGTGGTGTTGTGTAATGTGTGTGGTGTTGTGTAATGTGTGTGGGGTTGTGTAACGTGGTGTGGTGTTGTGTAATGTGTGTGGTGTTGTGTAACGTGTGTGGTGTGGTGTTGTGTAACGTGGTGTGGTGTTGTGTAATGTGTGTGGTGTTGTGTAATGTGTGTGGTTTTGAGTAATGTGTGTGGTGTTGTGTAACGTGGTGTGCTGATGTGTGATGTGTGTGGTGTTGTGTAACGTGGTGTGGTGTTGTGTAATGTGTGTGGTGTTGTGTAAAGTGTGTGGTGTTGAGTAAAGTGTGTGGTGTGGTGTTGTGTAATGTGTGTGGTGTTGTGTAATGCGTGTGGTGTTGTGTAAAGTGTGTGGTGTTGTGTAATGTGTGCAGTGTGGTGTAATGTGTGTGGTGTTGTGTAAAGTGTGTGGTGTTGTGTAATGTGTGTGGTATTGTGTAACGTGGTGTGGTGTTGTGTAATGTGTGTGGTGTTGTGTAACGTGTGGTGTTGTGTAATGTGTGTGGTGTTGTGTAACGTGTGGTGTTGTGTAATGTGTGTGGTGTTGCGTAACGTGGTGTGGTGTTGTGTAATGTGTGGTGGTGTGTGATGTGTGTGGTGTTGTTTAACGTGGTGTGGTGTTGTGTAATGTGGTGTGGTGTTGTGTAATGTGTGTGGTGTTGTGTAACGTGGTGTGCTGATGTGTGATGTGTGTGGTGTTGGGTAACGTGGTGTGGTGTTGTGTAATGTGTGTGGTATTGTGTAATGTGTGGTGTGGTGTTGTGTAATGTGGTGTTGTGTAATGCGTGTGGTGTTGTGTAACGTGGTGTGCTGATGTGTGATGTGTGTGGTGTTGTGTAAAGTGTGTGGTGTTGTGTAATGTGTGTGGTATTGTGTAACGTGTGTGGTGTGGTGTTGTGTAATGTGTGTGGTGTTGTGTAATGTGTGTGGTGTGGTGTAATGTGTGTGGTGTTGTGTAACGTGGTGTGGTGTTGTGTAATGTGTGTGGTGTTGTGTAACGTGGTGTGGTGTTGTGTAATGTGTGTGGTGTTGTGTAAAGTGTGTGGTGTTGTGTAAAGTGTGTGTTGTGTAATGTGTGTGGTGTTGGTAATGTGTGTGGTGTTGTGTAATGTGTGTGGTGTAGTGTTGTGTAATGTGTGTGGTGTGGTGTAATGTGTGTGGTGTTGTGTAACGTGTGTGGTGTTGTGTAATGTGTGTGGTGTTGTGTAATGTGTGTGGTGTTGTGTAACGTGGTGTGGTGTTGTGTAATGTGTGTGGTGTTGTGTAACGTGGTGTGGTGTTGTGTAATGTGTGTGGTATTGTGTAACGTGGTTTGGTATTGTGTAATGTGTGTGGTGTTGTGTAACGTGGTGTGGTGTTGTGTAACGTGGTGTGGTGTTGTGTAATGTGTGGTGGTGTGTAATGTGTGTGGTGTTGTGTAACGTGGTGTGGTGTTGTGTAATGTGTGTGGTGTTGTGTAACGTGGTGTGGTGTTGTGTAATGTGTGTGGTGTTGTGTAATGTGTGTGGGGTTGTGTAACGTGGTGTGGTGTTGTGTAATGTGTGTGGTGTTGTGTAATGTGTGTGGTGTGGTGTTGTGTAACGTGGTGTGGTGTTGTGTAATGTGTGTGGTGTTGTGTAATGTGTGTGGTTTTGAGTAATGTGTGTGGTGTTGTGTAACGTGGTGTGCTGATGTGTGATGTGTGTGGTGTTGTGTAACGTGGTGTGGTGTTGTGTAATGTGTGTGGTGTTGTGTAAAGTGTGTGGTGTTGAGTAAAGTGTGTGGTGTGGTGTTGTGTAATGTGTGTGGTGTTGTGTAATGCGTGTGGTGTTGTGTAAAGTGTGTGGTGTTGTGTAATGTGTGTGGTGTGGTGTTGTGTGATGTGTGTGGTGTTGTGTAATGTGTGCAGTGTGGTGTAATGTGTGTGGTGTTGTGTAAAGTGTGTGGTGTTGTGTAATGTGTGTGGTGTGGTGTAATGTGTGTGGTGTTGTGTAACGTGGTGTGGTGTTGTGTAATGTGTGTGGTGTTGTGTAACGTGGTGTGGTGTTGTGTAATGTGTGTGGTGTTGTGTAATGTGGTGTGGTGTTGTGCAATGTGTGTGGTGTTGTGCAACGTGTGGTGGTGTGTAATGTGTGTGGTGTTGTGTAACGTGGTGTGGTGTTGTGTAATGTGTGGTGTTGTGTAATGTGTGTGGTGTTGTGTAATGTGTGTGGTGTTGTGTAACATGGTGTGGTGTTGTGTAACATAGTGTGGTGTTGTGTAATGTGGTGTGGTGTTGTGTAATGTGTGTGGTATTGTGTAACGTGGTGTGATGTTGTGTAATGTGGTGTGGTGTTGTGTAATGTGTGTGGTGTGGTGTTGTGTAATGTGTGTGGTGTGGTGTTGTGTAATGTGTGTGGTGTTGTGTAACGTGGTGTGGTGTTGTGTAATGTGTGGTGTTGTGTAACGTGGTGTGGTGTTGTGTAACGTGGTGTGGTGTTGTGTAACGTGGTTTGGTGTTGTGTAATGTGTGTGGTGTTGTGTAACGTGGTGTGGTGTTGTGCAATGTGTGTGGTATTGTGTAACGTGGTGTGGTGTTGTGTAATGTGTGTGGTGTTGTGTAACGTGGTGTGGTGTTGTGTAATGTGTGGTGGTGTGTAATGTGTGTGGTGTTGTGTAACGTGGTGTGGTGTTGTGTAATGTGTGTGGTGTTGTGTAACGTGGTGTGGTGTTGTGTAATGTGTGTGGTGTTGTGTAATGTGTGTGGGGTTGTGTAACGTGGTGTGGTGTTGTGTAATGTGTGTGGTGTTGTGTAATGTGTGTGGTGTGGTGTTGTGTAACGTGGTGTGGTGTTGTGTAATGTGTGTGGTGTTGTGTAATGTGTGTGGTGTTGTGTAACGTGGTGTGGTGTTGTGTAATGTGTGTGGTGTTGTGTAAAGTGTGTGGTGTTGAGTAAAGTGTGTGGTGTGGTGTTGTGTAAAGTGTGTGGTGTTGTGTAATGTGTGTGGTGTGGTGTTGTGTGATGTGTGTGGTGTTGTGTAATGTGTGCGGTGTGGTGTAATGTGTGTGGTGTTGTGTAAAGTGTGTGGTGTTGTGTAATGTGTGTGGTGTGGTGTAATATGTGTGGTGTTGTGTAACGTGGTGTGGTGTTGTGTAATGTGTGTGGTGTTGTGTAACGTGGTGTGGTGTTGTGTAATGTGTGTGGTGTTGTGTAACGTGGTGTGGTGTTGTGCAATGTGTGTGTTGTTGTGTAACGTGTGGTGGTGTGTAATGTGTGTGGTGTTGTGTAACGTGGTGTGGTGTTGTGTAATGTGTGGTGTTGTGTAATGTGTGTGGTGTGGTGTAATGTGTGTGGTGTTGTGTAACGTGGTGTGGTGTTGTGTAATGTGTGTGGTGTTGTGTAACGTGGTGTGGTGTTGTGTAATGTGTGTGGTGTTGTGTAATGTGTGTGGGGTTGTGTAACGTGGTGTGGTGTTGTGTAATGTGTGTGGTGTTGTGTAATGTGTGTGGTGTGGTGTTGTGTAACGTGGTGTGGTGTTGTGTAATGTGTGTGGTGTTGTGTAATGTGTGTGGTTTTGAGTAATGTGTGTGGTGTTGTGTAATGTGTGTGGTGTTGTGTAACGTGGTGTGGTGTTGTGTAATGTGTGTGGTATTGTGTAATGTGTGGTGTGGTGTTGTGTAATGTGGTGTTGTGTAATGTGTGTGGTGTTGTGTAACGTGGTGTGCTGATGTGTGATGTGTGTGGTGTTGTGTAAAGTGTGTGGTGTTGTGTAATGTGTGTGGTATTGTGTAACGTGTGTGGTGTGGTGTTGTGTAATGTGTGTGGTGTTGTGTAATGTGTGTGGTGTGGTGTAATGTGTGTGGTGTTGTGTAACGTGGTGTGGTGTTGTGTAATGTGTGTGGTGTTGTGTAACGTGGTGTGGTATTGTGTAATGTGTGTGGTGTTGTGTAACGTGGTGTGGTGTTGTGTAATGTGTGTGGTGTTGTGTAAAGTGTGTGGTGTTGTGTAAAGTGTGTGTTGTGTAATGTGTGTGGTGTTGGTAATGTGTGTGGTGTTGTGTAATGTGTGTGGTGTAGTGTTGTGTAATGTGTGTGGTGTGGTGTAATGTGTGTGGTGTTGTGTAACGTGTGTGGTGTTGTGTAATGTGTGTGGTGTTGTGTAATGTGTGTGGTGTTGTGTAACATGGTGTGGTGTTGTGTAATGTGTGTGGTGTTGTGTAACGTGGTGTGGTGTTGTGTAATGTGTGTGGTATTGTGTAACGTGGTTTGGTATTGTGTAATGTGTGTGGTGTTGTGTAACGTGGTGTCGTGTTGTGTAATGTGTGTGGTGTTGTGTAACGTGGTGTGGTGTTGTGTAATGTGTGTGGTATTGTGTAATGTGGTGTGGTGTTGTGTAATGTGTGTGGTGTTGTGTAACGTGTGTGGTGTTGTGTAATGTGTGTGGTGTTGTGTAATGTGTGTGGTGTGGTGTTGTGTAACGTGGTGTGGTGTTGTGTAATGTGTGTGGTGTTGTGTAATGTGTGTGGTGTTGTGTAACGTGGTGTGCTGATGTGTGATGTGTGTGGTGTTGTGTAACGTGGTGTGGTGTTGTATAATGTGGTGTGGTGTTGTGTAAAGTTTGTGGTGTTGAGCACAGTGTGTGGTGTGGTGTTGTGTAATGTGTGTGGTGTGGTGTTGTGTAATGTGTGTGGTGTTGTGTAAAGTGTGTGGTGTTGTGTAATGTGTGTGGTCTTGTGTAATGTGTGTGGTGTGGTGTTGTGTGATGTGTGTGGTGTTGTGTAATGTGTGCAGTGTGGTGTAATGTGTGCGGTGTTGTGTAAAGTGTGTGGTGTTGTGTAATGTGTGTGGTGTTGTGTAACGTGGTGTGGTGTTGTGTAATGTGTGTGGTGTTGTGTAACGTGGTGTGGTGTTGTGTAACGTGGTGTGGTGTTGTGTAATGTGTGTGGTGTTGTGTAACGTGGTGTGGTGTTGTGCAATGTGTGTGGTGTTGTGTAACGTGTGGTGGTGTGTAATGTGTGGTGTTGTGTAACGTGGTGTGGTGTTGTGTAATGTGTGGTGTTGTGTAATGTGTGTGGTGTTGTGTAATGTGTGTGGTGTTGTGTAACGTGGTGTGGTGTTGTGTAACGTGGTGTGGTGTTGTGTAATGTGTGTGGTGTTGTGTAACGTGGTGTGGTGTTGTGTAATGTGGTGTGGTGTTGTGTAATGTGTGTGGTGTTGTGTAATGTGTGTGGTGTTGTGTAATGTGTGTGGGGTTGTGTAACGTGGTGTGGTGTTGTGTAATGTGTGTGGTGTTGTGTAACGTGTGTGGTGTGGTGTTGTGTAACGTGGTGTGGTGTTGTGTAATGTGTGTGGTGTTGTGTAATGTGTGTGGTTTTGAGTAATGTGTGTGGTGTTGTGTAACGTGGTGTGCTGATGTGTGATGTGTGTGGTGTTGTGTAACGTGGTGTGGTGTTGTGTAATGTGTGTGGTGTTGTGTAAAGTGTGTGGTGTTGAGTAAAGTGTGTGGTGTGGTGTTGTGTAATGTGTGTGGTGTTGTGTAATGCGTGTGGTGTTGTGTAAAGTGTGTGGTGTTGTGTAATGTGTGCAGTGTGGTGTAATGTGTGTGGTGTTGTGTAAAGTGTGTGGTGTTGTGTAATGTGTGTGGTATTGTGTAACGTGGTGTGGTGTTGTGTAATGTGTGTGGTGTTGTGTAACGTGTGGTGTTGTGTAATGTGTGTGGTGTTGTGTAACGTGTGGTGTTGTGTAATGTGTGTGGTGTTGCGTAACGTGGTGTGGTGTTGTGTAATGTGTGGTGGTGTGTGATGTGTGTGGTGTTGTTTAACGTGGTGTGGTGTTGTGTAATGTGGTGTGGTGTTGTGTAATGTGTGTGGTGTTGTGTAACGTGGTGTGCTGATGTGTGATGTGTGTGGTGTTGGGTAACGTGGTGTGGTGTTGTGTAATGTGTGTGGTATTGTGTAATGTGTGGTGTGGTGTTGTGTAATGTGGTGTTGTGTAATGTGTGTGGTGTTGTGTAACGTGGTGTGCTGATGTGTGATGTGTGTGGTGTTGTGTAAAGTGTGTGGTGTTGTGTAATGTGTGTGGTATTGTGTAACGTGTGTGGTGTGGTGTTGTGTAATGTGTGTGGTGTTGTGTAATGTGTGTGGTGTGGTGTAATGTGTGTGGTGTTGTGTAACGTGGTGTGGTGTTGTGTAATGTGTGTGGTGTTGTGTAACGTGGTGTGGTGTTGTGTAATGTGTGTGGTGTTGTGTAAAGTGTGTGGTGTTGTGTAAAGTGTGTGTTGTGTAATGTGTGTGGTGTTGGTAATGTGTGTGGTGTTGTGTAATGTGTGTGGTGTAGTGTTGTGTAATGTGTGTGGTGTGGTGTAATGTGTGTGGTGTTGTGTAACGTGTGTGGTGTTGTGTAATGTGTGTGGTGTTGTGTAATGTGTGTGGTGTTGTGTAACGTGGTGTGGTGTTGTGTAATGTGTGTGGTGTTGTGTAACGTGGTGTGGTGTTGTGTAATGTGTGTGTGGTATTGTGTAACGTGGTTTGGTATTGTGTAATGTGTGTGGTGTTGTGTAACGTGGTGTGGTGTTGTGTAACGTGGTGTGGTGTTGTGTAATGTGTGGTGGTGTGTAATGTGTGTGGTGTTGTGTAACGTGGTGTGGTGTTGTGTAATGTGTGTGGTGTTGTGTAACGTGGTGTGGTGTTGTGTAATGTGTGTGGTGTTGTGTAATGTGTGTGGGGTTGTGTAACGTGGTGTGGTGTTGTGTAATGTGTGTGGTGTTGTGTAATGTGTGTGGTGTGGTGTTGTGTAACGTGGTGTGGTGTTGTGTAATGTGTGTGGTGTTGTGTAATGTGTGTGGTTTTGAGTAATGTGTGTGGTGTTGTGTAACGTGGTGTGCTGATGTGTGATGTGTGTGGTGTTGTGTAACGTGGTGTGGTGTTGTGTAATGTGTGTGGTGTTGTGTAAAGTGTGTGGTGTTGAGTAAAGTGTGTGGTGTGGTGTTGTGTAATGTGTGTGGTGTTGTGTAATGCGTGTGGTGTTGTGTAAAGTGTGTGGTGTTGTGTAATGTGTGTGGTGTGGTGTTGTGTGATGTGTGTGGTGTTGTGTAATGTGTGCAGTGTGGTGTAATGTGTGTGGTGTTGTGTAAAGTGTGTGGTGTTGTGTAATGTGTGTGGTGTGGTGTAATGTGTGTGGTGTTGTGTAACGTGGTGTGGTGTTGTGTAATGTGTGTGGTGTTGTGTAACGTGGTGTGGTGTTGTGTAATGTGTGTGGTGTTGTGTAATGTGGTGTGGTGTTGTGCAATGTGTGTGGTGTTGTGCAACGTGTGGTGGTGTGTAATGTGTGTGGTGTTGTGTAACGTGGTGTGGTGTTGTGTAATGTGTGGTGTTGTGTAATGTGTGTGGTGTTGTGTAATGTGTGTGGTGTTGTGTAACATGGTGTGGTGTTGTGTAACATAGTGTGGTGTTGTGTAATGTGGTGTGGTGTTGTGTAATGTGTGTGGTATTGTGTAACGTGGTGTGATGTTGTGTAATGTGGTGTGGTGTTGTGTAATGTGTGTGGTGTGGTGTTGTGTAATGTGTGTGGTGTGGTGTTGTGTAATGTGTGTGGTGTTGTGTAACGTGGTGTGGTGTTGTGTAATGTGTGGTGTTGTGTAACGTGGTGTGGTGTTGTGTAACGTGGTGTGGTGTTGTGTAACGTGGTTTGGTGTTGTGTAATGTGTGTGGTGTTGTGTAACGTGGTGTGGTGTTGTGCAATGTGTGTGGTATTGTGTAACGTGGTGTGGTGTTGTGTAATGTGTGTGGTGTTGTGTAACGTGTGGTGTTGTGTAATGTGTGTGGTGTTGTGTAATGTGTGGTGGTGTGTAATGTGTGTGGTGTTGTGTAACATGGTGTGGTGTTGTGTAATGTGTGTGGGGTTGTGTAATGTGTGTGGTGTGGTGTTGTGTAACGTGGTGTGGTGTTGTGTAATGTGTGTGGTGTTGTGTAATGTGTGTGGTGTTGTGTAAAGTGTGTGGTGTTGTGTAACGTGGTGTGCTGATGTGTGATGTGTGTGGTGTTGTGTAACGTGGTGTGGTGTTGTGTAATGTGTGTGGTGTTGTGTAATGTGTGGTGTTGTGTAATGTGTGTGGTGTGGTGTTGTGTAATGTGTGTGGTGTTGTGTAATGTGTGTGGTGTTGTGTAATTTGTGGTGTGGTGTTGTGTAATGTGTGTGGTGTTGTGTAACATGGTGTGGTGTTGTGTAACGTGTGTGGTGTGGTTTTGTGTAATGTGTGTGGTGTTGTGTAACGTGGTGTGGTGTTGTGTAACGTGTGTGGTGTTGTGTAATGTGTGTGGTGTTGTGTAACGTGGTGTGGTGTTGTGTAACGTGGTGTGGTGTTGTGTAACGTACTGTGGTGTTGTGTAATGTGGTGTGGTGTTGTGTAATGTGTGTGGTATTGTGTAACGTGGTGTGGTGTTGTGTAATGTGTGGTGTTGTGTAATGTGTGTGGTGTTGTGTAATGTGATGTGGTATTGTGTAATGTGTGTGGTGTTGTGTAACGTGGTGTGGTGTTGTGTAATGTGTGTGGTGTGGTGTTGTGTAATGTGTGGTGTTCTGTAATGTGTGTGGTGTTGTGTAACGTGGTGTGGTGTTGTGTAATGTGTGTGGTGTTACTGTGCGATGCCATCAGAGAGGCCCATGTAATGCCGGGTGTATGAACCAGAAAACACTACACGTGCTGTCAGCCTCACAGGGCACGTTCAAACTAAACTAAACTATTTGTATTTTACTAGCTAAGGCATACTGAGCTACATAGCTATTTTTCAACACAAATCAGCGAAGTGACGTACCAAGTGGACATTCATCGCAACCCAATACTCTGTACGCATTTCGATACTAAATGTGGAGGGAAAAACCGGAGGACCCAAAGATAAATCCACGCGGCCGCGGGGAGAGAGAGAGAGACACGCAAACTCCAAATATACAGCAGGCGTAAGGGTCGGGATCAAACCCACGACCCCCTGTATACCAGGCGAGGTAGTTAACATCTCCTAGCCACCGTGATGATTATGATGATGAGAGAGACACGCAAACTCCAAATATACAGTAGGCGTAAGGGTCGGGATCAAACCCACGACCCCCTGTATACCAGGCGAGGTAGTTAACATCTCCTAGCCACCGTGATGATTATGATGATGAGAGAGACACGCAAACTCCAAATATACAGTAGGCGTAAGGGTCGGGATCAAACCCACGACCCCCTGTATACCAGGCGAGGTAGTTAACATCTCCTAGCCACCGTGATGATTATGATGATGAGAGAGACACGCAAACTCCAAATATACAGTAGGCGTAAGGGTCGGGATCAAACCCACGACCCCCTGTATACCAGGCGAGGTAGTTAACATCTCCTAGCCACCGTGATGATTATGATGATGAGAGAGACACGCAAACTCCAAATATACAGTAGGCGTAAGGGTCGGGATCAAACCCACGACCCCCTGTATACCAGGCGAGGTAGTTAACATCTCCTAGCCACCGTGATGATTATGATGATGAGAGAGACACGCAAACTCCAAATATACAGTAGGCGTAAGGGTCGGGATCAAACCCACGACCCCCTGTATACCACGCGAGGTAGTTAACATCTCCTAGCCACCGTGGCGCCCCCGTTCACGATCCCCTCATTCCCACGAGTAGGCCATTGTGTGCCTGCGCCAAGGACGGAAGTCGAAGAACAACCCGCAAACGACTCGACTGGAGCCGCGCACACGGTCGGCGCGACACAGCACAGCGCTCTCGGGACAGCCGTGCGCACGACGCCACTACTAAGTGATTATTATTATTAAGATGCGATGGCGTCACGTCGTGTAACGATGTGACGTCATGCGATGGTGTGACGTCGTGTGACGGTGTGACGCGGCTGACAGCATCACCCTGCTTTCGTCGACGGAGGAAAGCGAGTGCTGGGGGCCACTGAACCACTTGTGCCGTGTCGTCGGCTGCTGCTGCTGCGCTTCGGCGGAGCCCTCCCTCGAGGGCGGCAGCGCCTCCAGCAGCAGCTCCCGCTCCTGCACACGCGATGAGCATGCACACACACACACATGCACACACACATGCACACACACACACATGCACATACACACATGCACACACACATGCACACGCGCACACACACGTACGAACACATGCACGCAGAAACACGCAAGCACACACACGCACACACATGCGCACACGCGCAAAAAGAGCACGCACATGCAACGCACGCAGGGATGAGCATGCACACACACATGCACACACACACGCACACACACACATGCACACACACACACATGCACACACACACATGCACACACACACACATGCACACACACACACATGCACACACACACATGCACACACACGCATGCACACACGCACGCAACGAGCACGCACACAAGGAAACGCACACACACGCTCAAGCAGGCACACGCACGCAGATGCATGCACGCACACACGAAAGTGAGCGCACACACACACGCACGTGCACACACGCAACGAGCAAACACTCACGATCACACACACACACGCACACACACTCACGATCACACACACACTCACGATCTACACACACACATACACGCACACGCACGTTTGTGTGTGACTGTGGGGAGCGGTGGGGGAGCGGTTAGCGCGCTGTGCTATGAACCTGGCGACCCGAATTCGATTCCCACTCACGGCCAACACCAGTGACAGCGATTATCTGAACCGGTCCTGGGCCTCCCCTAGGTAGACTCAACCTCAAACGAGTACAGTACCTGGTGCGCTGTGTAAACATCGTCACTAGGGAGACAAAGGCAGCTGGGCGTGGTGTTGGCCACCCACCCCCTCGTGTGCCGTGCCGGCCTTCATAGGTGCTCGCTAACAGCACTTGCCCCTAGTCTGTTCAGGCTATACGGGGATGTTGTTTTTGTGTGCATGTGTGTGTGTGAGACCGTGTGCATGTGTGTTACTGCATGTGTGTGTGTGACCGTGTGCATGTGTGTTACTGCATGTGTGTTACTGCATGTGTGTTACTGCATGTGTGTGTGTGACCGTGTGGATGCGTGTTACTGTGTGTGTGTGACCGTGTGCATGTCCGTTACTGCATGTGTGTTACTGCATGTGTGTGTGTGACCGTGTGCATGTGTGTTACTGCATGTGTGTGTGTGACCGTGTGCATGTGTATTACTGCTTGTGTGTTACTGCTTGTGTGTGTGTGACCGTGTGCATGTGTGTTACTGCTTGTGTGTTACTGCTTGTGTGTGTGTGACCGTGTGCATGTGTGTTACTGCATGTGTGTGTGTGACCGTGTGCATGTGTGTTACTGCATGTGTGTGTGTGACCGTGTGCATGTGTGTTACTGCATGTGTGTTACTGCTTGTGTGTGTGTGACCGTGTGCATGTGTATTACTGCATGTGTGTGTGACCGTGTGCATGTGTGTTACTGCATGTGTGTTACTGCTTGTGTGTGTGTGACCGTGTGCATGTGTATTACTGCATGTGTGTGTGTGACCGTGTGCGTGTGTTACTGCATGTGTGTTACTGCTTGTGTGTGTGTGACCGTGTGCATGTGTATTACTGCATGTGTGTGTGTGACCGTGTGCGTGTGTTACTGTGTTGGCACAGTGGGGAGCACAATTGGTGCATCTGCCAGCCTTCTCAGTCAGTCATTACCCAAAACACCTGGGTCTGTCCCATGACCTCCGGCCAGAGAGTCTTCATCACTCTATGTGGCCTCAAGGTGCACCTAGCCTGGCACGAGCACTGTGGTGACGTCACTGCCACTTAGTGGCAAATGGCGGCTGTGACTGTGTACCTACGGCACTGCGCTCGTACGTGCATGTGGGACTGCGTGCGTGCGCATAAACTGCGTGTGACCATGTGCGTGACTGTGCGTGCGCGACTGCGCGACTGCGTGCGCGTGCGACTTTGCACGTGCCTGGCGCGAGTGCAGCGGCTCGTAGAGCCACATGCGCACGAGCGTGGCCACGGTGAAGTAGAGCAGCAGCAGGAGGCCCGGGTTGAGGAGGCTGGGCCACGCCGCGTCGCCGTGCACCGCCAGCTGCCACGGCGCCGAGCAGTCCGTGCGGATGACGGCCGTCACGCCAAACAGCCTGGCGGCGGGGGCGGCGGGCACGCAAACACGCGGCAAACGCAAACACGCGGCTCGACGAACCGTGGGGACGAGCGTTGCCAGCGGCTCCTGTTAAGGTCGGCGCGACGCGCGAGGCGGCGGACGGCCCGCGATGTTTTGCACGCCGCCACCGGTGCTCGCTTCGAGGCCCGAGTTGACAAATGGCATCGCGATCAGCAGTGGCCCCCGGTCCAGCCCTGTGGAGGACCGCAGCGCCGCTTCGGGACTCCCGACGGGAACGAGTGGATCGCTTTGAGCAACGGGTTCTGAGTCCAGGGACAAAAGCCCCATTGCACACTAAGCAGCCAGCAGCAAACAGCACCGTTGAAGGTGCAATGGTGAAGAGTTCATCTGTTTCTTGGGTCCGGCATAGTTATTAGGAGGAGCTGGGAGGTGTGGAGAGACAATGGGAGGAGGGAATTTCCAAAGTGGAGTGGCACGAGGGGAGAAGCAGAACGAGAAGAGAGGTGAGCTGCAGTGTGGCGAGCGAATTGTTGTGACATAGCGGTTAGCGCGCTGAGCTACAAACCCAGCGGTTAGCGCGCTGAGCTACAAACCCAGCGGTTAGCGCGCTGAGCTACAAACCCAGCGAGCCGAGTTCAAAACCAGCGACGATTATCTGAAATGGTCCCGAGCCTCTCCTAGATTGACTCAAACACAAGTGAGTACCTGCTGCGCTGTGTAAACATCGCTGCTGGGGAGACAAAGGCGGCCGGGCGTGGTGGTTGGCCACCCAGGACCGAATCCTCGACACGGATGGAGGATTGCAGGACTCTGTCCTAGGGGTTGCATCTAAAGTTGCACATCGAGTCTATGACGGACAGTCAGGACTTGGCTATTGCTTTAAAGGAGCGATGTGTGGGCGAACGAGACAGCACAGCCCTTCGCGATACTTAAAAGTTAAACGATTCACTTCCCTCCCACAAGAGACGAAAATACTCAAGAGGGAAATTGTCTCAACATTACGTGCAGGACCTTCCTAAAACTAAAAAACAAACCTAAGCGATGTTTTTTCAAGTAATTATTTCCAATTACAATTCACCACATGTTTAATTTGAGTGTTTCTCAAGTAACATCTAAGTTTACATTTCCCTTCTGGTGTTGCACTTCATCACAGTCCCCGCATTCACCTCCGGTCCCTGCTTGTGAAGGATTTGTGTTATTTCAACCGATGAATCAGTCGATTACAAGGACGACTGAGCTACAGAATTGGCAGTGGGGTTGTTCGTTGCCACAGCTCGGGTGCAATGAGAGGGCGGTTTTTGGGTGTCGGGTGGCGGCGGGCTTAACGACACATTGACATTTACGCGATCTAACCCACAAAAACGTCTATTATGGATAATATTGGTCGCGGAAGCGGTTTGCTCCCGAGTCCACGGTGGCACAAATCCACACACACAAACACAACGGCCTCTCCTCAGCGGGAATGTAAACGGTGAGAGCCGAGTGCTGTTAGGAGGCGAAAAAAATCTATTTTACCAGGTAAGGCTCACTGAGCAATATAGCTCTTTTTCAGAAGCGACCTGGCCATCACAAATGACAGCTCAACAGAGCGGCTTATCACGTCCAAATTTATAGCAACAAAACTCTCAAAACGCATCAAAACAAAACTCTCAAAACGCATCTTTCTAAATGTGGAGGCAAAAACCAGAGGACCCGGAGAAAAATCCACGCAACCGCGGGGTGAGAGACACCGCAAACTTCACATATAGAGCAGGCGTCAGGGTCGAGATCAAACCCACGACCTCCTCTATACCAGGCTAGGTAGTTAACATCTCGCCACTGTGGTGCCCAACATCAATTAAGGCCAGCACAGCAGATTAGGTGGAGGTTGGAACCAGCGCCGTGCCTAGCTGGTTGTTGTTGACACACCAAACTAAGGCTCAAGGACATTTACAATACCACTTGCCCCTGGTGAGAAGAGCTGGGAGTAGAACCCAGGTCACTGTGAAGGGATCACGATGCACAAATCAAAATTTCACTTCCAACTGAAAACAAAACACAAGGCCCCTCCATAGCATTAAAGAGACTGTTGGGGCAGTGTCTGTTAGCGACCACCTATTAAAACCAACAATGCATATGATGGCGTGGTGTGGACAATATCACACCTGGCCACATTAGTGTTGATGTTTACACACCGCACCAGGTACTCATTTGAGGCCGAGTCACCCGACGAAAGGCCTAAGTCGAGTTATGGTGCCACCAACGTTGAGACGCGGCCTCCAATGGAATGCGCCTCGATGGCTGTGTCGCGCTCATGTCTCCCAACGCACGAACACAAGAACGCACGCACGCTCGCACGCACGCTCGCACGCACACACGCTCAGAAGCACGAACGCTTGCACACGCACGCACGCACGAGACGACTTGGAGCGGAGCACAAACTAGAGGAACGAGCCAAGCGGAAGCCCCCGTGCTCATGCACGGCCATCCTCGACGGCAGCGTCTTTGAAGACTCGGGCCCCTGTCTGGCTGCCAACTACCAGAAGATGAATTGCCCGTGAACAGCTTCGTGGGGGCGCGATGGCAGAGAGAAGCGCATTTCTGTTTTTCTGGCGTCGGCTTAATGCGGACACACGACGACCCCGGACTCACTCTCACCTGCGCAAGGAGCGCAGGTGAGAGTGAGTCCGTGATGTTCCACGCTGGAATGACATAAAAAGATATGGCTCTCGTTTACGAGATGTCCAGAGGGAACATCCAGACGCCACCGCCACTGGCATGTATTTACATGGGGTGGCTGGCTCGTTGAGAATTCACCATATAAGGAGCACTTGGGAGCTTGCCTATTATTGAACTCTGTCGGGTGGTTTTCCCTTTTTGCCGATGACATTCCACGCAGTGCGCTGCAAATTGGCGCGCTTTTGCTTCACCAGGCGAGAACCCCCTGAAGCTCATCGACTCGTGCGGACGGACCGGCCCGACGACTCCGATCTGCGCGTTGTGTCTCGTCCAACGGCTAAAACGTACCGATGTCTCCAGTCCTAAACGCGGGGCGACATCGCCCGGCCGAGGCCTGTGGCCCTTTCACTGAGAGATGTGAATCTTCACTGAGAGATGCCGATCTTTATGAATGTGTTGAGTGTTTTGTTATTTGTGCAGTTCTGGCCCAAAACGTCTCCCTGCTCAGACGAGCACCGGGCGGTGCGCATCACAACCGGCGTCCCTGAGCCAATGATGACAATTCCACATTCCTATGGTAGGGGGCCAACCTCTCCTGAGAGACAACGACTGTTCACTTCCCACAAAGGTGAATTTATTTTATCGACGGCGGGACCCAAACATCACACCCCCTGGCTTTAACATTCCTCCTCCCGCTCCTCGTCGTCCTCCTCGAAGACACCGGTGCTTCCCTTCAACCGCATCAGAACATCCCCAACAGGCCGACACACAAATCTCCTTCACGAATGGAGAACTAAAGACGAGCCACAGTCGTGTGATCATGGCCATGCATCCCCAACTATGGACCGTACAGTAATGCACCGTCGTCTGCGCCGCTTCAACGGCGCAAGACGGAACCGACTCTCTCTCCTGAAGCCCTCTCGGCGTGACGAGCAGCAGACCTCGACATTGACATCTAGCTCTCGAACACTTTGCTGCCATCGTGCACAAGAATAGGATTTTATCGACCTTGGAAGAATGGTGATGGGCTGAGTTGACTCCAATTCTCATTTGGCAGTCTTTGATCAGCTGGAGATTATAAGTCCAAATATTTTTTTCTCAGCAGAAGTCCTTGCATTTATCCTAATTCCTGTTTGAAATAAACAAAACATGTCTATGATACTGGGTTGACAAGGACTCCCAGGCACAAATAACAACTGAACACATTCATGAATATTACTGCCCTAAAATATAATAATAATGAACTCTGAACAAATTTTTCATTTTCCGAGGTAAGGCCTCCTTGAGCTACAGAGCTCTTTTCTAGAAACGTCTATATCGCGTGATTTATGCTAATAGCATCTCATAACGCCATACATTAATAATAAATGACGACTAAATCCCATACACAGCCACTACCAAGCACGTGAAAATAATAGGCAACCTTTCTTTCAATGGTCCTGCGATATTTTGCCTTCAATATGGGAGCGTTCGTGACGATTGTGTCGAGTTGCTGATTTGAATGGAAGCGTCTGATGGGACACTCGGGATTCAATTGCTGAGAAAATATTTGCACAGCGTAGCAAACGCCGGTGCTAACTGAGACAGGAATAGACATGTGAGATTAGTTTCGGATGATGGCACGGGCACTATGAGCCGCCAAAGTCCCTGATGAGAAGGAAATGGTGGTGAGAAGAGAGATGGATATCGGTGAGCGGTGTTGGACACGGGGGGAGAGAAGAGAGATGGGTATCGGTGAGCGGTGCTGGACACGGGGGTGAGACGAGAGATGGCTATCGGTGAGCGGTGTTAGACACGGGGGGAGAGAAGAGAGATGGATATCGGTGAGCGGTGTTGGACACGGGGGGAGAGAAGAGAGATGGCTATCGGTGAGCGGTGTTGGACACAGGGGTGAGAATAGAGATGGCTATTGGTGAGCGGTGCTGGACACGGGGGTGAGAAGAGAGATGGCTATCGGTGAGCGGTGTTGGACACGGGGGTGAGAAGAGAGATGGCTATCGGTGAGCGGTGTTGGACACGGGGGTGAGAAGAGAGATGGCTATCGGTGAGCGGTGTTGGACACGGGGGGTGAGAAGAGAGATGGCTATCGGTGAGCGGTGTTGGACACAGGGGTGAGAAGAGAGATGGCTATCGGTGAGCGGTGTTGGACACAGGGGTGAGAAGAGAGATGGATATCGGTGAGCGGTGCTGGACACAGGGGTGAGATGAGAAATGGATATCGGTGAGCGGTGCTGGACACGGGGGGTGAGAAGAGAGATGGATATCGGTGAGCGGTGTTAGACACGGGGGGAGAGAAGAGAGATGGATATCGGTGAGCGGTGTTAGACACGGGGAGTGAGAAGAGAGATGGCTATCGGTGAGCGGTGTTGGACACGGGGGTGAGAAGAGAGATGGCTATCGGTGAGCGGTGTTAGACACGGGGGGTGAGAAGAGAGATGGATATCGGTGAGCGGTGTTAGACACGGGGGGTGAGAAGAGAGATGGCTATCGGTGAGCGGTGTTGGACACGGGGGTGAGAAGAGAGATGGCTATCGGTGAGCGGTGTTGGCCACGGGGGGAGAGAAGAGAGATGGCTATCGGTGAGCGGTGCTGGACACGGGGGGTGAGAAGAGAGATGGCTATCGGTGAGCGGTGTTGGACACGGGGGTGAGAAGAGAGATGGCTATCGGTGAGCGGTGCTGGACACGGGGGGTGAGAAGAGAGATGGATATCGGTGAGCGGTGCTGGACACGGGGGGAGAGAAGAGAGATGGCTATCGGTGAGCGGTGTTGGACACAGGGGTGAGAAGAGAGATGGCTATCGGTGAGCGGTGTTAGACACGGGGGGAGAGAAGAGAGATGGATATCGGTGAGCGGTGTTGGACACGGGGGGAGAGAAGAGAGATGGCTATCGGTGAGCGGTGTTGGACACAGGGGTGAGAATAGAGATGGCTATTGGTGAGCGGTGCTGGACACGGGGGTGAGAAGAGAGATGGCTATCGGTGAGCGGTGTTGGACACGGGGGTGAGAAGAGAGATGGCTATCGGTGAGCGGTGTTGGACACGGGGGTGAGAAGAGAGATGGCTATCGGTGAGCGGTGTTGGACACGGGGGGTGAGAAGAGAGATGGCTATCGGTGAGCGGTGTTGGACACAGGGGTGAGAAGAGAGATGGCTATCGGTGAGCGGTGTTGGACACAGGGGTGAGAAGAGAGATGGATATCGGTGAGCGGTGCTGGACACAGGGGTGAGATGAGAAATGGATATCGGTGAGCGGTGCTGGACACGGGGGGTGAGAAGAGAGATGGATATCGGTGAGCGGTGTTAGACACGGGGGGAGAGAAGAGAGATGGATATCGGTGAGCGGTGTTAGACACGGGGAGTGAGAAGAGAGATGGCTATCGGTGAGCGGTGTTGGACACGGGGGTGAGAAGAGAGATGGCTATCGGTGAGCGGTGTTAGACACGGGGGGTGAGAAGAGAGATGGATATCGGTGAGCGGTGTTAGACACGGGGGGTGAGAAGAGAGATGGCTATCGGTGAGCGGTGTTGGACACGGGGGTGAGAAGAGAGATGGCTATCGGTGAGCGGTGTTGGCCACGGGGGGAGAGAAGAGAGATGGCTATCGGTGAGCGGTGCTGGACACGGGGGGTGAGAAGAGAGATGGCTATCGGTGAGCGGTGTTGGACACGGGGGTGAGAAGAGAGATGGCTATCGGTGAGCGGTGCTGGACACGGGGGGTGAGAAGAGAGATGGATATCGGTGAGCGGTGCTGGACACGGGGGGAGAGAAGAGAGATGGCTATCGGTGAGCGGTGTTGGACACAGGGGTGAGAAGAGAGATGGCTATCGGTGAGCGGTGTTGGACACGGGGGTGAGAAGAGAGATGGCTATCGGTGAGCGGTGCTGGACACGGGGGGAGAGAAGAGAGATGGCTATCGGTGAGTGGTGTTGGACACAGGGGTGAGAAGAGAGATGGCTATCGGTGAGCGGTGTTGGACACGGGGGTGAGAAGAGAGATGGCTATCAGTGAGCGGTGCTGGACACGGGGGGAGAGAAGAGAGATGGATATCGGTGAGCGGTGCTGGACACGGGGGTGAGAAGAGAGATGGCTATCAGTGAGCGGTGCTGGACACGGGGGGAGAGAAGAGAGATGGATATCGGTGAGCGGTGCTGGACACGGGGGGTGAGAAGAGAGATGGATATCGGTGAGTGGTGTTGGACACAGGGGGTGAGAAGAGAGATGGCTATCGGTGAGCGGTGTTGGACACGGGGATGAGAAGAGAGATGGCTATCGGTGAGCGGTGCTGGACACGGGGGGTGAGAAGAGAGATGGCTATCGGTGAGCGGTGCTGGACACGGGGGGTGAGAAGAGAGATGGATATCGGTGAGTGGTGTTGGACACAGGGGGTGAGAAGAGAGATGGCTATCGGTGAGCGGTGCTGGACACGGGGGGTGAGAAGAGAGATGGATATCGGTGAGTGGTGTTGGACACAGGGGGTGAGAAGAGAGATGGCTATCGGTGAGCGGTGCTGGACACGGGGGGTGAGAAGAGAGATGGCTATCGGTGAGCGGTGTTGGACACGGGGGTGAGAAGAGAGATGGCTATCGGTGAGCGGTGCTGGACACGGGGGGTGAGAAGAGAGATGGCTATCGGTGAGCGGTGCTGGACACGGGGGGTGAGAAGAGAGATGGCTATCGTTGAGCGGTGTTGGACACGGGGAGTGAGAAGAGAGATGGCTATCGGTGAGCGGTGCTGGACACGGGGGGTGAGAAGAGAGATGGCTATCGGTGAGCGGTGCTGGACACGGGGGGTGAGAAGAGAGATGGCTATCGGTGAGCGGTGTTGGACACGGGGAGTGAGAAGAGAGATGGCTATCGGTGAGCGGTGCTGGACACGGGGGGTGAGAAGAGAGATGGCTATCGGTGAGTGGTGCTGGATACGGGGGGTGAGAAGAGAGATGGCTATCGGTGAGTGGTGCTGGACACGGGGGGAGAGAAGAGAGATGGCTATCGGTGAGCGGTGCTGGACACGGGGGTGCGTGTGTGGCTGCGGGGGCGACGGAGCCACGTGTCGCCATCCTGGATCGAGCCTCATCACCGTCACGCATGTGCATGTCTTAAAAACGTCCGTGCAGTGTGACTGCAGCAGCCCACTCCTCATTGCACCTGGTGACAGATTTCCCATACAGCCTTAACAGACTATTTAAAAGCAAGTGCTGTTCGTGAGCACAAATGAAGTCCGGCACAGCACACGAGGGTGGGTGGCCAACACCACGCCCGGCCGCCTTTGTCTCCCCAGTGGCGATGTTTACACACCAAACCAGGTACTCATCGGAGACTGAGTGGACCTAGGAGAGGCCCAAAACCGATTCAGATAATCGTCACCATTGTTGGCTGTCAGCGCTAATCTAACTCAGGTTGCCGGATTTGGAGCGCAGCGCGCTAACCGCTGCACTACCGCTCCCCACAGGTAACCAATACCAATACCCGCCATTCGCCACTAGGTGGCAGTGACGTCACTACTGTGCCAGGCCAGGTGCACTTTAGGCCACGGGAAGTGTCGAAGGCTCGCTGACAGGTCATGGGACAGATCCAGGTGTTAGTGGTTGGCTGACTGAGATGACTGGCAGATACACCAGCTTACCCCCTCGCTAGTGTGCCAACTTGCAGTTGCTGTTGGAGGGCGACTGCCTCCAACTGCCCAGTAGCATCCATCACGAGCCTCCTCCATGGTAACCACACACACGCGCACACAGACGCGAGCGTGCATTCTTGTGTGTGCGCACGCTCGCGAAGAGCGGCAGCGCAGCGGCTCGTCCGCTGCGAACCCGGCGACTCGGGAGCGCGGCAGTGCAGCAAAATCGATTCCTATTCTGACCAGCGTGGCGAAATATGACCAAACATTGCCCACAAGTTGTGAGAAGGCCCTCATCCAGCAGTGGATTGGCCAAGCGGGATGTTAGCTGTACGACCCAGTCTGGGTGCAAAACCTGACAATCCACTCCTGTTGGTTTCTTTCTCATCTCCCATGGACAGACGTGCGATTAACTCAAATCATTTGCTCCATCCACTTGCCCTCAACACAACTCGAAGCTTCTGGACCACGAGTCTGCGTGGGTTGCCGAGGCTGTCCACACGGCCCTCTGGCCGTTAAACTCAACACTGTTACTCCATGCGACACCACGGAACTCCGCGCAGCTTCGCATTCGAAAAAACGCAGCCTCGTGATGCGACGCCGTGATTCCAGCGGTGGACATCCTTGGCTGTGTTTACTGCGTGCGGTCGAGTGGCGAATGCCCGCGACGGCACGTAATGGTTGGCCGCCGCAGGCAGCAATGTGGAATCTGTTATCAAGTCCTGGGCTGCAGCCTTGACATCCATTTTTTGGCAAACGGCGGAATATTTCATCAGGCGGTAAAATCACCTATCACCGACTGAAACGCACATCCACATTAACCCAGAGAATTCCACCACTTTCCTCTTACCCTGCCTCCCTTCCCAGGACGTCTCTCTCTATCTACGGGCTTGCTTTTCATGTGGGAATGCTCGACGTAAAAAAAGTATCCTCTCCATGCATATCGTACAAAAGCGCGGGATGCAAAATCCCGGCCGCGTCCCAGAGCTTGACGGAACAACCACAAAAACCCGGCGGCGGCGCAGACTCGGAAACGTCAGAAACCGCTGCCGGATTGAAGGCGAACCACGCCGGGCAGAGTGGGCCAGATAGGCCCACTGGACGATGTGTGGCAATGGCAACCGATGACAAATTCGCGTTTCGGCAAGCAGGCCTTCTTCATAGTGACTAGGTGAATGTACGGGCCATGAAGGAGGGGCCATTGCCCGAAACGTCGCCCACGATATACTCTTCCACGAAATACTCTTCCATCTCAGGCAGTGCGACTGACGGATGCGTTGAGTTTTTACACTGCTTAACTCTATTATGGAGTTTTTACACTGTTTGCGTTCGTGCACCACTGCCAATGCAGCAGCAGCCAATTATGTATGCTAAATAAGGCACTTTCCTTGCATCTCGTGTGTGCATGAGCACGCACGCATCTGTGCATGCGTGGGGGTGGCTTGCATGTGGTTTTCGTGTGGGTGTACACATGTGTTTGGCGTCACGATGATGAGATGTTAACTACATCGCCTGGTAGCAGCAGGTCATGGGTTCAATCCCGACCCTGTGCGCGTCTCTCTCTCTCCCTATGCGTGTGTGTCATTTTCTCCAGCTCCTCCGGCTTTTCTCTCCACATTTAGAAACAAGCCACTTCGTTGAGCTATCATTTGTGGCCAGGTCGCTTCTGAAAAAGAGCTACATAGCTCAGTGGGCCTTATCTGGTAAAATAAAAATTATTTAGTTTTTTGTTTCGTTTATACAACTACATTTTGGTTATTTCTGTAAATTGCCGTGAATAGAAAAAAAAACATCCGAACCAAAAATCATCTTCCGATAGGCAATTTAGAACTGTGATGCGGGCGGCGAAGTAGCCGGACAGCCGAGTGGGCAGAGAGGCGAGGGTCTGTGTCCCCTCCCAGTTGTGGAGGGGACATCAGCACAGCAGGACACCCACGGTGATCCAAGCCGGGCCACGAGCAAGACGAATCGAGCTCAGGGTGTGGTTGTACGTGGCTGTGTGTGCAGGTACTCAAATGAGTACCTGGTGTGGTGTGCAAAATCATCGCCACTGAGGAGACAAAGCCAGCTGGGCGTAGTGCTGGCCACCCACTCCCCCCCCGTGTGTCGTTCTGGTCTACACAGGTGCTACTCGCTAACAGCAGTCTGTTAAGGCTGTACGGGGGTCTTTGTCTTTGTTGTGTGTACATGCACGCGCACGTGCACAGTCCTTTGTCAATCCACCGCTGGACGAGGGACTCCCCCAAGTTGTGCGGGTCGTGGGGGTTATTTGTCCATACTTCACCACGCTGGTCAGTGCATATTGGTGAAAGCAGGGACCATGCAAATAGTCTCACCGGTGATTTTGCTGCACTGCTCTCTGTCACAACCGACGTAGCCCCACAGCAGCCTATAGCAGCTCTTCTGCAGGGTGGCCATTGCACATCCACTCACTATCCAGGCCCAAAAGCCTGCTTAGCTACTGAGATCTGACGTGATCGCACAATTTAACCAAATCGTATGCCTTCATGAAGTCACTGCAATGATCTTCTTGTGCTTGGTAGCGACCGATAGACATTGAAGGGAGGGGCAGGTGGAGGCTGGGCAGCCTGGACGGTGAAATTCCACCGGAGCGGTCCATCGGCAGAGCCAAGTCAACGACGCGTCGTCCTGAAGCTACGAGTCAACGATGCCAACGAGCAGAGGGACAGCGCTCGCCTCCATCACGTTCCTCTGGCAGGAGCCAAACTCTGCTCATAGCAAAACCACTCCCGTTAACTTCCCACAGAGTGCAACTCGTGTTACGGACCCCGAAGCTATGCCGTCTCCTACAAGAGCAATGCGTTCTGTGGCGGCGACAATGACAATAACAATAGCGACAACAACGACAATCAGAACGCCGCGTGTAGCACAGCCATGCCTGCCCTGCCCAGTGTAACGGTGGCACCCTGTAAGTCCACAGTGACATTTTCACGATAAATTATTTTTACTTTTTTTTTTGCGCCAGGGTTTTATTGCGGCACGTCGGGCGCAGCTGGTTTTGGTTTATCCCGCCAGCGGCTGCCCCGCGGCATTAATGGGGCCTCCGGCAGCAATCCAAGTCTCCGTGAGATAAACGCTTTAGAGCGCGGGGGGCGGGGGGGGCACGCGGGCAGGGGGAGCAATGAGTCAACCCTCGCTCCCCCCCTCGCTCCCCCCCTCGCTTCAACCCTCGCTCCCCCCTCGCTCCCCCCCTCGCTCCCCCCTCGCTCCAACCCTCGCTCCCCCCCTCGCTCCAACCCTCGCTCCCCCCTCGATCCAACCCTCGCTCCCCCCCTCGCTCCCCCCCTCGCTTCCCCCTCGCTCCAACCCTCGCTCCCCCCCTCGCTCCCCCCTCGCTCCAACCCTCGCTCCCCCCCTCGCTCCAACCCTCGCTCCCCCCCTCGCTCCCCCCTCGCTCCAACCCTCGCTCCCCCCTCGCTCCCCCCCTCGCTCCCCCCTCGCTCCAACCCTCGCTCCCCCCCTCGCTCCCCCCCTCGCTCCAACCCTCGCTCCCCCCCTCGCTCCCCCCCTCGCTCCCCCCTCGCTCCTCCCCTTGCTCCCCCCTCGCTCCTCCCCGCTCCCTCGCTCCCCCCCCTCCTCCTCTTCCTCCGCACATCTGGGAGTGAGGGCGCCTGTCGGCGCGTGTAAACGCCACGCACGGCGACCCGCTCGCCCGGTCACCACCGCCTCCGGCCTGGTTCACCACCGGCCTGGTTCACCACCGGCCTGGTTCACCACCGGCCTGGTTCACCACCGGCCTGGTTCACCACCGGCCTGGTTCACCACCGGCCTGGTTCACCACCGGCCTGGTTCACCACCGGCCTGGTTCACCACCGGCCTGGTTCACCACCGGCCTGGTTCACCACCGGCCTGGTTCACCACCGGCCTGGTTCACCACCGGCCTGGTTCACCACCGGCCTGGTTCACCACCGGCCTGGTTCACCACCGGCCTGGTTCACCACCGGCCTGGTTCACCACCGGCCTGGTTCACCACCGGCCTGGTTCACCACCGGCCTGGTTCACCACCGGCCTGGTTCACCACCGGCCTGGTTCACCACCGGCCTGGTTCACCACCGGCCTGGTTCACCACCGGCCTGGTTCACCACCGGCCTCTCTGGGCGACGGTACGATCGAGGTTATCAGTGCAGTAGTCGATGCGCTCATCGCTTTCGCCGCTCCCCGTGAGTTGCGAGCGTCAGGCGGCGCTCGGGTTCGCCGGCGCTCACACGAATGGTTACGATGCAATATTCAAGACTCTTCTATCTGGCTTTACCACCGTGTTTGTAACGCTTCGCGTGTTTTCTGCCTCGTTTGTACAGTTGCGTCCCGACCACCAAACAGCTGAAGTGAAGAAATCTGCGTAGAATTCCCATGAATCGTAAATAATTAAAGTAATCATTTGAAGCATCGATCATGAGCACGAGTCGATTATAATCAGTGAATCGATGCATCGCTAGATGCCAAATATACTTACCGCCATAGCAGCATTTCACAGTTCCTTCTGTTTAAGCAGGCAAGGTGGGCCCAAAGAGACTCAACCTTTGGTTTCAAAACCTCAGTCTCCCTGCTCTAATGAGCAATCGTCGTTCTTCACTACCATCGGTGGGAACCTCAACGAGATGTGAACACTCCACATCCCTACTATGGTGGGAAACGAGTTACTGTGCGTGGCAATCGCTCGCGACTGCCCATGAAGCGGAAGTTATTGGCGATGGCCTGAGGAGTGAACCCCAGCCTGGGATTTGCGCCGTTCGCAGACCGTGAGAATCCAAGCACTCTGCCACAGTGCCGCCCGGGAATATGCCAAAGTTCATATCCAGGAATTAGGTATTTCATTAAAGCTGCTTTAGTGTGCGATTAATAAAGAAACCTTCTGCAAAGCCTACAAGGACCTAATTCCTTTGTGAATGTCTGACGGCCGCGAAAGGTTGAGTGGTACGCTTCACGGACTATCGCTGGCCTCATACTGGTATTATAGTTCTGGCTTTTTGGGTGGTGCTGAGCCCACCGCCTCAGCTTCAGATCCCTTTGCCGAAAGCAGTTGTTAGTTAGCAAGCATTTGCTGATAATATTCACTGCGGACGTTGCGATCGATCGATTTCTTCGATATTCATCGGTTACTTCACTCGCAACGTGTGCACCGAATGACGCATGGGCAAATCCACGCATTTATACCGCTGTGCATCTACAGATTCATAAAATCATACATTGTGCACGCACCACAAGGACAAACATAATCCATTTGTTAATCAAATCGCGATCTCAAACTTTGTCAATTCACAGAATTATCGAGGGGGCGTATCGTTGCATCTGTCATCATGTGAATCTCTTTTTGCAGGAAAACATCACTGGGGCACATGCTCTCTCAGGCACCATTTAAGCGCATTAAGAGGACAGTTTACAAATCTGGCATTTGGGTTTTCGACACTGGCGAGCAAAAAAACCGAACCAACGCTTGTGAATGGTGACGTTGTCGCAAGGTGCGTTACTTGTGAATGGTGACGTCGCAAGGTGCGCTACTTGTGAATGGTGACGTCGTCACAAGGTGTGGGGTGAATGGTGACGTCGCCGCAAGGTGCACTACTTGTGAATGGTGACGTCGCCGCAAGGTGCACTACTTGTGAATGGTGACGTCGTCGCAAGGTGCGTTACTTGTGAATGGTGACATCGTCACAAGGTGCACTACTTGTGAATGGTGACGTCGCCGCAAGGTGCACTACTTGTGAATGGTGACGTCGTCGCAAGGTGCGTTACTTGTGAATGGTGACGTCGCCGCAAGGTGCGCTACTTGTGAATGGTGACGTCGCCGCAAGGTGCGTTACTTGTGAATGGTGACGTCGTCACAAGGTGCGTTACTTGTGAATGGTGACGTCGTCGCAAGGTGCGTTGCTTGTGAATGGTGACGTCGTCGCAAGGTGCGTTACTTGTGAATGGTGACGCCGTCACAAGGTGCACTACTTGTGAATGGTGACGTCGTCGCAAGGTGCGTTACTTGTGAATGGTGACGTCGTCGCAAGGTGCGCTACTTGTGAATGGTGACGTCGTCGCAAGGTGCGTTACTTGTGAATGGTGACGTCGTCACAAGGTGCGTTACTTGTGAATGATGACGTCGTTGCAAGCTGCGCTACTTGTGAATGGTGACGTCGTCGCAAGGTGCGTTACTTGTGAATGGTGACGTCGTCGCAAGGTGCGTCACTTGTGAATGGTGACGTCGTCACAAGGTGCGTTACTTGTGAATGGTGACGTCGTTGCAAGGTGCGCTACTTGTGAATGGTGACGTCGTTGCAAGGTGCGTTACTTGTGAATGGTGACGTCGTCGCAAGGTGCGTTACTTGTGAATGGTGACGTCGTCACAAGGTGCGTTACTTGTGAATGATGACGTCGTTGCAAGCTGCGCTACTTGTGAATGGTGATGTCGTTGCAAGGTGCGTTACTTGTGAATGGTGACGTCGTCGCAAGGTGCGTTACTTGTGAATGGTGACGTCGTCGCAAGGTGCGCTACTTGTGAATGGTGACGTCGTTGCAAGGTGCGTTACTTGTGAATGGTGACGTCGTCGCAAGGTGCGTTACTTGTGAATGGTGACGTCGTCACAAGGTGCGTTACTTGTGAATGATGACGTCGTTGCAAGCTGCGCTACTTGTGAATGGTGACGTCGTCGCAAGGTGCGTCACTTGTGAATGGTGACGTCGTTGCAAGGTGCGCTACTTGTGAATGGTGACGTCGTCGCAAGGTGCGCTACTTGTGAATGGTGACGTCGCCGCAAGGTGCGCTACTTGTGAATGGTGACGTCGTCGCAAGGTGCGTTACTTGTGAATGGTGACGTCGTCGCAAGGTGCGTCACTTGTGAATGGTGACGTCGTTGCAAGGTGCGCTACTTGTGAATGGTGACGTCGTTGCAAGGTGCGTTACTTGTGAATGGTGACGTCGTCGCAAGGTGCGTTACTTGTGAATGGTGACGTCGTCACAAGGTGCGTTACTTGTGAATGATGACGTCGTTGCAAGCTGCGCTACTTGTGAATGGTGACGTCGTCGCAAGGTGCGTTACTTGTGAATGGTGACGTCGTCGCAAGGTGCGTCACTTGTGAATGGTGACGTCGTTGCAAGGTGCGCTACTTGTGAATGGTGACGTCGCCGCAAGGTGCGCTACTTGTGAATGGTGACATCGTCGCAAGGTGCGCGACTCCGAAGGGTGCGCTACTCGCGCATTACAGCCGGCAGCGTATTTTTGGTCATTACCCACAGAAGCCCAGAGACAATTGAGTGCCGGTGGTTGGGGTTGAACTGCTAACTCCACACCAACTGGCTCAGTGGGCAATGCACCACTGACACACGAACCAGTCAACAGAGCCCATTCATACGCACTATATGTATGTTGAAATTTCTCCCGCACCGTTCGTAGCCAACAGTGCTAATCGGAGGTGTGTGTGCATCGAGTGGGAAGACACGGACTGTACGACTCACAATGGTGACATAGGGACCATACAGCACAGGCGGAACGGCCAGGACTATAACGTTAGTGCGGAATCTTCAGGCAACACGCCAACGTCAGTGTGAAACTTGCCCAATAATGTTAAGTTACGCTTAGAAATATATATTTTTTAAGATGCAAAAATAATCTGACAGCACAGCAGTGCGGTTTTATTTTTTAATTAAAGCGGGTGAGATATGGATGACCGATTCCAGCGACGGGCAGCAACACAATGGCATACGCACGGCCGCAGCTGCCTGCACTTTATTAACACAGCTGTCACTTTGTAGGGAGAGCATTATCTGCCCAGGAGCAGAGAGGCTGCCAGGGATGGGACCTGGAGACAAGGCGCCACTTTCGCACATTTCTTGATAACGTGATGAGAGAAAGACCTGCTCTTTTACCGACGTGTTTGTAAACCTGACGTGTAATGGAGCCTCAAGGACCATGAGCCTCACTGTAGGGCACATGACCTCTCATAAGGGTAATATGTAAATACTAAACTAAAACTATTCAATATTTTTACGTATTTTTACCAGGTAAAGCCCACTGAGCTATATAGCTCTTTGTCAGTCGCGACCTGACCACAAATGACAGCCCAGCAAAGTGGCCTATCACGTGTAAATTTATATCAGCCAAATACTCTAAACGCGTGATGTTGATTATAAATGTGGAGGGGAAAAACCTGAGGACCCGGAGAAAAATCTACACAACCACGGGGAGAGAGACACCGCAAACTCCAAATATACAGCAGCAGGCGTCAGGGACGGGATCGAACCCACGACCTCCTGTATACCCGGCAAGAGCGCTAACATCTTGCTACAGGGGCACCCTAAAAACTGACAACCACAGTTTGTGGCTCAGTGCGATAGCTGTCAATTTGCTCGCCCCGAGCCAGGGTGCATAGACGTTTACGGTTTGATTCCCGCTACTACTGGCCAACGGTGATTTTTTTTCTTCCATCTGCTGTGAAGTGGACATAACAGGCATCGCGGTGGCACTGCCATTCACAAGGGTTCCGTCGTCTGAAAGAGATTGTTTGTTTACAATGACCCGCAACTGGTGAACTTATATATCGACAACTAGGGACAAACACGAGGAGTCCTCGGGAGGGCAGCGGGCAAGGTGGGACTGGACCCACACGGCAACACGCCAGCGCTCTCGGTCACTCGGGAGAGATTCAAGTTGTAGTTTGTGGAGTCGGTGACCATGTCAATAAAAATGTGCCCGATCTAATTAGACCTCAGCAGCCAAGCACGGTTTGAGCCGGGATAGTGCCGGCACAGGCGCCTCGGCCTTACATAAGGCAGCAGTTGTGGATTTACGTTGTCAGTGGAGGGCAGTGCAAAAAAATGCATTGTTGAACTGTACTATGCACCAACATCTATGCTCCCCACCTTCAACGACCAGCTATGGCCAGCATGGTGAAGCATGGTCAAATAGCCCCAATGACCAGTACGGCGTGGGGAGGCCTTCATCCATCAGGGCTGTGCATGCAGACACGCGTGTGTCAGGGAGCGAGAGTCGGAGACAGATGGGCAGGAATTAGAGACAGAGAGATAAGGGCAGGTACACGGTCGGCAGGTGTGGAAATGGAGCGGAACGTCCCGGAACGCCGTGGTGGGAGTCAACATTTGAACCGGACTGCATCATTCCGGAGCGGACCAGGGTCGAGTGCAGTAGTGGCAGGTAACCTATATCCGTATCTCTCGGTGTAATTCATAAGTGTCCGTCGGTCACACTCTGTGTAAAAGGTAGGTGAATATGCCAACAAATGCCTCTGTAACATTGCCTTATAGGCAAAAAAATAAGTAAATTTATTTGTCAATGCTCACGCCCGCCACCCACCTTGCGCTCACGTTCAGTTAGTACGGTCCAGATCTGGGGGGGGGGGGGGTGCGGTGGGGGTTGGGGGTGCGTACCGTGCGTTCAGGTCGCCGGGCGGCACCAGCTCTTGCAGCGCTGGCATCTGGTAGATGTAGAGGCCGAGAAGGTGGCCGGCGCTGAAGAGCGCCGTGGCGACGCACACGCAGCCGAAGGCGAGCTCCGGCATGGAGCGGCCGCACGCCCACCAGGAGCAGAGCGCCATGAAGAGCACGAAGTAGGCGAGCGATGTGAGCGACGGCACGATCACGCCTGCGTGGCAACGCGACCACACGGCGACGTCACAACAAAGTCACGGCGACGACACAACGACGACACGACGTCTCGACGTCACGACAATGACACGACAACATCACGATGACGACACAACGTCATGACAATGTCTCGACAAACTTCACGATGATGACACGACGTCACAATGACGACACGACACGACGACGGCACGTCAATGTTTCGACGACGTCACAATGACGTCATGATGATTTCTTGACGTCACGACGACAAAACAGCGCCAACCGGGCCGCACGGCTTGCTTATAGCGGACCGTTATGGCTCACTATCCCTCGTGACATCGCAGGATTCATGCAGAAGAGACTTATTGTCAGTGGAATTCCTCGTTTAGTTCAAATTTAGGGCTGAGTTTTTGCAACAACAAAAACATTAAAATTAAATACAAGCCACAGGAGTGCGATTATGGCCATGCAAACCCATGTAGTAAACCCATAATGATACATACATAGACATGCCACCCAAACTGTGGACCTCATAAGTAAACCAGTTTTGTCTGCGCTCCTCCAACTGCGGAAGCCCTCTCGTCCCGGTTGGCAGGTCTCGACACGAGCTCCTGAACATCTTGCCACGTGCAAGATTAGACTCCAACCCGAACCCACACACACGCCACTTCCGTCACAACCACGCATGCACGCCCACGCCCACGAGAACAGCGCCACGGGCGCGGTACCTGCGAGGCCGAGCATCACCGTGGCCACCACTTTGCCGGCCGTGGTGATGATTTTGCCGATGAGCTCTTTGAGGCGCGAGGCAAAGGCGGCCGCCCGGGCGAGGAAGATCTCCCGCCGGCCGGGCTCCTCCGCCAGGCCGCCGGGGCCCTCCGCATCGGAGGCCGCCCCCCCCTCCGCCAAGCTGCCCTCCTCCTCGTACTCATCGTCCGCCTCGTCTCCTCCCTCCGCGTCGTCCTCGTCCAGATCCGCAGCCTCGGCCTCCTTACGCGTCCGGCACGCGCGCACGTTCACACGCACGCACGCGTGGGGGATGTGTTCACAAGTTCACAAGACAAAAATCCCCACTATGTAACCTTAACAGACTGCTGGGGCGGACGTGCTGTGAGCGAGGACCTTATTAAGGCCAGCACAGCACACGAGGTGGGGTGGCCAGCACCACGCCCGGCCGCCTTTGTCTCCCTCGTGGCAATGTTTACATGCTGTCTGGATAACCCGCACCTCCGATTAACATGATTGGCTATATACGGTGCGAAACAAGTTAAACATACATATACCTGGTACTCAATTGTGGCTGAGCCCACCTAGAGGAGGCCTAGGACCGGTTGAAATAATCGTGACTAGTGTTAGCCCTGAGCGAGAATCGAAGTCGGGTCGCCAGATTCGTAGCGCAGCACACTACTAAATTATTGCTCCCCATACGTGCACACGAAAACTTGGATACGCATTCACGCACTCCGTACACAGGGGCACGCACACAGTAAACACCAACAGATGAACACGCACATATACATTTGAGCAAAAACGCACGCGCACACACACAGGCACGAGTTGCATTCACTGACACACGCACAGACGCACGACACCCAAGTGGGCCTGGCTGCTCGTTGCCACTTCTGGGCGAGATCGGAGCGGCAGATTTCGCTGGCAGGTTATGGGGCTCATCCAAGTGCCCAGTGATCATGGGCAATGCTAACTTGCAGATTCACCGTCCGACGACTTCCCAGCTCCTCCTACGCCTCGCCGCCGTTACTGGAAAACGGCTGCTGGCAGGCGGCCTAGCAGCCCATTTCGCAAGCCTCTTCCACGGAGGCCGATCTCGATACCACTCATACCAGCTGTCGGCAAGTCCACTCAGCTCCAAGTCCTCTGGTGCCACATTAGCCCACCTCTGCAAGGGCTGCTTGGTCATGCGGTTTCTGGGCACCACGCTATCCAGAGTTCTAGAATACCTGTGACCTCACACAATCCACCCAGGATTAATAACCCAGGATGTACTACGGTTGGCAGTGTTTCAAGGCGGCGCAAGTGTTCCTTCAAAGACAGTCTATATTTCACAACAATGATTGCAATGCATAGAGGATCTCAGGAACACTTTAAAAAACAACAACAACAACAACAACTATGTGAGGGTAGACGGTGGGTGGGGAGTGGGGTCAGGGCAGGGGGGAGAGCGACAACTCAGACGGGGCCCAGCAGCGGGGACGGTGAGCCACGGGGGCAGCGGGGACGGTGAGCCACGGGGGGCAGCGGGGACGGTGAACCACAGGGGTAGCGGGGACGGTGAGCCACGGGGGGCAGCGGGGACGGTGAACCACAGGGGTAGCGGGGACGGTGAGCCACGGGGGCAGCAGGGACGGTGAACCACAGGGGCAGCGGGGACGGTGAACCACGGGGGCAGCGGGGACGGTGAGCCACGGGGAAGCGGGGACGGTGAGCCACGGGGGCAGCGGGGACGGTGAGCCACGGGGGCAGCGGGGACGGTGAGCCACGGGGAAGCGGGGACGGTGAACCACAGGGGCAGCGGGGACGGTGAACCACGGGGGCAGCGGGAACGGTGAGCCACGGGGCAGCGGGGACGGTGAGCCACGGGGAAGCGGGGACGGTAAGCCACGGGGGCAGCGGGAACGGTGAGCCACGGGGGCAGCGGGGACGGTGAGCCACGGGGCAGCGGGGACGGTGAGCCACAGGGGCAGCGGGGACGGTGAGCCACAGGGGCAGCGGGGACGGTGAGCCAAGGGAGCAGCGGGGACGGTGAGCCACGGGGGCAGCCGGGCCTGCCCCAACAAGGCGCAGGACCAGCTTGGGCATCTGGGGCCCTTCGAGCAAAGAGACAAAGATCCTCCTGTAGAGCATTGACAAGCTGTTGGGGCAAGTGCTGTTAGCAAGTAGCACCTATTAAGGCTGGCACGCCACACGAGGGGGTAGGTGGCCGCCTTTGTCTCCCTAGTACTGCGCCAACAACACACACAGCCACCCACCTCATCCACCTGGTCACTGCCAGCGCCCGGTGACTCCGTGCAGGGGGACCGGGCGTCCGGCTGGCACGTCAGCTTCCAGCACAGGAACCAGGCAACGAAGCCGACGGCGAACACCCCGAACTCGGGGGCGAAGAGACGCAGGGCGCTAGGCCAGTCTGCCTCGTGCACCCTGCAACACACAAGGACCACGACGGCGACGCCCTTCAAGCTCTCAAAGGCCGGAGCCGCGCCGTGGCCTCGGGCGAGGCCCCCGGCGCGTTGCAGGCAAGGAGGTCCAGCTTGGTGTCAGCAGTGCTGGGCGTGCGTCAGTCCGTGAGTGTGATGGTGTGTGTGTGTGTTGGTATGTGTGATGGTGTGCGTGTGATGGTATGTGTGTGTTGGTGTGTGTGATGGTATGTGTGTGATGGTGTGTGTGATGGTGTGTGTGTGATGGTATGTGTGTGTTGGTGTGTGTGATGGTGTTTGTATGTGTTGGTGTGTGATGGTGTTTGTATGTATTGGTGTGTGTGTTGGTGTGTGTGATGGTGTGTGTTGGTGTGTGTGTGTGTTGGTGTGTGTGTTGGTGTGTGTGTTATGGTGTGTGTGATGGTGTTGGTATGTGTGTGTGTGTTGGTGTGTGTGATGGTGTTTGTATGTGTGTGTGTGATGGTATGTGTGTGTGATGGTATGTGTGTGTTGGTGTGTGTGATGGTATTTGTATGTGTGTGATGGTATGTGTGTGTGTTGGTGTGCGATGGTGTTTGTATGTGTGATGGTATGTGTGTGTGTTGGTGTGTGTTGGTGTGTGTGTGTGTGTTGGTGTGTGTGATGGTGTTTGTATGTGTGTATGTGTGATGGTATGTGTGTGTGTGTTGGTGTGTGTGATGTTATGTGTGTGTTGGTGTGTGTGTTGGTGTGTGTGATGGTGTTTGTATGTGTGTGTGTTGGTGTGTGTGATGGTGTTTGTATGTGTTCGTGTTGGTATGTGTGTGTTGGTGTGTGTGATGGCGTTTTTATGTGTGTATGTGTGATAGTATGTGTGTGTTGGTGTGTGATGGTATGTGTGTGTTGGTGTGTGTGTGTTGGTGTGTGTGATGGTATGTGTGTGTGTTGGTGTGTATGTGTTGGTGTGTGTGATGATATGTGTGTGTGTTGGTGTGTGTGATGGTATGTGTGTGTGTTGGTGTGTGTGATGGTGTTTGTATGTGTGTGATGGTATGTGTGTGTGTTGGTGTGTGTGATGGTATGTGTATGTGTTGGTGTGTGTGTGTGTTGGTATGTGTGTGATGGTATGTGTGTTGGTGTGTGATGGTGTTTGTATGTGTGTGGGGAGCGGTGGTGTAGCGGTTAGTGCTACGCTTCGCTACGAACCTGATGACCCGAGTTCGATTTCCGCTCACGGCCAACATCAGTGACAATTATCTGAACCGGTCCTGGGCATCCCCTAGGTCGACTCAGCCTCAAACGAGGACCTCGTGCGGTGTGTAGACATCGCGACTGGGGAGACAAAGGCGGCCGGGCGTGGTGCTGGCCACCCACCCCCTCGTGTACCGTTTCGGCCTTCATAGGTGCTCGCTAACAGCACTTACAGTCTAAGGCTACACGGGGGTTCTTTGTCTTTGTGGAGGAGGCTCGTTAAGGCCGCTGCTACTGGGCAGCAACAACGGAGGGCAGAAGAGCGACTCTCACAACAACGAGCGGAGTGCCGGGCGGCTAAAACGCAGCAAGTTGGCACAGTAGAGGCCACAGGCGGTGCATCGGCCATTCATCAGTCAGTCGATCCATGGCACCGCCACTTCCTGGCAAATAGCGGCTGTTGTGCGTGCGTGTGTGAGTGTGCATCTATGTAAAGGGCAAGTTTAAACTGTGCAGAATGTTGGGATGAATGCTCTTTCAAAACCAGCTGCGTTTCCCTCCAGCGAGCAATGGCATGGAGCAAGCCCATCACCATCGGAGGCGACCCGGGGTGGATTTTCCCCACGACTCCATCGAAGAATTCCGCCTCCTCCTCACAGACACTGCTTTAGCCCACAGTGGAGAAATGATGGGCTGAGGTGACCCCTACGTATCTATTGGTGGCAGGGAAGCTGTGGTCGTGACGGACGACGGAACGGAGCAGCCGGGCCAACGATCGCCAGCCTCGGCGTTGAGCACGCGACCGCTGTGCGTGTGCAAGGTTCACTTTGATAGGTGGTGCTCGTTCACAGCGCTTGCTATCAACATGTTCTTGGCTAAAGTAGTAAACAGTGTGTGTGTGTGTGCGTGCACTTACCTAACAAAGCCAATGTGTCTGGATAAGGTCTCCAAGTAGGTACCTGTGGGACAGAGGCACGCGGTGTGAAGGAGGTAACGTTCACTCTGTGACTTGTATCGCACGATTTACAGCGAGGCTGGCGACACTGCCGGCTTTGAGAGTAAGACAGAGTAGTGGTGGCAGGAGGGCTTTATTATGAAGATCGCATTAATATGACAGGAAACATGGTCACATTGACAAGGGTGTTATGGGTAAGTTTGATTTCAAAACGATAGAGGCAAGATGAGCATCAACAACACGAATCGGATCACCAAAAACAATGACCACAATGCGGTTCCTCAGGAATTGATGGTTTTGCACAATGCGTGAAGCGGAGAGCTTTTTTGTACACACAGTGCCCGCGTTAATTGACCGACACAAGAACAACAACAATAATTGTTCTGTATTGATCGGTTTCATCACGATTTGCAGATTCCAACTTGCTCAACTGATTCTTACCCTTTGTCAAAAATAAAATGTCCACAATTCGGCAAAATCTAAAACCAAGGGTGTTGCCAAACTATCAGGAGGAATGTCTTGTGTCGGCTTGAACCGTCAGCATCGTCGGGCAGACGGAGGCTATCCGGCAACTGCAGGGCCGCTCCCTCAATGTGCCCCTCTCTCTCTGTCCGTCTCTATCACTGGCTGCCCCTGTCTTGCCATCTGCTCCCGCTGTTTAAAGAACGATTGGAGAAGAACTCGAGCACGCCGCAGTTACTCTTCTGAACGTGTTCCTCGTGGGTCAGAAACGGACTGGAGGCGCGGAAAAACATTGGGCGCCACACACACACGGGATGCGCTCACACACGGACACACACGTGCAATAATTGCAACGTAGTGAAACGATTTCCCCACTCTATAACACTAAAAACTATAAACATTTTTTTTCTTTATCAGAAGCGGCCTGGCCACAAATAATAGCCCAACGAAGTGGCTTATTAGCACGTGGAAATTTATAGCAACCAAATATTCTAAACACGTGGTTGTTGATTCTAAACTTGGAGGCAAAAACCGGAGGAACCACTGAAAAATCAAGGCGACTACGGGGAGAGAGATGCAAACTCCAAATATGCAGATGTCAGGGTTGGAGGCGAACATACGACCTGTATACTAGGCGAGGTAGTTAACATCTCTCCACCGTGGCGCCCACTCCAAAGCACATCGATCAGCATTCATCTCTCATGGCAGCGCCGCATTCCGTGGTGGAAATTCCACATTCCGAAAGGCGTGGACATGGAAATGACTGTGCGTAGGCACACAGACATACGCGGTCACAAGGTTCTGGGCACAATAAGACGATGGAAAAAAGGTGTAAATAATTAAGAAACGCCAACTGACTATCCCAGGGTGCGTTACAATTCAATTGTTTGGTTGTATTGACATTAAATGTATACCCCCCCCCCCCCCCCAAATCAGGCGTGGCCCTAGCTGGGTGGAGGGGCAGCAGAGCTGCTTTTTTGGGGGGGCACCATCACCTCAATTCACCGTGTGGGGGTGCAGCGCCCCCCCCCCCCCGCCGCTAGCACCAGTGCTGCCCCTCCCCCACCTCGTTATTTTGCCGAGATACCTATCGGAGGAAGCTTAGCATCGTTATCAGTAGCCCTTCCCTGGCACAGAGTGGTGCACAGCTCACTGTCGAGGAGTTTTGGAAGGAAACGTCATCATTGGTGATTTGACACCAATATTCCACTGTGTAGTGCCCTGGCCTGTCCCCCCAGGGTTCACCCGGTGACTGCAGCAGAGATAAAACTGGCAAAGTGGCTCCGCGGGCAGGCACCCTGTCTGTTCGGACCCCGGTCCACCTTATCCGAGTCTTCCAGAACATCCCAAAGTAATGAGAGAACACATCACTGCAGGGCACTACTGCAGCATGGAGATAACAGAATGCAGACTGCTTGCAGCCAAGCATCAAAAAATAGAATCCCTTTCATGGATTGAGAAAAATTAGCTCCACTAATTACCGCGAGCTCTCAATCATGACCGCACGTCATCGTTCTCCTTCCCCCTGTGCCACCCACGTTTCATTCGGTTCTGCCAACGGACGAGTAATGACGTTTGATTAAAAGGGGAGGAAAAAAATGTAATACGATCGAAAAAGCAGCGTACTACTTCACGTGGCGTTGCGAGCGCTGCGTGAGCCGCGCCTCTCCTCGTGGCGTGCGCGCAGCCTCTAGGGTGCAATCGGCGCTTAATGAATCGGGAGCAGCAGTGCCGGCCGTCCTTAACTTTCGACATCGTGACCACAACTACAGCAGCCCGTGCCTCCCAAACACCGCGGGTCTCATTAAAGATGGCTGGGTGCGGTGAGCGCCACGTTTGATTGTGTTTCCTGCCCCCTTACAGCCCCTTTCCCCGCTTGCGCCCTGCCCACACGGCGGTGTTCTTCCACTCGGCAGAGACGTCTCCAATCCCTCTTCTCTAACCCAGTGGTTCTCAACCTTTTTTTGGCTACTCTACTCCCTTGCCTGACCCAACATGGTTCTGAGAAATAAATATGTAAATAATGAACATCTCTATTTTAAGCAATTGAATCATTTGGCGAGACCCCGGGGTCCCGCAAAAATCAAGTCAATAATTATTATTTTTCAGTCCGCCCACTCGTGACCCCGCCAGCCACGCGCCGCCCGCCCAGACTCGCGCCAACAAGCGCCAGCAGCAGCAGGCGGCGATCGACACGATGGGCGCCACCCCACCGGCCAAACGCAAGCCCCGGGGGGCGTCCGTCGCGGTCGCGCGCGGCGACGACGCCCTCCGGTCAGCCGTCGATCCTCAGCTTCTTTGCCAAGGCGAGCCCCACCCCCCAGGCGGTGAATTTAACGTGTTTATGTAATTTTTCAACTTTTTACGAAACTTAGTGACCCCGAGTAGCTCTCGACGAGGCCAATCGATTGACCACTAGTTTTGTTGTCGGTAAGGCAAGACTCGTGTCGCTACGCGGTTTTTCCCACCCCGGGGCAGTGATGGGACCCCGGGGTCCCACCAATTGCTTCAATTGTCCGTTTTGTGAGATATCTTAACTTGCGAGTAACGGCAAGTGAATACAACATCTAATTCAACGGACGCTCTGCGTGCGTGACGTCATTTGTTTGTGCTCGATAGTTACTCTTGTAACCCACATTGTTTACGATCAATGAGTTTATAAGGTTACCATATACATACGTGATTATTCACCGATGACTCTCACGTATGATATAATTTCACACATTAATAAATCACCTCACCTACCCCGTGGGATATTGCCACGTACCCCCAAGGGTGCGCGTACCCCCGGTTGAGAACCACTGCTCTAATCCACACACATTACCCCTCTCTCACGAGTTCTGAGTGCCACGGCCATACAGCAGGATGTGTGGATTTTATCGGCTCAAGTTTAATCCTAATTTTGTTCCACCAGAATCGCGGAGGCGCGAGGCGAAAAGAGAAATCCCTCGGCGTAAGCGCAAGGAACGCCGCACAAAACGGTGCTCGTAATCGTCGCGCCTTCATTCACAAGAACACCCAATTCGAGTTGGGCAGTGGCACGGCTATCGAGTGCGGTGCAACACTGCCGGCTAGGTGCGGGGGGGGGGGTAGGCGGAGAGAGGGGTCCCCCGTCGCATGCCTGGCACCAGGGTGTGTGCCCTGCACGCCGCTGGGCTGTGAGGTTCAGCTGCTCGAGCGGGGCGGCTGGTCGAGTGCGCGATTCACAAGCGGAAGTTTACGACTTCAAATCCTGATCGTGGGGTCAACTTGGGCCACGCTTCCCATCTCGGATGAATAAAATACATACACGTCCTCATTTCCAAATTCTATTCAAATTGTGCTCTCAACATGTCATGTGATATAGAACTCTGGAGCTAGCAGTGCATCACCCAGTGCTAGAGGATGGTGCCAAATGGTAAATACAGAAGCATTACAGCACCTCTTTTCAAGTCACTTCAAAAGGGTTCTTAAAGCACACGAGTTGGGCCTTTTAATTCCTGGCTTATTCCAAATCTGGAACTGAATTTTTTTTATTAATATTGTATGCCAATCACCAGAATTATTAAGCTCGACAGGGAGAATTATCCAAATGTAAAATGCGAATCTCTATGCCTGGTGGTTTGTGCAGTTACCGATGAGACCATCGTGAATGAGAATCCAGGATTAGTGAGTTAGTCTGATTAATTAGTCTGGTTAGTGAGTCTGATTAGTTAGCTCGTCTGATTGGCGAGCTCGTCTGTTCAGTTGTTGAGCCAGCTGGCCAGGATTGGGCAACACCGAACCCCACTTTTCACCCAGGCAAGTGGAGAGCATAGACGAAGTATTACTAACCTAACATTAAAATTAACAATAACGTTAAATCTTGACTTAAAGCTTTCGTGACTGCAGGAATTCATATTCTTTGGGTCTTTCGGTAAAGTCACGTAGATAGGTTAAAAGAAAATAACAAAACATTTTTTTTTAAACTGCGACGTGTCAATCGCAGCACAAGCATTCTTCCTGATGACAAACACGTGTGTTGCGATCGAAACGTCGTAGTTTTTATTTCTTGTTCTTTCTTAAACCTATCTACGTGACTTTACCGAAAGACCCAAAGAATATAACAATAACGTATTTAAGAATCACAGTTAAGAGACAAACAACATATCCTATTAAAAATAATAAAACATGCTTAAAATCTCATCAATGGTCCTCATACTCTCGGGAACACTGTGCTCCAGTGCCCTGCCAGGCTGCTGTTAGTATTTAATTGCAAACACCGTGAGCATCAACTGAACGTCGTGAGGAAAATGTTTGGAATTTAAAATCGGTCGCTTGAACGCCATCGATCTGAGTGAGTACGTAAGGGCAATTTTCCCTTCAGATGCAATTTTTCATCAAAGAATATCTTGTGTCTATGGGGCCTTTTTGCCAGTACCAAAGTATACAAAATATAAATAAGTTTTACCCTTAATGGCAATAAAATAGGCGTTAAGATGTTCAAACACAAAGTCTACATTAACCACCCGTCCTTGCAAAAGGTATCTATTTGGAGTTTGAACATCTTAACGCCTATTTTATTGCCAGAAAGGGTAAAAACCTATTTTTTTCAATATCTTGTGTATTTAAAGGATAGAGGTAATTTTTCTTTGATCTGCCGAGATTTCATTTCGTGAGCTCATCAAAGTGCTTTGTGGAGTGCGCAGGTTCCTGGCATTTAAATAACGGAGGTCAGGCTACAAGGTAACATCGAGACCATGCAAGGCCCTAACTGACGCGCATTGATAGAATAGTCCGAATCATCAAATACTGGGAGTATCGCCGCCTTGAATAAACGGTGCCTCCTCGCTGCATGACGCAAGGCCAACTTGTGTCCCGTACTAAAAGCCCAGATTCTGCCTCGCCTTAACATTAATGTGTTCAATATGAGGCTCAAAATGTAGCTCCTCATCAATTCCAAAAGCCGAGGTATTTAAATGCATCGATCCGACCACATGGGCTACTTGCCAGCACGACAATTAGACTCTGTGTGTGCGCCACCAGACCTCCAGAGCTAAAACATGCAGCACACATCCGTGGCACGGGACGGCGCTTTTTACATGATAGCTGTAAGCACATATTGGCTGATTACTGCAAAGGATAAATACAGCAACTGCATTAATTAAGTGGAGACTCTAACAACATTATCCCGCAGCTTCTGGTGAGACTAAAGCAGCTACGTTTAGGCGGATGAACCGGGCGACACGTGCCTGAGGGGGCGACGCTCCGCGTGAGTGCGGAGCGGTGGCGCTGTGGGCGGGGAGGCTCTGCGCGTCTGGTAGCGGTGGATCAGAGTCTGGGGACCGCACGGAACCCTCGCTCCCTGGCGCAGCCCGAGAGCCCGAGACCTCTCGCTCGGAGCCGACGCGATGTCAAGCGCACGCCTCCCATCACTTGCTCGCCACTGCATGGCACTTTCAGATGCGCTTCTAGCGGCCGTCTGGAACGCTCTTCCGATATTAGGAAGCCACTGGAGCTATGCACTTTTAGATCATCTAGATTGAAAACTCATTACTGCTTTGCTTTTTTTTTAGTTTGTTGACCTCCCTCGCACCTTCGATCAGCATGGTTGGCTACGTACGGTGCGAAAGAAGTTAAACATAGTACATGCCCTCTCGCGCCTGCGCACTGCCTCCACGGCGAGGCCACGCGGCGCCACGCCGCCACCGCGTGCCCTGGAGGGGGTCGCGGATCTCTCGAGGGGTAGCTGCCTTTTAATGGGGCGCTATCGGCTGACACCTCCGAGGTCCGGGGTTCAAGCCCCTGGTGCTGCGCGTCTCTCGGTGGGATGCTGCTAATATTGGTGGCATTGAGCCCATCGCCTCCGAGGTCGTGGGTTCAATATCTCAAGTCCACTGGCCGAAGATAACAACTTTTGTCGAGCGCGGCGAGCCCTGTGGGTACGCGTCGGACACCGAAGGCTGCAAGAAATCGCACACGTGGTGTATTTCTAGACGAAGGCGGCGGCGTTGTCCCAGGCGCGAGGCTTTGGCCGACCGTAGACGCGCGGTGCCGTGGGGGTGTCGGGGTCCGGCGACCCCCCCAGCGCCCACCTCGACTCTGCACAGGGACCACACGGTGCCGTGGGGGTGCTAAAGACCCGCGGAGGGAGGATGGTGCCACTCCGCGTGCCGTACGTGCTGTGTAAAACTACGGACGGTATTAAACGGTGTGGCTCGGGGAGAAAGCACGCTTCATTTGGCAGTCAAACGCGGACGGGGCGCTCATCGGCTTAAATCCAAAGTGGAATAAATATACAAAAGTTACCACGGTGGTGTTAGCACGGTCTGCTCTGCCGGCTACGACCGCTTGAACCGCGTGTTGCGAGGCTCCGAGAGGATCCTCTCGTGGTTGCGGCGCGTGGACACAATCGCGCGCGTGTCGGCCACTCGAGATAACTCTGACGCGCGGCTGCGCTGGATAAGACGTGGTAAGTGGCGGTGCAGGGGAAGTTATCGATGATGGTTGTGGTGATGGGGTCAGGGGTGGTGTTTATCGGGTTGTGGTGTGCTTATTGGGGCGCCACGGTGACGAGATGTTAACTACCTCGCCTGGTATACAGGAGGTTGTGGGTTCGATCCTGAGCCTGACGCCTGCTCTAGATTTGGAGTTTGCATGTTCTCCCCGTGGTCGAATTGATTTTGATCCGGGTCCTCCGGTTTTTCCCTCCACATTTCGTCATTCACCCCTAATCCCATAACCACCACCACCACTAACCCCATAACCACCACGACTACAACGACAACCGCCGTTCACCACTCAGTGGCGGTGACGTCACCACGGCACTTGTGACATGCTAGGTGCACTTTTGACGCCACATGAAGTGTTGATGATGCTGGTGGTTATGGGGTTCAGAATCAGAATATGTATGGACACTGGACGAATCCGAAGAGCATCAAAGCTCTCTTTCACAGATGTCCAGTTGGGGCAGGTCAGAACGTTACATCAACAAAGTATAGGAAAGGAAAACAAATCATTAAAAAAATAGGGATGGATGATGATGTAGGTGGTTGTGGTTATGGGGTTAGTGGTGGTGGTTATGGGGTTAGTGGTGGTGGTTGTTATGAGGTTAGTGGTGGTGGTTATGAGGTTAGTGGTGGTTATGGGGTTAGTGGTGGTGATTATGGGATTAGTGGTGGTGGTTGTTATGAGGGTAGTGGTGGTGGTGGTTATGGGGTTAGTGGTGGTGGTTGTTATGAGGTTAGTGGTGGTGGTGGTGGTTATGAGGTTAGTGGTGGTTATGGGGTTAGTGGTGGTGGTTATGGGATTAGTGGTGGTGGTTGTTATGAGGGTAGTGGTGGTGGTTATGGGGTTAGTGGTGGTTGTTATGGGGTTAGTGGTGGTGGGTATAGGATTAGGGATGGATGATGATGCTGGTGGTTGTGGTTATGGGGTTAGTGGTGGTGGCTATGGGGTTATTGGTGGTGGTTGTTGAGGTTAGTGGTGGTGGTGGTTATGAGGTTAGTGGTGGTTATGGGGTTAGTGGTGGTGGTTATGGGATTAGTGATGGTGGTTGTTATGAGGTTAGTGGTGGTGGTGGTTATGAGGTTAGTGGTGGTGGCGGTTATGAGGTTAGTGGTGATGGTGGTTGAGGTTAGTGGTGGTTATGGGGTTAGTCGTGGTGGCTATGGGATAAGTGGTGGTGGTTATGGGGTTAGTGGTGGTTGTTATGAGGTTAGTGGTGGTGATGGGGTTAGTGGTGGTGGTTATGGGATTAGTGGTGGTGGTTATGGGATTAGTGGTGGTGGTTGTTATGGGGTTAGTGGTGGTGGTTGTTTTGAGGTTAGTGGTGGTGGTGGCTATGGGGTTAGTGGTGGTGGTTATGGGGTTAGTGGTGGTGGTTGTTATGGGGTTAGTGGTGGTTGTTATGAGGTTAGTGGTGGTGGTGGTTATGGGATTAGTGGTGGTGGTGGTTATGGGGTTAGTGGTGGTGGTTATGGGATTAGTGGTGGTTGTTATGGGGTTAGTGGTGGTTGTTATGAGGTTAGTGGTGGTGGTGGTTATGGGATTAGTGTTGGGGGGGGGGGCGTAGAGGTGGCCATGGTGAGAAAACACTGAAGTGAAACTCTGCCGTAAAGAAAGTGTCTCAGAACCCTGAATGCTCTCCTGCAAGCTCTGGGGGATACTGCTGCCCGTGTCGGTGGATCTACGATACCAAATACAGGATCTCTACGTGACCCACCAACCCTGCAATCAAGCTCATGGATTAACAGCTGCGTCACTACTGGCCGCACATGAATGTTGGTGCAGCATTCACACAACCACTCGGCACACCACAAAGACAAGACAAAGATCCCCCGTATAGCCCACACAGACTGTTGCTGCAAGTGCTGGCACGTCACACGAGGGGGTGGCTGGCCAGCGCCACGCCCGGCCGCCTTTGTCTCCCCAGTAGCGATGTTTACACACCGCACCAAGTACCTATTTGAGGCTGAGTTAACCTAGGGGAGGCCCAGGACCGTTTCAGATAATCGTCACTGGTGTTGGCCGTGAGCGGGAATCGAACTTTGGTCACCGGGTTCGTAGTGCAGCACACACACACACAGATAACCTAACACACAGATAACCTAACACACACAGAGATACACTAACACACACACAGATAACCTAGCACACACAGATACACTAACACACACACAGATAACCTAACACACAGATAACCTAACACACACAGAGATACACTAACACACACACAGATAACCTAGCACACGCAGAGATACACTAACAAACACACACAGACACACTAACACACACACAGATAACCTAACACAGATACACTAACACACACACAGATAACCTAACACACACAGAGATACACTAACACACACACAGATAATCTAGCACACGCAGAGATACATACATACACACAGACATACTAACACACACAGATAATCTAACATCCAGATAACCTAACACACGCAGAGATACACTAACACACGCACATAGATACACTAACACACACACAGATACACTAACACACACAGATACACTAACACACACACACAGATACACTAACACACACACAGATAACCTAACACACACAGAGATACACTAACACACACACAGATAACCTAGCACACGCAGAGATACACTAACACACACACACAGACACACTAACACACACACAGATAACCTAACACAGATACACTAACACACACACAGATAACCTAACACACACAGATACACTAACACACACAGAGATAACCTAACACACACAGAGATACACTAACACACGCACAGATAATCTAGCACACGCAGAGATACATACATACATACACACAGAGATACATACATACATACACACAGACATACTAACACACACAGATAACCTAACATGCAGATAACCTAACACACGCAGAGATACACTAACACACGCACACAGATACACTAGCACACACAGAGATAACCTAACACACGCAGAGATACACTAACACACACGCAGATAACCTAACACACACAGAGATACACTAACACACACACAGATACACTAACACACACACACAGATACACTAACACACACACAGATACACTAACACACACACACACACAACCTAGCACACACAGAGATACACTAGCACACACACAGATACACTAACACACACACAGATACACTAACACACACAGATACACTAACACACACAGATACACTAACGCACAGAGATATATTAACACACACAGAGATACACTAACATACACAGAGATACACTAACACACACAACCTAGCACACACAGAGATACACTAACACACACAGATACACTAACACACACAGATACAATAACACACACAGATACATTAACACACACACAGATACACTAACACACACACAGATACACTAACACACACAGATACACTAACACACAGATAACCTAGCACACGCAGAGATACACTAACGCACACACAGGCACTAACACACACAGATACACTAACACACACACACACATATACACACACACAGATACACTAATACACACACACAGATAACCTAGCACACGCAGAGATACACTAACGCACACACACAGATACACTGATACACACACACAGATACACTAATACACACACACACACAGATACACTAACACACACAGAGATAACCTAGCACACGCAGAGATACACTAACGCACACACACAGATACACTAACACACACACAGATACACTAACGCACACACACAGATACACTAACACACACACAGATACACTAATACACACACACAGATACACTAACACACACACAACCTAGCACACGCAGAGATACACTAACACACACAGATACACTAACGCACACACAGATACACTAACACACACACAGATACACTAACACACACAGATACACTAACACACACACAACCTAGCACACGCAGAGATACACTAACACACACAGATACACTAACGCACACACAGATACACTAACACACACACAGATACACTAACACACACAGATACACTAACACACACACAACCTAGCACACGCAGAGATACACTAACACACACAGATACACTAACGCACACACAGATACACTAACACACACACACAGACACACTAACACACACACAGATACACTAACACACACACACAGATACACTAACACACACAGATACACTAACACACACAGATACACTAACACACACACACAGATACACTAACACACACACAGATACACTAACACACACACAGATACACTAACACACACAGATACACTAACACACACACACAGATACACTAACACACACAGATACACTAACACACACACAGATACACTAACACACACACAGATACACTAACACACACGCAGATACACTAACACACACACAGATACACTAACACACACACAGATACACTAACGCACACACAGATACACTAACGCACACACAGATACACTAACACACACACAGATACACTAACACACACACAGATACACTAACACACACACAGATACACTAACACACACACACAGATACACTAACACACACACAGATACACTAACACACACAGATACACTAACACACACACAGATACACTAACACACACACACAGATACACTAACACACACACAGATACACTAACGCACACAGATACACTAACACACACACACAGACACACTAACACACACACACAGATACACTAACGCACACACAGATACACTAACACACACACATATACACTAACACACACACACAGATACACTAACACACACACAGATACACTAACGCACACAGATACACTAACACACACACACAGACACACTAACACACACACACAGATACACTAACGCACACACAGATACACTAACACACACACAGATACACTAACACACACACACAGATACACTAACACACACACAGATACACTAACGCACACACACACAACCTAGCGCAAACACATTCACACAGCGCACACTCGACTCTGCCCCACGTTCCCTTGGCGGGCACTCATCCCCCACACGGCAACAATGTTCCTCGCGCCGCTGTGCCACAAACGGTCTCGGGGAGATAAAAAACCACCACCACAACCCCCACCACGTGCACTGTGCCACATCGCGCTGCTCAATTATTTACAGCCGGCATCGTGAACTGTCTACCCTCAATCCAATTACACACTCACTCTGCTGCTCATATGCGCCTCTTAAGAGCTATCGGACAATTCTAATACATGTTGTATATGGAATATTATTAAATAAAACTCGCGTTGGTCGTGAAGCAGGAATCGAACCCCGGTCGCCAGGTTCGTAGCGCAGCGCGCTAACCGCTGCACCACCGCTCCCCAGCACACCAAAATAAAACATAAAGTTCCCCCGTATAGCCTTAACAGACTCTTGGCCAAGTGCTGTTAGCATGCACCTATGAAGGCCTCTCCCCCCCCCCCCCGTTCGACGCGTCGGGAGTCGCCGTCCGCGCCTGCAGCTCTCGGCGGCCCCGGCGCCCTCGTCCGTACAACAACTTCGTCCACCTTCCCCCGTGGGAACTCACACATTCCCATGGAACACGTGCTGTGCAGTGTTGTTGGCTGAACGTGATGAGGCAGCGGCAGCAGCAGCAGCTCCGGGCCGTAGCCTCGCCATCCGCTCAGTAGTTTTGGGCATTTTGGGCGATGAAGAAGCAAATGAGGCAGCGTCCCAACTTCATTGGTAGCCCTCACCCGGTGATGGAACTTTTCACGTTCCTACGGCAGCAGTTGAAAACTAACCACGGGATAACCGCGATGCACACGCTGTAAAGTTTTTTTTAAATATTATTAACCAAGGGGGTGGGGGGGCTTATGTGGCGTGACCGTTCGGGAGGAAAGCTCTCGGTGGCTCCCGGTGGCTCCCCACGGCACCAAGCGGCAACAAGCTCAGCGTCCTTCCTGCTACACTGCCACCCCCTCTGTGGACACGAATACGCCTCGAACGCTGATATGGTGAAAGCCTTCGCACGATGTGTGGGTGTGTGTGTGATCAGATTGAGCAAGTGAGCGAGCGAGCGAGTGGGCACGTGGACGAGCAAGTGAGTCGGGGAGTGAGTGAGTTGGCAACGTGCAGTTGCGAAAGGAGTTCAACATAGGCGTGAACGAGTCGGTGAATGAGTAAGCGGGCGGGCGAGCGGACGAGCTCACAGTTGAACGTGTGGTCGAGGCGCCGCTGGGCGGAGAAGGCGGCGATGGTCGCCTGGAAGCACAGGTGGAGGCACAGGAATAGGAAGCTGCTGCAGCAGATGGCCTTGACGAGACGGCCGGTGTGCCCTGCGAGAACACGCGGAGGAGACACGCGGAGGAGACACGCGGCACTGGCTGGGACGCAGCTCCGCATGCGGCACCCGCACCTCCGATTAGCACGCTTGGCTACATACGCTGCGACATAAGTTCAACACACGCACACACGCACATACAAAGGGGGGGGGGGGGGGCAGGGGCAAACAACAGCTCGTGTGTGTGTGTGTGTGCGCACGAGGGAACGCTGCACGCACCAACACGGTTTGACTTGAATTTAAGGATTTAGAAGCGGGGGCTTAGACCCCCCCCCCCCCCGTGTACCTGACTAAGTCACTCAGTCTACACGAAGTCAGCCAGGCGCACTGAGCCAGCACCGCTGAGAGCCTGGCCACGGATTCGTGTTTCAGCCGTCGGTGACTTTACTGGCTTCTTCTCGAGTCCAGTAAGTCGTGAAGTGCATCAAAGTAGCATCCTGCACCGGCAGTGGGCGCCGTGGGTTCCTGACGAGGTTACTCCAAAGGTTACGTTCACATTTGGCAGGGGCCACGGGGGGTGTCTGGGTTGGGGACTGAACTCTGAAATTCCACAAACGGGGTCTATATTACGGTAGTAGTCAAGTCAAAGGGCCTTCCGGAATTCCACTTCATTGGCAGCCAGCGATGGAAATTCCACATTCCAATGCTGAGGGGCCAGTCTCTCCGCACATGATGACAGACGCTTTTGAATTTCCACAACCCGTGCAGGATTTCCCCATCACGTGGTAATCAGTTATTGACCCACGAGGGGTGGGTGGCATCGTCGACCCACGGCCGCGATTTGAGCTCTCGCAAGTTGACAATTGCGAGCGGAGCGATCTTCACACCCCCAATCGGAGCGATCTTCGCACCCCCAATCGGAGCGATCTTCACACTCCCAATCGGAGCGATCTTCACACCCCCAATCGGAGCGATCTTCGCACCCCCAATCGGAGCGATCTTCGCACCCCCAATCGGAGCGATCTTCACACCCCCAATCGGAGCGATCTTCACACCCCCAATCGGAGCGATCTTCACACCCCCAATCGGAGCGATCTTCGTACCCCCAATCGGAGCGATCTTCACACCCCCAATCGGAGCGATCTTCACACCCCCAATCGGAGCGATCTTGGTACCCGCAATCAGAGCGATCTTCGTACCCCCAATCGGAGCGATCTTCGCACCCCCAATCGGAGCGATCTTCGCACCCCCAATCGGAGCGATCTTCACACCCCCAATCGGAGCGATCTTCACACCCCCAATCGGAGCGATCTTCACACCCCCAATCGGAGCGATCTTCACACCCCCAATCGGAGCGATCTTCGCACCCCCAATCGGAGCGATCTTCACACCCCCAATCGGAGCGATCTTCGCACCCCCAATCGGAGCGATCTTCACACCCCCAATCGGAGCGATCTTCGCACCCCCAATCGGAGCGATCTTCACACTCGCACTCAGAGCGATCTTCGTACCCCCAATCGGAGCGATCTTCACACCCCCAATCGGAGCGATCTTGGTACCCGCACTCAGAGCGATCTTCGTACCCCCAATCGGAGCGATCTTCGCACCCCCAATCGGAGCGATCTTCGCACCCCCAATCGGAGCGATCTTCACACCCCCAATCGGAGCGATCTTCACACCCCCAATCGGAGCGATCTTCACACCCCCAATCGGAGCGATCTTCACACCCCCAATCGGAGCGATCTTCGCACCCCCAATCGGAGCGATCTTCGCACCCCCAATCGGAGCGATCTTCGCACCCCCAATCGGAGCGATCTTCGCACCCCCAATCGGAGCGATCTTCGTATCCCCAATCGGAGCGATCTTCACACCCCCAATCGGAGCGATCTTCACACCCCCAATTGGAGCGATCTTCGCACCCCCAATCGGAGCGATCTTCACAACCCCAATCAGAGCGATCTTCGCACCCCCAATCGGAGCGATCTTCGCACCCCCAATCGGAGCGATCTTCACACCCCCAATCGGAGCGATCTTCGCACCCCCAATCGGAGCGATCTTCGCACCCCCAATCGGAGCGATCTTCGCACCACCAATCGGAGCGATCTTCACACCCCCAATCGGAGCGATCTTCGCACCCCCAATCGGAGCGATGAGAACGCGCCCACTTGGTGGGTGCTGTCCCCCCCCCCCCCCCCGGGGGTCCTCCACGCGTGCCCTGTCACGTGCGCTCGTTTGCAGACTGCACTCTTCCGTCTCGTGAGTTGTTCTCGTCGTTTACAGATCTGGGTCTCTTAACCACGATGCCACCCGGCCAGATCGATCAGTGACAATAATACGATGCAATTTTATTTCATTCAACAATGTTTTTTTAATAAGCAACTCGTTAAATCCAGTTGCAGTTCATGAAACTATATTGTGTTCATCTCAAGGGGCTGTCACCTGGTTAAAAATAACGTTTCTGTATATATGTGTGTGTGGGTATGGGAATGCGCAGATATCGCATCACGGCGGTGCCCTGCTCCTGTCACACACCACGTGGGCACCGTGCCACTCCTCGCGGGTATTTTTAGGGTTCTTGGATTACGCTGCAAGGCGGGCGCGTCCCATTCACCCGCACTGTGCAGCACCACGTGTCTCACACTCACAGCAGACTCCACCCAGTGCTACCCCACGTGTCTCACACTCACAGCATACTCCACCCAGTGCTACCCCACGTGACTCGCACTAACAGCAGACTCCGCCCAGTGCAGCACCACGTGTCTCGCACTAACAGCAGACTCCACGCAGTGCTACCCCACGTGTCTCGCACTAACAGCAGACTCCGCCCAGTGCAGCACCACGTGTCTCGCACTAACAGCAGACTCCACCCAGTGCTACCCCACGTGTCTCACACTCACAGCAGACTCCACGCAGTGCTACCCCACGTGTCCCACACTAACAGCAGACTCCACGCAGTGCTACCCCACGTGCCTCGCACTCACAGCAGACTCCACGCAGTGCTACCCCACGTGTCTCGTACTCACAGCAGACTCCACCCAGTGCTACCCCACGTGTCTCGCACTAACAGCAGACTCCACCCAGTGCTACCCCACGTGTCTCACACTCACAGCAGACTCCACCCACTGCTACCCCACGTGTCTCACACTCACAGCAGACTCCACGCAGTGCTACCCCACGTGTCTCGCACTCACAGCAGACTCCACGCAGTGCTACCCCACGTGTCTCGCACTCACAGCAGACTCCACGCAGTGCAGCCCCACGTGTCTCGTACTAACAGCAGACTCCACGCAGTGCTACCCCACGTGTCTCACACTAACAGCAGACTCCACCCAGTGCTACCCCACGTGTCTCACACTCACAGCAGACTCCACGCAGTGCTACCCCACGTGTCTCGCACTCACAGCAGACTCCACGCAGTGCTACCCCACGTGTCTCGCACTAACAGCAGACTCCACCCAGTGCTACCCCACGTGTCTCGCACTAACAGCAGACTCCGCCCAGTGCTACCCCACGTGTCTCACACTAACAGCAGACTCCACCCAGTGCTACCCCACGTGTCTCACACTAACAGCAGACTCCACCCAGTGCTACCCCACGTGTCTCACACTAACAGCAGACTCCACGCAGTGCTACCCCACGTCTCTCGCACTCACACCAGACTCCACGCAGTGCTACCCCACGTGTCTCGCACTCACACCAGACTCCACCCAGTGCTACCCCACGTGTCTCACACTCACAGCAGACTCCACCCAATGCTGCACCACGTGTCTCGTACTAACAGCAGACTCCACCCAGTGCTGCACCACGTGTCTCACACTCACAGCAGACTCCACGCAGTGCTACCCCACGTGTCTCGTACTAACAGCAGACTCCACGCAGTGCTACCCCCACGTGTCTCGCACTCACAGCAGACCCCACGCAGTGCTACCCCACGTGTCTCGCACTCACAGTTGAACTCCGCGTCACTCGTGGTGCTCACCTACTAATGTACGTCTGTGACTGTAAATACAAACAAGTGGAAGCGGGGGTTCGTGCAATGTGTGCTGAGGCCTGAGCATGAGTTTGATTCCCGGTAACATCAGCTGCGAGTGATATCTGAATTATTCCTCATCCCCGACCTTAACAACCCCCATGACCAATACAGCATGCAGAGGGCCTTCATCCACGAGTAGATTGACAAAGGGCTTTAAACTAATAAATTCAGATGCAAAATCGACAACACCACATCCGACTGTCATCAGCACTGATTCAGTGCCCTAGTTAAAGCTTGAAATTTCGAAACGCCCCTTCTGGGAAGTTTCTACATCTGCTTCTGACGACCTCTCCATGGCGTGAGGTCACTGGTTAACCAAACTTCACCATGCTCGATGGGTGACAGCCGGGTTGATTATTACTATTTATAAACGATGATTTATTTTACCACGTAATGCCCGCTGAGCTCTATAGCTCTTTTTCAGAAGTGTCCTGGCCACAAATGATAGCTCAACGAAGTTGCTTACCATGTGGAAATGTATAGCAGCCAAATGCAGTGCTCCAAATTCGTGATTGTGAATGTGGAGGGGAAAACCGGAGAAGTGAGAGCGAGAGAGAGAGACGCAAGCTCCAAATACACAGCAGGTGCCAGTGTCGGAATCGAACCCACGACCTCATGAATACCAGGCAAGGGAGTTAACATTGGCTAGCCAACGTTTTCGGCAACGGCCCTTCTTCAGAGCAGACGGGAGGGCAGAGAAGACCGCGCTGACAAAATCCCTTCGCTCGCCCGTGTCTGAATCCTGCACGCGTCAAAAGCGACGTTCTCCCTACGGAGGCAGCGCTATCGACGCCCAGCTCACCCCCGGGGACACATCAGTGGCTGGGGCCATCGACCTTCGAGGGGACGTTTCCCTGGTGCTCGAGTCGCCGTGAGCCTGCACGAGGCCGACTCAGCCCCGAGAGGGGAACTCGGCGCGCGCGGCGTGGACCGAGTTGGTCGTCACCTGCGCCACGCGTCCCGGGAGACCGTGGGTTGGGAGTGGATTGTGGGCGCACGCGGTACGAGGTAGTCCACATTAGGCAGTACAGAAAGTAGGTCGTTGCCATTTTCACCGCTCCGGCTGTTTCATCACAATTGCGTGGTGAACGTGTTTTTTACAAGAAGCTCGGAGTGTCGAAACAGATCGAGGCACACCAGACAGGGGCGATGCGAATCGTGCTCGGCAACTCGAGCGGACGCACCGCACCGAGTGCACCGGCTGCTCTGTGGGCCGCCAAACTCTGCCCCGAGAGGCGGCCACCGGACCTGCAGACAGCTCCGCTGTTAACGCCGCTCTTGCGGGAAGGGGCAGCGTTCACGATGAACGCGGCGAGCTAATTACATCGCCACTTCTACCGGTAGAGCTGCCACCACCATCACCACCACCACAATCACCGCGATCAGCAGCAGTAGCAGCATTATCAGCTACAGCAGCAGCCACGCCGTCTTTGTGCGAACGTAGCGACAGTGGAACAATGTTAACTGCCCCCCCCCCCAATTAATAATGTATTTTATTAATTGTGCACTCTCAATCAATACCCTTCATAGCCCCATTAGGCTACTTGCCCCACTGTAGCCCCACTTAAAAAAGTGTTCCCATTTGCTCGATGACCATCATCATCATTGCCATCATCATAATTGTCATCACCATCATTATCATCGTCATCATCATTGTCATCGCCATCATTGTCATCATCACTATTATTGTCATCGTCATCATTGTCATCATCACCATTATTGTCATCGTCATCATCGCTATCATCACCATCATCTTTGGCATCATCACCATGATGACCATCATCTCAATCGTCGTCATCTTCACCGACGTGATGGTCGCGTGCTGAGTGCGGTGGATCGCCAGAGAGCTGCGAGCGGGAAGGGAGGGGGGTAGAGGGGCGGGGGGGTAGAGGGGAGGGGTTAGAGGGGAGGGGTAGAGGGGAGGGGGGTAGAGGGGAGGGGGTAGAGGGGAGGGGGGTAGAGGGGAGGGGGGTTAGAGGGGAGGGGGTAGAGGGGATGGGGGGTAGAGGGGAGGGGGGTAGAGGGAGGGGGTAGAGGGGAGGGGGGTAGAGGGAGGGGGTAGAGGGAAGGGGGGTAGAGGGGAGGGGGGTAAAGGGGATGGGGGGGTAGAGGGGAGGGGGTAGAGGGGAGGGGGGGTAGAGGGGAGGGGGGTAGAGGGGAGGGAGGGGGTAGAGGGGATGGGGGGTAGAGGGGAGGGGGTAGAGGGGAGGGAGGGGGTAGACGGGCGGGTGTCAGTGCCGTGCCACGTGACGCTGCACGCGTCACGTGGTACGGCACTTTCCACGTTCTCAGGAGACACACCGCTCCCTGGTGCAGCTTCACCACAGTGGAGGGGGACGGTTTTTTGTAAATGCACATCGATGATTTTATTTTTTATCATCACGGGATGTATTACTCACGTATCATTGTGATTCTTATTGTTATTATTATGATTCCACATCGGTCAAACTTTTGCAAGGTCATAGCTGGCACGCGCAGGACAAAGAATGTTTTTTGTCTGGACTGCAGGCTGCAGACCAAACAGCGGGAGACTGTTACAGCTGATCTCTTACAGCTGATCTCGGAGGTCACGTGTCTAATGTGCAGTAGTCGCAGGGCCTTGACTTAACAACACACACACAGGTGTGAAACACTGCAACATAGAAACCTCTCAGCCTTATCCAGACCACCAGCTCATAAGAACTGGATGAATGGCCAGACCGGTTTCGACGTCGTTAGGAGTCATCAGTATAGTACGATCATGGATGTTCAGAGGATAACAAGTGTTGGCGAGATGTGGAGACACGAGTGGCTTTGGCCAAGATGACAACTTGATTCTAGATTTGAAGCTTTCGTGATTGCAAGGATCCATACTCTTTGGTTCTATTCGGTAAAGTCACGTAGGTAAAACAATAAAACAAAAAATCACGACGTTTCGGCCACAACACAAATGGCCTTCATCAGGTGAAGGGACCGGACTGTCCAGAGGACTAGCGTTGGAGTGAAGACAGCCAAGCCCAGGTCGCGTCCTTTAAGCTTCCTCAAAAGATGCCGCGACCACAAGCTTAAAGGACGCGACCTGGGCTTGGCTGTCTTCACTCCAACGCTGTCCTCTGGACAGTCCGGTCCCTTCACCTGATGAAGGCCACTTGTGTTGTGGCCAAAACGTCGTGATTTTTTTATTATTATTTTTATTTTTTTACCTACGTGACTTTACCGAATAGAACCAAAGAGTATGACAACTTGAATTTGATCTTGATCTGTGCTGACAGACGGCCACACTTTACAATGTATGCATGTTGAACATCTTTCGCACCGTACGTAGCCAAGCGTGCTAATCGGAGGTGTGAATAATATCGTCAAATATCAGGCGATAAGTAGGTTTAAGCCTGGCCAGCCAAGGCTTGCAGGCTTGAGGTAGCCAGGAAGTAGCAGTACCGACGCAGATTAGGAACTCACACGAAGTCAAACGCTCATCGGTGGAACTGCCCAAACATCCCAATCAAAGAGAGTCTTGCGACTCAGTGGCGAGATGTTAACTACCTCGCCTAGTATACAGGAGGTCGTGGGTTGGAACCTGACCCTGACGCCTGCTGCTGCGGTATATTTGGAGTTTGCGGTGTCTCTCTCCCCGTGGTCACGTGGAGTTGTCTCCGGGTCCTGCAGTTTTTCCCTCCACATTTAGAATCAACATCACCACGCGTTTAGAGTATTTGGCTGTTATACATTTCCACGTGACGAGCCACTTAAGTGAGCTGTCATTTGTGGCCAGGTCCCTTCTGAAAAAAGAGCTACACAGTTAAGTGGATCTTACCTGGTAAATTTTAATTAGTTTAGTTTTTTAAATATAATAGTTTAGTTTTAGTTTAGACTTTCTTGAGTATTTTTATTATTATTATCAGTTAGGGTCAACGTGACACATCATCCATTTGATGTCAATAAAATTGCAACACACTTTTGATGCAGTGGTCATCCCATTGCTAGACTGGCTTCCGTCATAGGAATGTGGAATTGTCAGCACCGACTCAGAGCCTCTGACGGAATGCAGCGCTGCCCCAGGCACGCGAGGACCAGGGAGACACGCAGGGAGACACGCAGGGAGACATGCAGGGAGACACACTAGGACAGAGAGACACACTGGGAGACACGCAGGGAGACACGCTAGAGCAGGGAGGCACGCAGAGAGACACAATGGGAGACACACTGGGAGACACGCAGGGAGACACGCAGGGAGACATGCAGGGAGACACGCTAGGGCAGGGAGACACACTGGGAGACACACTGGGAGACACGTAGGGAGACACGCTCGGGCAGGGAGACACGCTGACTTAGAGTGGCCGGGTCACTGTGGGAACCGGCCGTGACCTCCGCTAACAGCGGGGTGAGCCACCTCTTTCAGTCTTTCAATCTCGAGACGCCGATTGAATTTGAAACCAGAAACTCGGTGGCGCTAAGTGCTTTGACACGGCCGCTACGAGTCCCTCGAGGTAGTGCCGGGGAGTTTCATGTTCGAGTTGACGAGGGAGGCGTCTCGCCCGTCACCTCACGGATGCTCCGGGGGGAACGCGGAAGGGATTCGGCGAGGGGGGGGGGGTGTCTGCGGTGCGCCACTCTCCGCCAGGAGGGTCCCTGCATCGCGATGCTTGTCCGCGACATTTGCGACGGAGGTTCCGCGTGACGAAGGACACAGGAGCGCCCGGGGAGGGCCCATCGCATGCGGGGTGGGGGGCAATCAAAGCTCGCGCGTTGCTCTCCGAGCAGCGCAATGCGTGCGGCAGCCGTGGCGATGGAACCGTGGACGGTATCTCCCCATAACGCGCGTGGATCTGTGTTGGGTATGTGCCGTGTATGCTTGTAAGTCAAGAGCTCGTCGTGGTGAATGAATCCTGTTGGGAGCCACCGCACTTTGCCATCACTTCCTTCCTAATGGCAAATCTCTCAGCTGTTGCCAAGTTGACACCCAAGCTCTGAGAGAGGCGCCACCACCACCACCCGCGTTTAGATATTCCCCTTTATCACCATCTCTGGGTGACACCGTCTCTGGGTGATTACCCGATCTCCTTCCCCACACCTCCGATTAGCACGGTTGGCTACGTACGGTGCGAAAGAAGTTCAACATACATACAATACATACCCAGTATCCTTTGCACGCACCTAGATTTCTGTGCAATTTACTGCATGATCTCAGCAGTTGAACTCCCGTCGAGAATGAAATTCGTTTCAGCTCTGGGATTGGTGGCAAGAGCGAAGCAGAATGAGAGAGAATCCCGTTCCTGCAGCCCTTGCCACCCCCTTCTCCCCTACCTCCACAACGCCCGTGCCTCTGCAGTATTGATGAGAGCGGGGCTATAGATGCATTAAGGTGCATTACAGGGACAAGGTAGAGAGAGGGAGGGAGGAGAGGGGAGGGAGGGGAGGAGGGGAGGGAGGGGAGGGAGGAGAGGGAGGAGGGGAGGGAATCTTCATGGCTTCGGTGGTGGGCTACTCAAAGGGGGCTTAGCCCCCTTCTCATGTCTCACCAAGCCAAGGGGATGCACAGAGGCGTCGCTACGATGAGGGGGGGTGAGTCAGTCCGCCTCTCATGGACGCACTCCGAGCAGCTCGCTCCGCCCGGCTCAGACTCGCACGTCGCTGTGCGTTTGACGCCGGCCGTGTGGCGACCCCCTCCCCTACCCCCACTTGTAATCAGCTCCCGTGACTCAACCTCAGGTTTATTTGACCAAGCAAGGCCCGCTGAGCGGTCGTAGCTCTTTTTCAGAAGCCACCTGGCTGTCGCAAATGATGGCTCAACGAACCAGGTGGCTTAATCATCGCGTGGACATGTGTAGCAGTACCCAAACACTCTGAACGATGTGGAGGGGAACGACCGGAGGACCCGGAGAAAAATCCACGCGACCACGGCGAGAGAAACGCAGACTCCAAATACACAGCAGCAGCAGGCGTCAGGGTGAGAATCGAACCCACGATCCCCTGTGCAGCAGGCGAGGTAGTTGACATCTCCCTGCCACCGTGGCTCCCACAGGGTTAGGGGCCATCCATTTAGTACGCACACAAAAATCTGTCAACTTGACCCCCTCCCTCCCTGTAGGCACGCGTACTTTTTACACCCCCCCCCCCCCCCACCTGCGTACGTTAGCTTGACGCACCTCCCCCCCCCCCCCCGAATCCTATAGAACGGCCGATATTGAATCCACGCAGAAACGATCAAGGATTAATAATAATAACGTGTTTAAGCAAACAGATAGTCCACCGCCAGACTATCTAACTCATTTGAAGGCCAATGTAGACAAATTATTATCGAGGCTTCACCCCTCCCCCCTTTCCCATGCGTACATTGTCAGTAGACCCCCCATACGCAAGCGAACGCGTTTGGGTTACCCCCCTCCATGCGTACGCACTAGATGGATGGCCCCTGAGAACGGTGTGAAAGTGACAGGCGTCAGCAGAACACACACACGGCGACCCGAGTTCGATTCCAACGCAGACGATTTATCTGAACCAGATCGGGGCCTCCCCTAGGTCGACTCAGCCTCAAATGAGTACCTGATGCCACTCGGGAGACAAAGGCGGCCGAGCGTGTAGCAAGCCACCCACCCCCTCTGTGTGCCGTGCCGGCCTTCATCGGTGCTACTCGCTACGAACAGGCCTTGCCCCAACAGTCTGTCGGCCAGACGGGGGGGGGGGTCTCTGTGTAACTGCGAGCTGCAGTGCGGGGTGGCTGCTCCACCTCGGGGTGCCTGGACCGACCCTGGCCACGCACAACAACTCCGCTGGACATCGCTCTCCCACACTCTCGGTGCAGCCAACAATTAGTAGCTGGCTGCAAAGCGTCCATTAGCCATCAGTAGTGGGCAGACAAAGGTGGATGGGCATGCGTCGTGTGCTGTTACAGCAACAATTTTGTGCCAACTTTAATAGGTGCTCGCCAACTACGATGCCGATGCTCTGGGGGGGGGCGGGGGGGGCTAAACGGGGGTAGGATATGCACATAATATCAAACATGTCCTCTCTTTAAGCAAGTTATAGTCCATTAGCACTCATTACTGCTTCGGTGCGGTCATTTAGAACGTGCCCGGTGGCACGTGACAGACTGGCGGCCCGCCAATGGGATCGATGGTCGTGGAGGGTTCGGTCTTCAAAGTCAACTTTGCACGCTTTGGCAATTCACCAAATGTTCTTACCGAGTCGCCGGAGTGCAGTGGTTCGTTACCTGGGGTGCACGCTGCACCCCCTGGGGGTGCGAGACATGGCCACAGTTTGATTCGACTACTTTGTTCCATCAAACCCCGTGTGTATGTACTAACTCTGTACATTTTCTGAGCGACTGAGAACCAAAAGGGGTGCAAGGCTGCAGTGATGCTGAAGAAGAACCACTGCCGGAGTGGGAGCGGCGCGCGTGGCTCCCACCCCGGCAGCTGGGCTCAGTCGCGGGCGCTTGGAGCGCGCGGAGTGGCGGGCACACGCCGCCCATCGTTAGAGACACGAGCAGTGGTGACATTCATGACGAGGGAGGCAGACACAACAACGTCTCGCCCAGGAGGGGGGTGGCGATGACTATAAAGTCGAGTCTTTTATCCGGAATGAGGCAAGAAGTGGCTTGTCGGAAATAAACCATAAATTTCCACAATTTTCACCGTGGCATTAAATAGATTACAAATGAATGGGGATTAATGGCCTCTTCTGGGTTTGATGGTCCCGCTAACGATCCGTTGATGAGCGCCGCGCACTTTGCCCGTCTCTCCCTCGATTTCGTAAACGAGACGCTGCTGTAACTCGCGGCCGCCCGCCGAGGCTGTGGCAATGGACGCGGCCGTGTGTGCACGTGTTTGTGCGTGCACATGCTCGTGTATGTGTGTGTGCATGCTATGCGTACGAGAGGCCTCCATAGGTGATCGCCAACAACACTTGCCCCTACAGTCTGCTTAAGGGTCTACGGGGGATCTTTGCGTGCGAGTGAGAGTGGGGAGCGATGGGGCAGTGGTTAGCGCACCATGCTACTAAACCAGGGAACCGAGTTCAATTCCCGCTCAGGGCCAACATCAGTGACGCACATCTGAACCAGTCCTGGGCCTCCCCTAGGTGAACTCAACCTTAAATGAGTACGTGGTGCAGTTTGTAAAACATCAGCACCGAGGCGTGGTGCTGGCCACAACACCGTCTCGTGTGCGGTCCCAGTCTACGAACAGCAATGCCCAACAGTCTGGTTCAGGCTATACGGGAGACCAATGTCTTCGACTGTGTGTGTCAGAGAGAGAGACAATGAGTCTGTGCACATGCTGCGTATCGATGTATTTACCGGACAATCACGGTTTTACACTAAAGGGCCTCGGCCTCGATCTATTATTCATAGGTAAACGGGAAATAGCTGTGCGCACACACACAAAGAGAAAGATCCCCCATATAGCCTGGACATTCTGTTGGGGCAAGTGCCGTTAGCGAGTAGCACCTATGTAGGCCGTCACGGCACACGAGGGGGTGGGTGGCCAACACCACGCCCGGCCGCCTTTGTCTCCCCAGTGGCGATGTTCACACACCGCACCCGGTACTTTCTTGAGGCTGAGTCGACCTAGGGTAGGCCCAGGACCGGTTCAGATAATCGTCACCGGTGTTGGCAGTGAGCGGGAATCGGATGCGTTCCATCCACTCCGTCACTATTCGTGACCGTCGGCCGTCAACGCGTGAAGCGGCGTGCGCCGACCCAGTGGGCTCACCTTTGCTCACCGACAGAAGAATGATAAACGATGAAAGATTCCCCTGCCCCCCCCCCCTTGTAAGGCCCAATGAGCTGCAGAGCTCTTTTTTCAGAAACGACTTAACCAGAAATAATAGTTCGACGAAATGGATGATCATCACGTGGACATATATAGCAGCCACATCCTAGAAACGCGTGACGTTGATTTTAAATGTGGAGGGAAAACCCGGAGGACCCGGAGAAAAATCCACACGACCACGGGGAGAGAGAGACATGCAAACTCCAAATATACAGATGTCAGGAGGGTCAGGGGCGAACGCACGACCTGTATACTAGGCGAGGTAGTTAACATCTCTCCACCGTGGCGCCCACTCCAAAGCACATCGATCAGCATTCATCTCTCATGGCAGCGCCGCATTCCGTGGTGGAAATTCCACATTCCTAAAGGCGTGGACATGGAAATGACTGTGCGTAGGCACACAGACATACGCGGTCACAAGGTTCTGAGCGTGTACACTCTTGTGTGTGCATCTCCTGCTGTGTGTGTTTGTGTGTACTCTTGCTGTGTGTGTGTGTGTTTGTGTGTACTCTTGCTGTGTGTGTGTGTTTGTGTGTACTCTTGCTGTGTGTGTACTCTTACTGTGTGTGTACTCTTGCTATGTGTGTACTCTTGCTGTTTGTGTGTTCGTGTGTACTCTTGCTGTGTGTGTTTGTATGTACTCTTACTGTGGGTGTACTCTTGCTGTGTGTGTACTCTTGCTGTGTGTGTACTCTTGCTGTGTGTGTGTTTGTGTGTACTCTTGCTGTGTGTGTTTGTGTGTACTCTTGCTGTGTGTGTTTGTGTGTACTCTTGCTGTGTGTGTGTGTTTGTGTGTACTCTTGCTGTGTGTGTACTCTTGCTGTGTGTGCATGCTTGTAAACGATATTTGTGAGCCATGCGCCGTGGTAGAGAGGAGTGATATCAACGCGCGTGCTGCTCTCTGTGAACAGCTCTCTTCACTTCTCACGACCAAGCTCAGCTTGCCAACGGCGCTCCAAACCTGCTCTCGCCTGCCTCTTTCTTTCATTCCTTAGATCCCATTGCCACTTCAATAGGGGCCCCCAAATGTGCCTGTGCCTCCAGTACAGTAAACTGTACAGCACGATCAATCATGGACACATTTTGCAGAAAATGTTATATCTCTATTTTTGCGGTCTTGGCTACAACTTTGTAGTTTAACGGTACTTACATCTCGTGCAACGTTGTTTCACTATCAACTACGATAGCAGAAGATACAGTAAATATTGAGCATTATATATTGTTGCACTCTTGTCGTTGGGAGTGGTGTTGAAATTGAGTTATCCTGTTCGCTTGTACGGTGCGAAAGAAGTTCAACATACATATTGTACATTGATTAATTCAATACGATTGTCCAGAGAAATTCCAAATAATACACGTAACAAACTAAACTATAGAACAATAGAGTTTATAATATATATGATAATATACCACCAACTAGCAAGGTTTGTAATGCTATTCTGTAAGAGAAAATATGGGAGACACATTTAATAATATTTAATTTGAGAAATATTCAATAAATTCTAAAATAAACAAGATCCATGGGATCCTAAACACGCGCCAGACTCTCTGCAAGGAATTTCCTTGCTGATAAGAAATTAACTCTGAGATAACTCGGGGAAGACCGCACAGTCATGGATTCTTGAATCTATCTGTGCGGGTCTTTTAAGTGTCACCCTGTAATACGCAGGCATATCGCGCAGGCACAGACTCCAGCCATTTCGGATTTCTTCCCGGCTGGAGTCAAACGCACACTGAGAAGGCAAGGCAATTCTCCAAACACCACGCGTGCAGCAGGACCCTGTAGTAAAACACAGTCCTGAGACTTCGTGAGGCTTTCCTGCGTAAACAAAGGGCGTTGTTGTTGTTACTATTATTATTGTCAAGTTGCTGTATTTGCAAAGTGCGCACCAGCACACCTGAGCAAATCGCACGGCAGCAACATGGCTCAGGAGCTCGTTACCACTGTCGAGGTCTGCTGCTGGCCACGAGCAGAGAGGCTTTGGGAGAGAGAGAGAGAGTTCGTGTCGTCTTCGCTCCTCCTCCTCCTGCGTTGACGGAGCGCAGACCACATTTGGTCCAATAGCTTGACTTGCATGGCCACAATCGCACGACTGTAGCCAAAATCACAGGAATGGAACATCGTTCAAAACTGAACCAGTATTAGAATGGTGTGCGCTTTGAATGCTGAACGCCATTGTGCTGATTTATTTTCTGTAACTTTGTTCACCAAGGCCCTCCCCCGCGTGCCATCTTTGCAAAACGGCGCACGGCTGAATGCCTCTCATTCGTGTCAACACACGGGAAACAACAACAACAATTCCAAATGTCTCAACTCTAAAACGTGGACGCGTTGGGCGTCTTTTGCAGATGGCGCAGTGACGTACCCATGGCTGGGTCGCGCCAGGCTCGGCGCACCGAGTCTAATTAAAACAACTAAACTCGTTTTTTTATTTCAGCAGGTAAGCCCCCACTGAGCTATAGAGCTATTTTTCAGAAGCGTCCTGGCTATTACAAAAGACAGCTCAACAAAGTGGCTGATCACGTGGACATTTATAGCAGCCAAACACTCTGAACACGTGATGTTGATTCTAAACTCCACGCGACCACGGGGACAGTGACGTGCAAACTCCAAATAAACAGCAGCAGCAGGCGTCAGGGTCGGGATCGAACCCACGACCTCCTGTATACCCTGCGAGGGAGCTAACATCTCGCTACCACCGGGCTCCCTCAAGCCGCCTGGTGCGATGCCGGCACTGCCGCTGCTGTTGTGAAGCCGCCAGTCAGCGGCGCGGCACCAGGGGAGAGGCGAGGATGAACGCGCATGCGTCCCAACCTACGCCGCTAAATCCCACAGTCGTTGAAGGTGCCAATACATTGAAGAGCGCTGAAATAAACACGCGTCCCATAAAGCATTCACAAAGCAACACGCGTTGCTCAAGCCCGCCGCGAGAGTGGCTCGGCGCGCGTCCCGACAGGACCGCGACTTTACGGGCTCGCAGAGGGGGGCCTGGCGAGACGGGGTCACGGTGGAGGAGCGCCTCGACCACGTGCCACGCCAACCCCCGCCGCTCACACGCGTGCGGGGCAACGCGTGTCGTCGCCCTGACGCCCCGTGAAGTGGATGCTTCGAGAAACGCCGTGATGTCACGGCTCGCATCAACGAGGCAATGTGTTTAAGTGCAGGAGACGCAAATGAAATGTGTTCACATTCTAAACATTAATTGGTCGTCTTTTGTATGGCTGATGTAGATGCAGAGCAACGACTACAATTTCACATTCAGTTGGTCAAGCTCAAGTAACAGCGTCAGGAGCGACACGAACCACCCGTATTTAACTTCATTTGGCAAACCGACACTGAAAAATAATGCAAAAATGTGAAGTTTCACTGCCGCGCGACAAACACCACCGCAGCCGGGCCCGCGGAGACGCGTGTGGCCCGTGAGTAGACCAGGGATCACTCGTAGGGGATACCAGAAGCAGGTTCTGGGGTTTCTCCTTCCACGGCCCGTGCTCTAACAAGGGGTGCTGCTCTGCGAGAGCTCTGATTGGATGCTTCTTCGCGTGACGTCGCGCGACGGCATAATCAGAACCACATTGGCGAAAAAAACGATTACGATAAGCTTATTTAATTTTAGCTAAAGAGCTCTTTTCAGAAGCGACTTGGCCAGAAATGATAGCTCAACAAAGTGGCTTATCACGTGGACATGTATAGCAGCCGCATACTATAAATGCGTGGCGTTGATTCTAAATGTGGAGGGAAAAACTGGAGGACCCAGAGAAAAATCTACGCGACTGGGGAGAGAGACACCGCAAACTCCAAATATACAGCAGCAGGCGTCAGGATCGGGATTGAACTGTATACCAGGCGAGGTAGTTAACATCTCCTAGCCACCGTGGCGACCACAAAATAACACAAGTGTGAAACAAGGCAGCTGTCCGTGATGGCTTGAGACGTTTCTCCCGTTACTCTTAGAATCTCAGATTGAGTTGCATTTGTTCGGCTGATTCAATGTAAATACCAAAGGCATTACGCATTCCACATTCCTCTAAAGGGAGAGAGTTTCTAACGAGTTGGCTATTGTTGGATCCCCCCACACCAAAGTGGCACTTAATTTAACAAACATGGAAGGGTCGGCTGGGTTCAATCAGTGTCGAGTGCTTTGCCACAAAGTCACCCGGCCTGATAATGAGCAACTCCACGACGGAGATTGGCAATTCAGAACAACACGGAATTGTGAATTGATAGTACTTTTAATATTTTTGTTTTGTAGCTTTTGGATGTTTAGATGTTTTAGGTTTAAGATCTCTACAAAGAGATCTGAAAGAATGCTCTGACTCAGAAAGCGACAGAATGAGCACATGATAGCCAGTGGTGTAGTAACTACATTATCAGTGGTGTAGTGACTACATTATCAGTGGTGTAGTAACTACATTATCAGTGGTGTAGTAACTACATTTTCAGTGGTGTAGTAAATACATTATCAGTGGTGTAGTAACTACATTATCAGTGTTGCAGTAACTATATTATCAGTGGTGAAGTAACTATTTATCAGTGGTGTTGTAACTACATTATCAGTGGTGGTGTAGTAAACTACATTATCAGTGGTGACGTAACTACATTATCAGTGGTGTAGTAACTACATTTTCAGTGGTGTAGTAAATACATTATCAGTGGTGTAGTAACTACATTATCAGTGTTGCAGTAACTATATTATCAGTGGTGAAGTAACTATTTATCAGTGGTGTTGTAACTACATTATCAGTGGTGTAGTAAACTACATTATTAGTGGTGTAGAAAACTACATTATCAGTGGTGACGTAACTACATTATCAGTAGTGTAGTGACGACATTATCAGTGGTGTAGTAACTACATTAACAGTGGTGTAGTAACTACATTATCAGTGGTGTAGTAAACTACATTATCAGTTGCGTAGTAACTACATTCCCAGTGGTGTAGTAACTACATTATCAGTGGTGTGGTAACTACATTATCAGTGGTGTGGTAATCTACATTATCAGTTGTGTAGTAAACTACATTATTAGTGGTGTAGTAAACTACATTATCAGTGGTGAAGTAACTACATTATCAGTAGTGTAGTAAGGACATTATCAGTGGTGTAGTAACTACATTATCAGTGGTGTAGTAAACTATATTATCAGTTGCGTAGTAACTACATTACCAGTGGTGTAGTAACTACATTATCAGTGGTGTAGTAACTACATTGTCAGTGGAATAGTAAACTACATTGCCAGTGGCATAATAAACAACATCATCAGTGGTGTGGTAACTACATTAACAGTGGTGTAGTAAACTACATTATCAGTGGTGTAGTAACTACATTATCAGTGGTGTTGTAACTACATTATCAGTGGTGTAGTAACTACATTATCAGTGGTGTTGTAACTACATTATCAGTGGTGTAGTAACTACATTATCAGTGGTGTAGTAAACTACATTATTACTGGTGTAGTAAACTACATTATCAGTGGTGAAGTAACGACATTATCAGTGGTCTAGTAACTACATTAACAGTGCTGTAGTAACAACATTATCGGTGGTGTAGTAAACTACATTATCAGTTGAGTAGTAACTACATTACCAGTGGTGTAGTAACTACATTATCAGTGGTGTGGTAACTACATTATCAGTGGTGAAGTAAACTACATTATCAGTGGTGTAGTTACTACATTATCAGTGGTGTTGTAACTACATTATCAGTGGTGTAGTAACTACATTATCAGTGGTGTAGTAAACTACCTTATTAGTGGTGTAGTAAACTACATTATCAGTGGTGAAGTAACTACATTATCAGAAGTGTAGTAAGGACATTATCAGTGGTGTAGTAACTACATTATCAGTGGTGTAGTAACTATATTTACGGTGGTGTAGTAACTACATTGTCAGTGGAATAATAAACATTGCCAGTGGCATAATAAACAACATCATTAGTGGTGTGGTAACTACATTAACAGTGGTGTAGTAAACTACATTATCAGTGGCGTAGTAACTACATTATCAGTGGTGTAGTACCGACATTATCAGTGGTGTAGTAAATACATAATCAGTGGTGTAGTAAACTACATTATCAGTAATGTAGTAACGACATTATCAGTGGTGTAGTAAACTACATTATCAGTTGTGTAGTAACTGCATTATCAGTGGTGTAGTAAATTACATTATCAGTGGCGTAGTAACTACATTATCAGTGGTGTAGTAACGACATTACCAGTGGTGTAGTAACTACACAATCAGTGGTGTAGTAAACTACATTTTCAGTAGTGTAGTAAACTACATTATGAATTGCGTAGTAACTACATCATCAGTGGTGTAGTAAACTACATTATCAGGTGCGTTGTAACTACATTATCAGTGGTGTAGTAAACTACATTATCAGTGATATAGTAACTACATTATCAGTGGTGTAGTAACGACATTATCAGTGGTGTAGTAACTACATAATCAGTGGTGTAGTAAACTACATTATCAGTAGTGTAGTAACGAGATTATCAGTGGTGTAGTAAACTACATTATCAGTGGTGTAGTAACTGCATTATCAGTGGTGTAGTGACTACATTATCAGTGGTGTAGTAACTAAATTATCAGTGGTGTAGTAACTACATTATCAGTGGTGTGGTGACTACATTATCAGTGGTGTAGTAACTACATTATCAGTGGTGTGGTGACTACATTATCAGTGGTGTAGTAACTACATTATCAGTGGTGTAGAAAACTACATTTTCAGTGGTGTAGTAACTACATTATCAGTGGTGCAGTAACTACATTATCAGTGGTGTAGTAACTACATTATCAGTTGTGTAGTGAGTACATTATCAGTGGTGTAGCAACTACATTATCAGTGGTGTAGTAAGCTACATTATCAGTGGTGTAGTAAACTACATTATCAGTGATGTAGTAACAACACTATCAGTGGTGTAGTAACTACATTATCAGTGGTGTAGTAAACTACATTATCAGTGGTGTAGTAACGACATTATCAGTGGCGTAGTAACTACATTATCAGTGGTGTATTAACTACATTATCAGTGGTGTAGTGACTACATTATCAGTGGTGTAGTAAACTATATTATCAGTGGTGTAGTAAACTACATTATCAGTGGTGTAGTAACGACATTATCAATGGTGTAGTAACTACATAATCAGTGGTGTAGTAAACTACATTATCAGTAGTGTAGTAACGGCATTATCAGTGGTGTAGTAAACTACGTTATCAGTGGTGTAGTAACTACATTATCAGTGGTGTAGTAACTACATTATCAGTGGTGTAGTAACTACATTATCAGTGGTGTGGTAACTACATTATCAGTGGTATGATGACTACATTATTAGTGGTGTAGTAATTACATTTTCAGTGGTGTAGTAAACTACATTATCAGTGGTGTAGTAAACTACATTATCAGTGGTGTAGTAACGACATTATCAATGGTGTAGTAACTACATAATCAGTGGTGTAGTAAACTACATTATCAGTACTGTAGTAACGGCATTATCAGTGGTGTAGTAAACTACGTTATCAGTGGTGTAGTAAACTACATTATCAGTACTGTAGTAACGGCATTATCAGTGGTGTAGTAAACTACGTTATCAGTGGTGTAGTAAACTACATTATCAGTGGTGTAGTAAACTACATTATCAGTGGTGTAGTAACTACATTATCATTGGTATAGTAACGACATTATAAATGGTGTAGTAACTACATAATCAATGGTGTAGTAAACTACATTATCAGTGGTGTCGTGACTACATTGTCAGTGGTGTAGTAAACTACATTATCAGTGGTGTCGTAACCACATTATCAGTGGCGTAGTAACTACATTATCAGTGGTGTAGTAAACTACATTATCAGTGGTGTAGTAACTACATTATCAGTGGTGTAGTAACTACATTATCAGTGGTGTAGTAACGACATTATCAGTGGTGTAGTAACTACATAATCAGTGGTGTAGTTATCTACATTATCAGTAGTGTTGTAACAACATTATCAGTGGTGTAGTAAATTACATTATCAGTGGTGTTGTACCTACATTATCAGTGGTGTAGTAACTACATTATCAGTGGTGTAGTAACTACATTATCAGTGGTGTAGTAACAACATTATCAGTGGTGTAGTAAACTACATTATCAGTGGTGTCGTAACTACATCATCAGTGGTGTCGTGACTACATTATCAGTGGTATAGTGAGTACATTATAAGTGGTGTAGTAACTACATTATCAGTGGTGTAGTAACGACACTATCAGTGGTGTAGTAACTACATTATCAGTGGTGTAGTAACGACACTATCAGTGGTGTAGTAACTACATTGTCAGTGTTATAGTAACTACATTATCAGTGGGGTAGTAAACTACATTATCAGTGGTGTAGTAACTACATTATCAGTGGCGTAGTAACTACATTATCAGTGGTGTAGTAAACTACATTATCAGTGGTGTAGTAAACTACATTATCAGTGGTGTAGTAACTACATTATCAGTGGTGTAGTAACGACATTATCAATGGTGTAGTAACTACATTATCAGTGACATAGTAACTACATTATCAGTGGTGTAGTAAACTACATTATCAGTGGTGTAGTAAACTACATTATCAGTGGTGTAGTAACTACATTATCAGTGGTGTAGTAACGACATTATCAGTGGTGTAGTAACTACATGATCAGTGGTGTAGTAACTACATTATCAGTGGTGTGGTAACTACATTATCAGTGGTATGATGACTACATTATTAGTGGTGTAGTAATTACATTTTCATTGGTGTAGTAAACTACATTATCAGTGGTGTAGTAAACTACATTATCAGTGGTGTAGTAACGACATTATCAATGGTGTAGTAACTACATAATCAGTGGTGTAGTAAACTACATTATCAGTACTGTAGTAACGGCATTATCAGTGGTGTAGTAAACTACATTATCAGTGGTGTAGTAACTACATTATCAGTGCTGTCGTGACTACATTGTCAGTGGTGTAGTAAACTACGTTATCAGTGGTGTAGTAACTGCATTATCAGTGGTGTAGTAACTACATTATGAGTGGTATAGTGACTACATTATCAGTGGTGTAGTAACTACATTATCAGTGGTGTAGTAACTACATTATCAGTGGTGTGGTAACTAAATTATCAGTGGTATGGTGACTACATTATTAGTGGTGTAGTAACTACATTATCATTGGTGTAGTAACGACATTATAAATGGTGTAGTAACTACATAATCAATGGTGTAGTAAACTACATTATCAGTGGTGTCGTGACTACATTGTCAGTGGTGTAGTAAACTACATTATCAGTGGTGTCGTAACCACATTATCAGTGGCGTAGTAACTACATTATCAGTGGTGTAGTAAACTACATTATCAGTGGTGTAGTAACTACATTATCAGTGGTGTAGTAACTACATTATCAGTGGTGTAGTAACGACATTATCAGTGGTGTAGTAACTACATAATCAGTGGTGTAGTTATCTACATTATCAGTAGTGTTGTAACAACATTATCAGTGGTGTAGTAAATTACATTATCAGTGGTGTTGTACCTACATTATCAGTGGTGTAGTGACTACATTATCAGTGGTGTAGTAACTACATTATCAGTGGTGTAGTAACTACATTATCAGTGGTGTAGTAACAACATTATCAGTGGTGTAGTAAACTACATTATCAGTGGTGTCGTAACTACATCATCAGTGGTGTCGTGACTACATTATCAGTGGTATAGTGAGTACATTATAAGTGGTGTAGTAACTACATTATCAGTGGTGTAGTAAACTACATTATCAGTGGTGTTGTAAACTACATTATCAGTGGTGTAGTAACGACACTATCAGTGGTGTAGTAACTACATTGTCAGTGTTATAGTAACTACATTATCAGTGGGGTAGTAAACTCCATTATCAGTGGTGTAGTAACTACATTATCAGTGGCGTAGTAACTACATTATCAGTGGTGTAGTAACGACACTATCAGTGGTGTAGTAACTACATTGTCAGTGTTATAGTAACTACATTATCAGTGGGGTAGTAAACTACATTATCAGTGGTGTAGTAACTACATTATCAGTGGCGTAGTAACTACATTATCAGTGGTGTAGTAAACTACATTATCAGTGGTGTAGTAAACTACATTATCAGTGGTGTAGTAACTACATTATCAGTGGTGTAGTAACGACATTATCAATGGTGTAGTAACTACATTATCAGTGACATAGTAACTACATTATCAGTGGTGTAGTAAACTACATTATCAGTGGTGTAGTAAACTACATTATCAGTGGTGTAGTAACTACATTATCAGTGGTGTAGTAACGACATTATCAATGGTGTAGTAACTACATAATCAGTGGTGTAGTAAACTACATTATCAGTGGTGTAGTAACTACATGATCAGTGGTGTAGTAACTACATTATCAGTGGTGTGGTAACTACATTATCAGTGGTATGATGACTACATTATTAGTGGTGTAGTAATTACATTTTCAGTGGTGTAGTAAACTACATTATCAGTGGTGTAGTAAACTACATTATCAGTGGTGTAGTAACGACATTATCAATGGTGTAGTAACTACATAATCAGTGGTGTAGTAAACTACATTATCAGTACTGTAGTAACGGCATTATCAGTGGTGTAGTAAACTACATTATCAGTGGTGTAGTAACTACATTATCAGTGGTGTCGTGACTACATTGTCAGTGGTGTAGTAAACTACGTTATCAGTGGTGTAGTAACTGCATTATCAGTGGTGTAGTAACTACATTATCAGTGGTGTAGTGACTACATTATCAGTGGTGTAGTAACTACATTATCAGTGGTGTAGTAACTACATTATCAGTGGTGTGGTAACTAAATTATCAGTGGTATGGTGACTACATTATTAGTGGTGTAGTAATTACATTATCAGTGGTGTAGTAAACTACATTATTAGTGGTGTAGTAACTATATTATCAGTGGTGTAGTAAACTACATTATCAGTGGTGTAGTAAACTACATTATCAGTGGTGTAGTAAACTACATTATCAGTGGTGTAGTAACTACATTATCATTGGTGTAGTAACGACATTAAAAATGGTGTAGTAACTACATAATCAATGGTGTAGTAAACTACATTATCAGTGGTGTCGTGACTACATTGTCAGTGGTGTAGTAAACTACATTATCAGTGGTGTCGTAACCACATTATCAGTGGCGTAGTAACTACATTATCAGTGGTGTAGTAAACTACATTATCAGTGGTGTAGTAACTACATTATCAGTGGTGTAGTAACTACATTATCAGTGGTGTAGTAACGACATTATCAGTGGTGTAGTAACTACATAATCAGTGGTGTAGTTATCTACATTATCAGTAGTGTTGTAACAACATTATCAGTGGTGTAGTAAATTACATTATCAGTGGTGTTGTACCTACATTATCAGTGGTGTAGTGACTACATTATCAGTGGTGTAGTAACTACATTATCAGTGGTGTAGTAACTACATTATCAGTGGTGTAGTAACAACATTATCAGTGGTGTAGTAAACTACATTATCAGTGGTGTCGTAACTACATCATCAGCGGTGTCGTGACTACATTATCAGTGGTATAGTAAGTACATTATCAGTGGTGTAGTAACGACATTATCAGTGGTATAGTGAGTACATTATAAGTGGTGTAGTAACTACATTATCAGTGGTGTAGTAAACTACATTATCAGTGGTGTTGTAAACTACATTATCAGTGGTGTAGTAAACTCCATTATCAGTGGTGTAGTAACGACACTATCAGTGGTGTAGTAACTACATTATCAGTGGTGTAGTAACGACACTATCAGTGGTGTAGTAACTACATTGTCAGTGTTATAGTAACTACATTATCAGTGGGGTAGTAAACTACATTATCAGTGGTGTAGTAATTACATTATCAGTGGCGTAGTAACTACATTATCAGTGGTGTAGTAAACTACATTGTCAGTGGTGTAGTAAACTACATTATCAGTGGTGTAGTAACTACATTATCAGTGGTGTAGTAACGACATTATCAATGGTGTAGTAACTACATTATCAGTGACATAGTAACTACATTATCAGTGGTGTAGTAAACTACATTATCAGTGGTGTAGTAAACTACATTATCAGTGGTGTAGTAACTACATTATCAGTGGTGTAGTAACGACATTATCAATGGTGTAGTAACTACATAATCAGTGGTGTAGTAAACTACATTATCAGTGATGTAGTAACTACATGATCAGTGGTGTAGTAACTACATTATCAGTGGTGTAGTAACTACATTATCAGTGGTGTAGTAACAACATTATCAGTGGTGTAGTAAACTACATTATCAGTGGTGTCTTAACTACATCATCAGTGGTGTCGTGACTACATTATCAGTGGTATAGTAAGTACATTATCAGTGGTGTAGTAACGACATTATCAGTGGTATAGTGAGTACATTATAAGTGGTGTAGTAACTACATTATCAGTGGTGTAGTAAACTACATTATCAGTGGTGTTGTAAACTACATTATCAGTGGTGTAGTAAACTCCATTATCAGTGGTGTAGTAATGACACTATCAGTGGTGTAGTAACTACATTATCAGTGGTGTAGTAACGACACTATCAGTGGTGTAGTAACTACATTGTCAGTGTTATAGTAACTACATTATCAGTGGGGTAGTAAACTACATTATCAGTGGTGTAGTAACTACATTATCAGTGGCGTAGTAGCTACATTATCAGTGGTGTAGTAAACTACATTGTCAGTGGTGTAGTAAACTACATTATCAGTGGTGTAGTAACTACATTATCAGTGGTGTAGTAACGACATTATCAATGGTGTAGTAACTACATTATCAGTGACATAGTAACTACATTATCAGTGGTGTAGTAAACTACATTATCAGTGGTGTAGTAAACTACATTATCAGTGGTGTAGTAACTACATTATCAGTGGTGTAGTAACGACATTATCAATGGTGTAGTAACTACATAATCAGTGGTGTAGTAAACTACATTATCAGTGGTGTAGTAACTACATGATCAGTGGTGTAGTAACTACATTATCAGTGGTGTGGTAACTACATTATCAGTGGTATGATGACTACATTATTAGTGGTGTAGTAATTACATTTTCAGTGGTGTAGTAAACTACATTATCAGTGGTGTAGTAAACTACATTATCAGTGGTGTAGTAACGACATTATCAATGGTGTAGTAACTACATAATCAGTGGTGTAGTAAACTACATTATCAGTACTGTAGTAACGGCATTATCAGTGGTGTAGTAAACTACATTATCAGTGGTGTAGTAACTACATTATCAGTGGTGTCGTGACTACATTGTCAGTGGTGTAGTAAACTACGTTATCAGTGGTGTAGTAACTGCATTATCAGTGGTGTAGTAACTACATTATCAGTGGTGTAGTGACTACATTATCAGTGGTGTAGTAACTACATTATCAGTGGTGTAGTAACTACATTATCAGTGGTGTGGTAACTAAATTATCAGTGGTATGGTGACTACATTATTAGTGGTGTAGTAATTACATTATCAGTGGTGTAGTAAACTACATTATTAGTGGTGTAGTAACTATATTATCAGTGGTGTAGTAAACTACATTATCAGTGGTGTAGTAAACTACATTATCAGTGGTGTAGTAACTACATTATCATTGGTGTAGTAACGACATTAAAAATGGTGTAGTAACTACATAATCAATGGTGTAGTAAACTACATTATCAGTTGTGTAGTAAACTACATTATCAGTGGTGTAGTAACGACATTATCAATGGTGTAGTAACTACATAATCAGTGGTGTAGTAAACTACATTATCAGTACTGTAGTAACGGCATTATCAGTGGTGTAGTAAACTACATTATCAGTGGTGTAGTAACTACATTATAACTGGTGTCGTGACTACATTGTCAGTGGTGTAGTAAACTACGTTATCAGTGGTGTAGTAACTGCATTATCAGTGGTGTAGTAACTACATTATCAGTGGTGTAGTGACTACATTATCAGTGGTGTAGTAACTACATTATCAGTGGTGTAGTAACTACATTATCAGTGGTGTGGTAACTAAATTATCAATGGTATGGTGACTACATTATTAGTGGTGTAGTAATTACATTATCAGTGGTGTAGTAAACTACATTATTAGTGGTGTAGTAACTATATTATCAGTGGTGTAGTAAACTACATTATCAGTGGTGTAGTAAACTACATTATCAGTGGTGTAGTAAACTACATTATCAGTGGTGTAGTAACTACATTATCATTGGTGTAGTAACGACATTAAAAATGGTGTAGTAACTACATAATCAATGGTGTAGTAAACTACATTATCAGTGGTGTCGTGACTACATTGTCAGTGGTGTAGTAAACTACATTATCAGTGGTGTCGTAACTACATTATCAGTGGCGTAGTAACTACATTATCAGTGGTGTAGTAAACTACATTATCAGTGGCGTAGTAACTACATTATCAGTGGTGTAGTAACTACATTTTTAGTGGAGTAGTAACGACATTATCAGTGGTGTAGTAACTACATAATCAGTGGTGTAGTTATCTACATTATCAGTAGTGTTGTAACAACATTATCAGTGGTGTAGTAAATTACATTATCAGTGGTGTTGTAACTACATTATCAGTAGTGTAGTGACTAAATTATCGGTGGTGTAGTAACTACATTATCAGTGGTGTAGTAACTACATTATCAGTGGTGTAGTAACAACATTATCAGTGGTGTAGTAAACTACATTATCAGTGGTGTCGTAACTACATCATCAGTGGTGTCGTGACTACATTATCAGTGGTATAGTAAGTACATTATCAGTGGTGTAGTAACTAAATTATCAGTGGTATAGTGAGTACATTATAAGTGGTGTAGTAACTACATTATCAGTGGTGTAGTAAACTCCATTATCAGTGGTGTTGTAAACTACATTATCAGTGGTGTAGTAAACTCCATTATCAGTGGTGTAGTAACGACACTATCAGTGGTGTAGTAACTACATTATCAGTGGTGTAGTAACGACACTATCAGTGGTGTAGTAACTACATTGTCAGTGTTATAGTAACTACATTATCAGTGGGGTAGTAAACTACATTATCAGTGGTGTAGTAACTACATTATCAGTGGCGTAGTAACTACATTATCAGTGGTGTAGCAAACTACATTATCAGTGGTGTAGTAAACTACATTATCAGTGGTGTAGTAACTACATTATCAGTGGTGTAGTAACGACATTATCAATGGTGTAGTAACTACATTATCAGTGGCGTAGTAACTACATTATCAGTGGTGTAGTAAACTACATTATCAGTGGTGTAGTAAACTACATTATCAGTGGTGTAGTAACTACATTATCAGTGGTGTAGTAACGACATTATCAATGGTGTAGTAACTACATAATCAGTGGTGTAGTAAACTACATTATCAGTGGTGTAGTAACTACATGATCAGTGGTGTAGTAACTACATTATCAGTGGTGTGGTAACTACAATATCAGTGGTATGATGACTACATTATTAGTGGTGTAGTAATTACATTTTCAGTGGTGTAGTAAACTACATTATCAGTGGTGTAGTAAACTACATTATCAGTGGTGTAGTAACGACATAATCAATGGTGTAGTAACTACATAATCAGTGGTGTAGTAAACTACATTATCAGTACTGTAGTAACGGCATTATCAGTGGTGTAGTAAACTACGTTATCAGTGGTGGAGTAACTACATTATCAGTGGTATAGTAACTACATTATCAGTGGTGTCGTGAATACATTGTCAGTGGTGTAGTAAACTACGTTATCAGTGGTGTAGTAACTACATTATCAGTGGTGTAGTAACTACATTATCAGTGGTGTAGTAACTACATTATCAGTGGTGTAGTAACAACATTATCAGTGGTGTAGTAAACTACATTATCAGTGGTGTCGTAACTACATCATCAGTGGTGTCGTGACTACATTATCAGTGGTATAGTAAGTACATTATCAGTGGTGTAGTAACTAAATTATCAGTGGTATAGTGAGTACATTAGAAGTGGTGTAGTAACTACATTATCAGTGGTGTAGTAAACTACATTATCAGTGGTGTTGTAAACTACATTATCAGTGGTGTAGTAAACTCCATTATCAGTGGTGTAGTAACGACACTATCAGTGGTGTAGTAACTACATTATCAGTGGTGTAGTAACGACACTATCAGTGGTGTAGTAACTACATTGTCAGTGTTATAGTAACTACATTATCAGTGGGGTAGTAAACTACATTATCAGTGGTGTAGTAACTACATTATCAGTGGTGTAGTAACTACATTATCAGTGGTGTAGTAAACTACATTATCAGTGGTGTAGTAAACTACATTATCAGTGGTGTAGTAACTACATTATCAGTGGTGTAGTAACGACATTATCAATGGTGTAGTAACTACATTATCAGTGGCGTAGTAACTACATTATCAGTGGTGTAGTAAACTACATTATCAGTGGTGTAGTAAACTACATTATCAGTGGTGTAGTAACTACATTATCAGTGGTGTAGTAACGACATTATCAATGGTGTAGTAACTACATAATCAGTGGTGTAGTAAACTACATTATAAGTTGTGTAGTAACTACATGATCAGTGGTGTAGTAACTACATCATCAGTGGTGTGGTAACTACATTATCAGTGGTATGATGACTACATTATTAGTGGTGTAGTAATTACATTTTCAGTGGTGTAGTAAACTACATTATCAGTGGTGTAGTAACGACATTATCAATGGTGTAGTAACTACATAATCAGTGGTGTAGTAAACTACATTATCAGTACTGTAGTAACGGCATTATCAGTGGTGTAGTAAACTACGTTATCAGTGGTGGAGTAACTACATTATCAGTGGTGTAGTAACTACATTATCAGTGGTGTCGTGACTACATTGTCAGTGGTGTAGTAAACTACGTTATCAGTGGTGTAGTAACTACATTATCAGTGGTGTAGTAACTACATTATCAGTGGTGTAGTAACTACATTATCAGTGGTGTAGTAACTACATTATCAGTGGTGTGGTAACTACATTATCAGTGGTATGGTGACTACATTATTAGTGGTGTAGTAATTACATTATCAGTGGTGTAGTAAACTACATTATTAGTGGTGTAGTAACTACATTATCAGTGGTGTAGTAAACTACATTATCAGTGGTGTAGAAACGACATTATAAATGGTGTAGTAACTACATAATCAATGGTGTAGTAAACTCCATTATCAGTGGTGTAGTAAACTACATTATCAGTGGTGTAGTAACTACATTATCAGTGGTGTAGTAAACTACATTATCAGTGGTGTCGTGACTACATTGTCAGTGGTGTAGTAAACTACATTATCAGTGGTGTCGAAACTACATTATCAGTGGCGTAGTAACTACATTATCAGTGGTGTAGTAAACTACATTATCAGTGGCGTAGTGACTACATTTTCAGTGGTATAGTAACTACATTATCCGTGATGTGGTAACTACATTATCAGTGCTGTAGTAACTACATTATCAGCGGTGTAGTAACTACACTATCAGTGGTATAGTAACTACATTATCAGTGGTGAAGTAACTACATTATCAGTGGTGTAGTAACTACATTTTCGGTGGTGTAGTAACTACATTGTCAGTGGCATAGTAAACTACATTGCCAGTGGCATAATAAACTACATCATCAATGGTGTAGTAACTACATTAACAGTGATGTAGTAACTACATTATCAGTGGTGTAGTAAACTACATTATCAGTGGTGTAGTAAACTACATTATCAGTGGTGTAGTAAACTACATTATCAGTGGTGTTGTAAACTACATTATCAGTGGAGTAGTAACTACATTAACAATGATGTAGTAACTACATTATCAGTGGTGTAGTAAACTACATTATCAGTGGTGTAGTAAACTCCATTATCAGCGGTGTAGTAACGACACTATCAGTGGTGTAGTAACTACATTATCAGTGTTACAGTAACAACATTATCAGTGGTGTAGTAAACTTCATTATCAGTGGTGTAGTAACTACATTATCACTGGCGTAGTAACTACATTATCAGTGGTGTAGTAAACTACATTATCAGTGGTGTAGTAAACTACATTATCAGTGGAGTAGTAACTACATTATCAGTGGTGTAGTAACGACATTATCAATGGTGTAGTAACTACATAATCAGTGGTGTAGTAAACTACATTATCAGTGTTGTAGTAACTACATTATCAGTGGTGTAATAACTACATTATCAGTGGTGTAGTAACTACATTATCAGTGGTGTAGTAACTACATTATCAGTGGTGTAGTAACTACATTGTCAGTGGTGTAGAAACTACATGATTAGTGGTGTAGTAACTACATTATCAGTGGTGTAGTAACTACATTATCAGTGGTGTAATAACTACATTATCAGTGGTGTAGTAACTACATTAATAGTGGTGTAGTAACTACATTTTCGGTGGTGTAGTAAATACATTGTCAGTGGCATAGTAAACTGCATTGCCAGTGGCATAATAAACTACATCATCAGTGGTGTAATAACTACATTAACAGTGATGTAGTAACTACATTATCAGTGGTGTAGTAACTACATTATCAGTGGTGTGGTGACTACATTATCAGCGGTGTAGTAACTACACTATCAGTGGTATAGTAACTACATTATCAGTTGCGTAGTAACTACATTATCAGTGGTGTAGTAACTACATTTTCGGTGGTGAAGTAAACTACATTATCAGTGGTGTAGTAAACTACATTATCAGTGGTATAGTAAACTACATTATCAGTGGTGTTGTAAACTACATTATCAGTGGTGTAGTAAACTCCATTATCAGTGGTGTAATAACGACACTATCAGTGGTGTAGTAATTACATTATCAGTGGTGTAGTAACGACACTATCAGTGGTGTAGTAACTACATTATCAGTGTTATAGTAACTACATTATCAGTGGTGTAGTAAACTACATTATCAGTGGTGTAGTAACTACATTATCAGTGGTATAGTAACTACATTATCAGTGGTGTAGTAAACTACATTATCAGTGGTGTAGTAAACTACATTATCAGTGGTGTAGTAACTACATTATCAGTGGTGTAGTAACGACATTATCAATGGTGTAGTAACTACATAATCAGTGGTGTAGTAAACTACATTATCAGTGGTGTAGCAACTACATTATCAGTGGTGTAGTAACGACATTATCAATGGTGTAGTAACTACATTATCAGTGGTGTAGTAAACTACATTATCAGTGGTGTAGTAAACTAAATTATCAGTGGTATAGTAAACTATATTATCAGTGGCGTTGTAAACTACATTAACAGTGGTGTAGTAAACTCCATTATCAGTGGTGTAGTAACGACACTATCAGTGGTGTAGTAACTACATTATCAGTGGTGTAGTAACGACACTATCAGTGGTGTTGTAACTATATTATCAGTGGTGTCGTGACTACATTGTCAGTGGTGTAGTAAACTACATTATCAGTGGTGTCGTAACTACATTATCAGTGGCGTAGTAACTACATTATCAGTGGTGTAGTAAACTACATTATCAGTGGCGTAGTAACTACATTATCAGTGGTGTAGTAACTACATTATCAGTGGTGTAGTAACGACATTATCAATGGTGTAGTAACTACATAATCAGTGGTGTAGTAAACTACATTATCAGTGGTGTAGTAACTACATTATCAGTGGTGTAGTAACTACATTATCAGTGGTGTAATAACTACATTATCAGTGGTGTAGTAACTACATTATAGGTGGTGTAGTAACTACATTATTAGTGGTGTAGTAACTACATTATTAGTGGTGTAGTAAACTACATTATCAGTGGTGTAGTAAACTACATTATCGGTGTTGTAGTAACTACATTATCAGTGGTGTAGTAAACTACATTATCACCTGTGTAGTAACGACATTATCTGTGGTGCAGTAAACTACATCATCAGTGGTGTAGTAACTACATTATCAGTGGTGTAGTAACTACATTATCAGTGGTGTAGTAAACTACATTATCACCTGTGTAGTAACGACATTATCTGTGGTGCAGTAAACTACATCATCAGTGTTGTAGTAACTACATTATCAGTGGTGTAGTAACGAAATTATCAGTGGTGTAGTGACTACATTATTAGTGGTGTAGTAACTACATTATCAGTGGTGTAGTAACGACACTATCAGTGGTGTAGTAACTACATTGTCAGTGTTATAGTAACTACATTATCAGTGGGGTAGTAAACTACATTATCAGTGGTGTAGTAAACTACATTATCAGTGATGTAGTAACTACATTATCAGTGGTGTAGTAAACTACATTATCAGTGGTGTATTAAACCACATTATCAGTGGTGTAGTAAACTACATTAACAGTGGTGTAGTAACTACATTATCAGTGGTGTAGTAACGACATTATCAATGGTGTAGTAACTACATCATCAATGGTGTAGTAACTACATTAACAGTGATGTAGTAACTACATTATCAGTGGTGTAGTAAACTACATTATCAGTGGTGTAGTAACGACACTATCAGTGGTGTAGTAACTACATTATCAATGGTGTAGTAAACTACATTATCAGTGGCATAGCAACTACATTATCAGTGGTGTAGTAACTACATTATCAGTGGGGTAGTAAACTACATTATCAGTGGTGTAGTAACTACATTATCAGTGGCGTAGTAACTACATTATCAGTGGTGTAGTAAACTACATTATCAGTGGTGTAGTAAACTACATTATCAGTGGTGTAGTAACTACATTATCAGTGGTGTAGTAACGACATTATCAATGGTGTAGTAACTACATTATAAGTGACATAGTAACTACATTATCAGTGGTGTAGTAAACTACATTATCAGTGGTGTAGTAAACTACATTATCAGTGGTGTAGTAACTACATTATCAGTGGTGTAGTAACGACATTATCAGTGGTGTAGTAACTACATGATCAGTGGTGTAGTAACTACATTATCAGTGGTGTGGTAACTACATTATCAGTGGTATGATGACTACATTATTAGTGGTGTAGTAATTACATTTTCAGTGGTGTAGTAAACTACATTATCAGTGGTGTAGTAAACTACATTATCAGTGGTGTAGTAACGACATTATCAATGGTGTAGTAACTACATAATCAGTGGTGTAGTAAACTACATTATCAGTACTGTAGTAACGGCATTATCAGTGGTGTAGTAAACTACATTATCAGTGGTGTAGTAACTACATTATCAGTGCTGTCGTGACTACATTGTCAGTGGTGTAGTAAACTACGTTATCAGTGGTGTAGTAACTGCATTATCAGTGGTGTAGTAACTACATTATCAGTGGTGTAGTGACTACATTATCAGTGGTGTAGTAACTACATTATCAGTGGTGTAGTAACTACATTATCAGTGGTGTGGTAACTAAATTATCAGTGGTATGGTGACTACATTATTAGTGGTGTAGTAACTACATTATCATTGGTGTAGTAACGGCATTATAAATGGTGTAGTAACTACATAATCAATGGTGTAGTAAACTACATTATCAGTGGTGTCGTGACTACATTGTCAGTGGTGTAGTAAACTACATTATCAGTGGTGTCGTAACCACATTATCAGTGGCGTAGTAACTACATTATCAGTGGTGTAGTAAACTACATTATCAGTGGTGTAGTAACTACATTATCAGTGGTGTAGTAACTACATTATCAGTGGTGTAGTAACGACATTATCAGTGGTGTAGTAACTACATAATCAGTGGTGTAGTTATCTACATTATCAGTAGTGTTGTAACAACATTATCAGTGGTGTAGTAAATTACATTATCAGTGGTGTTGTACCTACATTATCAGTGGTGTAGTGACTACATTATCAATGGTGTAGTAACTACATTATCAGTGGTGTAGTAACTACATTATCAGTGGTGTAGTAACAACATTATCAGTGGTGTAGTAAACTACATTATCAGTGGTGTCGTAACTACATCATCAGTGGTGTCGTGACTACATTATCAGTGGTATAGTGAGTACATTATAAGTGGTGTAGTAACTACATTATCAGTGGTGTAGTAAACTACATTATCAGTGGTGTTGTAAACTACATTATCAGTGGTGTAGTAAACTCCATTATCAGTGGTGTAGTAACGACACTATCAGTGGTGTAGTAACTACATTATCAGTGGTGTAGTAACGACACTATCAGTGGTGTAGTAACTACATTGTCAGTGTTATAGTAACTACATTATCAGTGGGGTAGTAAACTACATTATCAGTGGTGTAGTAACTACATTATCAGTGGCGTAGTAACTACATTATCAGTGGTGTAGTAAACTACATTATCAGTGGTGTAGTAAACTACATTATCAGTTGTGTAGTAACTACATTATCAGTGGTGTAGTAACGACATTATCAATGGTGTAGTAACTACATTATCAGTGACATAGTAACTACATTATCAGTGGTGTAGTAAACTACATTATCAGTGGTGTAGTAAACTACATTATCAGTGGTGTAGTAACTACATTATCAGTGGTGTAGTAACGACATTATCAATGGTGTAGTAACTACATAATCAGTGGTGTAGTAAACTACATTATCAGTGGTGTAGTAACTACATGATCAGTGGTGTAGTAACTACATTATCAGTGGTGTGGTAACTACATTATCAGTGGTATGATGACTACATTATTAGTGGTGTAGTAATTACATTTTCAGTGGTGTAGTAAACTACATTATCAGTGGTGTAGTAAACTACATTATCAGTGGTGTAGTAACGACATTATCAATGGTGTAGTAACTACATAATCAGTGGTGTAGTAAACTACATTATCAGTACTGTAGTAACGGCATTATCAGTGGTGTAGTAAACTACATTATCAGTGGTGTAGTAACTACATTATCAGTGGTGTCGTGACTACATTGTCAGTGGTGTAGTAAACTACGTTATCAGTGGTGTAGTAACTGCATTATCAGTGGTGTAGTAACTACATTATCAGTGGTGTAGTGACTACATTATCAGTGGTGTAGTAACTACATTATCAGTGGTGTAGTAACTACATTATCAGTGGTGTGGTAACTAAATTATCAGTGGTATGGTGACTACATTATTAGTGGTGTAGTAATTACATTATCAGTGGTGTAGTAAACTACATTATTAGTGGTGTAGTAACTATATTATCAGTGGTGTAGTAAACTACATTATCAGTGGTGTAGTAAACTACATTATCAGTGGTGTAGTAAACTACATTATCAGTGGTGTAGTAACTACATTATCATTGGTGTAGTAACGACATTAAAAATGGTGTAGTAACTACATAATCAATGGTGTAGTAAACTACATTATCAGTGGTGTCGTGACTACATTGTCAGTGGTGTAGTAAACTACATTATCAGTGGTGTCGTAACCACATTATCAGTGGCGTAGTAACTACATTATCAGTGGTGTAGTAAACTACATTATCAGTGGTGTAGTAACTACATTATCAGTGGTGTAGTAACTACATTATCAGTGGTGTAGTAACGACATTATCAGTGGTGTAGTAACTACATAATCAGTGGTGTAGTTATCTACATTATCAGTAGTGTTGTAACAACATTATCAGTGGTGTAGTAAATTACATTATCAGTGGTGTTGTACCTACATTATCAGTGGTGTAGTGACTACATTATCAATGGTGTAGTAACTACATTATCAGTGGTGTAGTAACTACATTATCAGTGGTGTAGTAACAACATTATCAGTGGTGTAGTAAACTACATTATCAGTGGTGTCGTAACTACATCATCAGTGGTGTCGTGACTACATTATCAGTGGTATAGTGAGTACATTATAAGTGGTGTAGTAACTACATTATCAGTGGTGTAGTAAACTACATTATCAGTGGTGTTGTAAACTACATTATCAGTGGTGTAGTAAACTCCATTATCAGTGGTGTAGTAACGACACTATCAGTGGTGTAGTAACTACATTATCAGTGGTGTAGTAACGACACTATCAGTGGTGTAGTAACTACATTGTCAGTGTTATAGTAACTACATTATCAGTGGGGTAGTAAACTACATTATCAGTGGTGTAGTAACTACATTATCAGTGGCGTAGTAACTACATTATCAGTGGTGTAGTAAACTACATTATCAGTGGTGTAGTAAACTACATTATCAGTGGTGTAGTAACTACATTATCAGTGGTGTAGTAACGACATTATCAATGGTGTAGTAACTACATTATCAGTGACATAGTAACTACATTATCAGTGGTGTAGTAAACTACATTATCAGTGGTGTAGTAAACTACATTATCAGTGGTGTAGTAACTACATTATCAGTGGTGTAGTAACGACATTATCAATGGTGTAGTAACTACATAATCAGTGGTGTAGTAAACTACATTATCAGTGGTGTAGTAACTACATGATCAGTGGTGTAGTAACTACATTATCAGTGGTGTGGTAACTACATTATCAGTGGTATGATGACTACATTATTAGTGGTGTAGTAATTACATTTTCAGTGGTGTAGTAAACTACATTATCAGTGGTGTAGTAAACTACATTATCAGTGGTGTAGTAACGACATTATCAATGGTGTAGTAACTACATAATCAGTGGTGTAGTAAACTACATTATCAGTACTGTAGTAACGGCATTATCAGTGGTGTAGTAAACTACATTATCAGTGGTGTAGTAACTACATTATCAGTGGTGTCGTGACTACATTGTCAGTGGTGTAGTAAACTACGTTATCAGTGGTGTAGTAACTGCATTATCAGTGGTGTAGTAACTACATTATCAGTGGTGTAGTGACTACATTATCAGTGGTGTAGTAACTACATTATCAGTGGTGTAGTAACTACATTATCAGTGGTGTGGTAACTAAATTATCAGTGGTATGGTGACTACATTATTAGTGGTGTAGTAATTACATTATCAGTGGTGTAGTAAACTACATTATTAGTGGTGTAGTAACTATATTATCAGTGGTGTAGTAAACTACATTATCAGTGGTGTAGTAAACTACATTATCAGTGGTGTAGTAAACTACATTATCAGTGGTGTAGTAACTACATTATCATTGGTGTAGTAACGACATTAAAAATGGTGTAGTAACTACATAATCAATGGTGTAGTAAACTACATTATCAGTGGTGTCGTGACTACATTGTCAGTGGTGTAGTAAACTACATTATCAGTGGTGTCGTAACCACATTATCAGTGGCGTAGTAACTACATTATCAGTGGTGTAGTAAACTACATTATCAGTGGTGTAGTAACTACATTATCAGTGGTGTAGTAACTACATTATCAGTGGTGTAGTAACGACATTATCAGTGGTGTAGTAACTACATAATCAGTGGTGTAGTTATCTACATTATCAGTAGTGTTGTAACAACATTATCAGTGGTGTAGTAAATTACATTATCAGTGGTGTTGTACCTACATTATCAGTGGTGTAGTGACTACATTATCAGTGGTGTAGTAACTACATTATCAGTGGTGTAGTAACTACATTATCAGTGGTGTAGTAACAACATTATCAGTGGTGTAGTAAACTACATTATCAGTGGTGTCGTAACTACATCATCAGTGGTGTCGTGACTACATTATCAGTGGTATAGTAAGTACATTATCAGTGGTGTAGTAACGACATTATCAGTGGTATAGTGAGTACATTATAAGTGGTGTAGTAACTACATTATCAGTGGTGTAGTAAACTACATTATCAGTGGTGTTGTAAACTACATTATCAGTGGTGTAGTAAACTCCATTATCAGTGGTGTAGTAACGACACTATCAGTGGTGTAGTAACTACATTATCAGTGGTGTAGTAACGACACTATCAGTGGTGTAGTAACTACATTGTCAGTGTTATAGTAACTACATTATCAGTGGGGTAGTAAACTACATTATCAGTGGTGTAGTAACTACATTATCAGTGGCGTAGTAACTACATTATCAGTGGTGTAGTAAACTACATTGTCAGTGGTGTAGTAAACTACATTATCAGTGGTGTAGTAACTACATTATCAGTGGTGTAGTAACGACATTATCAATGGTGTAGTAACTACATTATCAGTGACATAGTAACTACATTATCAGTGGTGTAGTAAACTACATTATCAGTGGTGTAGTAAACTACATTATCAGTGGTGTAGTAACTACATTATCAGTGGTGTAGTAACGACATTATCAATGGTGTAGTAACTACATAATCAGTGGTGTAGTAAACTACATTATCAGTGATGTAGTAACTACATGATCAGTGGTGTAGTAACTACATTATCAGTGGTGTAGTAACTACATTATCAGTGGTGTAGTAACAACATTATCAGTGGTGTAGTAAACTACATTATCAGTGGTGTCGTAACTACATCATCAGTGGTGTCGTGACTACATTATCAGTGGTATAGTAAGTACATTATCAGTGGTGTAGTAACGACATTATCAGTGGTATAGTGAGTACATTATAAGTGGTGTAGTAACTACATTATCAGTGGTGTAGTAAACTACATTATCAGTGGTGTTGTAAACTACATTATCAGTGGTGTAGTAAACTCCATTATCAGTGGTGTAGTAACGACACTATCAGTGGTGTAGTAACTACATTATCAGTGGTGTAGTAACGACACTATCAGTGGTGTAGTAACTACATTGTCAGTGTTATAGTAACTACATTATCAGTGGGGTAGTAAACTACATTATCAGTGGTGTAGTAACTACATTATCAGTGGCGTAGTAGCTACATTATCAGTGGTGTAGTAAACTACATTGTCAGTGGTGTAGTAAACTACATTATCAGTGGTGTAGTAACTACATTATCAGTGGTGTAGTAACGACATTATCAATGGTGTAGTAACTACATTATCAGTGACATAGTAACTACATTATCAGTGGTGTAGTAAACTACATTATCAGTGGTGTAGTAAACTACATTATCAGTGGTGTAGTAACTACATTATCAGTGGTGTAGTAACGACATTATCAATGGTGTAGTAACTACATAATCAGTGGTGTAGTAAACTACATTATCAGTGGTGTAGTAACTACATGATCAGTGGTGTAGTAACTACATTATCAGTGGTGTGGTAACTACATTATCAGTGGTATGATGACTACATTATTAGTGGTGTAGTAATTACATTTTCAGTGGTGTAGTAAACTACATTATCAGTGGTGTAGTAAACTACATTATCAGTGGTGTAGTAACGACATTATCAATGGTGTAGTAACTACATAATCAGTGGTGTAGTAAACTACATTATCAGTACTGTAGTAACGGCATTATCAGTGGTGTAGTAAACTACATTATCAGTGGTGTAGTAACTACATTATCAGTGGTGTCGTGACTACATTGTCAGTGGTGTAGTAAACTACGTTATCAGTGGTGTAGTAACTGCATTATCAGTGGTGTAGTAACTACATTATCAGTGGTGTAGTGACTACATTATCAGTGGTGTAGTAACTACATTATCAGTGGTGTAGTAACTACATTATCAGTGGTGTGGTAACTAAATTATCAGTGGTATGGTGACTACATTATTAGTGGTGTAGTAATTGCATTATCAGTGGTGTAGTAAACTACATTATTAGTGGTGTAGTAACTATATTATCAGTGGTGTAGTAAACTACATTATCAGTGGTGTAGTAAACTACATTATCAGTGGTGTAGTAACTACATTATCATTGGTGTAGTAACGACATTAAAAATGGTGTAGTAACTACATAATCAATGGTGTAGTAAACTACATTATCAGTTGTGTAGTAAACTACATTATCAGTGGTGTAGTAACGACATTATCAATGGTGTAGTAACTACATAATCAGTGGTGTAGTAAACTACATTATCAGTACTGTAGTAACGGCATTATCAGTGGTGTAGTAAACTACATTATCAGTGGTGTAGTAACTACATTATAACTGGTGTCGTGACTACATTGTCAGTGGTGTAGTAAACTACGTTATCAGTGGTGTAGTAACTGCATTATCAGTGGTGTAGTAACTACATTATCAGTGGTGTAGTGACTACATTATCAGTGGTGTAGTAACTACATTATCAGTGGTGTAGTAACTACATTATCAGTGGTGTGGTAACTAAATTATCAATGGTATGGTGACTACATTATTAGTGGTGTAGTAATTACATTATCAGTGGTGTAGTAAACTACATTATTAGTGGTGTAGTAACTATATTATCAGTGGTGTAGTAAACTACATTATCAGTGGTGTAGTAAACTACATTATCAGTGGTGTAGTAAACTACATTATCAGTGGTGTAGTAACTACATTATCATTGGTGTAGTAACGACATTAAAAATGGTGTAGTAACTACATAATCAATGGTGTAGTAAACTACATTATCAGTGGTGTCGTGACTACATTGTCAGTGGTGTAGTAAACTACATTATCAGTGGTGTCGTAACTACATTATCAGTGGCGTAGTAACTACATTATCAGTGGTGTAGTAAACTACATTATCAGTGGCGTAGTAACTACATTATCAGTGGTGTAGTAACTACATTTTTAGTGGAGTAGTAACGACATTATCAGTGGTGTAGTAACTACATAATCAGTGGTGTAGTTATCTACATTATCAGTAGTGTTGTAACAACATTATCAGTGGTGTAGTAAATTACATTATCAGTGGTGTTGTAACTACATTATCAGTAGTGTAGTGACTAAATTATCGGTGGTGTAGTAACTACATTATCAGTGGTGTAGTAACTACATTATCAGTGGTGTAGTAACAACATTATCAGTGGTGTAGTAAACTACATTATCAGTGGTGTCGTAACTACATCATCAGTGGTGTCGTGACTACATTATCAGTGGTATAGTAAGTACATTATCAGTGGTGTAGTAACTAAATTATCAGTGGTATAGTGAGTACATTATAAGTGGTGTAGTAACTACATTATCAGTGGTGTAGTAAACTCCATTATCAGTGGTGTTGTAAACTACATTATCAGTGGTGTAGTAAACTCCATTATCAGTGGTGTAGTAACGACACTTTCAGTGGTGTAGTAACTACATTATCAGTGGTGTAGTAACGACACTATCAGTGGTGTAGTAACTACATTGTCAGTGTTATAGTAACTACATTATCAGTGGGGTAGTAAACTACATTATCAGTGGTGTAGTAACTACATTATCAGTGGCGTAGTAACTACATTATCAGTGGTGTAGCAAACTACATTATCAGTGGTGTAGTAAACTACATTATCAGTGGTGTAGTAACTACATTATCAGTGGTGTAGTAACGACATTATCAATGGTGTAGTAACTACATTATCAGTGGCGTAGTAACTACATTATCAGTGGTGTAGTAAACTACATTATCAGTGGTGTAGTAAACTACATTATCAGTGGTGTAGTAACTACATTATCAGTGGTGTAGTAACGACATTATCAATGGTGTAGTAACTACATAATCAGTGGTGTAGTAAACTACATTATCAGTGGTGTAGTAACTACATGATCAGTGGTGTAGTAACTACATTATCAGTGGTGTGGTAACTACAATATCAGTGGTATGATGACTACATTATTAGTGGTGTAGTAATTACATTTTCAGTGGTGTAGTAAACTACATTATCAGTGGTGTAGTAAACTACATTATCAGTGGTGTAGTAACGACATAATCAATGGTGTAGTAACTACATAATCAGTGGTGTAGTAAACTACATTATCAGTACTGTAGTAACGGCATTATCAGTGGTGTAGTAAACTACGTTATCAGTGGTGGAGTAACTACATTATCAGTGGTATAGTAACTACATTATCAGTGGTGTCGTGAATACATTGTCAGTGGTGTAGTAAACTACGTTATCAGTGGTGTAGTAACTACATTATCAGTGGTGTAGTAACTACATTATCAGTGGTGTAGTAACTACATTATCAGTGGTGTAGTAACAACATTATCAGTGGTGTAGTAAACTACATTATCAGTGGTGTCGTAACTACATCATCAGTGGTGTCGTGACTACATTATCAGTGGTATAGTAAGTACATTATCAGTGGTGTAGTAACTAAATTATCAGTGGTATAGTGAGTACATTAGAAGTGGTGTAATAACTACATTATCAGTGGTGTAGTAAACTACATTATCAGTGGTGTTGTAAACTACATTATCAGTGGTGTAGTAAACTCCATTATCAGTGGTGTAGTAACGACACTATCAGTGGTGTAGTAACTACATTATCAGTGGTGTAGTAACGACACTATCAGTGGTGTAGTAACTACATTGTCAGTGTTATAGTAACTACATTATCAGTGGGGTAGTAAACTACATTATCAGTGGTGTAGTAACTACATTATCAGTGGTGTAGTAACTACATTATCAGTGGTGTAGTAAACTACATTATCAGTGGTGTAGTAAACTACATTATCAGTGGTGTAGTAACTACATTATCAGTGGTGTAGTAACGACATTATCAATGGTGTAGTAACTACATTATCAGTGGCGTAGTAACTACATTATCAGTGGTGTAGTAAACTACATTATCAGTGGTGTAGTAAACTACATTATCAGTGGTGTAGTAACTACATTATCAGTGGTGTAGTAACGACATTATCAATGGTGTAGTAACTACATAATCAGTGGTGTAGTAAACTACATTATAAGTTGTGTAGTAACTACATGATCAGTGGTGTAGTAACTACATCATCAGTGGTGTGGTAACTACATTATCAGTGGTATGATGACTACATTATTAGTGGTGTAGTAATTACATTTTCAGTGGTGTAGTAAACTACATTATCAGTGGTGTAGTAACGACATTATCAATGGTGTAGTAACTACATAATCAGTGGTGTAGTAAACTACATTATCAGTACTGTAGTAACGGCATTATCAGTGGTGTAGTAAACTACGTTATCAGTGGTGGAGTAACTACATTATCAGTGGTGTAGTAACTACATTATCAGTGGTGTCGTGACTACATTGTCAGTGGTGTAGTAAACTACGTTATCAGTGGTGTAGTAACTACATTATCAGTGGTGTAGTAACTACATTATCAGTGGTGTAGTAACTACATTATCAGTGGTGTAGTAACTACATTATCAGTGGTGTGGTAACTACATTATCAGTGGTATGGTGACTACATTATTAGTGGTGTAGTAATTACATTATCAGTGGTGTAGTAAACTACATTATTAGTGGTGTAGTAACTACATTATCAGTGGTGTAGTAAACTACATTATCAGTGGTGTAGAAACGACATTATAAATGGTGTAGTAACTACATAATCAATGGTGTAGTAAACTACATTATCAGTGGTGTAGTAAACTACATTATCAGTGGTGTAGTAACTACATTATCAGTGGTGTAGTAAACTACATTATCAGTGGTGTCGTGACTACATTGTCAGTGGTGTAGTAAACTACATTATCAGTGGTGTCGTAACTACATTATCAGTGGCGTAGTAACTACATTATCAGTGGTGTAGTAAACTACATTATCAGTGGCGTAGTAACTACATTATCAGTGGTGTAGTAACTACATTATCAGTGGTGTAGTAACGACATTATCAGTGGTGTAGTAACTACATAATCAGTGGTGTAGTTATCTACATCATCAGTAGTGTTGTAACAACATTATCAGTGGTGTAGTAAATTACATTATCAGTGGTGTTGTAACTACATTATCAGTGGTGTAGTGATTACATTATCAGTGGTGTAGTAACTACATTATCAGTGGTGTAGTAACTACATTATCAGTGGTGTAGTAACAACATTATCAGTGGTGTAGTAAACTACATTATCAGTGGTGTCGTAACTACATCATCAGTGGTGTCGTGACTACATTATCAGTGGTATAGTAAGTACATTATCAGTGGTGTAGTAACTAAATTATCAGTGGTATAGTGAGTACATTATAAGTGGTGTAGTAACTACATTATCAGTGGGGTAGTAAACTACATTATCAGTGGTGTAGTAACTACATTATCAGTGGCGTAGTAACTACATTATCAGTGGTGTAGTAAACTACATTATCAGTGGTGTAGTAAACTACATTATCAGTGGTGTAGTAACTACATTATCAGTGGTGTAGTAACGACATTATCAATGGTGCAGTAACTACATTATCAGTGGCGTAGTAACTACATTATCAGTGGTGTAGTAAACTACATTATCAGTGGTGTAGTAAACTACATTATCAGTGGTGTAGCAACTACATTATCAGTGGTGTAGTAACGACATTATCAATGGTGTAGTAACTACATAATCAGTGGTGTAGTAAACTACATTATCAGTGGTGTAGTAACTACATGATCAGTGGTGTAGTAACTACATTATCAGTGGTGTCGTAACTACATTATCAGTGGTGTCGTGACTACATTATCAGTGGTATAGTAAGTACATTATCAGTGGTGTAGTAACTGAATTATCAGTGGTATAGTGAGTACATTATAAGTGGTGTAGTAACTACATTATCAGTGGTGTAGGAAACTACATTATCAGTGGTGTAGTAAACTACATTATCAGTGGTGTAGTAAACTACATTATCAGTGGTGTTGTAAACTACATTATCAGTGGTGTAGTAAACTCCATTATCAGTGGTGTAGTAAACTACATTATCAGTGGTGTAGTAACTACATTATCAGTGGTGTAGTAAACTACATTATCAGTGGGGTAGTAAACTACATTATCAGTGGTGTAGTAACTACATTATCAGTGGTGTAGTAACGACATTATCAATGGTGTAGTAACTACATTATCAGTGGCGTAGTAACTACATTATCAGTGGTGTAGTAAACTACATTATCAGTGGTGTAGTAAACTACATTATCAGTGGTGTAGTAACTACATTATCAGTGGTGTAGTAACGACATCATCAATGGTGTGGTAACTACATAATCAGTGGTGTAGTAAACTACATTATCAGTGGTGTAGTAACTACATGATCAGTGGTGTAGTAACTACATTATCAATCGTGTAGTGACTACATTATCAGTGGTGTAGTAAATACATTATCAGTGGTGTAGTAACTACATGATCAGTGGTGTGGTGACTACATTATCAGCGGTGTAGTAACTACACTATCAGTGGTATAGTAACTACATTATCAGTGGTGAAGTAACTACATTATCAGTGGTGTAGTAACTACATTTTCGGTGGTGTAGTAACTACATTGTCAGTGGCATAGTAAACTACATTGCCAGTGGCATAATAAACTACATCATCAATGGTGTAGTAACTACATTAACAGTGATGTAGTAACTACATTATCAGTGGTGTAGTAAACTACATTATCAGTGGTGTAGTAAACTACATTATCAGTGGTGTAGTAAACTACATTATCAGTGGTGTTGTAAACTACATTATCAGTGGAGTAGTAACTACATTAACAGTGATGTAGTAACTACATAATCAGTGTTGTAGTTATCTACATCATCAGTAGTGTTGTAACAACATTATCAGTGGTGTAGTAAATTACATTATCAGTGGTGTTGTAACTACATTATCAGTGGTGTAGTGATTACATTATCAGTGGTGTAGTAACTACATTATCAGTGGTGTAGTAACTACATTATCAGTGGTGTAGTAACAACATTATCAGTGGTGTAGTAAACTACATTATCAGTGGTGTCGTAACTACATCATCAGTGGTGTCGTGACTACATTATCAGTGGTATAGTAAGTACATTATCAGTGGTGTAGTAACTAAATTATCAGTGGTATAGTGAGTACATTATAAGTGGTGTAGTAACTACATTATCAGTGGGGTAGTAAACTACATTATCAGTGGTGTAGTAACTACATTATCAGTGGCGTAGTAACTACATTATCAGTGGTGTAGTAAACTACATTATCAGTGGTGTAGTAAACTACATTATCAGTGGTGTAGTAACTACATTATCAGTGGTGTAGTAACGACATTATCAATGGTGCAGTAACTACATTATCAGTGGCGTAGTAACTACATTATCAGTGGTGTAGTAAACTACATTATCAGTGGTGTAGTAAACTACATTATCAGTGGTGTAGCAACTACATTATCAGTGGTGTAGTAACGACATTATCAATGGTGTAGTAACTACATAATCAGTGGTGTAGTAAACTACATTATCAGTGGTGTAGTAACTACATGATCAGTGGTGTAGTAACTACATTATCAGTGGTGTCGTAACTACATTATCAGTGGTGTCGTGACTACATTATCAGTGGTATAGTAAGTACATTATCAGTGGTGTAGTAACTGAATTATCAGTGGTATAGTGAGTACATTATAAGTGGTGTAGTAACTACATTATCAGTGGTGTAGGAAACTACATTATCAGTGGTGTAGTAAACTACATTATCAGTGGTGTAGTAAACTACATTATCAGTGGTGTTGTAAACTACATTATCAGTGGTGTAGTAAACTCCATTATCAGTGGTGTAGTAAACTACATTATCAGTGGTGTAGTAACTACATTATCAGTGGTGTAGTAAACTACATTATCAGTGGGGTAGTAAACTACATTATCAGTGGTGTAGTAACTACATTATCAGTGGTGTAGTAACGACATTATCAATGGTGTAGTAACTACATTATTAGTGGCGTAGTAACTACATTATCAGTGGTGTAGTAAACTACATTATCAGTGGTGTAGTAAACTACATTATCAGTGGTGTAGTAACTACATTATCAGTGGTGTAGTAACGACATTATCAATGGTGTGGTAACTACATAATCAGTGGTGTAGTAAACTACATTATCAGTGGTGTAGTAACTACATGATCAGTGGTGTAGTAACTACATTATCAATCGTGTAGTGACTACATTATCAGTGGTGTAGTAAATACATTATCAGTGGTGTAGTAACTACATGATCAGTGGTGTGGTGACTACATTATCAGCGGTGTAGTAACTACACTATCAGTGGTATAGTAACTACATTATCAGTGGTGAAGTAACTACATTATCAGTGGTGTAGTAACTACATTTTCGGTGGTGTAGTAACTACATTGTCAGTGGCATAGTAAACTACATTGCCAGTGGCATAATAAACTACATCATCAATGGTGTAGTAACTACATTAACAGTGATGTAGTAACTACATTATCAGTGGTGTAGTAAACTACATTATCTGTGGTGTAGTAAACTACATTATCAGTGGTGTAGTAAACTACATTATCAGTGGTGTTGTAAACTACATTATCAGTGGAGTAGTAACTACATTAACAGTGATGTAGTAACTACATTATCAGTGGTGTAGTAAACTACATTATCAGTGGTGTAGTAAACTCCATTATCAGCGGTGTAGTAACGACACTATCAGTGGTGTAGTAACTACATTATCAGTGTTACAGTAACAACATTATCAGTGGTGTAGTAAACTTCATTATCAGTGGTGTAGTAACTACATTATCACTGGCGTAGTAACTACATTATCAGTGGTGTAGTAAACTACATTATCAGTGGTGTAGTAAACTACATTATCAGTGGAGTAGTAACTACATTATCAGTGGTGTAGTAACGACATTATCAATGGTGTAGTAACTACATAATCAGTGGTGTAGTAAACTACATTATCAGTGTTGTAGTAACTACATTATCAGTGGTGTAATAACTACATTATCAGTGGTGTAGTAACTACATTATCAGTGGTGTAGTAACTACATTATCAGTGGTGTAGTAACTACATTGTCAGTGGTGTAGAAACTACATGATTAGTGGTGTAGTAACTACATTATCAGTGGTGTAGTAACTACATTATCAGTGGTGTAATAACTACATTATCAGTGGTGTAGTAACTACATTAATAGTGGTGTAGTAACTACATTTTCGGTGGTGTAGTAAATACATTGTCAGTGGCATAGTAAACTGCATTGCCAGTGGCATAATAAACTACATCATCAGTGGTGTAGTAACTACATTAACAGTGATGTAGTAACTACATTATCAGTGGTGTAGTAACTACATTATCAGTGGTGTGGTGACTACATTATCAGCGGTGTAGTAACTACACTATCAGTGGTATAGTAACTACATTATCAGTTGCGTAGTAACTACATTATCAGTGGTGTAGTAACTACATTTTCGGTGGTGAAGTAAACTACATTATCAGTGGTGTAGTAAACTACATTATCAGTGGTATAGTAAACTACATTATCAGTGGTGTTGTAAACTACATTATCAGTGGTGTAGTAAACTCCATTATCAGTGGTGTAATAACGACACTATCAGTGGTGTAGTAATTACATTATCAGTGGTGTAGTAACGACACTATCAGTGGTGTAGTAACTACATTATCAGTGTTATAGTAACTACATTATCAGTGGTGTAGTAAACTACATTATCAGTGGTGTAGTAACTACATTATCAGTGGTATAGTAACTACATTATCAGTGGTGTAGTAAACTACATTATCAGTGGTGTAGTAAACTACATTATCAGTGGTGTAGTAACTACATTATCAGTGGTGTAGTAACGACATTATCAATGGTGTAGTAACTACATAATCAGTGGTGTAGTAAACTACATTATCAGTGGTGTAGCAACTACATTATCAGTGGTGTAGTAACGACATTATCAATGGTGTAGTAACTACATTATCAGTGGTGTAGTAAACTACATTATCAGTGGTGTAGTAAACTAAATTATCAGTGGTATAGTAAACTACATTATCAGTGGCGTTGTAAACTACATTAACAGTGGTGTAGTAAACTCCATTATCAGTGGTGTAGTAACGACACTATCAGTGGTGTAGTAACTACATTATCAGTGGTGTAGTAACGACACTATCAGTGGTGTTGTAACTATATTATCAGTGGTGTCGTGACTACATTGTCAGTGGTGTAGTAAACTACATTATCAGTGGTGTCGTAACTACATTATCAGTGGCGTAGTAACTACATTATCAGTGGTGTAGTAAACTACATTATCAGTGGCGTAGTAACTACATTATCAGTGGTGTAGTAACTACATTATCAGTGGTGTAGTAACGACATTATCAATGGTGTAGTAACTACATAATCAGTGGTGTAGTAAACTACATTATCAGTGGTGTAGTAACTACATTATCAGTGGTGTAGTAACTACATTATCAGTGGTGTAATAACTACATTATCAGTGGTGTAGTAACTACATTATAGGTGGTGTAGTAACTACATTATTAGTGGTGTAGTAACTACATTATTAGTGGTGTAGTAAACTACATTATCAGTGGTGTAGTAAACTACATTATCGGTGTTGTAGTAACTACATTATCAGTGGTGTAGTAAACTACATTATCACCTGTGTAGTAACGACATTATCTGTGGTGCAGTAAACTACATCATCAGTGGTGTAGTAACTACATTATCAGTGGTGTAGTAACTACATTATCAGTGGTGTAGTAAACTACATTATCACCTGTGTAGTAACGACATTATCTGTGGTGCAGTAAACTACATCATCAGTGTTGTAGTAACTACATTATCAGTGGTGTAGTAACGAAATTATCAGTGGTGTAGTGACTACATTATTAGTGGTGTAGTAACTACATTATCAGTGGTGTAGTAACGACACTATCAGCGGTGTAGTAACTACATTGTCAGTGTTATAGTAACTACATTATCAGTGGGGTAGTAAACTACATTATCAGTGGTGTAGTAAACTACATTATCAGTGATGTAGTAACTACATTATCAGTGGTGTAGTAAACTACATTATCAGTGGTGTATTAAACCACATTATCAGTGGTGTAGTAAACTACATTAACAGTGGTGTAGTAACTACATTATCAGTGGTGTAGTAACGACATTATCAATGGTGTAGTAACTACATCATCAATGGTGTAGTAACTACATTAACAGTGATGTAGTAACTACATTATCAGTGGTGTAGTAAACTACATTATCAGTGGTGTAGTAACGACACTATCAGTGGTGTAGTAACTACATTATCAGTGTTACAGTAACAACATTATCAGTGGTGTAGTAACTACATTATCACTGGCGTAGTAACTACATTATCAGTGGTGTAGTAAACTACATTATCAGTGGTGTAGTAAACTACATTATCAGTGGAGTAGTAACTACATTTTCAGTGGTGTAGTAACGACATTATCAATGGTGTAGTAACTACATTATCAGTGGTGTAGTAACTACATTATCAGTGGTGTAATAACTACATTATCAGTGGTGTAGTAACTACATTATAGGTGGTGTAGTAACTACATTATTAGTGGTGTAGTAACTACATCATCAGTGGTGTAGTAAACTACATTATCAGTGGTGTAGTAAACTACATTATCAGTGGTGTAGTAACTACATTATCAGTGGTGTAGTAAACTACATTATCACCTGTGTAGTAACGACATTATCTGTGGTGCAGTAAACTACATCATCAGTGGTGTAGTAACTACATTATCAGTGGTGTAGTAACTACATTATCAGTGGTGTAGTAAACTACATTATCACCTGTGTAGTAACGACATTATCTGTGGTGCAGTAAACTACATCATCAGTGGTGTAGTAACTACATTATCAGTGGTGTAGTAACTACATTATCAGTGGTGTAGTGGCTACATTATCAGTGGTGTAGTAACTACATTATCAGTGGTGTAGTAACTACATTATCAGTGGTGTGGTGACTACATTATCAGTGGTGTAGTAAACTACATTATCAATGGTGTCGTGACTACATTGTCAGTGGTGTAGTAAACTACATTATCAGTGGTGTTGTAACTACATTATCAGTGGGGTAGTAACTACATTATCAGTGGTGTAGTTACTACATTATCAGTGGTGTAGTAACTACATTATCAGTGGTGTAGTAACGACAATATCAGTGGTGTAGTAACTACATAATCAGTGGTGTAGTAAACTACATTATCAGTAGTGTAGTAACGACATTATCAGTGGTGTAGTAAATTACATTATCAGTGGTGTAGTAACTACATTATCAGTGATGTAGAACTACATTTTCAGTGGTGTAGTAACAACATTATCAGTGGTGTAGTAAACTACATTATCAGTGGTGTCGTAACTATATTATCAGTGGTGTCGTGACTACATTATCAGTGGTATAGTAACTACATTATCAGTGGCGTAGTAAACTACATTATCAGTGGCGTAGTAACTACATTATCAGTGGTGTAGTAACGACATTATCAATGGTGTAGTAACTACATAATCAGTGGTGTAGTAAACTACATTATCAGTGGTGTAGTAACTACATTATCAGTGGTGTAGTAACTACATTATCAGTGGTGTAATAACTACATTATCAGTGGTGTAGTAACTACATTATAGGTGGTGTAGTAACTACATTATTAGTGGTGTAGTAACTACATTATTAGTGGTGTAGTAAACTACATTATCAGTGGTGTAGTAAACTACATTATTGGTGTTGTAGTAACTACATTATCAGTGGTGTAGTAAACTACATTATCACCTGTGTAGTAACGACATTATCTGTGGTGCAGTAAACTACATCATCAGTGGTGTAGTAACTACATTATCAGTGGTGTAGTAACTACATTATCAGTGGTGTAGTAAACTACATTATCACCTGTGTAGTAACGACATTATCTGTGGTGCAGTAAACTACATCATCAGTGTTGTAGTAACTACATTATCAGTGGTGTAGTAACGAAATTATCAGTGGTGTAGTAAACTCCATTATCAGTGGTGTAATAACGACACTATCAGTGGTGTAGTAATTACATTATCAGTGGTGTAGTAACGACACTATCAGTGGTGTAGTAACTACATTATCAGTGTTATAGTAACTACATTATCAGTGGTGTAGTAAACTACATTATCAGTGGTGTAGTAACTACATTATCAGTGGTATAGTAACTACATTATCAGTGGTGTAGTAAACTACATTATCAGTGGTGTAGTAAACTACATTATCAGTGGTGTAGTAACTACATTATCAGTGGTGTAGTAACGACATTATCAATGGTGTAGTAACTACATAATCAGTGGTGTAGTAAACTACATTATCAGTGGTGTAGCAACTACATTATCAGTGGTGTAGTAACGACATTATCAATGGTGTAGTAACTACATTATCAGTGGTGTAGTAAACTACATTATCAGTGGTGTAGTAAACTAAATTATCAGTGGTATAGTAAACTACATTATCAGTGGCGTTGTAAACTACATTAACAGTGGTGTAGTAAACTCCATTATCAGTGGTGTAGTAACGACACTATCAGTGGTGTAGTAACTACATTATCAGTGGTGTAGTAACGACACTATCAGTGGTGTTGTAACTATATTATCAGTGGTGTCGTGACTACATTGTCAGTGGTGTAGTAAACTACATTATCAGTGGTGTCGTAACTACATTATCAGTGGCGTAGTAACTACATTATCAGTGGTGTAGTAAACTACATTATCAGTGGCGTAGTAACTACATTATCAGTGGTGTAGTAACTACATTATCAGTGGTGTAGTAACGACATTATCAATGGTGTAGTAACTACATAATCAGTGGTGTAGTAAACTACATTATCAGTGGTGTAGTAACTACATTATCAGTGGTGTAGTAACTACATTATCAGTGGTGTAATAACTACATTATCAGTGGTGTAGTAACTACATTATAGGTGGTGTAGTAACTACATTATTAGTGGTGTAGTAACTACATTATTAGTGGTGTAGTAAACTACATTATCAGTGGTGTAGTAAACTACATTATCGGTGTTGTAGTAACTACATTATCAGTGGTGTAGTAAACTACATTATCACCTGTGTAGTAACGACATTATCTGTGGTGCAGTAAACTACATCATCAGTGGTGTAGTAACTACATTATCAGTGGTGTAGTAACTACATTATCAGTGGTGTAGTAAACTACATTATCACCTGTGTAGTAACGACATTATCTGTGGTGCAGTAAACTACATCATCAGTGTTGTAGTAACTACATTATCAGTGGTGTAGTAACGAAATTATCAGTGGTGTAGTGACTACATTATTAGTGGTGTAGTAACTACATTATCAGTGGTGTAGTAACGACACTATCAGCGGTGTAGTAACTACATTGTCAGTGTTATAGTAACTACATTATCAGTGGGGTAGTAAACTACATTATCAGTGGTGTAGTAAACTACATTATCAGTGATGTAGTAACTACATTATCAGTGGTGTAGTAAACTACATTATCAGTGGTGTATTAAACCACATTATCAGTGGTGTAGTAAACTACATTAACAGTGGTGTAGTAACTACATTATCAGTGGTGTAGTAACGACATTATCAATGGTGTAGTAACTACATCATCAATGGTGTAGTAACTACATTAACAGTGATGTAGTAACTACATTATCAGTGGTGTAGTAAACTACATTATCAGTGGTGTAGTAACGACACTATCAGTGGTGTAGTAACTACATTATCAGTGTTACAGTAACAACATTATCAGTGGTGTAGTAAACTACATTATCAGTGGTGTAGTAACTACATTATCACTGGCGTAGTAACTACATTATCAGTGGTGTAGTAAACTACATTATCAGTGGTGTAGTAAACTACATTATCAGTGGAGTAGTAACTACATTTTCAGTGGTGTAGTAACGACATTATCAATGGTGTAGTAACTACATTATCAGTGGTGTAGTAACTACATTATCAGTGGTGTAATAACTACATTATCAGTGGTGTAGTAACTACATTATAGGTGGTGTAGTAACTACATTATTAGTGGTGTAGTAACTACATCATCAGTGGTGTAGTAAACTACATTATCAGTGGTGTAGTAAACTACATTATCAGTGGTGTAGTAACTACATTATCAGTGGTGTAGTAAACTACATTATCACCTGTGTAGTAACGACATTATCTGTGGTGCAGTAAACTACATCATCAGTGGTGTAGTAACTACATTATCAGTGGTGTAGTAACTACATTATCAGTGGTGTAGTAAACTACATTATCACCTGTGTAGTAACGACATTATCTGTGGTGCAGTAAACTACATCATCAGTGGTGTAGTAACTACATTATCAGTGGTGTAGTAACTACATTATCAGTGGTGTAGTGGCTACATTATCAGTGGTGTAGTAACTACATTATCAGTGGTGTAGTAACTACATTATCAGTGGTGTGGTGACTACATTATCAGTGGTGTAGTAAACTACATTATCAATGGTGTCGTGACTACATTGTCAGTGGTGTAGTAAACTACATTATCAGTGGTGTTGTAACTACATTATCAGTGGGGTAGTAACTACATTATCAGTGGTGTAGTTACTACATTATCAGTGGTGTAGTAACTACATTATCAGTGGTGTAGTAACGACAATATCAGTGGTGTAGTAACTACATAATCAGTGGTGTAGTAAACTACATTATCAGTAGTGTAGTAACGACATTATCAGTGGTGTAGTAAATTACATTATCAGTGGTGTAGTAACTACATTATCAGTGATGTAGAACTACATTTTCAGTGGTGTAGTAACAACATTATCAGTGGTGTAGTAAACTACATTATCAGTGGTGTCGTAACTATATTATCAGTGGTGTCGTGACTACATTATCAGTGGTATAGTAACTACATTATCAGTGGCGTAGTAAACTACATTATCAGTGGCGTAGTAACTACATTATCAGTGGTGTAGTAACGACATTATCAATGGTGTAGTAACTACATAATCAGTGGTGTAGTAAACTACATTATCAGTGGTGTAGTAACTACATTATCAGTGGTGTAGTAACTACATTATCAGTGGTGTAATAACTACATTATCAGTGGTGTAGTAACTACATTATAGGTGGTGTAGTAACTACATTATTAGTGGTGTAGTAACTACATTATTAGTGGTGTAGTAAACTACATTATCAGTGGTGTAGTAAACTACATTATTGGTGTTGTAGTAACTACATTATCAGTGGTGTAGTAAACTACATTATCACCTGTGTAGTAACGACATTATCTGTGGTGCAGTAAACTACATCATCAGTGGTGTAGTAACTACATTATCAGTGGTGTAGTAACTACATTATCAGTGGTGTAGTAAACTACATTATCACCTGTGTAGTAACGACATTATCTGTGGTGCAGTAAACTACATCATCAGTGTTGTAGTAACTACATTATCAGTGGTGTAGTAACGAAATTATCAGTGGTGTAGTGACTACATTATTAGTGGTGTAGTAACTACATTATCAGTGGTGTAGTAACGACACTATCAGTGGTGTAGTAACTACATTGTCAGTGTTATAGTAACTACATTATCAGTGGGGTAGTAAACTACATTATCAGTGGTGTAGTAAACTACATTATCAGTGATGTAGTAACTACATTATCAGTGGTGTAGCAAACTACATTATCAGTGGTGTAGTAAACTACATTATCAGTGGTGTAGTAACTACATTATCAGTGGTGTAGTAACGACATTATCAATGGTGTAGTAAGTACATTATCAGTGGCGTAGTAACTACATTATCAGTGGTGTATTAAACCACATTATCAGTGGTGTAGTAAACTACATTAACAGTGGTGTAGTAACTACATTATCAGTGGTGTAGTAACGACATTATCAATGGTGTAGTAACTACATCATCAATTGTGTAGTAACTACATTAACAGTGATGTAGTAACTACATTATCAGTGGTGTAGTAAACTACATTATCAGTGGTGTAGTAACGACACTATCAGTGGTGTAGTAACTACATTATCAGTGTTACAGTAACAACATTATCAGTGGGGTAGTAAACTACATTATCAGTGGTGTAGTAACTACATTATCAGTGGCGTAGTAACTACATTATCTGTGGTGTAGTAAACTACATTATCAGTGGTGTAGTAAACTACATTATCAGTGGTGTAGTAACTACATTATCAGTGGTGTAGTAACGATATTATCAATGGTGTAGTAACTACATAATCCGTGGTTTAGTAAACTACATTATCAGTGGTGTAGTAACTACATTATCAGTGGTGTAGTAACTACATTATGTGTGGTGTAGTGACTACATTATCAGTGGTGTAGTAACTACATTATCAGTGGTGTGGTGACTACATTATCAGCGGTGTAGTAACTACACTATCAGTGGTATAGTAACTACATTATCAGTGGTGTAGTAACTACATTATCAGTGGTGTAGTAACTACATTATCAGTGGTGTAGTAACGACATTATCAATGGTGTAGTAACTACATAATCAGTGGTGTAGTAAACTACATTATCAGTAGTGTAGTAACGACATTATCAGTGGTGTAGTAAATTACATTATCAGTGGTGTAGTAACTACATTATCAGTGGTGTAGTGACTACATTTTTGTGGTGATGTAATTACATTACCAGTGGCGTAGTAACTACATTATCAGTGGCGTAGTAACTACATTATCAGTAGTGTTGTAAACGACATTATCGGTAGTGTAGTAACTACATTATCAGTGGCATAGTAACTACATTATCAGTGGTGTTGTAACTACATTATCAGTGGAGTAGAAAACTACATTATCAGTGGCGTAGCAACTACATTATCAGTGGCATAGTAACTACATTATCAGTGGCGTAGTAATCTACATCATCAGTGGGGTAGTAACTACATTATCAGTGGTTTAGTAAACTACATTATCAGTGTTGTAGTATACTACATTATCAGTGGTTTAGTAAACTACATTATCAGTGGTGTAGCAACTACATTATCAGTGGCATAGTAACTACATTATCAGTGGTGTAGTACTCTACATCATCAGTGGTGTAGTAACTACATTATCAGTGGTATAGTAAACTACATTATCAGTGTTGTAGTAAACTACATTATCAGTCGTGTAGTAACTACATTATCAGTGGTGTAGTAACGAGATGATCAGTGATGTAGTAAATACATTATCAGTCGTGTAGTAACTACAATATCAGTGGTGTAGTAACCACATTATCAGTGGTATAGTAACTACATTATCCGTGATGTGGAAACTACATTGTCAGTGCTGTAGTAACTACATTATCAGTGGTGTAGTAACTACATTATCAGTGGCGTAGTACCAACATCATCAGTGGTGTAGTAACTACATTATCAGTGGTGTAGTAATGATATTATCAGTGGTGTAGTAAACTACATTATCAGTGGTGTAGTAAATCACATCATCAGTGGTGTAGCAACTACATTATCAGTGGCATAGTAACTACATTATCAGTGGTGTAGTAACTACATTATCAGTGGTGTAGTAAACTACATTAACAGTGGCGTAGCAACTACATTATCAGTGGCATAGCAACTACATTATCAGTGGTGTAGTAACTACATTGTCAGTGGCGTAGTAACTACATTATCAGTGGCATAGTAACTACATTATCAGTGGTGTAGTAACTACATTTTCTGTGGTGTAGTAAGTACATTACCATTGGCGTAGTAACTACATTATCAGTGGCGTAGTAATCTACTTTATCAGTGGTGTAGTAAACGACATTATCAGTGGTTTAGTAAACTATATTATCATTGGTGTAGTAAACTACATTATCAGTGGTGTAGTAAACTACATTATCAGTGGTGTAGCAACTACATTATCAGTGGCATAGTAACTACATTATCAGTGGTGTAGTAACTACATTATCAGTGGTGTAGTAAACTACATTAACAGTGGTGTAGTAAATCACATCATCAGTGGTGTAGCAACTACATTATCAGTGGCATAGTAACTACATTATCAGTGGTGTAGTAACTACATTATCAGTGGTGTAGTAAACTACATTAACAGTGGCGTAGCAACTACATTATCAGTGGCATAGCAACTACATTATCAGTGGTGTAGTAACTACATTGTCAGTGGCGTAGTAACTACATTATCAGTGGCATAGTAACTACATTATCAGTGGTGTAGTAACTACATTTTCTGTGGTGTAGTAAGTACATTACCATTGGCGTAGTAACTACATTATCAGTGGCGTAGTAATCTACTTTATCAGTGGTGTAGTAAACGACATTATCAGTGGTTTAGTAAACTATATTATCATTGGTGTAGTAAACTACATTATCAGTGGTGTAGTAAACTACATTATCAGTGGTGTAGCAACTACATTATCAGTGGCATAGTAACTACATTATCAGTGGTGTAGTAACTACATTATCAGTGGTGTAGAAAACTACATTATCATTGGCATAGCAACTACATTATCAGTGGCAAAGTAACTACATTATCAGTGGTGTAATAATCTACATCATCAGTGGTGTAGTAACTACATTATCAGTGGTATAGTAAACTACATTATCAGTGTTGTAGTAAACTACATTATCAGTGGTGTAGTAACTACATTATCAGTGGTGTAGTAACGAGATTATCAGTGGTGTAGTAACTACATTATCAGTGGTGTAGTAACTACATTATCAGTGGTGTAGAAAACTACATTACCATTGGCATAGCAACTACATTATTAGTGGCATAGTAACTACATTATCAGTGGTGTAATAATCTACATCATCAGTGGTGTAGTAACTACATTATCAGTGGTATAGTAAACTACATTATCAGTGTTGTAGTAAACTACATTATCAGTGGTGTAGTAACTACATTATCAGTGGTGTAGTAACGAGATTATCAGTGGTGTAGTAAATAAATTATCAGTCGTATAGAAACTACAATATCAGTGGTGTAGTAACCACATTATCAGTGGTATAGTAACTACATTTTCCGTGATGTGGTAACTACATTATCAGTGCTGTAGTAACTACATTATCAGTGGTGTAGTAACTACATTATCAGTGACGTAGTAACTACATTATGAGTTGTGTAGTAATCTACATTATCAGTGGTGTTGTAACTACATTATCAGTGGAGTAGAAAACTACATTATCAGTGGCGTAGCAACTACATTATCAGTGGCATAGTAACTACATTATCAGTGGCGTAGTAATCTACATCATCAGTGGGGTAGTAACTACATTATCAGTGGTTTAGTAAACTACATTATCAGTGTTGTAGTATACTACATTATCAGTGGTTTAGTAAACTACATTATCAGTGGTGTAGCAACTACATTATCAGTGGCATAGTAACTACATTATCAGTGGTGTAGTACTCTACATCATCAGTGGTGTAGTAACTACATTATCAGTGGTATAGTAAACTACATTATCAGTGTTGTAGTAAACTACATTATCAGTCGTGTAGTAACTACATTATCAGTGGTGTAGTAACGAGATGATCAGTGGTGTAGTATATACATTATCAGTCGTGTAGTAACTACAATATCAGTGGTGTAGTAACCACATTATCAGTGGTATAGTAACTACATTATCCGTGATGTGGAAACTACATTATCAGTGGGGTAGTAAACTACATTATCAGTGGTGTAGTAACTACATTATCAGTGGCGTAGTAACTACATTATCTGTGGTGTAGTAAACTACATTATCAGTGGTGTAGTAAACTACATTATCAGTGGTGTAGTAACTACATTATCAGTGGTGTAGTAACGATATTATCAATGGTGTAGTAACTACATAATCCGTGGTTTAGTAAACTACATTATCAGTGGTGTAGTAACTACATTATCAGTGGTGTAGTAACTACATTATGTGTGGTGTAGTGACTACATTATCAGTGGTGTAGTAACTACATTATCAGTGGTGTGGTGACTACATTATCAGCGGTGTAGTAACTACACTATCAGTGGTATAGTAACTACATTATCAGTGGTGTAGTAACTACATTATCAGTGGTGTAGTAACTACATTATCAGTGGTGTAGTAACGACATTATCAATGGTGTAGTAACTACATAATCAGTGGTGTAGTAAACTACATTATCAGTAGTGTAGTAACGACATTATCAGTGGTGTAGTAAATTACATTATCAGTGGTGTAGTAACTACATTATCAGTGGTGTAGTGACTACATTTTTGTGGTGATGTAATTACATTACCAGTGGCGTAGTAACTACATTATCAGTGGCGTAGTAACTACATTATCAGTAGTGTTGTAAACGACATTATCGGTAGTGTAGTAACTACATTATCAGTGGCATAGTAACTACATTATCAGTGGTGTTGTAACTACATTATCAGTGGGGTAGTAACTACATTATCAGTGGTTTAGTAAACTACATTATCAGTGTTGTAGTATACTACATTATCAGTGGTTTAGTAAACTACATTATCAGTGGTGTAGCAACTACATTATCAGTGGCATAGTAACTACATTATCAGTGGTGTAGTACTCTACATCATCAGTGGTGTAGTAACTACATTATCAGTGGTATAGTAAACTACATTATCAGTGTTGTAGTAAACTACATTATCAGTCGTGTAGTAACTACATTATCAGTGGTGTAGTAACGAGATGATCAGTGGTGTAGTAAATACATTATCAGTCGTGTAGTAACTACAATATCAGTGGTGTAGTAACCACATTATCAGTGGTATAGTAACTACATTATCCGTGATGTGGAAACTACATTATCAGTGGGGTAGTAAACTACATTATCAGTGGTGTAGTAACTACATTATCAGTGGCGTAGTAACTACATTATCTGTGGTGTAGTAAACTACATTATCAGTGGTGTAGTAAACTACATTATCAGTGGTGTAGTAACTACATTATCAGTGGTGTAGTAACGATATTATCAATGGTGTAGTAACTACATAATCCGTGGTTTAGTAAACTACATTATCAGTGGTGTAGTAACTACATTATCAGTGGTGTAGTAACTACATTATGTGTGGTGTAGTGACTACATTATCAGTGGTGTAGTAACTACATTATCAGTGGTGTGGTGACTACATTATCAGCGGTGTAGTAACTACACTATCAGTGGTATAGTAACTACATTATCAGTGGTGTAGTAACTACATTATCAGTGGTGTAGTAACTACATTATCAGTGGTGTAGTAACGACATTATCAATGGTGTAGTAACTACATAATCAGTGGTGTAGTAAACTACATTATCAGTAGTGTAGTAACGACATTATCAGTGGTGTAGTAAATTACATTATCAGTGGTGTAGTAACTACATTATCAGTGGTGTAGTGACTACATTTTTGTGGTGATGTAATTACATTACCAGTGGCGTAGTAACTACATTATCAGTGGCGTAGTAACTACATTATCAGTAGTGTTGTAAACGACATTATCGGTAGTGTAGTAACTACATTATCAGTGGCATAGTAACTACATTATCAGTGGTGTTGTAACTACATTATCAGTGGAGTAGAAAACTACATTATCAGTGGCGTAGCAACTACATTATCAGTGGCATAGTAACTACATTATCAGTGGCGTAGTAATCTACATCATCAGTGGGGTAGTAACTACATTATCAGTGGTTTAGTAAACTACATTATCAGTGTTGTAGTATACTACATTATCAGTGGTTTAGTAAACTACATTATCAGTGGTGTAGCAACTACATTATCAGTGGCATAGTAACTACATTATCAGTAGTGTAGTACTCTACATCATCAGTGGTGTAGTAACTACATTATCAGTGGTATAGTAAACTACATTATCAGTGTTGTAGTAAACTACATTATCAGTCGTGTAGTAACTACATTATCAGTGGTGTAGTAACGAGATGATCAGTGGTGTAGTAAATACATTATCAGTCGTGTAGTAACTACAAAATCAGTGGTGTAGTAACCACATTATCAGTGGTATAGTAACTACATTATCCGTGATGTGGAAACTACATTGTCAGTGCTGTAGTAACTACATTATCAGTGGTGTAGTAACTACATTATCAGTGGCGTAGTACCAACATCATCAGTGGTGTAGTAACTACATTATCAGTGGTGTAGTAATGATATTATCAGTGGTGTAGTAAACTACATTATCAGTGGTGTAGTAAATCACATCATCAGTGGTGTAGCAACTACATTATCAGTGGCATAGTAACTACATTATCAGTGGTGTAGTAACTACATTATCAGTGGTGTAGTAAACTACATTAACAGTGGCGTAGCAACTACATTATCAGTGGCATAGCAACTACATTATCAGTGGTGTAGTAACTACATTGTCAGTGGCGTAGTAACTACATTATCAGTGGCATAGTAACTACATTATCAGTGGTGTAGTAACTACATTTTCTGTGGTGTAGTAAGTACATTACCATTGGCGTAGTAACTACATTATCAGTGGCGTAGTAATCTACTTTATCAGTGGTGTAGAAAACGACATTATCAGTGGTTTAGTAAACTATATTATCATTGGTGTAGTAAACTACATTATCAGTGGTGTAGTAAACTACATTATCAGTGGTGTAGCAACTACATTATCAGTGGCATAGTAACTACATTATCAGTGGTGTAGTAACTACATTATCAGTGGTGTAGTAAACTACATTAACAGTGGTGTAGTAAATCACATCATCAGTGGTGTAGCAACTACATTATCAGTGGCATAGTAACTACATTATCAGTGGTGTAGTAACTACATTATCAGTGGTGTAGTAAACTACATTAACAGTGGCGTAGCAACTACATTATCAGTGGCATAGCAACTACATTATCAGTGGTGTAGTAACTACATTGTCAGTGGCGTAGTAACTACATTATCAGTGGCATAGTAACTACATTATCAGTGGTGTAGTAACTACATTTTCTGTGGTGTAGTAAGTACATTACCATTGGCGTAGTAACTACATTATCAGTGGCGTAGTAATCTACTTTATCAGTGGTGTAGTAAACGACATTATCAGTGGTTTAGTAAACTATATTATCATTGGTGTAGTAAACTACATTATCAGTGGTGTAGTAAACTACATTATCAGTGGTGTAGCAACTACATTATCAGTGGCATAGTAACTACATTATCAGTGGTGTAGTAACTACATTATCAGTGGTGTAGAAAACTACATTATCATTGGCATAGCAACTACATTATCAGTGGCAAAGTAACTACATTATCAGTGGTGTAATAATCTACATCATCAGTGGTGTAGTAACTACATTATCAGTGGTATAGTAAACTACATTATCAGTGTTGTAGTAAACTACATTATCAGTGGTGTAGTAACTACATTATCAGTGGTGTAGTAACGAGATTATCAGTGGTGTAGTAACTACATTATCAGTGGTGTAGTAACTACATTATCAGTGGTGTAGAAAACTACATTACCATTGGCATAGCAACTACATTATCAGTGGCATAGTAACTACATTATCAGTGGTGTAATAATCTACATCATCAGTGGGGTAGTAACTACATTATCAGTGGTTTAGTAAACTACATTATCAGTGTTGTAGTATACTACATTATCAGTGGTTTAGTAAACTACATTATCAGTGGTGTAGCAACTACATTATCAGTGGCATAGTAACTACATTATCAGTGGTGTAGTACTCTACATCATCAGTGGTGTAGTAACTACATTATCAGTGGTATAGTAAACTACATTATCAGTGTTGTAGTAAACTACATTATCAGTCGTGTAGTAACTACATTATCAGTGGTGTAGTAACGAGATGATCAGTGGTGTAGTAAATACATTATCAGTCGTGTAGTAACTACAATATCAGTGGTGTAGTAACCACATTATCAGTGGTATAGTAACTACATTATCCGTGATGTGGAAACTACATTGTCAGTGCTGTAGTAACTACATTATCAGTGGTGTAGTAACTACATTATCAGTGGTGTAGTAACTACATTATCAGTGGTGTAGTAACGACATTATCAATGGTGCAGTAACTACATAATCAGTGGTGTAGTAAACTACATTATCAGTAGTGTAGTAACGACATTATCAGTGGTGTAGTAAATTACATTATCAGTGGTGTAGTAACTACATTATCAGTGGTGTAGTGACTACATTTTTGTGGTGATGTAATTACATTACCAGTGGCGTAGTAACTACATTATCAGTGGCGTAGTAACTACATTATCAGTGGTGTTGTAAACGACATTATCGGTAGTGTAGTAACTACATTATCAGTGGCATAGTAACTACATTATCAGTGGTGTTGTAACTACATTATCAGTGGAGTAGAAAACTACATTATCAGTGGCGTAGCAACTACATTATCAGTGGCATAGTAACTACATTATCAGTGGCGTAGTAATCTACATCATCAGTGGGGTAGTAACTACATTATCAGTGGTTTAGTAAACTACATTATCAGTGTTGTAGTATACTACATTATCAGTGGTTTAGTAAACTACATTATCAGTGGTGTAGCAACTACATTATCAGTGGCATAGTAACTACATTATCAGTGGTGTAGTACTCTACATCATCAGTGGTGTAGTAACTACATTATCAGTGGTATAGTAAACTACATTATCAGTGTTGTAGTAAACTACATTATCAGTCGTGTAGTAACTACATTATCAGTGGTGTAGTAACGAGATGATCAGTGGTGTAGTAAATACATTATCAGTTGTGTAGTAACTACAATATCAGTGGTGTAGTAACCACATTATCAGTGGTATAGTAACTACATTATCCGTGATGTGGAAACTACATTATCAGTGGGGTAGTAAACTACATTATCAGTGGTGTAGTAACTACATTATCAGTGGCGTAGTAACTACATTATCTGTGGTGTAGTAAACTACATTATCAGTGGTGTAGTAAACTACATTATCAGTGGTGTATTAACTACATTATCAGTGGTGTAGTAACGATATTATCAATGGTGTAGTAACTACATAATCCGTGGTTTAGTAAACTACATTATCAGTGGTGTAGTAACTACATTATCAGTGGTGTAGTAACTACATTATGTGTGGTGTAGTGACTACATTATCAGTGGTGTAGTAACTACATTATCAGTGGTGTGGTGACTACATTATCAGCGGTGTAGTAACTACACTATCAGTGGTATAGTAACTACATTATCAGTGGTGTAGTAACTACATTATCAGTGGTGTAGTAACTACATTATCAGTGGTGTAGTAACGACATTATCAATGGTGTAGTAACTACATAATCAGTGGTGTAGTAAACTACATTATCAGTAGTGTAGTAACGACATTATCAGTGGTGTAGTAAATTACATTATCAGTGGTGTAGTAACTACATTATCAGTGGTGTAGTGACTACATTTTTGTGGTGATGTAATTACATTACCAGTGGCGTAGTAACTACATTATCAGTGGCGTAGTAACTACATTATCAGTAGTGTTGTAAACGACATTATCGGTAGTGTAGTAACTACATTATCAGTGGCATAGTAACTACATTATCAGTGGTGTTGTAACTACATTATCAGTGGAGTAGAAAACTACATTATCAGTGGCGTAGCAACTACATTATCAGTGGCATAGTAACTACATTATCAGTGGCGTAGTAATCTACATCATCAGTGGGGTAGTAACTACATTATCAGTGGTTTAGTAAACTACATTATCAGTGTTGTAGTATACTACATTATCAGTGGTTTAGTAAACTACATTATCAGTGGTGTAGCAACTACATTATCAGTGGCATAGTAACTACATTATCAGTGGTGTAGTACTCTACATCATCAGTGGTGTAGTAACTACATTATCAGTGGTATAGTAAACTACATTATCAGTGTTGTAGTAAACTACATTATCAGTCGTGTAGTAACTACATTATCAGTGGTGTAGTAACGAGATGATCAGTGGTGTAGTAAATACATTATCAGTCGTGTAGTAACTACAATATCAGTGGTGTAGTAACCACATTATCAGTGGTATAGTAACTACATTATCCGTGATGTGGAAACTACATTGTCAGTGCTGTAGTAACTACATTATCAGTGGTGTAGTAACTACATTATCAGTGGCGTAGTACCAACATCATCAGTGGTGTAGTAACTACATTATCAGTGGTGTAGTAATGATATTATCAGTGGTGTAGTAAACTACATTATCAGTGGTGTAGTAAATCACATCATCAGTGGTGTAGCAACTACATTATCAGTGGCATAGTAACTACATTATCAGTGGTGTAGTAACTACATTATCAGTGGTGTAGTAAACTACATTAACAGTGGCGTAGCAACTACATTATCAGTGGCATAGCAACTACATTATCAGTGGTGTAGTAACTACATTGTCAGTGGCGTAGTAACTACATTATCAGTGGCATAGTAACTACATTATCAGTGGTGTAGTAACTACATTTTCTGTGGTGTAGTAAGTACATTACCATTGGCGTAGTAACTACATTATCAGTGGCGTAGTAATCTACTTTATCAGTGGTGTAGAAAACGACATTATCAGTGGTTTAGTAAACTATATTATCATTGGTGTAGTAAACTACATTATCAGTGGTGTAGTAAACTACATTATCAGTGGTGTAGCAACTACATTATCAGTGGCATAGTAACTACATTATCAGTGGTGTAGTAACTACATTATCAGTGGTGTAGTAAACTACATTAACAGTGGTGTAGTAAATCACATCATCAGTGGTGTAGCAACTACATTATCAGTGGCATAGTAACTACATTATCAGTGGTGTAGTAACTACATTATCAGTGGTGTAGTAAACTACATTAACAGTGGCGTAGCAACTACATTATCAGTGGCATAGCAACTACATTATCAGTGGTGTAGTAACTACATTGTCAGTGGCGTAGTAACTACATTATCAGTGGCATAGTAACTACATTATCAGTGGTGTAGTAACTACATTTTCTGTGGTGTAGTAAGTACATTACCATTGGCGTAGTAACTACATTATCAGTGGCGTAGTAATCTACTTTATCAGTGGTGTAGTAAACGACATTATCAGTGGTTTAGTAAACTATATTATCATTGGTGTAGTAAACTACATTATCAGTGGTGTAGTAAACTACATTATCAGTGGTGTAGCAACTACATTATCAGTGGCATAGTAACTACATTATCAGTGGTGTAGTAACTACATTATCAGTGGTGTAGAAAACTACATTATCATTGGCATAGCAACTACATTATCAGTGGCAAAGTAACTACATTATCAGTGGTGTAATAATCTACATCATCAGTGGTGTAGTAACTACATTATCAGTGGTATAGTAAACTACATTATCAGTGTTGTAGTAAACTACATTATCAGTGGTGTAGTAACTACATTATCAGTGGTGTAGTAACGAGATTATCAGTGGTGTAGTAACTACATTATCAGTGGTGTAGTAACTACATTATCAGTGGTGTAGAAAACTACATTACCATTGGCATAGCAACTACATTATCAGTGGCATAGTAACTACATTATCAGTGGTGTAATAATCTACATCATCAGTGGGGTAGTAACTACATTATCAGTGGTTTAGTAAACTACATTATCAGTGTTGTAGTATACTACATTATCAGTGGTTTAGTAAACTACATTATCAGTGGTGTAGCAACTACATTATCAGTGGCATAGTAACTACATTATCAGTGGTGTAGTACTCTACATCATCAGTGGTGTAGTAACTACATTATCAGTGGTATAGTAAACTACATTATCAGTGTTGTAGTAAACTACATTATCAGTCGTGTAGTAACTACATTATCAGTGGTGTAGTAACGAGATGATCAGTGGTGTAGTAAATACATTATCAGTCGTGTAGTAACTACAATATCAGTGGTGTAGTAACCACATTATCAGTGGTATAGTAACTACATTATCCGTGATGTGGAAACTACATTGTCAGTGCTGTAGTAACTACATTATCAGTGGTGTAGTAACTACATTATCAGTGGTGTAGTAACTACATTATCAGTGGTGTAGTAACGACATTATCAATGGTGCAGTAACTACATAATCAGTGGTGTAGTAAACTACATTATCAGTAGTGTAGTAACGACATTATCAGTGGTGTAGTAAATTACATTATCAGTGGTGTAGTAACTACATTATCAGTGGTGTAGTGACTACATTTTTGTGGTGATGTAATTACATTACCAGTGGCGTAGTAACTACATTATCAGTGGCGTAGTAACTACATTATCAGTGGTGTTGTAAACGACATTATCGGTAGTGTAGTAACTACATTATCAGTGGCATAGTAACTACATTATCAGTGGTGTTGTAACTACATTATCAGTGGAGTAGAAAACTACATTATCAGTGGCGTAGCAACTACATTATCAGTGGCATAGTAACTACATTATCAGTGGCGTAGTAATCTACATCATCAGTGGGGTAGTAACTACATTATCAGTGGTTTAGTAAACTACATTATCAGTGTTGTAGTATACTACATTATCAGTGGTTTAGTAAACTACATTATCAGTGGTGTAGCAACTACATTATCAGTGGCATAGTAACTACATTATCAGTGGTGTAGTACTCTACATCATCAGTGGTGTAGTAACTACATTATCAGTGGTATAGTAAACTACATTATCAGTGTTGTAGTAAACTACATTATCAGTCGTGTAGTAACTACATTATCAGTGGTGTAGTAACGAGATGATCAGTGGTGTAGTAAATACATTATCAGTCGTGTAGTAACTACAATATCAGTGGTGTAGTAACCACATTATCAGTGGTATAGTAACTACATTATCCGTGATGTGGAAACTACATTATCAGTGGGGTAGTAAACTACATTATCAGTGGTGTAGTAACTACATTATCAGTGGCGTAGTAACTACATTATCTGTGGTGTAGTAAACTACATTATCAGTGGTGTAGTAAACTACATTATCAGTGGTGTATTAACTACATTATCAGTGGTGTAGTAACGATATTATCAATGGTGTAGTAACTACATAATCCGTGGTTTAGTAAACTACATTATCAGTGGTGTAGTAACTACATTATCAGTGGTGTAGTAACTACATTATGTGTGGTGTAGTGACTACATTATCAGTGGTGTAGTAACTACATTATCAGTGGTGTGGTGACTACATTATCAGCGGTGTAGTAACTACACTATCAGTGGTATAGTAACTACATTATCAGTGGTGTAGTAACTACATTATCAGTGGTGTAGTAACTACATTATCAGTGGTGTAGTAACGACATTATCAATGGTGTAGTAACTACATAATCAGTGGTGTAGTAAACTACATTATCAGTAGTGTAGTAACGACATTATCAGTGGTGTAGTAAATTACATTATCAGTGGTGTAGTAACTACATTATCAGTGGTGTAGTGACTACATTTTTGTGGTGATGTAATTACATTACCAGTGGCGTAGTAACTACATTATCAGTGGCGTAGTAACTACATTATCAGTAGTGTTGTAAACGACATTATCGGTAGTGTAGTAACTACATTATCAGTGGCATAGTAACTACATTATCAGTGGTGTAACTACATTATCAGTGGAGTAGAAAACTACATTATCAGTGGCGTAGCAACTACATTATCAGTGGCATAGTAACTACATTATCAGTGGCGTAGTAATCTACATCATCAGTGGGGTAGTAACTACATTATCAGTGGTTTAGTAAACTACATTATCAGTGTTGTAGTATACTACATTATCAGTGGTTTAGTAAACTACATTATCAGTGGTGTAGCAACTACATTATCAGTGGCATAGTAACTACATTATCAGTGGTGTAGTACTCTACATCATCAGTGGTGTAGTAACTACATTATCAGTGGTATAGTAAACTACATTATCAGTGTTGTAGTAAACTACATTATCAGTCGTGTAGTAACTACATTATCAGTGGTGTAGTAACGAGATGATCAGTGGTGTAGTAAATACATTATCAGTCGTGTAGTAACTACAATATCAGTGGTGTAGTAACCACATTATCAGTGGTATAGTAACTACATTATCCGTGATGTGGAAACTACATTGTCAGTGCTGTAGTAACTACATTATCAGTGGTGTAGTAACTACATTATCAGTGGCGTAGTACCAACATCATCAGTGGTGTAGTAACTACATTATCAGTGGTGTAGTAATGATATTATCAGTGGTGTAGTAAACTACATTATCAGTGGTGTAGTAAATCACATCATCAGTGGTGTAGCAACTACATTATCAGTGGCATAGTAACTACATTATCAGTGGTGTAGTAACTACATTATCAGTGGTGTAGTAAACTACATTAACAGTGGCGTAGCAACTACATTATCAGTGGCATAGCAACTACATTATCAGTGGTGTAGTAACTACATTGTCAGTGGCGTAGTAACTACATTATCAGTGGCATAGTAACTACATTATCAGTGGTGTAGTAACTACATTTTCTGTGGTGTAGTAAGTACATTACCATTGGCGTAGTAACTACATTATCAGTGGCGTAGTAATCTACTTTATCAGTGGTGTAGTAAACGACATTATCAGTGGTTTAGTAAACTATATTATCATTGGTGTAGTAAACTACATTATCAGTGGTGTAGTAAACTACATTATCAGTGGTGTAGCAACTACATTATCAGTGGCATAGTAACTACATTATCAGTGGTGTAGTAACTACATTATCAGTGGTGTAGTAAACTACATTAACAGTGGTGTACTAAATCACATCATCAGTGGTGTAGCAACTACATTATCAGTGGCATAGTAACTACATTATCAGTGGTGTAGTAACTACATTATCAGTGGTGTAGTAAACTACATTAACAGTGGCGTAGCAACTACATTATCAGTGGCATAGCAACTACATTATCAGTGGTGTAGTAACTACATTGTCAGTGGCGTAGTAACTACATTATCAGTGGCATAGTAACTACATTATCAGTGGTGTAGTAACTACATTTTCTGTGGTGTAGTAAGTACATTACCATTGGCGTAGTAACTACATTATCAGTGGCGTAGTAATCTACTTTATCAGTGGTGTAGTAAACGACATTATCAGTGGTTTAGTAAACTATATTATCATTGGTGTAGTAAACTACATTATCAGTGGTGTAGTAAACTACATTATCAGTGGTGTAGCAACTACATTATCAGTGGCATAGTAACTACATTATCAGTGGTGTAGTAACTACATTATCAGTGGTGTAGAAAACTACATTATCATTGGCATAGCAACTACATTATCAGTGGCAAAGTAACTACATTATCAGTGGTGTAATAATCTACATCATCAGTGGTGTAGTAACTACATTATCAGTGGTATAGTAAACTACATTATCAGTGTTGTAGTAAACTACATTATCAGTGGTGTAGTAACTACATTATCAGTGGTGTAGTAACGAGATTATCAGTGGTGTAGTAACTACATTATCAGTGGTGTAGTAACTACATTATCAGTGGTGTAGAAAACTACATTACCATTGGCATAGCAACTACATTATCAGTGGCATAGTAACTACATTATCAGTGGTGTAATAATCTACATCATCAGTGGTGTAGTAACTACATTATCAGTGGTATAGTAAACTACATTATCAGTGTTGTAGTAAACTACATTATCAGTGGTGTAGTAACTACATTATCAGTGGTGTAGTAACGAGATTATCAGTGGTGTAGTAAATAAATTATCAGTCGTATAGAAACTACAATATCAGTGGTGTAGTAACCACATTATCAGTGGTATAGTAACTACATTTTCCGTGATGTGGTAACTACATTATCAGTGCTGTAGTAACTACATTATCAGTGGTGTAGTAACTACATTATCAGTGACGTAGTAACTACATTATGAGTTGTGTAGTAATCTACATTATCAGTGGTGTAGTAACTACAGTATCAGTGGTATAGAAAACTACATTATCAGTGGTGTAGTAACTACATTATCAGTGGTGTAAAAACTACATTACCAGTGTTGTAGTTACTACATGATCAGTGGTGTAGTAACTACATTATCAGTGGTATCGTGACTACATTATCAGTGGTATAGTAACTACATTATCCGTGATGTGGTAACTACATTATCAGTGCTGTAGTAACTACATTATCAGTGGTGTTGTAACTACATTATCAGTGGCGTATTACCAACATCATCAGTGGTGTAGTAACTACATTATCAGTGGTGTAGTAATGACATTATCAGTGGTGTAGTAAACTACATTATCAGTGGTGTAGTAAATTACATCATCAGTGGTGTAGCAACCACATTATCAGGGGCATAGTAACTACATTATCAGTGGTGTAGTAACTACATTATCAGTGGTGTAGTAAACTACATTATCAGTGGCGTAGCAACTACATTATCAGTGGCATAGCAACTACATTATCAGTGGCGTAGTAACTACATTATCAGTTGCGTAGTAACTACATTATCAGTGGCATAGTAATTACATTATCAGTGGTGTTGTAACTACATTTTCTGTGGTGTAGTAACTACATTACTATTGGGGTAGTAACTACATTATCAGTGGCGTAGTAATCTACATTATCAGTGGTGTAGTAAACTACATTATCAGTGGTGTAGCAACTACATTATCGGTGGCATAGTAACTAAATTATCAGTGGTGTAGTAACTACATTATCAGTGGTGTAGAAAACTACATTATCATTGGCGTAGCAACTACATTATCAGTGGCATAGTAACTACATTATCAGTGGTGTAATAATCTACATCATCAGTGGTGTAGTAACTACATTATCAGTGGTGTAGCAACTACATTATCAGTGGCATAGTAACTACATTATCAGTGTTGTAGTAAACTACATTATCAGTGGTGTAGTAACTACATTATCAGTGGTGTAGTAACGAGATTATCAGTGGTGTAGTAAATACATTATCAGTCGTATAGTAACTACAATATCAGTGGTGTAGTAACCACATTATCAGTGGTATAGTAACTACATTATCCGTGATGTGGTAACTACATTATCAGTGGTGTAGTGACTACATTATCAGTGGTGTAGTAACTACATTATCAGTGCTGTAGTAACTACATTATCAGTGGTGTAGTAATCTACATTATCAGTGGTGTAGTAACTACATTATCAGTGGTATAGAAAACTACATTATCAGTGGTGTAGTAACTACATTATCAGTTTTATAGTAACTACATTATCAGTGGTGTAAAAACTACATTACCAGTGTTGTAGTTACTACATGATCAGTGGTGTAGTAACTACATTATCAGTGGTGTAGTAACTACATTATCAGTGGTGTAGTAACAACATTATCAGTGGTGTAGTAAACTACATTATCAGTGGTGTCATAACTACATTATCAGTGGCGTAGTAACTACATTATCAGTGGTGTAGCAACTACATTATCAGTGGTGTAGTAAACTACATTATCAGTGGTGTAGTAACTACATTATCAGTGGTGTAGTAACTACATTATCAGTGGTGTAGTGACTACATTATCAGTGGTGTAGCAACTACATTATCAGTGGTGTAGTAAACTACATTATCAGTGGTGTAGTAACTACATTATCAGTGGGGTAGTAACTACATTATCAGTGGTGTGGTGACTACATTATCAGTGGTGTAGTAAACTACATTATCAGTGGTGTCGTGACTACATTGTCAGTGGTATAGTAAACTACATTATCAGTGGTGTCGTAACTACATTATCAGTGGCGTAGTAACTACATTATCAGTGGTGTAGTCAACTACATTATCAGTGGCGTAGTAACTACATTATCAGTGGTGTAGTAACTACATTATCAGTGGTGTAGTAACGACATTATCAGTGGTGTAGTAACTACATAATCAATGGTGTAGTAAACTACATTATCAGTAGTGTAGTAAAGACATTATCAGTGGTGTAGTAAATTACATTATCAGTGGTGTAGTAACTACATTATCAGTGGTGTAGTGACTACATTTTCTGCGGTGATGTAATTACATTACCAGTGGCGTAGTAACTACATTATCAGTGGCGTAGTAATCTACATTATCAGTGGTGTAGTAAATGACATTATCAGTGGTGTTGTAAACTACATTATCAGTGGTGTAGTAAACTACATTATCAGTGGTGTAGTAAACTACATTATCAGTGGTGTAGCAACTACATTATCAGTGGCATAGTAACTACATTATCAGTGGTGTAGTAACTACATTATCAGTGGTGTAGAAAACTACATTATCATTGGCATAGCAACTACATTATCAGTGGCAAAGTAACTACATTATCAGTGGTGTAATAATCTACATCATCAGTGGTGTAGTAACTACATTATCAGTGGTATAGTAAACTACATTATCAGTGTTGTAGTAAACTACATTATCAGTGGTGTAGTAACTACATTATCAGTGGTGTAGTAACGAGATTATCAGTGGTGTAGTAACTACATTATCAGTGGTGTAGTAACTACATTATCAGTGGTGTAGAAAACTACATTACCATTGGCATAGCAACTACATTATCAGTGGCATAGTAACTACATTATCAGTGGTGTAATAATCTACATCATCAGTGGTGTAGTAACTACATTATCAGTGGTATAGTAAACTACATTATCAGTGTTGTAGTAAACTACATTATCAGTGGTGTAGTAACTACATTATCAGTGGTGTAGTAACGAGATTATCAGTGGTGTAGTAAATAAATTATCAGTCGTATAGAAACTACAATATCAGTGGTGTAGTAACCACATTATCAGTGGTATAGTAACTACATTTTCCGTGATGTGGTAACTACATTATCAGTGCTGTAGTAACTACATTATCAGTGGTGTAGTAACTACATTATCAGTGACGTAGTAACTACATTATGAGTTGTGTAGTAATCTACATTATCAGTGGTGTAGTAACTACAGTATCAGTGGTATAGAAAACTACATTATCAGTGGTGTAGTAACTACATTATCAGTGGTGTAAAAACTACATTACCAGTGTTGTAGTTACTACATGATCAGTGGTGTAGTAACTACATTATCAGTGGTATCGTGACTACATTATCAGTGGTATAGTAACTACATTATCCGTGATGTGGTAACTACATTATCAGTGCTGTAGTAACTACATTATCAGTGGTGTTGTAACTACATTATCAGTGGCGTATTACCAACATCATCAGTGGTGTAGTAACTACATTATCAGTGGTGTAGTAATGACATTATCAGTGGTGTAGTAAACTACATTATCAGTGGTGTAGTAAATTACATCATCAGTGGTGTAGCAACCACATTATCAGGGGCATAGTAACTACATTATCAGTGGTGTAGTAACTACATTATCAGTGGTGTAGTAAACTACATTATCAGTGGCGTAGCAACTACATTATCAGTGGCATAGCAACTACATTATCAGTGGCGTAGTAACTACATTATCAGTTGCGTAGTAACTACATTATCAGTGGCATAGTAATTACATTATCAGTGGTGTTGTAACTACATTTTCTGTGGTGTAGTAACTACATTACCATTGGGGTAGTAACTACATTATCAGTGGCGTAGTAATCTACATTATCAGTGGTGTAGTAAACTACATTATCAGTGGTGTAGCAACTACATTATCGGTGGCATAGTAACTAAATTATCAGTGGTGTAGTAACTACATTATCAGTGGTGTAGAAAACTACATTATCATTGGCGTAGCAACTACATTATCAGTGGCATAGTAACTACATTATCAGTGGTGTAATAATCTACATCATCAGTGGTGTAGTAACTACATTATCAGTGGTGTAGCAACTACATTATCAGTGGCATAGTAACTACATTATCAGTGTTGTAGTAAACTACATTATCAGTGGTGTAGTAACTACATTATCAGTGGTGTAGTAACGAGATTATCAGTGGTGTAGTAAATACATTATCAGTCGTATAGTAACTACAATATCAGTGGTGTAGTAACCACATTATCAGTGGTATAGTAACTACATTATCCGTGATGTGGTAACTACATTATCAGTGGTGTAGTGACTACATTATCAGTGGTGTAGTAACTACATTATCAGTGCTGTAGTAACTACATTATCAGTGGTGTAGTAATCTACATTATCAGTGGTGTAGTAACTACATTATCAGTGGTATAGAAAACTACATTATCAGTGGTGTAGTAACTACATTATCAGTTTTATAGTAACTACATTATCAGTGGTGTAAAAACTACATTACCAGTGTTGTAGTTACTACATGATCAGTGGTGTAGTAACTACATTATCAGTGGTGTAGTAACTACATTATCAGTGGTGTAGTAACAACATTATCAGTGGTGTAGTAAACTACATTATCAGTGGTGTCATAACTACATTATCAGTGGCGTAGTAACTACATTATCAGTGGTGTAGCAACTACATTATCAGTGGTGTAGTAAACTACATTATCAGTGGTGTAGTAACTACATTATCAGTGGTGTAGTAACTACATTATCAGTGGTGTAGTGACTACATTATCAGTGGTGTAGCAACTACATTATCAGTGGTGTAGTAAACTACATTATCAGTGGTGTAGTAACTACATTATCAGTGGGGTAGTAACTACATTATCAGTGGTGTGGTGACTACATTATCAGTGGTGTAGTAAACTACATTATCAGTGGTGTCGTGACTACATTGTCAGTGGTATAGTAAACTACATTATCAGTGGTGTCGTAACTACATTATCAGTGGCGTAGTAACTACATTATCAGTGGTGTAGTCAACTACATTATCAGTGGCGTAGTAACTACATTATCAGTGGTGTAGTAACTACATTATCAGTGGTGTAGTAACGACATTATCAGTGGTGTAGTAACTACATAATCAATGGTGTAGTAAACTACATTATCAGTAGTGTAGTAAAGACATTATCAGTGGTGTAGTAAATTACATTATCAGTGGTGTAGTAACTACATTATCAGTGGTGTAGTGACTACATTTTCTGCGGTGATGTAATTACATTACCAGTGGCGTAGTAACTACATTATCAGTGGCGTAGTAATCTACATTATCAGTGGTGTAGTAAATGACATTATCAGTGGTGTTGTAAACTACATTATCAGTGGTGTAGTAAACTACATTATCAGTGGTGTAGTAAACTACATTATCAGTGGTGTAGCAACTACATTATCAGTGGCATAGTAACTACATTATCAGTGGTGTAGTAACTACATTATCAGTGGTGTAGAAAACTACATTATCAATGGCGTAGCAACTACATTATCAGTGGCATAGTAACTACATTTTCAGTGGCGTAGTAATCTACATCATCAGTGGTGTAGTAACTACATTATCAGTGGTATAGTAAACTACATTATCAGTGTTGTAGTAAACTACATTATCAGTCGTGTAGTAACTACATTATCAGTGGTGTAGTAACGAATGATCAGTGGTGTAGTAAATACATTATCAGTCGTGTAGTAACTACAATATCAGTGGTGTAGTAACCACATCATCAGTGGTATAGTAACTACATTATCCGTGATGTGGTAAATACATTATCAGTGCTGTAGTAACTACATTATCAGTGGTGTAGTAACGACATTATCAGTGGCGTAGTACCAACATCATCAGTGGTGTAGTAACTACATTATCAGTGGTGTAGTAATGACATTATCAGTGGTGTAGTAAACTACATTATCAGTGGTGTAGTAAATTACATCATCAGTGGTGTAGCAACTACATTATCAGTGGCATAGTAACTACATTATCAGTGGTGTAGTAATTACATTATCAGTGGTGTACTAAACTACATTATCAGTGGCGTAGCAACTACATTATCAGTGGCATAGCAACTACATTATCAGTGGCGTAGTAACTACATTATCAGTGGCGTAGTAACTACATCATCAGTGGCATAGTAACTACATTATCAGTGGTGTAGTAACTACATTTTCTGTGGTGTAGTAACTACATTACCATTGGCGTAGTAACTACATTATTAGTGGCGTAGTAATCTACATTATCTGTGGTGTAGTAAACTACATTATCAGTGGTATAGTAACTACATTATCAGTGGTGTAGTAACTACATTATCAGTGGAGTGTTAGTAAATTACATTATCAGTGGTGTAGTAACTACATTATCAGTGGTGTAGTGACTACATTATCTGTGGTGTAGTAATTACATTACCAGTGGCGTAGTAACTACATTATCAGTGGCGTAGTAATCTACATTATCAGTGGTGTAGCAACTACATTATCAGTGGCATAGTAACTACATTATTAGTGGTGTAGTAACTACATTATCAGTGGTGTAGAAAACTACATTATCAGTGGCGTAGCAACTACATTATCAGTGGCATAGTAACTACATTATCAGTGTCGTAGTAATCTACATCATCAGTGGTGTAGCAACTACATTATCAGTGGCATAGTAACTACATTATTAGTGGTGTAGTAACTACATTATCAGTGGTGTAGAAAACTACATTATCAGTGGCGTAGCAACTACATTATCAGTGGCATAGTAACTACATTATCAGTGTCGTAGTAATCTACATCATCAGTGGTGTAGTAACTACATTATCAGTGGTTTAGTAAATTACATTATCAGTGATGTATTAACTACATTATCAGTGGGGTAGTAACTACATTATCAGTGGTGTAATAACTACATTATCAGTGGTGTAGTAACTACATTATCAGTGGTGTAGTAACTACATTATTAGTGGTGTAGTAACTACATTATCAGTGGTGTAGTAAACTACATTATCAGTGGTGTAGTAAACTACATTATCAGTGGTGTAGTAACTACATTATCAGTGGTGTAGTAACGACATTATCAGTGGTGTAGTAACTACATAATCAATGGTGTAGTAAACTACATTATCAGTAGTGTAGTAAAGACATTATCAGTGGTGTAGTAAATTACATTATCAGTGGTGTAGTAACTACATTATCAGTGGTGTAGTGACTACATTTTCTGCGGTGATGTAATTACATTACCAGTGGCGTAGTAACTACATTATCAGTGGCGTAGTAATCTACATTATCAGTGGTGTAGTAAATGACATTATCAGTGGTGTTGTAAACTACATTATCAGTGGTGTAGTAAACTACATTATCAGTGGTGTAGTAAACTACATTATCAGTGGTGTAGCAACTACATTATCAGTGGCATAGTAACTACATTATCAGTGGTGTAGTAACTACATTATCAGTGGTGTAGAAAACTACATTATCAATGGCGTAGCAACTACATTATCAGTGGCATAGTAACTACATTTTCAGTGGCGTAGTAATCTACATCATCAGTGGTGTAGTAACTACATTATCAGTGGTATAGTAAACTACATTATCAGTGTTGTAGTAAACTACATTATCAGTCGTGTAGTAACTACATTATCAGTGGTGTAGTAACGAATGATCAGTGGTGTAGTAAATACATTATCAGTCGTGTAGTAACTACAATATCAGTGGTGTAGTAACCACATCATCAGTGGTATAGTAACTACATTATCCGTGATGTGGTAAATACATTATCAGTGCTGTAGTAACTACATTATCAGTGGTGTAGTAACGACATTATCAGTGGCGTAGTACCAACATCATCAGTGGTGTAGTAACTACATTATCAGTGGTGTAGTAATGACATTATCAGTGGTGTAGTAAACTACATTATCAGTGGTGTAGTAAATTACATCATCAGTGGTGTAGCAACTACATTATCAGTGGCATAGTAACTACATTATCAGTGGTGTAGTAATTACATTATCAGTGGTGTACTAAACTACATTATCAGTGGCGTAGCAACTACATTATCAGTGGCATAGCAACTACATTATCAGTGGCGTAGTAACTACATTATCAGTGGCGTAGTAACTACATTATCAGTGGCATAGTAACTACATTATCAGTGGTGTAGTAACTACATTTTCTGTGGTGTAGTAACTACATTACCATTGGCGTAGTAACTACATTATTAGTGGCGTAGTAATCTACATTATCTGTGGTGTAGTAAACTACATTATCAGTGGTATAGTAACTACATTATCAGTGGTGTAGTAACTACATTATCAGTGGAGTGTTAGTAAATTACATTATCAGTGGTGTAGTAACTACATTATCAGTGGTGTAGTGACTACATTATCTGTGGTGTAGTAATTACATTACCAGTGGCGTAGTAACTACATTATCAGTGGCGTAGTAATCTACATTATCAGTGGTGTAGCAACTACATTATCAGTGGCATAGTAACTACATTATTAGTGGTGTAGTAACTACATTATCAGTGGTGTAGAAAACTACATTATCAGTGGCGTAGCAACTACATTATCAGTGGCATAGTAACTACATTATCAGTGTCGTAGTAATCTACATCATCAGTGGTGTAGCAACTACATTATCAGTGGCATAGTAACTACATTATTAGTGGTGTAGTAACTACATTATCAGTGGTGTAGAAAACTACATTATCAGTGGCGTAGCAACTACATTATCAGTGGCATAGTAACTACATTATCAGTGTCGTAGTAATCTACATCATCAGTGGTGTAGTAACTACATTATCAGTGGTTTAGTAAATTACATTATCAGTGATGTATTAACTACATTATCAGTGGGGTAGTAACTACATTATCAGTGGTGTAATAACTACATTATCAGTGGTGTAGTAACTACATTATCAGTGGTGTAGTAACTACATTATTAGTGGTGTAGTAACTACATTATCAGTGGTGTAGTAAACTACATTATCAGTGGTGTAGTAAACTACATTATCAGTGGTGTAGTAAACTACATTATCAGTGGTGTAGTAACTACATTATCATTGGTGTAGTAACTACATTATCAGTGGTTTAATAACTGCATTATCAGTGGTGTAGTAACTACATTATCAGTGGTGTAGTAACTACATTATTAGTGGTGTAGTAACTACATTATCAGTGGTGTAGTAACTACATTATCAGTGGTTTAGTAAACTACATTATCAGTGATGTAGTAAACTACATTATCAGTGGTGTAGTAAACTACATTATCAGTGGTGTAGTAAACTACATTATCAGTGGTGTAGCAACTACATTATCAGTGGCATAGTAACTACATTATCAGTGGTGTAGTAACTACATTATCAGTGGTGTAGAAAACTACATTATCAATGGCGTAGCAACTACATTATCAGTGGCATAGTAACTACATTTTCAGTGGCGTAGTAATCTACATCATCAGTGGTGTAGTAACTACATTATCAGTGGTATAGTAAACTACATTATCAGTGTTGTAGTAAACTACATTATCAGTCGTGTAGTAACTACATTATCAGTGGTGTAGTAACGAATGATCAGTGGTGTAGTAAATACATTATCAGTCGTGTAGTAACTACAATATCAGTGGTGTAGTAACCACATCATCAGTGGTATAGTAACTACATTATCCGTGATGTGGTAAATACATTATCAGTGCTGTAGTAACTACATTATCAGTGGTGTAGTAACGACATTATCAGTGGCGTAGTACCAACATCATCAGTGGTGTAGTAACTACATTATCAGTGGTGTAGTAATGACATTATCAGTGGTGTAGTAAACTACATTATCAGTGGTGTAGTAAATTACATCATCAGTGGTGTAGCAACTACATTATCAGTGGCATAGTAACTACATTATCAGTGGTGTAGTAATTACATTATCAGTGGTGTACTAAACTACATTATCAGTGGCGTAGCAACTACATTATCAGTGGCATAGCAACTACATTATCAGTGGCGTAGTAACTACATTATCAGTGGCGTAGTAACTACATCATCAGTGGCATAGTAACTACATTATCAGTGGTGTAGTAACTACATTTTCTGTGGTGTAGTAACTACATTACCATTGGCGTAGTAACTACATTATTAGTGGCGTAGTAATCTACATTATCTGTGGTGTAGTAAACTACATTATCAGTGGTATAGTAACTACATTATCAGTGGTGTAGTAACTACATTATCAGTGGAGTGTTAGTAAATTACATTATCAGTGGTGTAGTAACTACATTATCAGTGGTGTAGTGACTACATTATCTGTGGTGTAGTAATTACATTACCAGTGGCGTAGTAACTACATTATCAGTGGCGTAGTAATCTACATTATCAGTGGTGTAGCAACTACATTATCAGTGGCATAGTAACTACATTATTAGTGGTGTAGTAACTACATTATCAGTGGTGTAGAAAACTACATTATCAGTGGCGTAGCAACTACATTATCAGTGGCATAGTAACTACATTATCAGTGTCGTAGTAATCTACATCATCAGTGGTGTAGCAACTACATTATCAGTGGCATAGTAACTACATTATTAGTGGTGTAGTAACTACATTATCAGTGGTGTAGAAAACTACATTATCAGTGGCGTAGCAACTACATTATCAGTGGCATAGTAACTACATTATCAGTGTCGTAGTAATCTACATCATCAGTGGTGTAGTAACTACATTATCAGTGGTTTAGTAAATTACATTATCAGTGATGTATTAACTACATTATCAGTGGGGTAGTAACTACATTATCAGTGGTGTAATAACTACATTATCAGTGGTGTAGTAACTACATTATCAGTGGTGTAGTAACTACATTATTAGTGGTGTAGTAACTACATTATCAGTGGTGTAGTAAACTACATTATCAGTGGTGTAGTAAACTACATTATCAGTGGTGTAGTAACTACATTATCAGTGGTGTAGTAACGACATTATCAGTGGTGTAGTAACTACATAATCAATGGTGTAGTAAACTACATTATCAGTAGTGTAGTAAAGACATTATCAGTGGTGTAGTAAATTACATTATCAGTGGTGTAGTAACTACATTATCAGTGGTGTAGTGACTACATTTTCTGCGGTGATGTAATTACATTACCAGTGGCGTAGTAACTACATTATCAGTGGCGTAGTAATCTACATTATCAGTGGTGTAGTAAATGACATTATCAGTGGTGTTGTAAACTACATTATCAGTGGTGTAGTAAACTACATTATCAGTGGTGTAGTAAACTACATTATCAGTGGTGTAGCAACTACATTATCAGTGGCATAGTAACTACATTATCAGTGGTGTAGTAACTACATTATCAGTGGTGTAGAAAACTACATTATCAATGGCGTAGCAACTACATTATCAGTGGCATAGTAACTACATTTTCAGTGGCGTAGTAATCTACATCATCAGTGGTGTAGTAACTACATTATCAGTGGTATAGTAAACTACATTATCAGTGTTGTAGTAAACTACATTATCAGTCGTGTAGTAACTACATTATCAGTGGTGTAGTAACGAATGATCAGTGGTGTAGTAAATACATTATCAGTCGTGTAGTAACTACAATATCAGTGGTGTAGTAACCACATCATCAGTGGTATAGTAACTACATTATCCGTGATGTGGTAAATACATTATCAGTGCTGTAGTAACTACATTATCAGTGGTGTAGTAACGACATTATCAGTGGCGTAGTACCAACATCATCAGTGGTGTAGTAACTACATTATCAGTGGTGTAGTAATGACATTATCAGTGGTGTAGTAAACTACATTATCAGTGGTGTAGTAAATTACATCATCAGTGGTGTAGCAACTACATTATCAGTGGCATAGTAACTACATTATCAGTGGTGTAGTAATTACATTATCAGTGGTGTACTAAACTACATTATCAGTGGCGTAGCAACTACATTATCAGTGGCATAGCAACTACATTATCAGTGGCGTAGTAACTACATTATCAGTGGCGTAGTAACTACATTATCAGTGGCATAGTAACTACATTATCAGTGGTGTAGTAACTACATTTTCTGTGGTGTAGTAACTACATTACCATTGGCGTAGTAACTACATTATTAGTGGCGTAGTAATCTACATTATCTGTGGTGTAGTAAACTACATTATCAGTGGTATAGTAACTACATTATCAGTGGTGTAGTAACTACATTATCAGTGGAGTGTTAGTAAATTACATTATCAGTGGTGTAGTAACTACATTATCAGTGGTGTAGTGACTACATTATCTGTGGTGTAGTAATTACATTACCAGTGGCGTAGTAACTACATTATCAGTGGCGTAGTAATCTACATTATCAGTGGTGTAGCAACTACATTATCAGTGGCATAGTAACTACATTATTAGTGGTGTAGTAACTACATTATCAGTGGTGTAGAAAACTACATTATCAGTGGCGTAGCAACTACATTATCAGTGGCATAGTAACTACATTATCAGTGTCGTAGTAATCTACATCATCAGTGGTGTAGCAACTACATTATCAGTGGCATAGTAACTACATTATTAGTGGTGTAGTAACTACATTATCAGTGGTGTAGAAAACTACATTATCAGTGGCGTAGCAACTACATTATCAGTGGCATAGTAACTACATTATCAGTGTCGTAGTAATCTACATCATCAGTGGTGTAGTAACTACATTATCAGTGGTTTAGTAAATTACATTATCAGTGATGTATTAACTACATTATCAGTGGGGTAGTAACTACATTATCAGTGGTGTAATAACTACATTATCAGTGGTGTAGTAACTACATTATCAGTGGTGTAGTAACTACATTATTAGTGGTGTAGTAACTACATTATCAGTGGTGTAGTAAACTACATTATCAGTGGTGTAGTAAACTACATTATCAGTGGTGTAGTAAACTACATTATCAGTGGTGTAGTAACTACATTATCATTGGTGTAGTAACTACATTATCAGTGGTTTAATAACTGCATTATCAGTGGTGTAGTAACTACATTATCAGTGGTGTAGTAACTACATTATTAGTGGTGTAGTAACTACATTATCAGTGGTGTAGTAACTACATTATCAGTGGTTTAGTAAACTACATTATCAGTGATGTAGTAAACTACATTATCAGTGGTGTAGTAAACTACATTATCAGTGGTGTAGTAACTACATTATAAGTGGTGTAGTAATGACATTATCAGTGGTGTAGTAAAGTACATTATCAGTGGTGTCGTACACTACATTATCAGTGGTGTAGCAACTACATTATCAGTGGCGTCGTAACTACATTATCAGTGGCGTAGTAACTACATTATCAGTGGTGTAGCAACTACATTATCAGTAGTGTAGTAAACTACATTATCAGTGGTGTAGTAACTACATTATCATTGGTGTAGTAACTACATTATCAGTGGTGTAGTGACTACATTATCAGTGGTGTAGCAACTACATTATCAGTGGTGTAGTAAACTACATTATCAGTGGTGTAGTAACTACATTATCAGTGGTGTAGTAACTACATTATCAGTGGTGTGGTGACTACATTATCAGTGGTGTAGTAAACTACATTATCAGTGGTGTCGTGACTACATTGTCAGTGGTATAGTAAACTACATTATCAGTGGTGTCGTAACTACATTATCAGTGGCGTAGTAACTACATTATCAGTGGTGTAGTAAACTACATTATCAGTGGCGTAGTAACTACATTATCAGTGGTGTAGTAACTACATTATCAGTGGTGTAGTAACGACATTATCAGTGGTGTAGTAACTACATAATCAATGGTGTAGTAAACTACATTATCAGTAGTGTAGTAAAGACATTATCAGTGGTGTAGTAAATTACATTATCAGTGGTGTAGTAACTACATTATCAGTGGTGTAGTGACTACATTTTCTGCGGTGATGTAATTACATTACCAGTGGCGTAGTAACTACATTATCAGTGGCGTAGTAATCTACATTATCAGTGGTGTAGTAAACGACATTATCAGTGGTGTTGTAAACTACATTATCAGTGGTGTAGTAAACTACATTATCAGTGGTGTAGTAAACTACATTATCAGTGGTGTAGCAACTACATTATCAGTGGCATAGTAACTACATTATCAGTGGTGTAGTAACTACATTATCAGTGGTGCAGAAAACTACATTATCAATGGCGTAGCAACTACATTATCAGTGGCATAGTAACTACATTTTCAGTGGCGTAGTAATCTACATCATCAGTGGTGTAGTAACTACATTATCAGTGGTATAGTAAACTACATTATCAGTGTTGTAGTAAACTACATTATCAGTCGTGTAGTAACTACATTATCAGTGGTGTAGTAACGAATGATCAGTGGTGTAGTAAATACATTATCAGTCGTGTAGTAACTACAATATCAGTGGTGTAGTAACCACATCATCAGTGGTATAGTAACTACATTATCCGTGATGTGGTAAATACATTATCAGTGCTGTAGTAACTACATTATCAGTGGTGTAGTAACGACATTATCAGTGGCGTAGTACCAACATCATCAGTGGTGTAGTAACTACATTATCAGTGGTGTAGTAATGACATTATCAGTGGTGTAGTAAACTACATTATCAGTGGTGTAGTAAATTACATCATCAGTGGTGTAGCAACTACATTATCAGTGGCATAGTAACTACATTATCAGTGGTGTAGTAATTACATTATCAGTGGTGTACTAAACTACATTATCAGTGGCGTAGCAACTACATTATCAGTGGCATAGCAACTACATTATCAGTGGCGTAGTAACTACATTATCAGTGGCGTAGTAACTACATTATCAGTGGCATAGTAACTACATTATCAGTGGTGTAGTAACTACATTTTCTGTGGTGTAGTAACTACATTACCATTGGCGTAGTAACTACATTATTAGTGGCGTAGTAATCTACATTATCTGTGGTGTAGTAAACTACATTATCAGTGGTATAGTAACTACATTATCAGTGGTGTAGTAACTACATTATCAGTGGAGTGTTAGTAAATTACATTATCAGTGGTGTAGTAACTACATTATCAGTGGTGTAGTGACTACATTATCTGTGGTGTAGTAATTACATTACCAGTGGCGTAGTAACTACATTATCAGTGGCGTAGTAATCTACATTATCAGTGGTGTAGCAACTACATTATCAGTGGCATAGTAACTACATTATTAGTGGTGTAGTAACTACATTATCAGTGGTGTAGAAAACTACATTATCAGTGGCGTAGCAACTAACATTATCAGTGGCATAGTAACTACATTATCAGTGTCGTAGTAATCTACATCATCAGTGGTGTAGCAACTACATTATCAGTGGCATAGTAACTACATTATTAGTGGTGTAGTAACTACATTATCAGTGGTGTAGAAAACTACATTATCAGTGGCGTAGCAACTACATTATCAGTGGCATAGTAACTACATTATCAGTGTCGTAGTAATCTACATCATCAGTGGTGTAGTAACTACATTATCAGTGGTTTAGTAAATTACATTATCAGTGATGTATTAACTACATTATCAGTGGGGTAGTAACTACATTATCAGTGGTGTAATAACTACATTATCAGTGGTGTAGTAACTACATTATCAGTGGTGTAGTAACTACATTATTAGTGGTGTAGTAACTACATTATCAGTGGTGTAGTAAACTACATTATCAGTGGTGTAGTAAACTACATTATCAGTGGTGTAGTAAACTACATTATCAGTGGTGTAGTAACTACATTATCATTGGTGTAGTAACTACATTATCAGTGGTTTAATAACTGCATTATCAGTGGTGTAGTAACTACATTATCAGTGGTGTAGTAACTACATTATTAGTGGTGTAGTAACTACATTATCAGTGGTGTAGTAAACTACATTATCAGTGGTGTAGTAAACTACATTATCAGTGGTGTAGTAAACTACATTATCAGTGGTGTAGTAAACTACATTATCAGTGGTGTAGTAAACTATATTATCAGTGGTGTAGTAACTACATTATCATTGGTGTAGTAACGACATTATCAATGGTGTAGTAACTACATAATCAATGGTGTAGTAAACTACATCAACTCTAGTGTAGTAACGACATTATCTGTGGTGCAGTAAACTACATTATCAGTGGTGTAGTAAACTACATTAACTCTAGTGTAGTAACGACATTATCTGTGGTGCAGTAAACTACATTATCAGTGGTGTAGCAACTACATTATCAGTGGCATACTAACTACATTATCAGTGGTGTAGTAACTACATTATCAGTGGTGTAGTAACTACATTATCAGTGGTGTAGAAAACTACATTATCATTGGTGTAGCAACTACATTATCAGTGGCATAGTAACTACATTATCAGTGGTGTAATAATCTACATCATTAGTGGTGTAGTAACTACATTATCAGTGGTATAGTAAACTACATTATCAGTGTTGTAGTAAACTACATTATCAGTGGTGTAGTAACTACATTATGAGTGGTGTAGTAACGAGATTATCAGTGGTGTAGTAAATACATTATCAGTCGTATAGTAACTACAATATCAGTGGTGTAGTAACCACATTATCAGTGGTATAGTAACTACATTATCCGTGATGTGGTAACTACATTATCAGTGCTGTAGTAACTACATTATCAGTGGTGTAGTAACTACATTATCAGTGGCGTAGTAACTACATTATCAGTGGTGTAGTAATCTACATTATCAGTGGTGTAGTAACTACATTATCAGTGGTATAGAAAACTACATTATCAGTGGTGTAGTAACTACATTATCAGTGGTATAGTAACTACATTATCAGTGGTGTAAAAACTACATTACCAGTTTTGTAGTTACTACATGATCAGTGGTGTAGTAACAACATTATCAGTGGTGTAGTAACTACATTATCAGTGGCGAAGTAACTACATTATCAGTGGTGTAGTAACTGCATTATTATTGGTGGAGTAACTACAATTTCAGTGGCGTAGATAATATATTATCAGTGGTGTAGTACCAACATCATCAGTTGTGTAGTAACTACATTATCAGTGGTGTAGTAATGACATTATCAGTGGTGTAGTAAACTACATTATCAGTGGTGTAGTAAACTACATCATCAGTGGTGTAGCAACTACATTATCAGTGGCATTGTAACATTATCAGTGGTGTAGTAACTACATTATCAGTGGTGTAGTAATGACATTATCAGTGGTGTAGTAAACTACATCATAAGTGGTGTAGCAACTACATTATCAGTGGCATAGTAACTACATTATCAGTGGTGTAGTAACTACATTATCAGTGGTGTAGAAAACTACATTATCAGTGGCGTAGCAACTACATTATCAGTGGCATAGTAACTACATTATCAGTGGTGTAGTAATATACATCATCAGTGGTGTAGTAACTACATTATCAGTGGTATAGAAAACTACATTCTCAGTGTTGTAGTAAACTACATTATCAGTGGTGTAGTAACTACATTATCAGTGGTGTAGTAACGAGATTTTCAGTGGTGTAGTAAATACATTATCAGTCGTATAGTAACTACAATATCAGTGGTGTAGTAACCACATTATCAGTGGTATAGTAACTACATTATCCGTGATGTGGTAACTACATTATCAGTGCTGTAGTAACTACATTATCAGTGGTGTAGTAACTACATTATCAGTGGTGTAGTAATCTACATTATCAGTGGTGTAGTAACTACATTATCAGTGGTATAGAAAACTACATTATCAGTGGTGTAGTAACTACATTATCCGTGATGTGGTAAATACATTATCAGTGCTGTAGTAACTACATTATCAGTGGTGTAGTAACGACATTATCAGTGGCGTAGTACCAACATCATCAGTGGTGTAGTAACTACATTATCAGTGGTGTAGTAATGACATTATCAGTGGTGTAGTAAACTACATTATCAGTGGTGTAGTAAATTACATCATCAGTGGTGTAGCAACTACATTATCAGTGGCATAGTAACTACATTATCAGTGGTGTAGTAATTACATTATCAGTGGTGTACTAAACTACATTATCAGTGGCGTAGCAACTACATTATCAGTGGCATAGCAACTACATTATCAGTGGCGTAGTAACTACATTATCAGTGTCGTAGTAACTACATTATGAGTGGTGTAGTAAACTACATTATCAGTGTTGTAGTAAACTACATTATCAGTGGTGTAGTAACTACATTATGAGTGGTGTAGTAACGAGATTATCAGTGGTGTAGTAAATACATTATCAGTCGTATAGTAACTACAATATCAGTGGTGTAGTAACCACATTATCAGTGGTATAGTAACTACATTATCCGTGATGTGGTAACTACATTATCAGTGCTGTAGTAACTACATTATCAGTGGTGTAGTAACTACATTATCAGTGGCGTAGTAACTACATTATCAGTGGTGTAGTAATCTACATTATCAGTGGTGTAGTAACTACACTATCAGTGGTATAGAAAACTACATTATCAGTGGTGTAGTAACTACATTATCAGTGGTATAGTAACTACATTATCAGTGGTGTAAAAACTACATTACCAGTTTTGTAGTTACTACATGATCAGTGGTGTAGTAACAACATTATCAGTGGTGTAGTAACTACATTATCAGTGGCGAAGTAACTACATTATCAGTGGTGTAGTAACTGCATTATTATTGGTGGAGTAACTACAATTTCAGTGGCGTAGATAATACATTATCAGTGGTGTAGTACCAACGTCATCAGTTGTGTAGTAACTACATTATCAGTGGTGTAGTAATGACATCATCAGTGGTGTAGTAAACTACATTATCAGTGGTGTAGTAAACTACATCATCAGTGGTGTAGCAACTACATTATCAGTGGCATTGTAACATTATCAGTGGTGTAGTAACTACATTATCAGTGGTGTAGTAATGACATTATCAGTGGTGTAGTAAACTACATTATCAGTGGTGTAGCAAACTACATCATAAGTGGTGTAGCAACTACATTATCAGTGGCATAGTAACTACATTATCAGTGGTGTAGTAACTACATTAACAGTGGTATAGAAAACTACATTATCAGTGTTGTAGTAAACTACATTATCAGTGGTGTAGTAACTACATTATCAGTGGTGTAGTAACGAGATTATCAGTGATGTAGTAAATACATTATCAGTCGTATAGTAACTACAATATCAGTGGTGTAGTAACCACATTATCAGTGGTATAGTAACTACATTATCCGTGATGTGGTAACTACATTATCAGTGCTGTAGTAACTACATTATCAGTGGTGTAGTAACTACATTATCAGTGGTGTAGTAATCTACATTATCAGTGGTGTAGTAACTACATTATCAGTGGTATAGAAAACTACATTATCAGTGGTGTAGTAACTACATTATCCGTGATGTGGTAAATACATTATCAGTGCTGTAGTAACTACATTATCAGTGGTGTAGTAACGACATTATCAGTGGCGTAGTACCAACATCATCAGTGGTGTAGTAACTACATTATCAGTGGTGTAGTAATGACATTATCAGTGGTGTAGTAAACTACATTATCAGTGGTGTAGTAAATTACATCATCAGTGGTGTAGCAACTACATTATCAGTGGCATAGTAACTACATTATCAGTGGTGTAGTAATTACATTATCAGTGGTGTACTAAACTACATTATCAGTGGCATAGCAACTACATTATCAGTGGCATAGCAACTACATTATCAGTGGCGTAGTAACTACATTATCAGTGGCGTAGTAACTACATTATCAGTGGCATAGTAACTACATTATCAGTGGTGTAGTAACTACATTTTCTGTGGTGTAGTAACCACATTACCATTGGCGTAGTAACTACATTATCAGTGGCGTAGTAATCTACATTATCAGTGGTGTAGCAACTACATTATCAGTGGCCTAGTAACTACATTATCAGTGGTGTAGTAACTACATTATCAATGGTGTAGAAAACTACATTATCATTGGCGTAGCAACTACATTATCAGTGGCGTAGCAACTACATTATCAGTGGTGTAGTAACTACATTATCAGTGGTATAGTAAACTACATTATCAGTGGTGTAGTAATGACATTATCAGTGGTGTAGTAAACTACATTATCAGTGGTGTAGTAAATTACATCATCAGTGGTGTAGCAACTACATTATCAGTGGCATAGTAAATACATTATCAGTGGTGTAGTAATCTACATTATCAGTGGTGTAGTAACTACACTATCAGTGGTATAGAAAACTACATTATCAGTGGTGTAGTAACTACATTATCAGTGGTATAGTAACTACATTATCAGTGGTGTAAAAACTACATTACCAGTTTTGTAGTTACTACATGATCAGTGGTGTAGTAACAACATTATCAGTGGTGTAGTAACTACATTATCAGTGGCGAAGTAACTACATTATCAGTGGTGTAGTAACTGCATTATTATTGGTGGAGTAACTACAATTTCAGTGGCGTAGATAATACATTATCAGTGGTGTAGTACCAACATCATCAGTTGTGTAGTAACTACATTATCAGTGGTGTAGTAATGACATCATCAGTGGTGTAGTAAACTACATTATCAGTGGTGTAGTAAACTACATCATCAGTGGTGTAGCAACTACATTATCAGTGGCATTGTAACATTATCAGTGGTGTAGTAACTACATTATCAGTGGTGTAGTAATGACATTATCAGTGGTGTAGTAAACTACATTATCAGTGGTGTAGCAAACTACATCATAAGTGGTGTAGCAACTACATTATCAGTGGCATAGTAACTACATTATCAGTGGTGTAGTAACTACATTAACAGTGGTATAGAAAACTACATTATCAGTGTTGTAGTAAACTACATTATCAGTGGTGTAGTAACTACATTATCAGTGGTGTAGTAACGAGATTATCAGTGGTGTAGTAAATACATTATCAGTCGTATAGTAACTACAATATCAGTGGTGTAGTAACCACATTATCAGTGGTATAGTAACTACATTATCCGTGATGTGGTAACTACATTATCAGTGCTGTAGTAACTACATTATCAGTGGTGTAGTAACTACATTATCAGTGGTGTAGTAATCTACATTATCAGTGGTGTAGTAACTACATTATCAGTGGTATAGAAAACTACATTATCAGTGGTGTAGTAAACTACATCATCAGTGGTGTAGCAACTACATTATCAGTGGCATTGTAACATTATCAGTGGTGTAGTAACTACATTATCAGTGGTATAGTAACTACATTATCCGTGATGTGGTAACTACATTATCAGTGCTGTAGTAACTACATTATCAGTTGTGTAGTAACTACATTATCAGTGGTGTAGTAATGACATCATCAGTGGTGTAGTAAACTACATTATCAGTGGTGTAGTAAACTACATCATCAGTGGTGTAGCAACTACATTATCAGTGGCATTGTAACATTATCAGTGGTGTAGTAACTACATTATCAGTGGTGTAGTAATGACATTATCAGTGGTGTAGTAAACTACATTATCAGTGGTGTAGCAAACTACATCATAAGTGGTGTAGCAACTACATTATCAGTGGCATAGTAACTACATTATCAGTGGTGTAGTAACTACATTAACAGTGGTATAGAAAACTACATTATCAGTGTTGTAGTAAACTACATTATCAGTGGTGTAGTAACTACATTATCAGTGGTGTAGTAACGAGATTATCAGTGGTGTAGTAAATACATTATCAGTCGTATAGTAACTACAATATCAGTGGTGTAGTAACCACATTATCAGTGGTATAGTAACTACATTATCCGTGATGTGGTAACTACATTATCAGTGCTGTAGTAACTACATTATCAGTGGTGTAGTAACTACATTATCAGTGGTGTAGTAATCTACATTATCAGTGGTGTAGTAACTACATTATCAGTGGTATAGAAAACTACATTATCAGTGGTGTAGTAACTACATTATCCGTGATGTGGTAAATACATTATCAGTGCTGTAGTAACTACATTATCAGTGGTGTAGTAACGACATTATCAGTGGCGTAGTACCAACATCATCAGTGGTGTAGTAACTACATTATCAGTGGTGTAGTAATGACATTATCAGTGGTGTAGTAAACTACATTATCAGTGGTGTAGTAAATTACATCATCAGTGGTGTAGCAACTACATTATCAGTGGCATAGTAACTACATTATCAGTGGTGTAGTAATTACATTATCAGTGGTGTACTAAACTACATTATCAGTGGCGTAGCAACTACATTATCAGTGGCATAGCAACTACATTATCAGTGGCGTAGTAACTACATTATCAGTGGCGTAGTAACTACATTATCAGTGGCATAGTAACTACATTATCAGTGGTGTAGTAACTACATTTTCTGTGGTGTAATAACCACATTACCATTGGCGTAGTAACTACATTATCAGTGGCGTAGTAATCTACATTATCAGTGGTGTAGCAACTACATTATCAGTGGCCTAGTAACTACATTATCAGTGGTGTAGTAACTACATTATCAATGGTGTAGAAAACTACATTATCATTGGCGTAGCAACTACATTATCAGTGGCGTAGCAACTACATTAACAGTGGTGTAGTAACTACATTATCAGTGGTATAGTAAACTACATTATCAGTGGTGTAGTAATGACATTATCAGTGGTGTAGTAAACTACATTATCAGTGGTGTAGTAAATTACATCATCAGTGGTGTAGCAACTACATTATCAGTGGCATAGTAACTACATTATCAGTGGTGTAGTAATCTACATTATCAGTGGTGTAGTAACTACACTATCAGTGGTATAGAAAACTACATTATCAGTGGTGTAGTAACTACATTATCAGTGGTATAGTAACTACATTATCAGTGGTGTAAAAACTACATTACCAGTTTTGTAGTTACTACATGATCAGTGGTGTAGTAACAACATTATCAGTGGTGTAGTAACTACATTATCAGTGGCGAAGTAACTACATTATCAGTGGTGTAGTAACTGCATTATTATTGGTGGAGTAACTACAATTTCAGTGGCGTAGATAATACATTATCAGTGGTGTAGTACCAACATCATCAGTTGTGTAGTAACTACATTATCAGTGGTGTAGTAATGACATCATCAGTGGTGTAGTAAACTACATTATCAGTGGTGTAGTAAACTACATCATCAGTGGTGTAGCAACTACATTATCAGTGGCATTGTAACATTATCAGTGGTGTAGTAACTACATTATCAGTGGTGTAGTAATGACATTATCAGTGGTGTAGTAAACTACATTATCAGTGGTGTAGCAAACTACATCATAAGTGGTGTAGCAACTACATTATCAGTGGCATAGTAACTACATTATCAGTGGTGTAGTAGCTACATTATCAGTGGTGTAGAAAACTACATTATCAGTGGCGTAGCAACTACATTATCAGTGGCATAGTAACTACATTATCAGTGGTGTAGTAATATACATCATCAGTGGTGTAGTAACTACATTATCAGTGGTATAGAAAACTACATTATCAGTGTTGTAGTAAACTACATTATCAGTGGTGTAGTAACTACATTATCAGTGGTGTAGTAACGAGATTATCAGTGGTGTAGTAAATACATTATCAGTCGTATAGTAACTACAATATCAGTGGTGTAGTAACCACATTATCAGTGGTATAGTAACTACATTATCAGTGCTGTAGTAACTACATTATCAGTGGTGTAGTAACTACATTATCAGTGGTGTAGTAATCTACATTATCAGTGGTGTAGTAACTACATTATCAGTGGTATAGAAAACTACATTATCAGTGGTGTAGTAACTACATTATCTGTGATGTGGTAAATACATTATCAGTGCTGTAGTAACTACATTATCAGTGGTGTAGTAACGACATTATCAGTGGCGTAGTACCAACATCATCAGTGGTGTAGTAACTACATTATCAGTGGTGTAGTAATGACATTATCAGTGGTGTAGTAAACTACATTATCAGTGGTGTAGTAAATTACATCATCAGTGGTGTAGCAACTACATTATCAGTGGCATAGTAACTACATTATCAGTGGTGTAGTAATTACATTATCAGTGGTGTACTAAACTACATTATCAGTGGCGTAGCAACTACATTATCAGTGGCATAGCAACTACATTATCAGTGGCGTAGTAACTACATTATCAGTGGCGTAGTAACTACATTATCAGTGGCATAGTAACTACATTATCAGTGGTGTAGTAACTACATTATCAGTGGTGTAGCAAACTACATCATAAGTGGTGTAGCAACTACATTATCAGTGGCATAGTAACTACATTATCAGTGGTGTAGTAACTACATTATCAGTGGTGTAGAAAACTACATTATCAGTGGCGTAGCAACTACATTATCAGTGGCATAGTAACTACATTATCAGTGGTGTAGTAATATACATCATCAGTGGTGTAGTAACTACATTATCAGTGGTATAGAAAACTACATTATCAGTGTTGTAGTAAACTACATTATCAGGGGTGTAGTAACTACATTATCAGTGGTGTAGTAACGAGATTATCAGTGGTGTAGTAAATACATTATCAGTCGTAAAGTAACTACAATATCAGTGGTGTAGTAACCACATTATCAGTGGTATAGTAACTACATTATCCGTGATGTGGTAACTACATTATCAGTGCTGTAGTAACTACATTATCAGTGGTGTAGTAACTACATTATCAGTGGTGTAGTAATCTACATTATCAGTGGTGTAGTAACTACATTATCAGTGGTATAGAAAACTACATTATCAGTGGTGTAGTAACTACATTATCTGTGATGTGGTAAATACATTATCAGTGCTGTAGTAACTACATTATCAGTGGTGTAGTAACGACATTATCAGTGGCGTAGTACCAACATCATCAGTGGTGTAGTAACTACATTATCAGTGGTGTAGTAATGACATTATCAGTGGTGTAGTAAACTACATTATCAGTGGTGTAGTAAATTACATCATCAGTGGTGTAGCAACTACATTATCAGTGGCATAGTAACTACATTATCAGTGGTGTAGTAATTACATTATCAGTGGTGTACTAAACTACATTATCAGTGGCGTAGCAACTACATTATCAGTGGCATAGCAACTGCATTATCAGTGGCGTAGTAACGACATTATCAGTGGCGTAGTAACTACATTATCAGTGGCATAGTAACTACATTATCAGTGGTGTAGTAACTACATTTTCTGTGGTGTAGTAACCACATTACCATTGGCGTAGTAACTACATTATCAGTGGCGTAGTAATCTACATTATCAGTGGTGTAGCAACTACATTATCAGTGGCCTAGTAACTACATTATCAGTGGTGTAGTAACTACATTATCAATGGTGTAGAAAACTACATTATCATTGGCGTAGCAACTACATTATCAGTGGCATAGTAACTACATTATCAGTGGTGTAATAATCTACATCATCAGTGGTGTAGTAACTACATTATCAGTGGTATAGTAAACTACATTATCAGTGTTGTAGTAAACTACATTATCAGTGGTGTAGTAACTACATTATCAGTGGTGTAGCAACGACATTATCAGTGGTGAAGTAAATACATTATCAGTCGTATAGTAACTACAATATCAGTGGTGTAGTAACCACATTATCAGTGGTATAGTAACTACATTATCCGTGATGTGGTAACTACATTATCAGTGGTGTAGCAAACTACATCATAAGTGGTGTAGCAACTACATTATCAGTGGCATAGTAACTACATTATCAGTGGTGTAGTAACTACATTATCAGTGGTGTAGAAAACTACATTATCAGTGGCGTAGCAACTACATTATCAGTGGCATAGTAACTACATTATCAGTGGTGTAGTAATATACATCATCAGTGGTGTAGTAACTACATTAACAGTGGTATAGAAAACTACATTATCAGTGTTGTAGTAAACTACATTATCAGTGGTGTAGTAACTACATTATCAGTGGTGTAGTAACGAGATTATCAGTGGTGTAGTAAATACATTATCAGTCGTATAGTAACTACAATATCAGTGGTGTAGTAACCACATTATCAGTGGTATAGTAACTACATTATCCGTGATGTGGTAACTACATTATCAGTGCTGTAGTAACTACATTATCAGTGGTGTAGTAACTACATTATCAGTGGTGTAGTAATCTACATTATCAGTGGTGTAGTAACTACATTATCAGTGGTATAGAAAACTACATTATCAGTGGTGTAGTAACTACATTATCCGTGATGTGGTAAATACATTATCAGTGCTGTAGTAACTACATTATCAGTGGTGTAGTAACGACATTATCAGTGGCGTAGTACCAACATCATCAGTGGTGTAGTAACTACATTATCAGTGGTGTAGTAATGACATTATCAGTGGTGTAGTAAACTACATTATCAGTGGTGTAGTAAATTACATCATCAGTGGTGTAGCAACTACATTATCAGTGGCATAGTAACTACATTATCAGTGGTGTAGTAATTACATTATCAGTGGTGTACTAAACTACATTATCAGTGGCGTAGCAACTACATTATCAGTGGCATAGCAACTACATTATCAGTGGCGTAGTAACTACATTATCAGTGGCGTAGTAACTACATTATCAGTGGCATAGTAACTACATTATCAGTGGTGTAGTAACTACATTTTCTGTGGTGTAGCAAACTACATCATAAGTGGTGTAGCAACTACATTATCAGTGGCATAGTAACTACATTATCAGTGGTGTAGTAACTACATTATCAGTGGTGTAGAAAACTACATTATCAGTGGCGTAGCAACTACATTATCAGTGGCATAGTAACTACATTATCAGTGGTGTAGTAATATACATCATCAGTGGTGTAGTAACTACATTATCAGTGGTATAGAAAACTACATTATCAGTGTTGTAGTAAACTACATTATCAGTGGTGTAGTAACTACATTATCAGTGGTGTAGTAACGAGATTATCAGTGGTGTAGTAAATACATTATCAGTCGTATAGTAACTACAATATCAGTGGTGTAGTAACCACATTATCAGTGGTATAGTAACTACATTATCCGTGATGTGGTAACTACATTATCAGTGCTGTAGTAACTACATTATCAGTGGTGTAGTAACTACATTATCAGTGGTGTAGTAATCTACATTATCAGTGGTGTAGTAACTACATTATCAGTGGTATAGAAAACTACATTATCAGTGGTGTAGTAACTACATTATCTGTGATGTGGTAAATACATTATCAGTGCTGTAGTAACTACATTATCAGTGGTGTAGTAACGACATTATCAGTGGCGTAGTACCAACATCATCAGTGGTGTAGTAACTACATTATCAGTGGTGTAGTAATGACATTATCAGTGGTGTAGTAAACTACATTATCAGTGGTGTAGTAAATTACATCATCAGTGGTGTAGCAACTACATTATCAGTGGCATAGTAACTACATTATCAGTGGTGTAGTAATTACATTATCAGTGGTGTACTAAACTACATTATCAGTGGCGTAGCAACTACATTATCAGTGGCATAGCAACTGCATTATCAGTGGCGTAGTAACTACATTATCAGTGGCGTAGTAACTACATTATCAGTGGCATAGTAACTACATTATCAGTGGTGTAGTAACTACATTTTCTGTGGTGTAGTAACCACATTACCATTGGCGTAGTAACTACATTATCAGTGGCGTAGTAATCTACATTATCAGTGGTGTAGCAACTACATTATCAGTGGCCTAGTAACTACATTATCAGTGGTGTAGTAACTACATTATCAATGGTGTAGAAAACTACATTATCATTGGCGTAGCAACTACATTATCAGTGGCATAGTAACTACATTATCAGTGGTGTAATAATCTACATCATCAGTGGTGTAGTAACTACATTATCAGTGGTATAGTAAACTACATTATCAGTGTTGTAGTAAACTACATTATCAGTGGTGTAGTAACTACATTATCAGTGGTGTAGCAACGACATTATCAGTGGTGAAGTAAATACATTATCAGTCGTATAGTAACTACAATATCAGTGGTGTAGTAACCACATTATCAGTGGTATAGTAACTACATTATCCGTGATGTGGTAACTACATTATCAGTGGTGTAGCAAACTACATCATAAGTGGTGTAGCAACTACATTATCAGTGGCATAGTAACTACATTATCAGTGGTGTAGTAACTACATTATCAGTGGTGTAGAAAACTACATTATCAGTGGCGTAGCAACTACATTATCAGTGGCATAGTAACTACATTATCAGTGGTGTAGTAATATGCATCATCAGTGGTGTAGTAACTACATTAACAGTGGTATAGAAAACTACATTATCAGTGTTGTAGTAAACTACATTATCAGTGGTGTAGTAACTACATTATCAGTGGTGTAGTAACGAGATTATCAGTGGTGTAGTAAATACATTATCAGTCGTATAGTAACTACAATATCAGTGGTGTAGTAACCACATTATCAGTGGTATAGTAACTACATTATCCGTGATGTGGTAACTACATTATCAGTGCTGTAGTAACTACATTATCAGTGGTGTAGTAACTACATTATCAGTGGTGTAGTAATCTACATTATCAGTGGTGTAGTAACTACATTATCAGTGGTATAGAAAACTACATTATCAGTGGTGTAGTAACTACATTATCCGTGATGTGGTAAATACATTATCAGTGCTGTAGTAACTACATTATCAGTGGTGTAGTAACGACATTATCAGTGGCGTAGTACCAACATCATCAGTGGTGTAGTAACTACATTATCAGTGGTGTAGTAATGACATTATCAGTGGTGTAGTAAACTACATTATCAGTGGTGTAGTAAATTACATCATCAGTGGTGTAGCAACTACATTATCAGTGGCATAGTAACTACATTATCAGTGGTATAGTAATTACATTATCAGTGGTGTACTAAACTACATTATCAGTGGCGTAGCAACTACATTATCAGTGGCATAGCAACTACATTATCAGTGGCGTAGTAACTACATTATCAGTGGCGTAGTAACTACATTATCAGTGGCATAGTAACTACATTATCAGTGGTGTAGTAACTACATTTTCTGTGGTGTAGTAACCACATTACCATTGGCGTAGTAACTACATTAGCAGTGGCGTAGTAATCTACATTATCAGTGGTGTAGCAACTACATTATCAGTGGCCTAGTAACTACATTATCAGTGGTGTAGTAACTACATTAACAATGGTGTAGAAAACTACATTATCATTGGCGTAGCAACTACATTATCAGTGGCATAGTAACTACATTATCAGTGGTGTAATAATCTACATCATCAGTGGTGTAGTAACTACATTATCAGTGGTATAGTAAACTACATTATCAGTGTTGTAGTAAACTACATTATCAGTGGTGTAGTAACTACATTATCAGTGGTGTAGCAACGACATTATCAGTGGTGAAGTAAATACATTATCAGTCGTATAGTAACTACAATATCAGTGGTGTAGTAACCACATTATCAGTGGTATAGTAACTACATTATCCATGATGTGGTAACTACATTATCAGTGGTGTAGCAAACTACATCATAAGTGGTGTAGCAACTACATTATCAGTGGCATAGTAACTACATTATCAGTGGTGTAGTAACTACATTATCAGTGGTGTAGAAAACTACATTATCAGTGGCGTAGCAACTACATTATCAGTGGCATAGTAACTACATTATCAGTGGTGTAGTAATATGCATCATCAGTGGTGTAGTAACTACATTAACAGTGGTATAGAAAACTACATTATCAGTGTTGTAGTAAACTACATTATCAGTGGTGTAGTAACTACATTATCAGTGGTGTAGTAACGAGATTATCAGTGGTGTAGTAAATACATTATCAGTCGTATAGTAACTACAATATCAGTGGTGTAGTAACCACATTATCAGTGGTATAGTAACTACATTATCCGTGATGTGGTACCTACATTATCAGTGCTGTAGTAACTACATTATCAGTGGTGTAGTAACTACATTATCAGTGGTGTAGTAATCTACATTATCAGTGGTGTAGTAACTACATTATCAGTGGTATAGAAAACTACATTATCAGTGGTGTAGTAACTACATTATCCGTGATGTGGTAAATACATTATCAGTGCTGTAGTAACTACATTATCAGTGGTGTAGTAACGACATTATCAGTGGCGTAGTACCAACATCATCAGTGGTGTAGTAACTACATTATCAGTGGTGTAGTAATGACATTATCAGTGGTGTAGTAAACTACATTATCAGTGGTGTAGTAAATTACATCATCAGTGGTGTAGCAACTACATTATCAGTGGCATAGTAACTACATTATCAGTGGTATAGTAATTACATTATCAGTGGTGTACTAAACTACATTATCAGTGGCGTAGCAACTACATTATCAGTGGCATAGCAACTACATTATCAGTGGCGTAGTAACTACATTATCAGTGGCGTAGTAACTACATTATCAGTGGCATAGTAACTACATTATCAGTGGTGTAGTAACTACATTTTCTGTGGTGTAGTAACCACATTACCATTGGCGTAGTAACTACATTAGCAGTGGCGTAGTAATCTACATTATCAGTGGTGTAGCAACTACATTATCAGTGGCCTAGTAACTACATTATCAGTGGTGTAGTAACTACATTATCAATGGTGTAGAAAACTACATTATCATTGGCGTAGCAACTACATTATCAGTGGCATAGTAACTACATTATCAGTGGTGTAATAATCTACATCATCAGTGGTGTAGTAACTACATTATCAGTGGTATAGTAAACTACATTATCAGTGGTGTAGTAATGACATTATCAGTGGTGTAGTAAACTACATTATCAGTGGTGTAGTAAATTACATCATCAGTGGTGTAGCAACTACATTATCAGTGGCATAGTAACTACATTATCAGTGGTGTAGTAATCTACATTATCAGTGGTGTAGTAACTACACTATCAGTGGTATAGAAAACTACATTATCAGTGGTGTAGTAACTACATTATCAGTGGTATAGTAACTACATTATCAGTGGTGTAAAAACTACATTACCAGTTTTGTAGTTACTACATGATCAGTGGTGTAGTAACAACATTATCAGTGGTGTAGTAACTACATTATCAGTGGCGAAGTAACTACATTATCAGTGGTGTAGTAACTGCATTATTATTGGTGGAGTAACTACAATTTCAGTGGCGTAGATAATACATTATCAGTGGTGTAGTACCAACATCATCAGTTGTGTAGTAACTACATTATCAGTGGTGTAGTAATGACATCATCAGTGGTGTAGTAAACTACATTATCAGTGGTGTAGTAAACTACATCATCAGTGGTGTAGCAACTACATTATCAGTGGCATTGTAACATTATCAGTGGTGTAGTAACTACATTATCAGTGGTGTAGTAATGACATTATCAGTGGTGTAGTAAACTACATTATCAGTGGTGTAGCAAACTACATCATAAGTGGTGTAGCACCTACATTATCAGTGGCATAGTAACTACATTATCAGTGGTGTAGTAACTACATTATCAGTGGCATAGTAACTACATTATCAGTGGTGTAGTAATATACATCATCAGTGGTGTAGTAACTACATTAACAGTGGTATAGAAAACTACATTATCAGTGTTGTAGTAAACTACATTATCAGTGGTGTAGTAACTACATTATCAGTGGTGTAGTAACGAGATCATCAGTGGTGTAGTAAATACATTATCAGTCGTATAGAAACTACAATATCAGTGGTGTAGTAACCACATTATCAGTGGTATAGTAACTACATTATCCGTGATGTGGTAACTACATTATCAGTGCTGTAGTAACTACATTATCAGTGGTGTAGTAACTACATTATCAGTAGTGTAGTAATCTACATTATCAGTGGTGTAGTAACTACATTATCAGTGGTATAGAAAACTACATTATCAGTGGTGTAGTAACTACATTATCCGTGATGTGGTAAATACATTATCAGTGCTGTAGTAACTACATTATCAGTGGTGTAGTAACGACATTATCAGTGGCGTAGTACCAACATCATCAGTGGTGTAGTAACTACATTATCAGTGGTGTAGTAATGACATTATCAGTGGTGTAGTAAACTACATTATCAGTGGTGTAGTAAATTAAATCATCAGTGGTGTAGCAACTACATTATCAGTGGCATAGTAACTACATTATCAGTGGTGTAGTAATTACATTATCAGTGGTGTACTAAACTACATTATCAGTGGCGTAGCAACTACATTATCAGTGGCATAGCAACTACATTATCAGTGGCGTAGTAACTACATTATCAGTGGCGTAGTAACTACATTATCAGTGGCATAGTAACTACATTATCAGTGGTGTAGTAACTACATTTTCTGTGGTGTAGTAACCACATTACCATTGGCGTAGTAACTATATTATCAGTGGCGTAGTAATCTACATTATCAGTGGTGTAGCAACTACATTATCAGTGGCCTAGTAACTACATTATCAGTGGTGTAGTAACGACATTATCAGTGGCGTAGTACCAACATCATCAGTGGTGTAGTAACTACATTATCAGTGGTGTAGTAATGACATTATCAGTGGTGTAGTAAACTACATTATCAGTGGTGTAGTAAATTACATCATCAGTGGTGTAGCAACTACATTATCAGTGGCATAGTAACTACATTATCAGTGGTATAGTAATTACATTATCAGTGGTGTACTAAACTACATTATCAGTGGCGTAGCAACTACATTATCAGTGGCATAGCAACTACATTATCAGTGGCGTAGTAACTACATTATCAGTGGCGTAGTAACTACATTATCAGTGGCATAGTAACTACATTATCAGTGGTGTAGTAACTACATTTTCTGTGGTGTAGTAACCACATTACCATTGGCGTAGTAACTACATTAGCAGTGGCGTAGTAATCTACATTATCAGTGGTGTAGCAACTACATTATCAGTGGCCTAGTAACTACATTATCAGTGGTGTAGTAACTACATTATCAATGGTGTAGAAAACTACATTATCATTGGCGTAGCAACTACATTATCAGTGGCATAGTAACTACATTATCAGTGGTGTAATAATCTACATCATCAGTGGTGTAGTAACTACATTATCAGTGGTATAGTAAACTACATTATCAGTGTTGTAGTAAACTACATTATCAGTGGTGTAGTAACTACATTATCAGTGGTGTAGCAACGACATTATCAGTGGTGAAGTAAATACATTATCAGTCGTATAGTAACTACAATATCAGTGGTGTAGTAACCACATTATCAGTGGTATAGTAACTACATTATCCGTGATGTGGTAACTACATTATCAGTGGTGTAGCAAACTACATCATAAGTGGTGTAGCAACTACATTATCAGTGGCATAGTAACTACATTATCAGTGGTGTAGTAACTACATTATCAGTGGTGTAGAAAACTACATTATCAGTGGCGTAGCAACTACATTATCAGTGGCATAGTAACTACATTATCAGTGGTGTAGTAATATGCATCATCAGTGGTGTAGTAACTACATTAACAGTGGTATAGAAAACTACATTATCAGTGTTGTAGTAAACTACATTATCAGTGGTGTAGTAACTACATTATCAGTGGTGTAGTAACGAGATTATCAGTGGTGTAGTAAATACATTATCAGTCGTATAGTAACTACAATATCAGTGGTGTAGTAACCACATTATCAGTGGTATAGTAACTACATTATCCGTGATGTGGTAACTACATTATCAGTGCTGTAGTAACTACATTATCAGTGGTGTAGTAACTACATTATCAGTGGTGTAGTAATCTACATTATCAGTGGTGTAGTAACTACATTATCAGTGGTATAGAAAACTACATTATCAGTGGTGTAGTAACTACATTATCCGTGATGTGGTAAATACATTATCAGTGCTGTAGTAACTACATTATCAGTGGTGTAGTAACGACATTATCAGTGGCGTAGTACCAACATCATCAGTGGTGTAGTAACTACATTATCAGTGGTGTAGTAATGACATTATCAGTGGTGTAGTAAACTACATTATCAGTGGTGTAGTAAATTACATCATCAGTGGTGTAGCAACTACATTATCAGTGGCATAGTAACTACATTATCAGTGGTATAGTAATTACATTATCAGTGGTGTACTAAACTACATTATCAGTGGCGTAGCAACTACATTATCAGTGGCATAGCAACTACATTATCAGTGGCGTAGTAACTACATTATCAGTGGCGTAGTAACTACATTATCAGTGGCATAGTAACTACATTATCAGTGGTGTAGTAACTACATTTTCTGTGGTGTAGTAACCACATTACCATTGGCGTAGTAACTACATTAGCAGTGGCGTAGTAATCTACATTATCAGTGGTGTAGCAACTACATTATCAGTGGCCTAGTAACTACATTATCAGTGGTGTAGTAACTACATTAACAATGGTGTAGAAAACTACATTATCATTGGCGTAGCAACTACATTATCAGTGGCATAGTAACTACATTATCAGTGGTGTAATAATCTACATCATCAGTGGTGTAGTAACTACATTATCAGTGGTATAGTAAACTACATTATCAGTGTTGTAGTAAACTACATTATCAGTGGTGTAGTAACTACATTATCAGTGGTGTAGCAACGACATTATCAGTGGTGAAGTAAATACATTATCAGTCGTATAGTAACTACAATATCAGTGGTGTAGTAACCACATTATCAGTGGTATAGTAACTACATTATCCGTGATGTGGTAACTACATTATCAGTGGTGTAGCAAACTACATCATAAGTGGTGTAGCAACTACATTATCAGTGGCATAGTAACTACATTATCAGTGGTGTAGTAACTACATTATCAGTGGTGTAGAAAACTACATTATCAGTGGCGTAGCAACTACATTATCAGTGGCATAGTAACTACATTATCAGTGGTGTAGTAATATGCATCATCAGTGGTGTAGTAACTACATTAACAGTGGTATAGAAAACTACATTATCAGTGTTGTAGTAAACTACATTATCAGTGGTGTAGTAACTACATTATCAGTGGTGTAGTAACGAGATTATCAGTGGTGTAGTAAATACATTATCAGTCGTATAGTAACTACAATATCAGTGGTGTAGTAACCACATTATCAGTGGTATAGTAACTACATTATCCGTGATGTGGTAACTACATTATCAGTGCTGTAGTAACTACATTATCAGTGGTGTAGTAACTACATTATCAGTGGTGTAGTAATCTACATTATCAGTGGTGTAGTAACTACATTATCAGTGGTATAGAAAACTACATTATCAGTGGTGTAGTAACTACATTATCCGTGATGTGGTAAATACATTATCAGTGCTGTAGTAACTACATTATCAGTGGTGTAGTAACGACATTATCAGTGGCGTAGTACCAACATCATCAGTGGTGTAGTAACTACATTATCAGTGGTGTAGTAATGACATTATCAGTGGTGTAGTAAACTACATTATCAGTGGTGTAGTAAATTACATCATCAGTGGTGTAGCAACTACATTATCAGTGGCATAGTAACTACATTATCAGTGGTATAGTAATTACATTATCAGTGGTGTACTAAACTACATTATCAGTGGCGTAGCAACTACATTATCAGTGGCATAGCAACTACATTATCAGTGGCGTAGTAACTACATTATCAGTGGCGTAGTAACTACATTATCAGTGGCATAGTAACTACATTATCAGTGGTGTAGTAACTACATTTTCTGTGGTGTAGTAACCACATTACCATTGGCGTAGTAACTACATTAGCAGTGGCGTAGTAATCTACATTATCAGTGGTGTAGCAACTACATTATCAGTGGCCTAGTAACTACATTATCAGTGGTGTAGTAACTACATTATCAATGGTGTAGAAAACTACATTATCATTGGCGTAGCAACTACATTATCAGTGGCATAGTAACTACATTATCAGTGGTGTAATAATCTACATCATCAGTGGTGTAGTAACTACATTATCAGTGGTATAGTAAACTACATTATCAGTGGTGTAGTAATGACATTATCAGTGGTGTAGTAAACTACATTATCAGTGGTGTAGTAAATTACATCATCAGTGGTGTAGCAACTACATTATCAGTGGCATAGTAACTACATTATCAGTGGTGTAGTAATCTACATTATCAGTGGTGTAGTAACTACACTATCAGTGGTATAGAAAACTACATTATCAGTGGTGTAGTAACTACATTATCAGTGGTATAGTAACTACATTATCAGTGGTGTAAAAACTACATTACCAGTTTTGTAGTTACTACATGATCAGTGGTGTAGTAACAACATTATCAGTGGTGTAGTAACTACATTATCAGTGGCGAAGTAACTACATTATCAGTGGTGTAGTAACTGCATTATTATTGGTGGAGTAACTACAATTTCAGTGGCGTAGATAATACATTATCAGTGGTGTAGTACCAACATCATCAGTTGTGTAGTAACTACATTATCAGTGGTGTAGTAATGACATCATCAGTGGTGTAGTAAACTACATTATCAGTGGTGTAGTAAACTACATCATCAGTGGTGTAGCAACTACATTATCAGTGGCATTGTAACATTATCAGTGGTGTAGTAACTACATTATCAGTGGTGTAGTAATGACATTATCAGTGGTGTAGTAAACTACATTATCAGTGGTGTAGCAAACTACATCATAAGTGGTGTAGCACCTACATTATCAGTGGCATAGTAACTACATTATCAGTGGTGTAGTAACTACATTATCAGTGGCATAGTAACTACATTATCAGTGGTGTAGTAATATACATCATCAGTGGTGTAGTAACTACATTAACAGTGGTATAGAAAACTACATTATCAGTGTTGTAGTAAACTACATTATCAGTGGTGTAGTAACTACATTATCAGTGGTGTAGTAACGAGATCATCAGTGGTGTAGTAAATACATTATCAGTCGTATAGAAACTACAATATCAGTGGTGTAGTAACCACATTATCAGTGGTATAGTAACTACATTATCCGTGATGTGGTAACTACATTATCAGTGCTGTAGTAACTACATTATCAGTGGTGTAGTAACTACATTATCAGTAGTGTAGTAATCTACATTATCAGTGGTGTAGTAACTACATTATCAGTGGTATAGAAAACTACATTATCAGTGGTGTAGTAACTACATTATCCGTGATGTGGTAAATACATTATCAGTGCTGTAGTAACTACATTATCAGTGGTGTAGTAACGACATTATCAGTGGCGTAGTACCAACATCATCAGTGGTGTAGTAACTACATTATCAGTGGTGTAGTAATGACATTATCAGTGGTGTAGTAAACTACATTATCAGTGGTGTAGTAAATTAAATCATCAGTGGTGTAGCAACTACATTATCAGTGGCATAGTAACTACATTATCAGTGGTGTAGTAATTACATTATCAGTGGTGTACTAAACTACATTATCAGTGGCGTAGCAACTACATTATCAGTGGCATAGCAACTACATTATCAGTGGCGTAGTAACTACATTATCAGTGGCGTAGTAACTACATTATCAGTGGCATAGTAACTACATTATCAGTGGTGTAGTAACTACATTTTCTGTGGTGTAGTAACCACATTACCATTGGCGTAGTAACTACATTAGCAGTGGCGTAGTAATCTACATTATCAGTGGTGTAGCAACTACATTATCAGTGGCCTAGTAACTACATTATCAGTGGTGTAGTAACTACATTATCAATGGTGTAGAAAACTACATTATCATTGGCGTAGCAACTACATTATCAGTGGCATAGTAACTACATTATCAGTGGTGTAATAATCTACATCATCAGTGGTGTAGTAACTACATTATCAGTGGTATAGTAAACTACATTATCAGTGTTGTAGTAAACTACATTATCAGTGGTGTAGTAACTACATTATCAGTGGTGTAGCAACGACATTATCAGTGGTGAAGTAAATACATTATCAGTCGTATAGTAACTACAATATCAGTGGTGTAGTAACCACATTATCAGTGGTATAGTAACTACATTATCCGTGATGTGGTAACTACATTATCAGTGGTGTAGCAAACTACATCATAAGTGGTGTAGCAACTACATTATCAGTGGCATAGTAACTACATTATCAGTGGTGTAGTAACTACATTATCAGTGGTGTAGAAAACTACATTATCAGTGGCGTAGCAACTACATTATCAGTGGCATAGTAACTACATTATCAGTGGTGTAGTAATATGCATCATCAGTGGTGTAGTAACTACATTAACAGTGGTATAGAAAACTACATTATCAGTGTTGTAGTAAACTACATTATCAGTGGTGTAGTAACTACATTATCAGTGGTGTAGTAACGAGATTATCAGTGGTGTAGTAAATACATTATCAGTCGTATAGTAACTACAATATCAGTGGTGTAGTAACCACATTATCAGTGGTATAGTAACTACATTATCCGTGATGTGGTAACTACATTATCAGTGCTGTAGTAACTACATTATCAGTGGTGTAGTAACTACATTATCAGTGGTGTAGTAATCTACATTATCAGTGGTGTAGTAACTACATTATCAGTGGTATAGAAAACTACATTATCAGTGGTGTAGTAACTACATTATCCGTGATGTGGTAAATACATTATCAGTGCTGTAGTAACTACATTATCAGTGGTGTAGTAACGACATTATCAGTGGCGTAGTACCAACATCATCAGTGGTGTAGTAACTACATTATCAGTGGTGTAGTAATGACATTATCAGTGGTGTAGTAAACTACATTATCAGTGGTGTAGTAAATTACATCATCAGTGGTGTAGCAACTACATTATCAGTGGCATAGTAACTACATTATCAGTGGTATAGTAATTACATTATCAGTGGTGTACTAAACTACATTATCAGTGGCGTAGCAACTACATTATCAGTGGCATAGCAACTACATTATCAGTGGCGTAGTAACTACATTATCAGTGGCGTAGTAACTACATTATCAGTGGCATAGTAACTACATTATCAGTGGTGTAGTAACTACATTTTCTGTGGTGTAGTAACCACATTACCATTGGCGTAGTAACTACATTAGCAGTGGCGTAGTAATCTACATTATCAGTGGTGTAGCAACTACATTATCAGTGGCCTAGTAACTACATTATCAGTGGTGTAGTAACTACATTATCAATGGTGTAGAAAACTACATTATCATTGGCGTAGCAACTACATTATCAGTGGCATAGTAACTACATTATCAGTGGTGTAATAATCTACATCATCAGTGGTGTAGTAACTACATTATCAGTGGTATAGTAAACTACATTATCAGTGGTGTAGTAATGACATTATCAGTGGTGTAGTAAACTACATTATCAGTGGTGTAGTAAATTACATCATCAGTGGTGTAGCAACTACATTATCAGTGGCATAGTAACTACATTATCAGTGGTGTAGTAATCTACATTATCAGTGGTGTAGTAACTACACTATCAGTGGTATAGAAAACTACATTATCAGTGGTGTAGTAACTACATTATCAGTGGTATAGTAACTACATTATCAGTGGTGTAAAAACTACATTACCAGTTTTGTAGTTACTACATGATCAGTGGTGTAGTAACAACATTATCAGTGGTGTAGTAACTACATTATCAGTGGCGAAGTAACTACATTATCAGTGGTGTAGTAACTGCATTATTATTGGTGGAGTAACTACAATTTCAGTGGCGTAGATAATACATTATCAGTGGTGTAGTACCAACATCATCAGTTGTGTAGTAACTACATTATCAGTGGTGTAGTAATGACATCATCAGTGGTGTAGTAAACTACATTATCAGTGGTGTAGTAAACTACATCATCAGTGGTGTAGCAACTACATTATCAGTGGCATTGTAACATTATCAGTGGTGTAGTAACTACATTATCAGTGGTGTAGTAATGACATTATCAGTGGTGTAGTAAACTACATTATCAGTGGTGTAGCAAACTACATCATAAGTGGTGTAGCACCTACATTATCAGTGGCATAGTAACTACATTATCAGTGGTGTAGTAACTACATTATCAGTGGCATAGTAACTACATTATCAGTGGTGTAGTAATATACATCATCAGTGGTGTAGTAACTACATTAACAGTGGTATAGAAAACTACATTATCAGTGTTGTAGTAAACTACATTATCAGTGGTGTAGTAACTACATTATCAGTGGTGTAGTAACGAGATTATCAGTGGTGTAGTAAATACATTATCAGTCGTATAGAAACTACAATATCAGTGGTGTAGTAACCACATTATCAGTGGTATAGTAACTACATTATCCGTGATGTGGTAACTACATTATCAGTGCTGTAGTAACTACATTATCAGTGGTGTAGTAACTACATTATCAGTAGTGTAGTAATCTACATTATCAGTGGTGTAGTAACTACATTATCAGTGGTATAGAAAACTACATTATCAGTGGTGTAGTAACTACATTATCCGTGATGTGGTAAATACATTATCAGTGCTGTAGTAACTACATTATCAGTGGTGTAGTAACGACATTATCAGTGGCGTAGTACCAACATCATCAGTGGTGTAGTAACTACATTATCAGTGGTGTAGTAATGACATTATCAGTGGTGTAGTAAACTACATTATCAGTGGTGTAGTAAATTAAATCATCAGTGGTGTAGCAACTACATTATCAGTGGCATAGTAACTACATTATCAGTGGTGTAGTAATTACATTATCAGTGGTGTACTAAACTACATTATCAGTGGCGTAGCAACTACATTATCAGTGGCATAGCAACTACATTATCAGTGGCGTAGTAACTACATTATCAGTGGCGTAGTAACTACATTATCAGTGGCATAGTAACTACATTATCAGTGGTGTAGTAACTACATTTTCTGTGGTGTAGTAACCACATTACCATTGGCGTAGTAACTATATTATCAGTGGCGTAGTAATCTACATTATCAGTGGTGTAGCAACTACATTATCAGTGGCCTAGTAACTACATTATCAGTGGTGTAGTAACTACATTATCAATGGTGTAGAAAACTACATTATCATTGGCGTAGCAACTACATTATCAGTGGCATAGTAACTACATTATCAGTGGTGTAATAATCTACATCATCAGTGGTGTAGTAACTACATTATCAGTGGTATAGTAAACTACATTATCAGTGGTGTAGTAATGACATTATCAGTGGTGTAGTAAACTACATTATCAGTGGTGTAGTAAATTACATCATCAGTGGTGTAGCAACTACATTATCAGTGGCATAGTAACTACATTATCAGTGGTGTAGTAATCTACATTATCAGTGGTGTAGTAACTACACTATCAGTGGTATAGAAAACTACATTATCAGTGGTGTAGTAACTACATTATCAGTGGTATAGTAACTACATTATCAGTGGTGTAAAAACTACATTACCAGTTTTGTAGTTACTACATGATCAGTGGTGTAGTAACAACATTATCAGTGGTGTAGTAACTACATTATCAGTGGCGAAGTAACTACATTATCAGTGGTGTAGTAACTGCATTATTATTGGTGGAGTAACTACAATTTCAGTGGCGTAGATAATACATTATCAGTGGTGTAGTACCAACATCATCAGTTGTGTAGTAACTACATTATCAGTGGTGTAGTAATGACATCATCAGTGGTGTAGTAAACTACATTATCAGTGGTGTAGTAAACTACATCATCAGTGGTGTAGCAACTACATTATCAGTGGCATTGTAACATTATCAGTGGTGTAGTAACTACATTATCAGTGGTGTAGTAATGACATTATCAGTGGTGTAGTAAACTACATTATCAGTGGTGTAGCAAACTACATCATAAGTGGTGTAGCACCTACATTATCAGTGGCATAGTAACTACATTATCAGTGGTGTAGTAACTACATTATCAGTGGCATAGTAACTACATTATCAGTGGTGTAGTAATATACATCATCAGTGGTGTAGTAACTACATTAACAGTGGTATAGAAAACTACATTATCAGTGTTGTAGTAAACTACATTATCAGTGGTGTAGTAACTACATTATCAGTGGTGTAGTAACGAGATTATCAGTGGTGTAGTAAATACATTATCAGTCGTATAGAAACTACAATATCAGTGGTGTAGTAACCACATTATCAGTGGTATAGTAACTACATTATCCGTGATGTGGTAACTACATTATCAGTGCTGTAGTAACTACATTATCAGTGGTGTAGTAACTACATTATCAGTAGTGTAGTAATCTACATTATCAGTGGTGTAGTAACTACATTATCAGTGGTATAGAAAACTACATTATCAGTGGTGTAGTAACTACATTATCCGTGATGTGGTAAATACATTATCAGTGCTGTAGTAACTACATTATCAGTGGTGTAGTAACGACATTATCAGTGGCGTAGTACCAACATCATCAGTGGTGTAGTAACTACATTATCAGTGGTGTAGTAATGACATTATCAGTGGTGTAGTAAACTACATTATCAGTGGTGTAGTAAATTAAATCATCAGTGGTGTAGCAACTACATTATCAGTGGCATAGTAACTACATTATCAGTGGTGTAGTAATTACATTATCAGTGGTGTACTAAACTACATTATCAGTGGCGTAGCAACTACATTATCAGTGGCATAGCAACTACATTATCAGTGGCGTAGTAACTACATTATCAGTGGCGTAGTAACTACATTATCAGTGGCATAGTAACTACATTATCAGTGGTGTAGTAACTACATTTTCTGTGGTGTAGTAACCACATTACCATTGGCGTAGTAACTATATTATCAGTGGCGTAGTAATCTACATTATCAGTGGTGTAGCAACTACATTATCAGTGGCCTAGTAACTACATTATCAGTGGTGTAGTAACTACATTATCAATGGTGTAGAAAACTACATTATCATTGGCGTAGCAACTACATTATCAGTGGCATAGTAACTACATTATCAGTGGTGTAATAATCTACATCATTAGTGGTGTAGTAACTACATTATCAGTGGTATAGTAAACTACATTATCAGTGTTGTAGTAAACTACATTATCAGTGGTGTAGTAACTACAATATCAGTGGTGTAGTAACCACATTTTCAGTGGTATAGTAACTACATTATCCGTGATGTGGTAACTACATTATCAGTGCTGTAGTAACTACATTATCAGTGGTTTAGTAACTACATTATCAGTGGCGTAGTAACTACATTATCAGTGGTGTAGTAATCTACATTATCAGTGGTGTAAAAACTACATTACCAGTGTTGTAGTTACTACATGATCAGTGGTGTAGCAACTACATTATCAGTGGCATTGTAACATTATCAGTGGTGTAGTAACTACATTATCAGTGGTGTAGTAATGACATTATCAGTGGTGTAGTAAACTACATTATCAGTGGTGTAGCAAACTACATCATAAGTGGTGTAGCAACTACATTATCAGTGGCATAGTAACTACATTATCAGTGGTGTAGTAACTACATTAACAGTGGTATAGAAAACTACATTATCAGTGTTGTAGTAAACTACATTATCAGTGGTGTAGTAACTACATTATCAGTGGTGTAGTAACGAGATTATCAGTGGTGTAGTAAATACATTATCAGTCGTATAGTAACTACAATATCAGTGGTGTAGTAACCACATTATCAGTGGTATAGTAACTACATTATCCGTGATGTGGTAACTACATTATCAGTGCTGTAGTAACTACATTATCAGTGGTGTAGTAACTACATTATCAGTGGTGTAGTAATCTACATTATCAGTGGTGTAGTAACTACATTATCAGTGGTATAGAAAACTACATTATCAGTGGTGTAGTAACTACATTATCCGTGATGTGGTAAATACATTATCAGTGCTGTAGTAACTACATTATCAGTGGTGTAGTAACGACATTATCAGTGGCGTAGTACCAACATCATCAGTGGTGTAGTAACTACATTATCAGTGGTGTAGTAATGACATTATCAGTGGTGTAGTAAACTACATTATCAGTGGTGTAGTAAATTACATCATCAGTGGTGTAGCAACTACATTATCAGTGGCATAGTAACTACATTATCAGTGGTGTAGTAATTACATTATCAGTGGTGTACTAAACTACATTATCAGTGGCGTAGCAACTACATTATCAGTGGCATAGCAACTACATTATCAGTGGCGTAGTAACTACATTATCAGTGGCGTAGTAACTACATTATCAGTGGCATAGTAACTACATTATCAGTGGTGTAGTAACTACATTTTCTGTGGTGTAATAACCACATTACCATTGGCGTAGTAACTACATTATCAGTGGCGTAGTAATCTACATTATCAGTGGTGTAGCAACTACATTATCAGTGGCCTAGTAACTACATTATCAGTGGTGTAGTAACTACATTATCAATGGTGTAGAAAACTACATTATCATTGGCGTAGCAACTACATTATCAGTGGCGTAGCAACTACATTATCAGTGGTGTAGTAACTACATTATCAGTGGTATAGTAAACTACATTATCAGTGGTGTAGTAATGACATTATCAGTGGTGTAGTAAACTACATTATCAGTGGTGTAGTAAATTACATCATCAGTGGTGTAGCAACTACATTATCAGTGGCATAGTAACTACATTATCAGTGGTGTAGTAATCTACATTATCAGTGGTGTAGTAACTACACTATCAGTGGTATAGAAAACTACATTATCAGTGGTGTAGTAACTACATTATCAGTGGTATAGTAACTACATTATCAGTGGTGTAAAAACTACATTACCAGTTTTGTAGTTACTACATGATCAGTGGTGTAGTAACAACATTATCAGTGGTGTAGTAACTACATTATCAGTGGCGAAGTAACTACATTATCAGTGGTGTAGTAACTGCATTATTATTGGTGGAGTAACTACAATTTCAGTGGCGTAGATAATACATTATCAGTGGTGTAGTACCAACATCATCAGTTGTGTAGTAACTACATTATCAGTGGTGTAGTAATGACATCATCAGTGGTGTAGTAAACTACATTATCAGTGGTGTAGTAAACTACATCATCAGTGGTGTAGCAACTACATTATCAGTGGCATTGTAACATTATCAGTGGTGTAGTAACTACATTATCAGTGGTGTAGTAATGACATTATCAGTGGTGTAGTAAACTACATTATCAGTGGTGTAGCAAACTACATCATAAGTGGTGTAGCAACTACATTATCAGTGGCATAGTAACTACATTATCAGTGGTGTAGTAACTACATTATCAGTGGTGTAGAAAACTACATTATCAGTGGTGTAGTAACTACATTATCCGTGATGTGGTAAATACATTATCAGTGCTGTAGTAACTACATTATCAGTGGTGTAGTAACGACATTATCAGTGGCGTAGTACCAACATCATCAGTGGTGTAGTAACTACATTATCAGTGGTGTAGTAATGACATTATCAGTGGTGTAGTAAACTACATTATCAGTGGTGTAGTAAATTACATCATCAGTGGTGTAGCAACTACATTATCAGTGGCATAGTAACTACATTATCAGTGGTGTAGTAATTACATTATCAGTGGTGTACTAAACTACATTATCAGTGGCGTAGCAACTACATTATCAGTGGCATAGCAACTACATTATCAGTGGCGTAGTAACTACATTATCAGTGGCGTAGTAACTACATTATCAGTGGCATAGTAACTACATTATCAGTGGTGTAGTAACTACATTTTCTGTGGTGTAATAACCACATTACCATTGGCGTAGTAACTACATTATCAGTGGCGTAGTAATCTACATTATCAGTGGTGTAGCAACTACATTATCAGTGGCCTAGTAACTACATTATCAGTGGTGTAGTAACTACATTATCAATGGTGTAGAAAACTACATTATCATTGGCGTAGCAACTACATTATCAGTGGCGTAGCAACTACATTATCAGTGGTGTAGTAACTACATTATCAGTGGTATAGTAAACTACATTATCAGTGGTGTAGTAATGACATTATCAGTGGTGTAGTAAACTACATTATCAGTGGTGTAGTAAATTACATCATCAGTGGTGTAGCAACTACATTATCAGTGGCATAGTAACTACATTATCAGTGGTGTAGTAATCTACATTATCAGTGGTGTAGTAACTACACTATCAGTGGTATAGAAAACTACATTATCAGTGGTGTAGTAACTACATTATCAGTGGTATAGTAACTACATTATCAGTGGTGTAAAAACTACATTACCAGTTTTGTAGTTACTACATGATCAGTGGTGTAGTAACAACATTATCAGTGGTGTAGTAACTACATTATCAGTGGCGAAGTAACTACATTATCAGTGGTGTAGTAACTGCATTATTATTGGTGGAGTAACTACAATTTCAGTGGCGTAGATAATACATTATCAGTGGTGTAGTACCAACATCATCAGTTGTGTAGTAACTACATTATCAGTGGTGTAGTAATGACATCATCAGTGGTGTAGTAAACTACATTATCAGTGGTGTAGTAAACTACATCATCAGTGGTGTAGCAACTACATTATCAGTGGCATTGTAACATTATCAGTGGTGTAGTAACTACATTATCAGTGGTGTAGTAATGACATTATCAGTGGTGTAGTAAACTACATTATCAGTGGTGTAGCAAACTACATCATAAGTGGTGTAGCAACTACATTATCAGTGGCATAGTAACTACATTATCAGTGGTGTAGTAACTACATTATCAGTGGTGTAGTAACTACATTATCCGTGATGTGGTAACTACATTATCAGTGCTGTAGTAACTACATTATCAGTGGTGTAGTAACTACATTATCAGTGGTGTAGTAATCTACATTATCAGTGGTGTAGTAACTACATTATCAGTGGTATAGAAAACTACATTATCAGTGGTGTAGTAACTACATTATCCGTGATGTGGTAAATACATTATCAGTGCTGTAGTAACTACATTATCAGTGGTGTAGTAATGACATTATCAGTGGCGTAGTACCAACATCATCAGTGGTGTAGTAACTACATTATCAGTGGTGTAGTAATGACATTATCAGTGGTGTAGTAAACTACATTATCAGTGGTGTAGTAAATTACATCATCAGTGGTGTAGCAACTACATTATCAGTGGCATAGTAACTACATTATCAGTGGTGTAGTAATTACATTATCAGTGGTGTACTAAACTACATTATCAGTGGCGTAGCAACTACATTATCAGTGGCATAGCAACTACATTATCAGTGGCGTAGTAACTACATTATCAGTGGCGTAGTAACTACATTATCAGTGGCATAGTAACTACATTATCAGTGGTGTAGTAACTACATTTTCTGTGGTGTAATAACCACATTACCATTGGCGTAGTAACTACATTATCAGTGGCGTAGTAATCTACATTATCAGTGGTGTAGTAACTACATTATCAATGGTGTAGAAAACTACATTATCATTGGCGTAGCAACTACATTATCAGTGGCGTAGCAACTACATTATCAGTGGTGTAGTAACTACATTATCAGTGGTATAGTAAACTACATTATCAGTGGTGTAGTAATGACATTATCAGTGGTGTAGTAAACTACATTATCAGTGGTGTAGTAAATTACATCATCAGTGGTGTAGCAACTACATTATCAGTGGCATAGTAACTACATTATCAGTGGTGTAGTAATCTACATTATCAGTGGTGTAGTAACTACACTATCAGTGGTATAGAAAACTACATTATCAGTGGTGTAGTAACTACATTATCAGTGGTATAGTAACTACATTATCAGTGGTGTAAAAACTACATTACCAGTTTTGTAGTTACTACATGATCAGTGGTGTAGTAACAACATTATCAGTGGTGTAGTAACTACATTATCAGTGGCGAAGTAACTACATTATCAGTGGTGTAGTAACTGCATTATTATTGGTGGAGTAACTACAATTTCAGTGGCGTAGATAATACATTATCAGTGGTGTAGTACCAACATCATCAGTTGTGTAGTAACTACATTATCAGTGGTGTAGTAATGACATCATCAGTGGTGTAGTAAACTACATTATCAGTGGTGTAGTAAACTACATCATCAGTGGTGTAGCAACTACATTAACAGTGGCATTGTAACATTATCAGTGGTGTAGTAACTACATTATCAGTGGTGTAGTAATGACATTATCAGTGGTGTAGTAAACTACATTATCAGTGGTGTAGCAAACTACATCATAAGTGGTGTAGCAACTACATTATCAGTGGCATAGTAACTACATTATCAGTGGTGTAGTAACTACATTATCAGTGGTGTAGAAAACTACATTATCAGTGGCGTAGCAACTACATTATCAGTGGCATAGTAACTACATTATCAGTGGCCTAGTAACTACATTATCAGTGGTGTAGTAACTACATTATCAATGGTGTAGAAAACTACATTATCATTGGCGTAGCAACTACATTATCAGTGGCGTAGCAACTACATTATCAGTGGTGTAGTAACTACATTATCAGTGGTATAGTAAACTACATTATCAGTGGTGTAGTAATGACATTATCAGTGGTGTAGTAAACTACATTATCAGTGGTGTAGTAAATTACATCATCAGTGGTGTAGCAACTACATTATCAGTGGCATAGTAACTACATTATCAGTGGTGTAGTAATCTACATTATCAGTGGTGTAGTAACTACACTATCAGTGGTATAGAAAACTACATTATCAGTGGTGTAGTAACTACATTATCAGTGGTATAGTAACTACATTATCAGTGGTGTAAAAACTACATTACCAGTTTTGTAGTTACTACATGATCAGTGGTGTAGTAACAACATTATCAGTGGTGTAGTAACTACATTATCAGTGGCGAAGTAACTACATTATCAGTGGTGTAGTAACTGCATTATTATTGGTGGAGTAACTACAATTTCAGTGGCGTAGATAATACATTATCAGTGGTGTAGTACCAACATCATCAGTTGTGTAGTAACTACATTATCAGTGGTGTAGTAATGACATCATCAGTGGTGTAGTAAACTACATTATCAGTGGTGTAGTAAACTACATCATCAGTGGTGTAGCAACTACATTATCAGTGGCATTGTAACATTATCAGTGGTGTAGTAACTACATTATCAGTGGTGTAGTAATGACATTATCAGTGGTGTAGTAAACTACATTATCAGTGGTGTAGCAAACTACATCATAAGTGGTGTAGCAACTACATTATCAGTGGCATAGTAACTACATTATCAGTGGTGTAGTAACTACATTATCAGTGGTGTAGAAAACTACATTATCAGTGGCGTAGCAACTACATTATCAGTGGCATAGTAACTACATTATCAGTGGTGTAGTAATATACATCATCAGTGGTGTAGTAACTACATTATCAGTGGTATAGAAAACTACATTATCAGTGTTGTAGTAAACTACATTATCAGTGGTGTAGTAACTACATTATCAGTGGTGTAGTAACGAGATTATCAGTGGTGTAGTAAATACATTATCAGTCGTATAGTAACTACAATATCAGTGGTGTAGTAACCACATTATCAGTGGTATAGTAACTACATTATCCGTGATGTGGTAACTACATTATCAGTGCTGTAGTAACTACATTATCAGTGGTGTAGTAACTACATTATCAGTGGTGTAGTAATCTACATTATCAGTGGTGTAGTAACTACATTATCAGTGGTATAGAAAACTACATTATCAGTGGTGTAGTAACTACATTATCTGTGATGTGGTAAATACATTATCAGTGCTGTAGTAACTACATTATCAGTGGTGTAGTAACGACATTATCAGTGGCGTAGTACCAACATCATCAGTGGTGTAGTAACTACATTATCAGTGGTGTAGTAATGACATTATCAGTGGTGTAGTAAACTACATTATCAGTGGTGTAGTAAATTACATCATCAGTGGTGTAGCAACTACATTATCAGTGGCATAGTAACTACATTATCAGTGGTGTAGTAATTACATTATCAGTGGTGTACTAAACTACATTATCAGTGGCGTAGCAACTACATTATCAGTGGCATAGCAACTGCATTATCAGTGGCGTAGTAACTACATTATCAGTGGCGTAGTAACTACATTATCAGTGGCATAGTAACTACATTATCAGTGGTGTAGTAACTACATTTTCTGTGGTGTAGTAACCACATTACCATTGGCGTAGTAACTACATTATCAGTGGCGTAGTAATCTACATTATCAGTGGTGTAGCAACTACATTATCAGTGGCCTAGTAACTACATTATCAGTGGTGTAGTAACTACATTATCAATGGTGTAGAAAACTACATTATCATTGGCGTAGCAACTACATTATCAGTGGCATAGTAACTACATTATCAGTGGTGTAATAATCTACATCATCAGTGGTGTAGTAACTACATTATCAGTGGTATAGTAAACTACATTATCAGTGTTGTAGTAAACTACATTATCAGTGGTGTAGTAACTACATTATCAGTGGTGTAGCAACGACATTATCAGTGGTGAAGTAAATACATTATCAGTCGTATAGTAACTACAATATCAGTGGTGTAGTAACCACATTATCAGTGGTATAGTAACTACATTATCCGTGATGTGGTAACTACATTATCAGTGGTGTAGCAAACTACATCATAAGTGGTGTAGCAACTACATTATCAGTGGCATAGTAACTACATTATCAGTGGTGTAGTAACTACATTATCAGTGGTGTAGAAAACTACATTATCAGTGGCGTAGCAACTACATTATCAGTGGCATAGTAACTACATTATCAGTGGTGTAGTAATTACATTATCAGTGGTGTACTAAACTACATTATCAGTGGCGTAGCAACTACATTATCAGTGGCATAGCAACTGCATTATCAGTGGCGTAGTAACTACATTATCAGTGGCGTAGTAACTACATTATCAGTGGCATAGTAACTACATTATCAGTGGTGTAGTAACTACATTTTCTGTGGTGTAGTAACCACATTACCATTGGCGTAGTAACTACATTATCAGTGGCGTAGTAATCTACATTATCAGTGGTGTAGCAACTACATTATCAGTGGCCTAGTAACTACATTATCAGTGGTGTAGTAACTACATTATCAATGGTGTAGAAAACTACATTATCATTGGCGTAGCAACTACATTATCAGTGGCATAGTAACTACATTATCAGTGGTGTAATAATCTACATCATCAGTGGTGTAGTAACTACATTATCAGTGGTATAGTAAACTACATTATCAGTGTTGTAGTAAACTACATTATCAGTGGTGTAGTAACTACATTATCAGTGGTGTAGCAACGACATTATCAGTGGTGAAGTAAATACATTATCAGTCGTATAGTAACTACAATATCAGTGGTGTAGTAACCACATTATCAGTGGTATAGTAACTACATTATCCGTGATGTGGTAACTACATTATCAGTGGTGTAGCAAACTACATCATAAGTGGTGTAGCAACTACATTATCAGTGGCATAGTAACTACATTATCAGTGGTGTAGTAACTACATTATCAGTGGTGTAGAAAACTACATTATCAGTGGCGTAGCAACTACATTATCAGTGGCATAGTAACTACATTATCAGTGGTGTAGTAATATACATCATCAGTGGTGTAGTAACTACATTAACAGTGGTATAGAAAAGTACATTATCAGTGTTGTAGTAAACTACATTATCAGTGGTGTAGTAACTACATTATCAGTGGTGTAGTAACGAGATTATCAGTGGTGTAGTAAATACATTATCAGTCGTATAGTAACTACAATATCAGTGGTGTAGTAACCACATTATCAGTGGTATAGTAACTACATTATCCGTGATGTGGTAACTACATTATCAGTGCTGTAGTAACTACATTATCAGTGGTGTAGTAACTACATTATCAGTGGTGTAGTAATCTACATTATCAGTGGTGTAGTAACTACATTATCAGTGTTATAGAAAACTACATTATCAGTGGTGTAGTAACTACATTATCCGTGATGTGGTAAATACATTATCAGTGCTGTAGTAACTACATTATCAGTGGTGTAGTAACGACATTATCAGTGGCGTAGTACCAACATCATCAGTGGTGTAGTAACTACATTATCAGTGGTGTAGTAATGACATTATCAGTGGTGTAGTAAACTACATTATCAGTGGTGTAGTAAATTACATCATCAGTGGTGTAGCAACTACATTATCAGTGGCATAGTAACTACATTATCAGTGGTGTAGTAATTACATTATCAGTGGTGTACTAAACTACATTATCAGTGGCGTAGCAACTACATTATCAGTGGCATAGCAACTACATTATCAGTGGCGTAGTAACTACATTATCAGTGGCGTAGTAACTACATTATCAGTGGCATAGTAACTACATTATCAGTGGTGTAGTAACTACATTTTCTGTGGTGTAGTAACCACATTACCATTGGCGTAGTAACTACATTATCAGTGGCGTAGTAATCTACATTATCAGTGGTGTAGCAACTACATTATCAGTGGCCTAGTAACTACATTATCAGTGGTGTAGTAACTACATTATCAATGGTGTAGAAAACTACATTATCATTGGCGTAGCAACTACATTATCAGTGGCATAGTAACTACATTATCAGTGGTGTAATAATCTACATCATCAGTGGTGTAGTAACTACATTATCAGTGGTATAGTAAACTACATTATCAGTGGTGTAGTAATGACATTATCAGTGGTGTAGTAAACTACATTATCAGTGGTGTAGTAAATTACATCATCAGTGGTGTAGCAACTACATTATCAGTGGCATAGTAACTACATTATCAGTGGTGTAGTAATCTACATTATCAGTGGTGTAGTAACTACACTATCAGTGGTATAGAAAACTACATTATCAGTGGTGTAGTAACTACATTATCAGTGGTATAGTAACTACATTATCAGTGGTGTAAAAACTACATTACCAGTTTTGTAGTTACTACATGATCAGTGGTGTAGTAACAACATTATCAGTGGTGTAGTAACTACATTATCAGTGGCGAAGTAACTACATTATCAGTGGTGTAGTAACTGCATTATTATTGGTGGAGTAACTACAATTTCAGTGACGTAGATAATACATTATCAGTGGTGTAGTACCAACATCATCAGTTGTGTAGTAACTACATTATCAGTGGTGTAGTAATGACATCATCAGTGGTGTAGTAAACTACATTATCAGTGGTGTAGTAAACTACATCATCAGTGGTGTAGCAACTACATTATCAGTGGCATTGTAACATTATCAGTGGTGTAGTAACTACATTATCAGTGGTGTAGTAACGACATTATCAGTGGTGTAGTAAACTACATTATCAGTGGTGTAGCAAACTACATCATAAGTGGTGTAGCACCTACATTATCAGTGGCATAGTAACTACATTATCAGTGGTGTAGTAACTACATTATCAGTGGCATAGTAACTACATTATCAGTGGTGTAGTAATATACATCATCAGTGGTGTAGTAACCACATTAACAGTGGTATAGAAAACTACATTATCAGTGTTGTAGTAAACTACATTATCAGTGGTGTAGTAACTACATTATCAGTGGTGTAGTAACGAGATTATCAGTGGTGTAGTAAATACATTATCAGTCGTATAGAAACTACAATATCAGTGGTGTAGTAACCACATTATCAGTGGTATAGTAACTACATTATCCGTGATGTGGTAACTACATTATCAGTGCTGTAGTAACTACATTATCAGTGGTGTAGTAACTACATTATCAGTAGTGTAGTAATCTACATTATCAGTGGTGTAGTAACTACATTATCAGTGGTATAGAAAACTACATTATCAGTGGTGTAGTAACTACATTATCCGTGATGTGGTAAATACATTATCAGTGCTGTAGTAACTACATTATCAGTGGTGTAGTAACGACATTATCAGTGGCGTAGTACCAACATCATCAGTGGTGTAGTAACTACATTATCAGTGGTGTAGTAATGACATTATCAGTGGTGTAGTAAACTACATTATCAGTGGTGTAGTAAATTAAATCATCAGTGGTGTAGCAACTACATTATCAGTGGCATAGTAACTACATTATCAGTGGTGTAGTAATTACATTATCAGTGGTGTACTAAACTACATTATCAGTGGCGTAGCAACTACATTATCAGTGGCATAGCAACTACATTATCAGTGGCGTAGTAACTACATTATCAGTGGCGTAGTAACTACATTATCAGTGGCATAGTAACTACATTATCAGTGGTGTAGTAACTACATTTTCTGTGGTGTAGTAACCACATTACCATTGGCGTAGTAACTACATTATCAGTGGCGTAGTAATCTACATTATCAGTGGTGTAGCAACTACATTATCAGTGGCCTAGTAACTACATTATCAGTGGTGTAGTAACTACATTATCAATGGTGTAGAAAACTACATTATCATTGGCGTAGCAACTACATTATCAGTGGCATAGAAACTACATTATCAGTGGTGTAATAATCTACATCATCAGTGGTGTAGTAACTACATTATCAGTGGTATAGTAAACTACATTATCAGTGTTGTAGTAAACTACATTATCAGTGGTGTAGTAACTACAATATCAGTGGTGTAGTAACCACATTTTCAGTGGTATAGTAACTACATTATCCGTGATGTGGTAACTACATTATCAGTGCTGTAGTAACTACATTATCAGTGGTTTAGTAACTACATTATCAGTGGCGTAGTAACTACATTATCAGTGGTGTAGTAATCTACATTATCAGTGGTGTAAAAACTACATTACCAGTGTTGTAGTTACTACATGATCAGTGGTGTAGCAACTACATTATCAGTGGCATTGTAACATTATCAGTGGTGTAGTAACTACATTATCAGTGGTGTAGTAATGACATTATCAGTGGTGTAGTAAACTACATTATCAGTGGTGTAGCAAACTACATCATAAGTGGTGTAGCAACTACATTATCAGTGGCATAGTAACTACATTATCAGTGGTGTAGTAACTACATTATCAGTGGTGTAGAAAACTACATTATCAGTGGCGTAGCAACTACATTATCAGTGGCATAGTAACTACATTATCAGTGGTGTAGTAATATACATCATCAGTGGTGTAGTAACTACATTATCAGTGGTATAGAAAACTACATTATCAGTGTTGTAGTAAACTACATTATCAGTGGTGTAGTAACTACATTATCAGTGGTGTAGTAACGAGATTATCAGTGGTGTAGTAAATACATTATCAGTCGTATAGTAACTACAATATCAGTGGTGTAGTAACCACAGTATCAGTGGTATAGTAACTACATTATCCGTGATGTGGTAACTACATTATCAGTGCTGTAGTAACTACATTATCAGTGGTGTAGTAACTACATTATCAGTGGTGTAGTAATCTACATTATCAGTGGTGTAGTAACTACATTATCAGTGGTATAGAAAACTACATTATCAGTGGTGTAGTAACTACATTATCTGTGATGTGGTAAATACATTATCAGTGCTGTAGTAACTACATTATCAGTGGTGTAGTAACGACATTATCAGTGGCGTAGTACCAACATCATCAGTGGTGTAGTAACTACATTATCAGTGGTGTAGTAATGACATTATCAGTGGTGTAGTAAACTACATTATCAGTGGTGTAGTAAATTACATCATCAGTGGTGTAGCAACTACATTATCAGTGGCATAGTAACTACATTATCAGTGGTGTAGTAATTACATTATCAGTGGTGTACTAAACTACATTATCAGTGGCGTAGCAACTACATTATCAGTGGCATAGCAACTACATTATCAGTGGCGTAGTAACTACATTATCAGTGGCGTAGTAACTACATTATCAGTGGCATAGTAACTACATTATCAGTGGTGTAGTAACTACATTTTCTGTGGTGTAGTAACCACATTACCATTGGCGTAGTAACTACATTATCAGTGGCGTAGTAATCTACATTATCAGTGGTGTAGCAACTACATTATCAGTGGCCTAGTAACTACATTATCAGTGGTGTAGTAACTACATTATCAATGGTGTAGAAAACTACATTATCATTGGCGTAGCAACTACATTATCAGTGGCATAGTAACTACATTATCAGTGGTGTAATAATCTACATCATCAGTGGTGTAGTAACTACATTATCAGTGGTATAGTAAACTACATTATCAGTGTTGTAGTAAACTACATTATCAGTGGTGTAGTAACTACATTATCAGTGGTGTAGCAACGACATTATCAGTGGTGAAGTAAATACATTATCAGTCGTATAGTAACTACAATATCAGTGGTGTAGTAACCACATTATCAGTGGTATAGTAACTACATTATCAGTGGCGTAGTAACTACATTATCAGTGGTGTAGTAATCTACATTATCAGTGGTGTAAAAACTACATTACCAGTGTTGTAGTTACTACATGATCAGTGGTGTAGTAACTACATTATCAGTGGTGTAGTAACTACATTATCAGTGGTGTAGTAACAACATTACCAGTGGTGTAGTAAACTACATTATCAGTGGTGTCGTAACTACATTATCAGTGGTGTCGTGACAACATTATCAGTGGTATAGTAAGTACATTATCAGTGGCATAGTAACTACATTATCAGTGGTGTAGTAACTAAATTATCAGTGGTGTAGTGAGTACATTATCATTGGTTTAGTAACTACATTATCAGTGGTGTAGTAAACTACATTATCAGTGGTGTAGTAAACTACATTATCAGTGGTGTTGTAAACTACATTATCAGTGGTGTAGTATGCTCCATTATCAGTGGTGTAGTAACGACAATATCAGTGGTGTAGTAACTACATTATCAGTGGTGTAGTAACGACACTATCAGTGGTGTAGTAACTACATTATCAGTGTTATAGTAAATACATTATCAGTGGGGTAGTAAACTACATTATCAGTGGTGTAGTAACTACATTATCAGTGGCGTAGTAACTACATTATCAGTGGTGTAGTAACAACATTATCAGTGGTGTAGTAACTGCATTATCAGTGGTGGAGTAAATACAATTTCAGTGGCGTTGATTATACATTATCAGTGGTGTAGTACCAACATCATCAGTGGTGTAGTAACTACATTATCAGTGGTGTAGTAATGACATTATCAGTGGTGTAGTAAACTACATTATCAGTGGTGTAGTAAACTACATCATCAGTGGTGTAGCAACTACATTATCAGTGGCATTGCAACATTATCAGTGGTGTAGTAACTACATTATCAGTGGTGTAGTAATGACATTATCAGTGGTGTAGTAAACTACATTATCAGTGGTGTAGTAAACTACATCATCAGTGGTGTAGCAACTACATTATCAGTGGCCTAGTAACTACATTATCAGTGGTGTAGTAACTACATTATCAATGGTGTAGAAAACTACATTATCATTGGCGTAGCAACTACATTATCAGTGGCATAGTAACTACATTATCAGTGGTGTAATAATCTACATCATCAGTGGTGTAGTAACTACATTATCAGTGGTATAGTAAACTACATTATCAGTGTTGTAGTAAACTACATTATCAGTGGTGTAGTAACTACATTATCAGTGGTGTAGCAACGACATTATCAGTGGTGAAGTAAATACATTATCAGTCGTATAGTAACTACAATATCAGTGGTGTAGTAACCACATTATCAGTGGTATAGTAACTACATTATCAGTGGCGTAGTAACTACATTATCAGTGGTGTAGTAATCTACATTATCAGTGGTGTAAAAACTACATTACCAGTGTTGTAGTTACTACATGATCAGTGGTGTAGTAACTACATTATCAGTGGTGTAGTAACTACATTATCAGTGGTGTAGTAACAACATTACCAGTGGTGTAGTAAACTACATTATCAGTGGTGTCGTAACTACATTATCAGTGGTGTCGTGACAACATTATCAGTGGTATAGTAAGTACATTATCAGTGGCATAGTAACTACATTATCAGTGGTGTAGTAACTAAATTATCAGTGGTGTAGTGAGTACATTATCATTGGTTTAGTAACTACATTATCAGTGGTGTAGTAAACTACATTATCAGTGGTGTAGTAAACTACATTATCAGTGGTGTTGTAAACTACATTATCAGTGGTGTAGTATGCTCCATTATCAGTGGTGTAGTAACGACAATATCAGTGGTGTAGTAACTACATTATCAGTGGTGTAGTAACGACACTATCAGTGGTGTAGTAACTACATTATCAGTGTTATAGTAAATACATTATCAGTGGGGTAGTAAACTACATTATCAGTGGTGTAGTAACTACATTATCAGTGGCGTAGTAACTACATTATCAGTGGTGTAGTAACAACATTATCAGTGGTGTAGTAACTGCATTATCAGTGGTGGAGTAAATACAATTTCAGTGGCGTTGATTATACATTATCAGTGGTGTAGTACCAACATCATCAGTGGTGTAGTAACTACATTATCAGTGGTGTAGTAATGACATTATCAGTGGTGTAGTAAACTACATTATCAGTGGTGTAGTAAACTACATCATCAGTGGTGTAGCAACTACATTATCAGTGGCATTGCAACATTATCAGTGGTGTAGTAACTACATTATCAGTGGTGTAGTAATGACATTATCAGTGGTGTAGTAAACTACATTATCAGTGGTGTAGTAAACTACATCATCAGTGGTGTAGCAACTACATTATCAGTGGCATAGTAACTACATTATCAGTGGTGTAGTAACTACATGATCAGTGGTGTAGAAAACTACATTATCAGTGGCGTAGCAACTACATTATCAGTGGCATAGTAACTACATTATCAGTGGTGTAGTAATATACATCATCAGTGGTGTAGTAACTACATCATCAGTGGTATAGAAAACTACATTATCAGTGTTGTAGTAAACTATATTATCAGTGGTGTAGTAACTACATTATCAGTGGTGTAGTAACGAGATTATCAGTGGTGTAGTAAATACATTATCAGTCGTATAGTAACTACAATATCAGTGGTGTAGTAACCACATTATCAGTGGTATAGTAACTACATTATTCGTGATGTGGTAACTACATTATCAGTGCTGTAGTAACTACATTATCAGTGGTGTAGTAACTACATTATCAGTGGTGTAGTAATCTACATTATCAGTGGAGTAGTAACTACATTATCAGTGGTATAGAAAACTACATTATCAGTGGTGTAGTAACTACATTATCCGTGATGTGGTAAATACATTATCAGTGCTGTAGTAACTACATTATCAGTGGTGGAGTAACGACATTATCAGTGGCGTAGTACCAACATCATCAGTGGTGTAGTAACTACATTATCAGTGGTGTAGTAATGACATTATCAGTGGTGTAGTAAACTACATTATCAGTGGTGTAGTAAATTACATCATCAGTGGTGTAGCAACTACATTATCAGTGGCATAGTAACTACATTATCAGTGGTGTAGTAATTGCATTATCAGTGGTGTAATAAACTACATTATCAGTGGCGTAGCAACTACATTATCAGTGGCAAAGCAACTACATTATCAGTGGCGTAGTAACTACATTATCAGTGGCGTAGTAACTACATTATCAGTGGCATAGTAACTACATTATCAGTTGTGTAGTAACTACATTTTCTGTGGTGTAGTAACTACATTACCATTGGCGTAGTAACTACATTATCAGTGGCGTAGTAATCTACATTATCAGTGGTGTAGCAACTACATTATCAGTGGCCTAGTAACTACATTATCAGTGGTGTAGTAACTACATTATCAGTGGTGTAAAAACTACATTACCAGTTTTGTAGTTACTACATGATCAGTGGTGTAGTAACAACATTATCAGTGGTGTAGTAACTACATTATCAGTGGCGAAGTAACTACATTATCAGTGGTGTAGTAACTGCATTATCAGTGGTGGAGTAATCTACATTATCAGTGGTGTAAAAACTACATTACCAGTGTTGTAGTTACTACATGATCAGTGGTGTAGTAACTACATTATCAGTGGTGTAGTAACTACATTATCAGTGGTGTAGTAACAACAATATCAGTGGTGTAGTAAACTACATTATCAGTGGTGTCGTAACTACATTATCAGTGGTGTTGTGACAACATTATCAGTGGTATAGTAAGTACATTATCAGTGGCATAGTAACTACATTATCAGTGGTGTAGTAACTAAATTATCAGTGGTGTAGTGAGTACATTATCATTGGTTTAGTAACTACATTATCAGTGGTGTAGTAAACTACATTATCAGTGGTGTAGTAAACTACATTATCAGTGGTGTTGTAAACTACATTATCAGTGGTGTAGTATGCTCCATTATCAGTGGTGTAGTAACGACAATATCAGTGGTGTAGTAACTACATTATCAGTGGTGTAGTAACGACACTATCAGTGGTGTAGTAACTACATTATCAGTGTTATAGTAACTACATTATCAGTGGGGTAGTAAACTACATTATCAGTGGTGTAGTAACTACATTATCAGTGGCGTAGTAACTACATTATCAGTGGTGTAGTAACAACATTATCAGTGGTGTAATAACTGCATTATCAGTGGTGGAGTAAATACAATTTCAGTGGCGTTGATTATACATTATCAGTGGTGTAGTACCAACATCATCAGTGGTGTAGTAACTACATTATCAGTGGTGTAGTAATGACATTATCAGTGGTGTAGTAAACTACATTATCAGTGGTGTAGTAAACTACATCATCAGTGGTGTAGCAACTACATTATCAGTGGCATTGTAACATTATCAGTGGTGTAGTAACTACATTATCAGTGGTGTAGTAATGACATTATCAGTGGTGTAGTAAACTACATTATCAGTGGTGTAGTAAACTACATCATCAGTGGTGTAGCAACTACATTATCAGTGGCATAGTAACTACATTATCAGTGGTGTAGTAACTACATGATCAGTGGTGTAGAAAACTACATTATCAGTGGCGTAGCAACTACATTATCAGTGGCATAGTAACTACATTATCAGTGGTGTAGTAATATACATCATCAGTGGTGTAGTAACTACATCATCAGTGGTATAGAAAACTACATTATCAGTGTTGTAGTAAACTACATTATCAGTGGTGTAGTAACTACATTATCAGTGGTGTAGTAACGAGATTATCAGTGGTGTAGTAAATACATTATCATTCGTATAGTAACTACAATATCAGTGGTGTAGTAACCACATTATCAGTGGTATAGTAACTACATTATTCGTGATGTGGTAAATACATTATCAGTGCTGTAGTAACTACATTATCAGTGGTGTAGTAACTACATTATCAGTGGTGTAGTAATCTACATTATCAGTGGAGTAGTAACTACATTATCAGTGGTATAGAAAACTACATTATCAGTGGTGTAGTAACTACATTATCCCTGATGTGGTAAATACATTATCAGTGCTGTAGTAACTACATTATCAGTGGTGGAGTAACGACATTATCAGTGGCGTAGTACCAACATCATCAGTGGTGTAGTAACTACATTATCAGTGGTGTAGTAATGACATTATCAGTGGTGTAGTAAACTACATTATCAGTGGTGTAGTAAATTACATCATCAGTGGTGTAGCAACTACATTATCAGTGGCATAGTAACTACATTATCAGTGGTGTAGTAATTGCATTATCAGTGGTGTAATAAACTACATTATCAGTGGCGTAGCAACTACATTATCAGTGGCAAAGCAACTACATTATCAGTGGCGTAGTAACTACATTATCAGTGGCGTAGTAACTACATTATCAGTGGCATAGTAACTACATTATCAGTGGTGTAGTAACTACATTTTCTGTGGTGTAGTAACTACATTACCATTGGCGTAGTAACTACATTATCAGTGGCGTAGTAATCTACATTATCAGTGGTGTAGCAACTACATTATCAGTGGCCTAGTAACTACATTATCAGTGGTGTAGTAACTACATTATCAGTGGTGTAAAAACTACATTACCAGTTTTGTAGTTACTACATGATCAGTGGTGTAGTAACAACATTATCAGTGGTGTAGTAACTACATTATCAGTGGCGAAGTAACTACATTATCAGTGGTGTAGTAACTGCATTATCAGTGGTGGAGTAACTACAATTTCAGTGGCGTAGATAATACATTATCAGTGGTGTAGTACCAACATCATCAGTTGTGTAGTAACTACATTATTAGTGGTGTAGTAATGACATTATCAGTGGTGTAGTAAACTACATTATCAGTGGTGTAGTAAACTACATCATCAGTGGTGTAGCAACTACATTATCAGTGGCATTGTAACATTATCAGTGGTGTAGTAACTACATTATCAGTGGTGTAGTAATGACATTATCAGTGGTGTAGAAAACTACATTATCAGTGGTGTAGTAAACTACATCATAAGTGGTGTAGCAACTACATTATCAGTGGCATAGTAACTACATTATCAGTGGTGTAGTAACTACATTATCAGTGGTGTAGAAAACTACATTATCAGTGGCGTAGCAACTACATCATCAGTGGCATAGTAACTACATTATCAGTGGTGTAGTAATATACATCATCAGTGGTGTAGTAACTACATTATCAGTGGTATAGAAAACTACATTATCAGTGTTGTAGTAAACTACATTATCAGTGGTGTAGTAACTACATTATCAGTGGTGTAGTAACGAGATTATCAGTGGTGTAGTAAATACATTATCAGTCGTATAGTAACTACAATATCAGTGGTGTAGTAACCACATTATCAGTGGTATAGTAACTACATTATCCGTGATGTGGTAACTACATTATCAGTGCTGTAGTAACTGCATTATCAGTGGTATAGAAAATTACATCATCAGTGTTGTAGTAAACTACATTATCAGTGGTGTAGTAACTACATTATCAGTGGTGTAGTAACGAGATTATCAGTGGTGTAGTAAATACATTATCAGTCGTATAGTAACTACAATATCAGTGGTGTAGTAACCACATTATCAGTGGTATAGTAACTACATTATCCGTGATGTGGTAACTACATTATCAGTGCTGTAGTAACTACATTATCAGTGGTGTAGTAACTACATTATCAGTGGTGTAGTAATCTACATTATCAGTGGAATAGTAACTACATTATCAGTGGCATAGTAACTACATTATCAGTGGTGTAGTAATGACATTATCAGTAGTGTAGTAAACTACATTATCAGTGGTGTAGTAAACTACATTATCCGTGATGTGGTAACTACATTATCAGTGCTGTAGTAACTACATTATCAGTGGTGTAGTTACTACATTATCAGTGGTGTAGTAATCTACATTATCAGTGGCGTAGCAACTACATTATCAGTGGCATAGTAACTACATTATCAGTGGTGTAGTAATATACATCATCAGTGGTGTAGTAACTACATTAACAGTGGTATAGAAAACTACATTATCAGTGTTGTAGTAAACTACATTATCAGTGGTGTAGTAACTACATTATCAGTGGTGTAGTAACGAGATTATCAGTGGTGTAGTAAATACATTATCAGTCGTATAGTAACTACAATATCAATGGTGTAGTAACCACATTATCAGTGGTATAGTAACTACATTATCCGTGATGTGGTAACTACATTATCAGTGCTGTAGTAACTACATTATCAGGTGTAGTAACTACATTATCAGTGGTATAGAAAACTACATTATCAGTGGTGTAGTAACTACATTATCCGTGATGTGGGAAATACATTATCAGTGCTGTAGTAACTACATTATCAGTGGTGTAGTAACGACATTATCAGTGGCGTAGTACCAACATCATCAGTGGTGTAGTAACTACATTATCAGTGGTGTAGTAATGACATTATCAGTGGTGTAGTAAACTACATTATCAGTGGTGTAGTAAATTACATCATCAGTGGTGTAGCAACTACATTATCAGTGGCATAGTAACTACATTATCAGTGGTGTAGTAATTACATTATCAGTGGTGTACTAAACGACATTATCAGTGGCGTAGCAACTACATTATCAGTGGCATAGCAACTTCATTATCAGTGGCGTAGTAACTACATTATCAGTGGCGTAGTAACTACATTATCAGTGGCATAGTAACTACATTATCAGTGGTGTAGTAACTACATTTTCTGTGGTGTAGTAACTACATTACCATTGGCGTAGTAACTACATTATCAGTGGCGTAGTAATCTACATTATCAGTGGTGTAGCAACTACATTATCAGTGGCCTAGTAACTACATTATCAGTGGTGTAGTAACTACATTATCAATGGTGTAGAAAACTACATTATCATTGGTGTAGTAACTACATTATCAATGGTGTAGAAAACTACATTATCATTGGTGTAGCAACTACATTATCAGTGGTATAGTAAACTACATTATCAGTGGTGTAGTAACTACATTATCAGTGGCATAGTAACTACATTATCAGTGGTGTAATAATCTACATCATCAGTGGTGTAGTAACTACATTATCAGTGGTATAGTAAACTACATTATCAGTGTTGTAGTAAACTACATTATCAGTGGTGTAGTAACTACATTATCAGTGGTGTAGCAACGAGATTATCAGTGGTGTAGTAAATACATTTTCAGTCGTATAGTAACTACAATATCAGTGGTGTAGTAACCACATTATCAGTGGTATGGTAACTACATTATCTGTGATGTGGTAACTACATTATCAGTGCTGTAGTAACTACATTATCAGTGGTTTAGTAACTACATTATCAGTGGCGTAGTAACTACATTATCAGTGGTGTAGTAATCTACATTATCAGTGGTGTAAAAACTACATTACCAGTGTTGTAGTTACTACATGATCAGTGGTGTAGTAACTACATTATCAGTGGTGTAGTAATCTACATTATCAGTGGTGTAAAAACTACATTACCAGTGTTGTAGTTACTACATGATCAGTGGTGTAGTAACTACATTATCAGTGGTGTAGTAACAACATTATCAGTGGTGTAGTAAACTACATTATCAGTGGTGTCGTAACTACATTATCAGTGGTGTCGTGACAACATTATCAGTGGTATAGTAAGTACATTATCAGTGGCGTAGTAACTACATTATCAGTGGTGTAGTAACTAAATTATCAGTGGTGTAGTGAGTACATTATCATTGGTTTAGTAACTACATTATCAGTGGTGTAGTAAACTACATTATCAGTGGTGTAGTAAACTACGTTATCAGTGGTGTTGTAAACTACATTATCAGTGGTGTAGTATGCTCCATTATCAGTGGTGTAGTAACGACAATATCAGTGGTGTAGTAACTACATTATCAGTGGTGTAGTAACGACACTATCAGTGGTGTAGTAACTACATTATCAGTGTTATAGTAACTACATTATCAGTGGGGTAGTAACTACATTATCAGTGGTGTAGTAACTACATTATCAGTGGTGTAGTAACTACATTATCAGTGGCAAAGTAACTACATTATCAGTGGTGTAGTAACTGCATTATCAGTGGTGGAGTAACTACAATTTCAGTGGCGTTGATTATACATTATCAGTGGTGTAGTACCAACATCATCAGTGGTGTAGTAACTACATTATCAGTGGTGTAGTAATGACATTATCAGTGGTGTAGTAAACTACATTATCAGTGGTGTAGTAAACTACATCATCAGTGGTGTAGCAACTACATTATCAGTGGCATTGTAACATTATCAGTGGTGTAGTAACTACATTATCAGTGGTGTAGTAATGACATTATCAGTGGTGTAGTAAACTACATTATCAGTGGTGTAGTAAACTACATCATCAGTGGTGTAGCAACTACATTATCAGTGGCATAGTAACTACATTATCAGTGGTGTAGTAACTACATGATCAGTGGTGTAGAAAACTACATTATCAGTGGCGTAGCAACTACATTATCAGTGGCATAGTAACTACATTATCAGTGGTGTAGTAATATACATCATCAGTGGTGTAGTAACTACATTATCAGTGGTATAGAAAAATACATCATCAGTGTTGTAGTAAACTACATTATCAGTGGTGTAGTAACTACATTATCAGTGGTGTAGTAACGAGATTATCAGTGGTATAGTAAATACATTATCAGTCGTATAGTAACTACAATATCAGTGGTGTAGTAACCACATTATCAGTGGTATAGTAACTACATTATCCGTGATGTGGTAACTACATTATCAGTGCTGTAGTAACTACATTATCAGTGGTGTAGTAACTACATTATCAGTGGTGTAGTAATCTACATTATCAGTGGAATAGTAACTACATTATCAGTGGTATAGAAAACTACATTATCAGTGGTGTAGTAACTACATTATCCGTGATGTGGTAAATACATTATCAGTGCTGTAGTAACTACATTATCAGTGGTGTAGCAACGACATTATCAGTGGCGTAGTACCAACATCATCAGTGGTGTAGTAACTACATTATCAGTGGTGTAGTAACTGCATTATCAGTGGTGGAATAACTACAATATCAGTGGCGTTGATTATACATTATCAGTGGTGTAGTACCAACATCATCAGTGGTGTAGTAACTACATTATCAGTGGTGTAGTAATGACATTATCAGTGGTGTAGTAAACTACATTATCAGTGGTGTAGTAAACTACATCATCAGTGGTGTAGCAACTACATTATCAGTGGCATTGTAACATTATCAGTGGTGTAGTAACTACATTATCAGTGGTGTAGTAATGACATTATCAGTGGTGTAGTAAACTACATTATCAGTGGTGTATTAAACTACATCATCAGTGGTGTAGCAACTGCATTATCAGTGGCATAGTAACTACATTATCAGTGGTGTAGTAACTACATGATCAGTGGTGTAGAAAACTACATTATCAGTGGCGTAGCAACTACATTATCAGTGGCATAGTAACTACATTATCAGTGGTGTAGTAATATACATCATCAGTGGTGTAGTAACTACATTATCAGTGGTATAGAAAATTACATCATCAGTGTTGTAGTAAACTACATTATCAGTGGTGTAGTAACTACATTATCAGTGGTGTAGTAACGAGATTATCAGTGGTGTAGTAAATACATTATCAGTCGTATAGTAACTACAATATCAGTGGTGTAGTAACCACATTATCAGTGGTATAGTAACTACATTATCCGTGATGTGGTAACTACATTATCAGTGCTGTAGTAACTACATTATCAGTGGTGTAGTAACTACATTATCAGTGGTGTAGTAATCTACATTATCAGTGGAATAGTAACTACATTATCAGTGGTATAGAAAACTACATTATCAGTGGTGTAGTAACTACATTATCAGTGGTGTGGTAAATACATTATCAGTGGCGTAGTAACTACATTATCATTGGTGTAGTAAACTACACAATCAGTGGTGTAGTAAACTACATTATCAGTGGTGTAGTAACTACATTATCAGTGGTGTAGTAACTAAATTATCAGTGGTGTCGTGACTACATTATCAGTGGTATAGTAAACTACATTATCAGTGGTGTAGTAAACTACATCATCAGTGGTGTAGCAACTACATTATCAGTGGCATTGTAACATTATCAGTGGTGTAGTAACTACATTATCAGTGGTGTAGTAATGACATTATCAGTGGTGTAGTAAACTACATTATCAGTGGTGTAGTAAACTACATCATCAGTGGTGTAGCAACTACATTATCAGTGGCATAGTAACTACATTATCAGTGGTGTAGTAACTACATGATCAGTGGTGTAGAAAACTACATTATCAGTGGCGTAGCAACTACATTATCAGTGGCATAGTAACTACATTATCAGTGGTGTAGTAATATACATCATCAGTGGTGTAGTAACTACATCATCAGTGGTATAGAAAACTACATTATCAGTGTTGTAGTAAACTACATTATCAGTGGTGTAGTAACTACATTATCAGTGGTGTAGTAACGAGATTATCAGTGGTGTAGTAAATACATTATCATTCGTATAGTAACTACAATATCAGTGGTGTAGTAACCACATTATCAGTGGTATAGTAACTACATTATTCGTGATGTGGTAAATACATTATCAGTGCTGTAGTAACTACATTATCAGTGGTGTAGTAACTACATTATCAGTGGTGTAGTAATCTACATTATCAGTGGAGTAGTAACTACATTATCAGTGGTATAGAAAACTACATTATCAGTGGTGTAGTAACTACATTATCCCTGATGTGGTAAATACATTATCAGTGCTGTAGTAACTACATTATCAGTGGTGGAGTAACGACATTATCAGTGGCGTAGTACCAACATCATCAGTGGTGTAGTAACTACATTATCAGTGGTGTAGTAATGACATTATCAGTGGTGTAGTAAACTACATTATCAGTGGTGTAGTAAATTACATCATCAGTGGTGTAGCAACTACATTATCAGTGGCATAGTAACTACATTATCAGTGGTGTAGTAATTGCATTATCAGTGGTGTAATAAACTACATTATCAGTGGCGTAGCAACTACATTATCAGTGGCAAAGCAACTACATTATCAGTGGCGTAGTAACTACATTATCAGTGGCGTAGTAACTACATTATCAGTGGCATAGTAACTACATTATCAGTGGTGTAGTAACTACATTTTCTGTGGTGTAGTAACTACATTACCATTGGCGTAGTAACTACATTATCAGTGGCGTAGTAATCTACATTATCAGTGGTGTAGCAACTACATTATCAGTGGCCTAGTAACTACATTATCAGTGGTGTAGTAACTACATTATCAGTGGTGTAAAAACTACATTACCAGTTTTGTAGTTACTACATGATCAGTGGTGTAGTAACAACATTATCAGTGGTGTAGTAACTACATTATCAGTGGCGAAGTAACTACATTATCAGTGGTGTAGTAACTGCATTATCAGTGGTGGAGTAACTACAATTTCAGTGGCGTAGATAATACATTATCAGTGGTGTAGTACCAACATCATCAGTTGTGTAGTAACTACATTATTAGTGGTGTAGTAATGACATTATCAGTGGTGTAGTAAACTACATTATCAGTGGTGTAGTAAACTACATCATCAGTGGTGTAGCAACTACATTATCAGTGGCATTGTAACATTATCAGTGGTGTAGTAACTACATTATCAGTGGTGTAGTAATGACATTATCAGTGGTGTAGAAAACTACATTATCAGTGGTGTAGTAAACTACATCATAAGTGGTGTAGCAACTACATTATCAGTGGCATAGTAACTACATTATCAGTGGTGTAGTAACTACATTATCAGTGGTGTAGAAAACTACATTATCAGTGGCGTAGCAACTACATCATCAGTGGCATAGTAACTACATTATCAGTGGTGTAGTAATATACATCATCAGTGGTGTAGTAACTACATTATCAGTGGTATAGAAAACTACATTATCAGTGTTGTAGTAAACTACATTATCAGTGGTGTAGTAACTACATTATCAGTGGTGTAGTAACGAGATTATCAGTGGTGTAGTAAATACATTATCAGTCGTATAGTAACTACAATATCAGTGGTGTAGTAACCACATTATCAGTGGTATAGTAACTACATTATCCGTGATGTGGTAACTACATTATCAGTGCTGTAGTAACTGCATTATCAGTGGTATAGAAAATTACATCATCAGTGTTGTAGTAAACTACATTATCAGTGGTGTAGTAACTACATTATCAGTGGTGTAGTAACGAGATTATCAGTGGTGTAGTAAATACATTATCAGTCGTATAGTAACTACAATATCAGTGGTGTAGTAACCACATTATCAGTGGTATAGTAACTACATTATCCGTGATGTGGTAACTACATTATCAGTGCTGTAGTAACTACATTATCAGTGGTGTAGTAACTACATTATCAGTGGTGTAGTAATCTACATTATCAGTGGAATAGTAACTACATTATCAGTGGCATAGTAACTACATTATCAGTGGTGTAGTAATGACATTATCAGTGGTGTAGTAAACTACATTATCAGTGGTGTAGTAAACTACATTATCCGTGATGTGGTAACTACATTATCAGTGCTGTAGTAACTACATTATCAGTGGTGTAGTAACTACATTATCAGTGGTGTAGTAATCTACATTATCAGTGGCGTAGCAACTACATTATCAGTGGCATAGTAACTACATTATCAGTGGTGTAGTAATATACATCATCAGTGGTGTAGTAACTACATTAACAGTGGTATAGAAAACTACATTATCAGTGTTGTAGTAAACTACATTATCAGTGGTGTAGTAACTACATTATCAGTGGTGTAGTAACGAGATTATCAGTGGTGTAGTAAATACATTATCAGTCGTATAGTAACTACAATATCAATGGTGTAGTAACCACATTATCAGTGGTATAGTAACTACATTATCCGTGATGTGGTAACTACATTATCAGTGCTGTAGTAACTACATTATCAGGTGTAGTAACTACATTATCAGTGGTATAGAAAACTACATTATCAGTGGTGTAGTAACTACATTATCCGTGATGTGGGAAATACATTATCAGTGCTGTAGTAACTACATTATCAGTGGTGTAGTAACGACATTATCAGTGGCGTAGTACCAACATCATCAGTGGTGTAGTAACTACATTATCAGTGGTGTAGTAATGACATTATCAGTGGTGTAGTAAACTACATTATCAGTGGTGTAGTAAATTACATCATCAGTGGTGTAGCAACTACATTATCAGTGGCATAGTAACTACATTATCAGTGGTGTAGTAATTACATTATCAGTGGTGTACTAAACGACATTATCAGTGGCGTAGCAACTACATTATCAGTGGCATAGCAACTTCATTATCAGTGGCGTAGTAACTACATTATCAGTGGCGTAGTAACTACATTATCAGTGGCATAGTAACTACATTATCAGTGGTGTAGTAACTACATTTTCTGTGGTGTAGTAACTACATTACCATTGGCGTAGTAACTACATTATCAGTGGCGTAGTAATCTACATTATCAGTGGTGTAGCAACTACATTATCAGTGGCCTAGTAACTACATTATCAGTGGTGTAGTAACTACATTATCAATGGTGTAGAAAACTACATTATCATTGGTGTAGTAACTACATTATCAATGGTGTAGAAAACTACATTATCATTGGTGTAGCAACTACATTATCAGTGGTATAGTAAACTACATTATCAGTGGTGTAGTAACTACATTATCAGTGGCATAGTAACTACATTATCAGTGGTGTAATAATCTACATCATCAGTGGTGTAGTAACTACATTATCAGTGGTATAGTAAACTACATTATCAGTGTTGTAGTAAACTACATTATCAGTGGTGTAGTAACTACATTATCAGTGGTGTAGCAACGAGATTATCAGTGGTGTAGTAAATACATTTTCAGTCGTATAGTAACTACAATATCAGTGGTGTAGTAACCACATTATCAGTGGTATGGTAACTACATTATCTGTGATGTGGTAACTACATTATCAGTGCTGTAGTAACTACATTATCAGTGGTTTAGTAACTACATTATCAGTGGCGTAGTAACTACATTATCAGTGGTGTAGTAATCTACATTATCAGTGGTGTAAAAACTACATTACCAGTGTTGTAGTTACTACATGATCAGTGGTGTAGTAACTACATTATCAGTGGTGTAGTAATCTACATTATCAGTGGTGTAAAAACTACATTACCAGTGTTGTAGTTACTACATGATCAGTGGTGTAGTAACTACATTATCAGTGGTGTAGTAACAACATTATCAGTGGTGTAGTAAACTACATTATCAGTGGTGTCGTAACTACATTATCAGTGGTGTCGTGACAACATTATCAGTGGTATAGTAAGTACATTATCAGTGGCGTAGTAACTACATTATCAGTGGTGTAGTAACTAAATTATCAGTGGTGTAGTGAGTACATTATCATTGGTTTAGTAACTACATTATCAGTGGTGTAGTAAACTACATTATCAGTGGTGTAGTAAACTACGTTATCAGTGGTGTTGTAAACTACATTATCAGTGGTGTAGTATGCTCCATTATCAGTGGTGTAGTAACGACAATATCAGTGGTGTAGTAACTACATTATCAGTGGTGTAGTAACGACACTATCAGTGGTGTAGTAACTACATTATCAGTGTTATAGTAACTACATTATCAGTGGGGTAGTAACTACATTATCAGTGGTGTAGTAACTACATTATCAGTGGTGTAGTAACTACATTATCAGTGGCAAAGTAACTACATTATCAGTGGTGTAGTAACTGCATTATCAGTGGTGGAGTAACTACAATTTCAGTGGCGTTGATTATACATTATCAGTGGTGTAGTACCAACATCATCAGTGGTGTAGTAACTACATTATCAGTGGTGTAGTAATGACATTATCAGTGGTGTAGTAAACTACATTATCAGTGGTGTAGTAAACTACATCATCAGTGGTGTAGCAACTACATTATCAGTGGCATTGTAACATTATCAGTGGTGTAGTAACTACATTATCAGTGGTGTAGTAATGACATTATCAGTGGTGTAGTAAACTACATTATCAGTGGTGTAGTAAACTACATCATCAGTGGTGTAGCAACTACATTATCAGTGGCATAGTAACTACATTATCAGTGGTGTAGTAACTACATGATCAGTGGTGTAGAAAACTACATTATCAGTGGCGTAGCAACTACATTATCAGTGGCATAGTAACTACATTATCAGTGGTGTAGTAATATACATCATCAGTGGTGTAGTAACTACATTATCAGTGGTATAGAAAAATACATCATCAGTGTTGTAGTAAACTACATTATCAGTGGTGTAGTAACTACATTATCAGTGGTGTAGTAACGAGATTATCAGTGGTGTAGTAAATACATTATCAGTCGTATAGTAACTACAATATCAGTGGTGTAGTAACCACATTATCAGTGGTATAGTAACTACATTATCCGTGATGTGGTAACTACATTATCAGTGCTGTAGTAACTACATTATCAGTGGTGTAGTAACTACATTATCAGTGGTGTAGTAATCTACATTATCAGTGGAATAGTAACTACATTATCAGTGGTATAGAAAACTACATTATCAGTGGTGTAGTAACTACATTATCCGTGATGTGGTAAATACATTATCAGTGCTGTAGTAACTACATTATCAGTGGTGTAGCAACGACATTATCAGTGGCGTAGTACCAACATCATCAGTGGTGTAGTAACTACATTATCAGTGGTGTAGTAACTGCATTATCAGTGGTGGAATAACTACAATATCAGTGGCGTTGATTATACATTATCAGTGGTGTAGTACCAACATCATCAGTGGTGTAGTAACTACATTATCAGTGGTGTAGTAATGACATTATCAGTGGTGTAGTAAACTACATTATCAGTGGTGTAGTAAACTACATCATCAGTGGTGTAGCAACTACATTATCAGTGGCATTGTAACATTATCAGTGGTGTAGTAACTACATTATCAGTGGTGTAGTAATGACATTATCAGTGGTGTAGTAAACTACATTATCAGTGGTGTATTAAACTACATCATCAGTGGTGTAGCAACTGCATTATCAGTGGCATAGTAACTACATTATCAGTGGTGTAGTAACTACATGATCAGTGGTGTAGAAAACTACATTATCAGTGGCGTAGCAACTACATTATCAGTGGCATAGTAACTACATTATCAGTGGTGTAGTAATATACATCATCAGTGGTGTAGTAACTACATTATCAGTGGTATAGAAAATTACATCATCAGTGTTGTAGTAAACTACATTATCAGTGGTGTAGTAACTACATTATCAGTGGTGTAGTAACGAGATTATCAGTGGTGTAGTAAATACATTATCAGTCGTATAGTAACTACAATATCAGTGGTGTAGTAACCACATTATCAGTGGTATAGTAACTACATTATCCGTGATGTGGTAACTACATTATCAGTGCTGTAGTAACTACATTATCAGTGGTGTAGTAACTACATTATCAGTGGTGTAGTAATCTACATTATCAGTGGAATAGTAACTACATTATCAGTGGTATAGAAAACTACATTATCAGTGGTGTAGTAACTACATTATCAGTGGTGTGGTAAATACATTATCAGTGGCGTAGTAACTACATTATCATTGGTGTAGTAAACTACACAATCAGTGGTGTAGTAAACTACATTATCAGTGGTGTAGTAACTACATTATCAGTGGTGTAGTAACTAAATTATCAGTGGTGTCGTGACTACATTATCAGTGGTATAGTAAGTACATTATCAGTGGCGTAGTAACTACATTATCAGTGGTGTAGTAACTAAATTATCAGTGGTGTAGTGAGTACATTATCATTGGTTTAGTAACTACATTATCAGTGGTGTAGTAAACTACATTATCAGTGGTGTAGTAAACTACATTATCAGTGGTGTTGTAAACTACATTATCAGTGGTGTAGTAAACTCCATTATCAGTGGTGTAGTAACGACACTATCAGTGGTGTAGTAACTACATTATCAGTGGTGTAGTAACGACACTATCAGTGGTGTAGTAACTACATTATCAGTGTTATAGTAACTACATTATCAGTGGGGTAGTAAACTACATTATCAGTGGTGTAGTAACGACATTATCAGTGGCGTAGTACCAACATCATCAGTGGTGTAGTAACTACATTATCAGTGGTGTAGTAAACTACATCATCAGTGGTGTAGCAACTACATTATCAGTGGTGTAGTGAGTACATTATCATTGGTTTAGTAACTACATTATCAGTGGTGTAGTAAACTACATTATCAGTGGTGTAGTAAACTACATTATCAGTGGTGTTGTAAACTACATTATCAGTGGTGTAGTAAACTCCATTATCAGTGGTGTAGTAACGACACTATCAGTGGTGTAGTAACTATATTATCAGTGGTGTAGTAACGACACTATCAGTGGTGTAGTAACTACATTATCAGTGTTATAGTAACTACATTATCAGTGGGGTAGTAAACTACATTATCAGTGGTGTAGTAACTACATTATCAGTGGCGTAGTAATCTACATTATCAGTGGAATAGTAACTACATTATCAGTGGTATAGAAAACTACATTATCAGTGGTGTAGTAACTACATTATCAGTGGTGTGGTAAATACATTATCAGTGGCGTAGTAACTACATTATCATTGGTGTAGTAAACTACACAATCAGTGGTGTAGTAAACTACATTATCAGTGGTGTAGTAACTACATTATCAGTGGTGTAGTAACTAAATTATCAGTGGTGTCGTGACTACATTATCAGTGGTATAGTAAGTACATTATCAGTGGCGTAGTAACTACATTATCAGTGGTGTAGTAACTAAATTATCAGTGGTGTAGTGAGTACATTATCATTGGTTTAGTAACTACATTATCAGTGGTGTAGTAAACTACATTATCAGTGGTGTAGTAAACTACATTATCAGTGGTGTTGTAAACTACATTATCAGTGGTGTAGTAAACTCCATTATCAGTGGTGTAGTAACGACACTATCAGTGGTGTAGTAACTACATTATCAGTGGTGTAGTAACGACACTATCAGTGGTGTAGTAACTACATTATCAGTGTTATAGTAACTACATTATCAGTGGGGTAGTAAACTACATTATCAGTGGTGTAGTAACTACATTATCAGTGGCGTAGTAACTACATTATCAGTGGTGTAGTAAACTACATTATCAGTGGTGTAGTAAACTACATTATCAGTGGTGTAGTAACTAAATTATCAGTGGTGTAGTGAGTACATTATCATTGGTTTAGTAACTACATTATCAGTGGTGTAGTAAACTACATTATCAGTGGTGTAGTAAACTACATTATCAGTGGTGTTGTAAACTACATTATCAGTGGTGTAGTAAACTCCATTATCAGTGGTGTAGTAACGACACTATCAGTGGTGTAGTAACTATATTATCAGTGGTGTAGTAACGACACTATCAGTGGTGTAGTAACTACATTATCAGTGTTATAGTAACTACATTATCAGTGGGGTAGTAAACTACATTATCAGTGGTGTAGTAACTACATTATCAGTGGCGTAGTAACTACATTATCAGTGGTGTAGCAACGAGATTATCAGTGGTGTAGTAAATACATTATCAGTCGTATAGTAACTACAATATCAGTGGTGTAGTAACCACATTATCAGTGGTATAGTAACTACATTATCCGTGATGTGGTAACTACATTATCAGTGCTGTAGTAACTACATTATCAGTGGTTTAGTAACTACATTATCAGTGGCGTAGTAACTACATTATCAGTGGTGTAGTAATCTACATTATCAGTGGTGTAAAAACTACATTACCAGTGTTGTAGTTACTACATGATCAGTGGTGTAGTAACTACATTATCAGTGGTGTAGTAACAACATTATCAGTGGTGTAGTAAACTACATTATCAGTGGTGTCGTAACTACATTATCAGTGGTGTCGTGACAACATTATCAGTGGTATAGTAAGTACATTATCAGTGGCGTAGTAACTACATTATCAGTGGTGTAGTAACTAAATTATCAGTGGTGTAGTGAGTACATTATCATTGGTTTAGTAACTACATTATCAGTGGTGTAGTAAACTACATTATCAGTGGTGTAGTAAACTACGTTATCAGTGGTGTTGTAAACTACATTATCAGTGGTGTAGTATGCTCCATTATCAGTGGTGTAGTAACGACAATATCAGTGGTGTAGTAACTACATTATCAGTGGTGTAGTAACGACACTATCAGTGGTGTAGTAACTACATTATCAGTGTTATAGTAACTACATTATCAGTGGGGTAGTAAACTACATTATCAGTGGTGTAGTAACTACATTATCAGTGGTGTAGTAACTACATTATCAGTGGTGTAGTAACTACATTATCAGTGGCAAAGTAACTACATTATCAGTGGTGTAGTAACTGCATTATCAGTGGTGGAGTAACTACAATTTCAGTGGCGTTGATTATACATTATCAGTGGTGTAGTACCAACATCATCAGTGGTGTAGTAACTACATTATCAGTGGTGTAGTAATGACATTATCAGTGGTGTAGTAAACTACATTATCAGTGGTGTAGTAAACTACATCATCAGTGGTGTAGCAACTACATTATCAGTGGCATTGTAACATTATCAGTGGTGTAGTAACTACATTATCAGTGGTGTAGTAATGACATTATCAGTGGTGTAGTAAACTACATTATCAGTGGTGTAGTAAACTACATCATCAGTGGTGTAGCAACTACATTATCAGTGGCATAGTAACTACATTATCAGTGGTGTAGTAATATACATCATCAGTGGTATAGTAACTACATTATCCGTGATGTGGTAACTACATTATCAGTGCTGTAGTAACTACATTATCAGTGGTGTAGTAACTACATTATCAGTGGTGTAGTAATCTACATTATCAGTGGAATAGTAACTACATTATCAGTGGTATAGAAAACTACATTATCAGTGGTGTAGTAACTACATTATCCGTGATGTGGTAAATACATTATCAGTGCTGTAGTAACTACATTATCAGTGGTGTAGTAACGACATTATCAGTGGCGTAGTACCAACATCATCAGTGGTGTAGTAACTACATTATCAGTGGTGTAGTAACTGCATTATCAGTGGTGGAATAACTACAATTTCAGTGGCGTTGATTATACATTATCAGTGGTGTAGTACCAACATCATCAGTGGTGTAGTAACTACATTATCAGTGGTGTAGTAATGACATTATCAGTGGTGTAGTAAACTACATTATCAGTGGTGTAGTAAACTACATCATCAGTGGTGTAGCAACTACATTATCAGTGGCATTGTAACATTATCAGTGGTGTAGTAACTACATTATTAGTGGTGTAGTAATGACATTATCAGTGGTGTAGTAAACTACATTATCAGTGGTGTAGTAAACTACATCATCAGTGGTGTAGCAACTACATTATCAGTGGCATAGTAACTACATTATCAGTGGTGTAGTAACTACATGATCAGTGGTGTAGAAAACTACATTATCAGTGGCGTAGCAACTACATTATCAGTGGCATAGTAACTACATTATCAGTGGTGTAGTAATATACATCATCAGTGGTGTAGTAACTAAATTATCAGTGGTATAGAAAACTACATCATCAGTGTTGTAGTAAACTACATTATCAGTGGTGTAGTAACTACATTATCAGTGGTGTAGTAACGAGATTATCAGTGGTGTAGTAAATACATTATCAGTCGTATAGTAACTACAATATCAGTGGTGTAGTAACCACATTATCAGTGGTATAGTAACTACATTATCCGTGATGTGGTAACTACATTATCAGTGCTGTAGTAACTACATTATCAGTGGTGTAGTAACTACATTATCAGTGGTGTAGTAATCTACATTATCAGTGGAATAGTAACTACATTATCAGTGGTATAGAAAACTACATTATCAGTGGTGTAGTAACTACATTATCCGTGATGTGGTAAATACATTATCAGTGCTGTAGTAACTACATTATCAGTGGTGTGGTAAATACATTATCAGTGGCGTAGTAAACTACATTATCAGTGGTGTAGTAAACTACGTTATCAGTGGTGTTGTAAACTACATTATCAGTGGTGTAGTATGCTCCATTATCAGTGGTGTAGTAACGACAATATCAGTGGTGTAGTAACTACATTATCAGTGGTGTAGTAACGACACTATCAGTGGTGTAGTAACTACATTATCAGTGTTATAGTAACTACATTATCAGTGGGGTAGTAAACTACATTATCAGTGGTGTAGTAACTACATTATCAGTGGTGTAGTAACTACATTATCAGTGGTGTAGTAACTACATTATCAGTGGCAAAGTAACTACATTATCAGTGGTGTAGTAACTGCATTATCAGTGGTGGAGTAACTACAATTTCAGTGGCGTTGATTATACATTATCAGTGGTGTAGTACCAACATCATCAGTGGTGTAGTAACTACATTATCAGTGGTGTAGTAATGACATTATCAGTGGTGTAGTAAACTACATTATCAGTGGTGTAGTAAACTACATCATCAGTGGTGTAGCAACTACATTATCAGTGGCATTGTAACATTATCAGTGGTGTAGTAACTACATTATCAGTGGTGTAGTAATGACATTATCAGTGGTGTAGTAAACTACATTATCAGTGGTGTAGTAAACTACATCATCAGTGGTGTAGCAACTACATTATCAGTGGCATAGTAACTACATTATCAGTGGTGTAGTAATATACATCATCAGTGGTATAGTAACTACATTATCCGTGATGTGGTAACTACATTATCAGTGCTGTAGTAACTACATTATCAGTGGTGTAGTAACTACATTATCAGTGGTGTAGTAATCTACATTATCAGTGGAATAGTAACTACATTATCAGTGGTATAGAAAACTACATTATCAGTGGTGTAGTAACTACATTATCCGTGATGTGGTAAATACATTATCAGTGCTGTAGTAACTACATTATCAGTGGTGTAGTAACGACATTATCAGTGGCGTAGTACCAACATCATCAGTGGTGTAGTAACTACATTATCAGTGGTGTAGTAACTGCATTATCAGTGGTGGAATAACTACAATTTCAGTGGCGTTGATTATACATTATCAGTGGTGTAGTACCAACATCATCAGTGGTGTAGTAACTACATTATCAGTGGTGTAGTAATGACATTATCAGTGGTGTAGTAAACTACATTATCAGTGGTGTAGTAAACTACATCATCAGTGGTGTAGCAACTACATTATCAGTGGCATTGTAACATTATCAGTGGTGTAGTAACTACATTATTAGTGGTGTAGTAATGACATTATCAGTGGTGTAGTAAACTACATTATCAGTGGTGTAGTAAACTACATCATCAGTGGTGTAGCAACTACATTATCAGTGGCATAGTAACTACATTATCAGTGGTGTAGTAACTACATGATCAGTGGTGTAGAAAACTACATTATCAGTGGCGTAGCAACTACATTATCAGTGGCATAGTAACTACATTATCAGTGGTGTAGTAATATACATCATCAGTGGTGTAGTAACTAAATTATCAGTGGTATAGAAAACTACATCATCAGTGTTGTAGTAAACTACATTATCAGTGGTGTAGTAACTACATTATCAGTGGTGTAGTAACGAGATTATCAGTGGTGTAGTAAATACATTATCAGTCGTATAGTAACTACAATATCAGTGGTGTAGTAACCACATTATCAGTGGTATAGTAACTACATTATCCGTGATGTGGTAACTACATTATCAGTGCTGTAGTAACTACATTATCAGTGGTGTAGTAACTACATTATCAGTGGTGTAGTAATCTACATTATCAGTGGAATAGTAACTACATTATCAGTGGTATAGAAAACTACATTATCAGTGGTGTAGTAACTACATTATCCGTGATGTGGTAAATACATTATCAGTGCTGTAGTAACTACATTATCAGTGGTGTAGTAACGACATTATCAGTGGCGTAGTACCAACATCATCAGTGGTGTAGTAACTACATTATCAGTGGTGTAGTAATGACATTATCAGTGGTGTAGCAAACTACATTATCAGTGGTGTAGTAAATTACATCATCAGTGGTGTAGCAACTACATTATCAGTGGCATAGTAACTACATTATCAGTGGTGTAGTAATTACATTATCAGTGGTGTACTAAACTACATTATCAGTAGCGTAGCAACTACATTATCAGTGGCAAAGCAACTACATTATCAGTGGCGTAGTACCTACATTATCAGTGGCGTAGTAACTACATTATCAGTGGCATAGTAACTACATTATCAGTGGTGTAGTAACTACATTTTCTGTGGTGTAGTAACTACATTACCATTGGCGTAGTAACTACATTATCAGTGGCGTAGTAATCTACATTATCAGTGGTGTAGCAACTACATTATCAGTGGCCTAGTAACTACATTATCAGTGGTGTAGTAGCTACATTATCATTGGGTAGAAAACTACATTATCATTGGCGTAGCAACTACATTATCAGTGGCATAGTAACTACATTATCAGTGGTGTAATAATCTACATCATCAGTGGTGTAGTAACTACATTATCAGTGGTATAGTAAACTACATTATCAGTGTTGTAGTAAACTACATTATCAGTGGTGTAGCAACGAGATTATCAGTGGTGTAGTAAATACATTATCCGTGATGTGGTAACTACATTATCAGTGCTGTAGTAAACTACATTATCAGTGGTGTAGTAACTAAATTATCAGTGGTGTAGTGAGTACATTATCATTGGTTTAGTAACTACATTATCAGTGGTGTAGTAACTACATTATCAGTGGTGTAGTAACAACATTATCAGTGGTGTAGTAACGACACTATCAGTGGTGTAGTAACTACATTATCAGTGTTATAGTAACTACATTATCAGTGGGGTAGTAAACTACATTATCAGTGGTGTAGTAACTACATTATCAGTGGCGTAGTAACTACATTATCAGTGGTGTAGCAACGAGATTATCAGTGGTGTAGTAAATACATTATCAGTCGTATAGTAACTACAATATCAGTGGTGTAGTAACCACATTATCAGTGGTATAGTAACTACATTATCCGTGATGTGGTAACTACATTATCAGTGCTGTAGTAACTACATTATCAGTGGTTTAGTAACTACATTATCAGTGGCGTAGTAACTACATTATCAGTGGTGTAGTAATCTACATTATCAGTGGTGTAAAAACTACATTACCAGTGTTGTAGTTACTACATGATCAGTGGTGTAGTAACTACATTATCAGTGGTGTAGTAACAACATTATCAGTGGTGTAGTAAACTACATTATCAGTGGTGTCGTAACTACATTATCAGTGGTGTCGTGACAACATTATCAGTGGTATAGTAAGTACATTATCAGTGGCGTAGTAACTACATTATCAGTGGTGTAGTAACTAAATTATCAGTGGTGTAGTGAGTACATTATCATTGGTTTAGTAACTACATTATCAGTGGTGTAGTAAACTACATTATCAGTGGTGTAGTAAACTACGTTATCAGTGGTGTTGTAAACTACATTATCAGTGGTGTAGTATGCTCCATTATCAGTGGTGTAGTAACGACAATATCAGTGGTGTAGTAACTACATTATCAGTGGTGTAGTAACGACACTATCAGTGGTGTAGTAACTACATTATCAGTGTTATAGTAACTACATTATCAGTGGGGTAGTAAACTACATTATCAGTGGTGTAGTAACTACATTATCAGTGGTGTAGTAACTACATTATCAGTGGTGTAGTAACTACATTATCAGTGGCAAAGTAACTACATTATCAGTGGTGTAGTAACTGCATTATCAGTGGTGGAGTAACTACAATTTCAGTGGCGTTGATTATACATTATCAGTGGTGTAGTACCAACATCATCAGTGGTGTAGTAACTACATTATCAGTGGTGTAGTAATGACATTATCAGTGGTGTAGTAAACTACATTATCAGTGGTGTAGTAAACTACATCATCAGTGGTGTAGCAACTACATTATCAGTGGCATTGTAACATTATCAGTGGTGTAGTAACTACATTATCAGTGGTGTAGTAATGACATTATCAGTGGTGTAGTAAACTACATTATCAGTGGTGTAGTAAACTACATCATCAGTGGTGTAGCAACTACATTATCAGTGGCATAGTAACTACATTATCAGTGGTGTAGTAATATACATCATCAGTGGTATAGTAACTACATTATCCGTGATGTGGTAACTACATTATCAGTGCTGTAGTAACTACATTATCAGTGGTGTAGTAACTACATTATCAGTGGTGTAGTAATCTACATTATCAGTGGAATAGTAACTACATTATCAGTGGTATAGAAAACTACATTATCAGTGGTGTAGTAACTACATTATCCGTGATGTGGTAAATACATTATCAGTGCTGTAGTAACTACATTATCAGTGGTGTAGTAACGACATTATCAGTGGCGTAGTACCAACATCATCAGTGGTGTAGTAACTACATTATCAGTGGTGTAGTAACTGCATTATCAGTGGTGGAATAACTACAATTTCAGTGGCGTTGATTATACATTATCAGTGGTGTAGTACCAACATCATCAGTGGTGTAGTAACTACATTATCAGTGGTGTAGTAATGACATTATCAGTGGTGTAGTAAACTACATTATCAGTGGTGTAGTAAACTACATCATCAGTGGTGTAGCAACTACATTATCAGTGGCATTGTAACATTATCAGTGGTGTAGTAACTACATTATTAGTGGTGTAGTAATGACATTATCAGTGGTGTAGTAAACTACATTATCAGTGGTGTAGTAAACTACATCATCAGTGGTGTAGCAACTACATTATCAGTGGCATAGTAACTACATTATCAGTGGTGTAGTAACTACATGATCAGTGGTGTAGAAAACTACATTATCAGTGGCGTAGCAACTACATTATCAGTGGCATAGTAACTACATTATCAGTGGTGTAGTAATATACATCATCAGTGGTGTAGTAACTAAATTATCAGTGGTATAGAAAACTACATCATCAGTGTTGTAGTAAACTACATTATCAGTGGTGTAGTAACTACATTATCAGTGGTGTAGTAACGAGATTATCAGTGGTGTAGTAAATACATTATCAGTCGTATAGTAACTACAATATCAGTGGTGTAGTAACCACATTATCAGTGGTATAGTAACTACATTATCCGTGATGTGGTAACTACATTATCAGTGCTGTAGTAACTACATTATCAGTGGTGTAGTAACTACATTATCAGTGGTGTAGTAATCTACATTATCAGTGGAATAGTAACTACATTATCAGTGGTATAGAAAACTACATTATCAGTGGTGTAGTAACTACATTATCCGTGATGTGGTAAATACATTATCAGTGCTGTAGTAACTACATTATCAGTGGTGTAGTAACGACATTATCAGTGGCGTAGTACCAACATCATCAGTGGTGTAGTAACTACATTATCAGTGGTGTAGTAATGACATTATCAGTGGTGTAGCAAACTACATTATCAGTGGTGTAGTAAATTACATCATCAGTGGTGTAGCAACTACATTATCAGTGGCATAGTAACTACATTATCAGTGGTGTAGTAATTACATTATCAGTGGTGTACTAAACTACATTATCAGTAGCGTAGCAACTACATTATCAGTGGCAAAGCAACTACATTATCAGTGGCGTAGTACCTACATTATCAGTGGCGTAGTAACTACATTATCAGTGGCATAGTAACTACATTATCAGTGGTGTAGTAACTACATTTTCTGTGGTGTAGTAACTACATTACCATTGGCGTAGTAACTACATTATCAGTGGCGTAGTAATCTACATTATCAGTGGTGTAGCAACTACATTATCAGTGGCCTAGTAACTACATTATCAGTGGTGTAGTAGCTACATTATCATTGGGTAGAAAACTACATTATCATTGGCGTAGCAACTACATTATCAGTGGCATAGTAACTACATTATCAGTGGTGTAATAATCTACATCATCAGTGGTGTAGTAACTACATTATCAGTGGTATAGTAAACTACATTATCAGTGTTGTAGTAAACTACATTATCAGTGGTGTAGCAACGAGATTATCAGTGGTGTAGTAAATACATTATCCGTGATGTGGTAACTACATTATCAGTGCTGTAGTAACTACATTATCAGTGGTTTAGTAACTACATTATCAGTGGCGTAGTAACTACATTATCAGTGGTGTAGTAATCTACATTATCAGTGGTGTTAAAACTACATTACCAGTGTTGTAGTTACTACATGATCAGTGGTGTAGTAACTACATTATCAGTGGTGTAGTAACTACATTATCAGTGGTGTAGTAACTACATTATCAGTGGCGTAGTAACTACATTATCAGTGGTGTAGTAACTAAATTATCAGTGGTGTAGTGAGTACATTATCATTGGTTTAGTAACTACATTATCAGTGGTGTAGTAAACTACATTATCAGTGGTGTAGTAAACTACATTATCAGTGGTGTTGTAAACTACATTATCAGTGGTGTAGTAAACTCCATTATCAGTGGTGTAGTAACGACACTATCAGTGGTGTAGTAACTACATTATCAGTGGTGTAGTAACGACACTATCAGTGGTGTAGTAACTACATTATCAGTGTTATAGTAACTACATTATCAGTGGGGTAGTAAACTACATTATCAGTGGTGTAGTAACTACATTATCAGTGGCGTAGTAACTACATTATCAGTGGTGTTGTAAACTACATTATCAGTGGTGTAGTAAACTACATTATCAGTGGTGTAGTAACTAAATTATCAGTGGTGTAGTGAGTACATTATCATTGGTTTAGTAACTACATTATCAGTGGTGTAGTAAACTACATTATCAGTGGTGTAGTAAACTACATTATCAGTGGTGTTGTAAACTACATTATCAGTGGTGTAGTAAACTCCATTATCAGTGGTGTAGTAACGACACTATCAGTCGTGTAGTAACTACATTATCAGTGGTGTAGTAACGACACTATCAGTGGTGTAGTAACTACATTATCAGTGTTATAGTAACTACATTATCAGTGGGGTAGTAAACTACATTATCAGTGGTGTAGTAACTACATTATCAGTGGCGTAGTAACTACATTATCAGTGGTGTAGTAAACTACACAATCAGTGGTGTAGTAAACTACATTATCAGTGGTGTAGTAACTACATTATCAGTGGTGTAGTAACTAAATTATCAGTGGTGTCGTGACTACATTATCAGTGGTATAGTAAGTACATTATCAGTGGCGTAGTAACTACATTATCAGTGGTGTAGTAACTAAATTATCAGTGGTGTAGTGAGTAGATTATCATTGGTTTAGTAACTACATTATCAGTGGTGTAGTAAACTCCATTATCAGTGGTGTAGTAACGACACTATCAGTGGTGTAGTAACTACATTATCAGTGGTGTAGTAACGACACTATCAGTGGTGTAGTAACTACATTATCAGTGTTATAGTAACTACATTATCAGTGGGGTAGTAAACTACATTATCAGTGGTGTAGTAACTACATTATCAGTGGTGTAGTAAACTACATTATCAGTGGTGTAGTAAACTACATTATCAGTGGTGTAGTAACTAAATTATCAGTGGTGTAGTGAGTACATTATCATTGGTTTAGTAACTACATTATCAGTGGTGTAGTAACTACATTATCAGTGGTGTAGTAACAACATTATCAGTGGTGTAGTAAACGACATTATCAGTGGTGTCGTAACTACATTATCAGTGGTGTCGTGACTACATTATCAGTGGTATAGTAAGTACATTATCAGTGGCGTAGTTACTACATTATCAGTGGTGTAGTAACTAAATTATCAGTGGTGTCGTGACTACATTATCAGTGGTATAGTAAGTACATTATCAGTGGCGTAGTAACTACATTATCAGTGGTGTAGTAACTAAATTATCAGTGGTGTAGTGAGTACATTATCATTGGTTTAGTAACTACATTATCAGTGGTGTAGTAAACTACATTATCAGTGGTGTAGTAAACTACATTATCAGTGGTGTTGTAAACTACATTATCAGTGGTGTAGTAAACTCCATTATCAGTGGTGTAGTAACGACACTATCAGTGGTGTAGTAACTACATTATCAGTGGTGTAGTAACGACACTATCAGTGGTGTAGTAACTACATTATCAGTGTTATAGTAACTACATTATCAGTGGGGTAGTAAACTACATTATCAGTGGTGTAGTAACTACATTATCAGTGGCGTAGTAACTACATTATCAGTGGTGTAGTAAACTACATTATCAGTGGTGTAGTAAACTACATTATCAGTGGTGTAGTAACTAAATTATCAGTGGTGTAGTGAGTACATTATCATTGGTTTAGTAACTACATTATCAGTGGTGTAGTAAACTACATTATCAGTGGTGTAGTAAACTACATTATCAGTGGTGTTGTAAACTACATTATCAGTGGTGTAGTAAACTCCATTATCAGTGGTGTAGTAACGACACTATCAGTGGTGTAGTAACTACATTATCAGTGGTGTAGTAACGACACTATCAGTGGTGTAGTAACTACATTATCAGTGTTATAGTAACTACATTATCAGTGGGGTAGTAAACTACATTATCAGTGGTGTAGTAACTACATTATCAGTGGCGTAGTAACTACATTATCAGTGGTGTAGTAAACTACACAATCAGTGGTGTAGTAAACTACATTATCAGTGGTGTAGTAACTACATTATCAGTGGTGTAGTAACTAAATTATCAGTGGTGTCGTGACTACATTATCAGTGGTATAGTAAGTACATTATCAGTGGCGTAGTAACTACATTATCAGTGGTGTAGTAACTAAATTATCAGTGGTGTAGTGAGTACATTATCATTGGTTTAGTAACTACATTATCAGTGGTGTAGTAAACTACATTATCAGTGGTGTAGTAAACTACATTATCAGTGGTGTTGTAAACTACATTATCAGTGGTGTAGTAAACTCCATTATCAGTGGTGTAGTAACGACACTATCAGTGGTGTAGTAACTACATTATCAGTGGTGTAGTAACGACACTATCAGTGGTGTAGTAACTACATTATCAGTGTTATAGTAACTACATTATCAGTGGGGTAGTAAACTACATTATCAGTGGTGTAGTAACTACATTATCAGTGGCGTAGTAACTACATTATCAGTGGTGTAGTAAACTACATTATCAGTGGTGTAGTAAACTACATTATCAGTGGTGTAGTAACTAAATTATCAGTGGTGTAGTGAGTACATTATCATTGGTTTAGTAACTACATTATCAGTGGTGTAGTAAACTACATTATCAGTGGTGTAGTAAACTACATTATCAGTGTTGTTGTAAACTACATTATCAGTGGTGTAGTAAACTCCATTATCAGTGGTGTAGTAACGACACTATCAGTGGTGTAGTAACTATATTATCAGTGGTGTAGTAACGACACTATCAGTGGTGTAGTAACTACATTATCAGTGTTATAGTAACTACATTATCAGTTGGGTAGTAAACTACATTATCAGTGGTGTAGTAACTACATTATCAGTGGCGTAGTAACTACATTATCAGTGGTGTAGTAAACTACACAATCAGTGGTGTAGTAAACTACATTATCAGTGGTGTAGTAACTACATTATCAGTGGTGTAGTAACTAAATTATCAGTGGTGTAGTGAGTACATTATCATTGGTTTAGTAACTACATTATCAGTGGTGTAGTAAACTACATTATCAGTGGTGTAGTAAACTACATTATCAGTGGTGTTGTAAACTACATTATCAGTGGTGTAGTAAACTCCATTATCAGTGGTGTAGTAACGACACTATCAGTGGTGTAGTAACTACATTATCAGTGTTATAGTAACTACATTATCAGTGGGGTAGTAAACTACATTATCAGTGGTGTAGTAACTACATTATCAGTGGCGTAGTAACTACATTATCAGTGGTGTAGTAAACTACACAATCAGTGGTGTAGTAAACTACATTATCAGTGGTGTAGTAACTACATTATCAGTGGTGTAGTAACGACATTATCAATGGTGTAGTAACTACATAATCAGTGGTGTAGTAAACTACATTATCAGTGGTGTAGTAACTACATTATCAGTGGTGTAGTAACTACATTATCAGTGGTCTAGTAACTACATTATCTGTGGTGTAGTGACTACATTATCAGTGGTGTAGTAACTACATTATCAGTGGTGTGGTGGCTACATTATCAGTGGTGTAGTAACTACACTATCAGTGGTATAGTAACTACATTATCAGTGGTGTAGTAACTAAATTATCAGTGGTGTAGTAACTACATTTTCTGTGGTGTAGTAACTAGATTGTCAGTGGCATAGTAAACTACATTGCCAGTGGCATAATAAACTACATCATCAGTGGTGTAGTAACTACATTAACAGTGATGTAGTAACTACATTATCAGTGGTGTAGTAAACTACATTATCAGTGTTGTGGTAAACTACATTATCAGTGGTGTAGTAAACTACATTATCAGTGTTGTTGTAAACTACATTATCAGTGGTGTAGTTAACTCCATTATCAGTGGTGTAGTAACGACACTATCAGTGTTATAGTAACTACATTATCAGTGGTGTAGTAAACTACATTATCAGTGGTGTAGTAACTACATTATCAGTGGCGTAGTAACTACATTATCAGTGGTGTAGTAAACTACATTATCAGTGGTGTAGTAAACTACATTATCAGTGGTGTTGTAACTACATTATCAGTGGTGTAGTAACGACATTATCAATGGTGTAGAAACTACATAATCAGTGGTGTAGTAAACTACATTAGCAGTGGTGTATTAACTACATTATCAGTGGTGTAGTAACTACATTATCAGTGGTGTAATAACTATATTATCAGTGGTGTAGTAACTACATTATCAGTGGTGTAGTAACTACATTATTAGTGGTGTAGTAACTACATCATCAGTGGTGTAGTAAACTACATTATCAGTGGTGTAGTAAACTACATTATCAGTGGTGTAGTAAACTACATTATCAGTGGTGTAGTAACTACATTATCATTGGTGTAGTAACGACATTATCAATGGTGTAGTAACTACATAATCAATGGTGGAGTAAACTACATTATCACTAGTGTAGTAACGACATTATCTGTGGTGCAGTAAACTACATTATCAGTGGTGTAGTAACTACATTATCAGTGGTGTAGTAACTACATTATCAGTGGTGTGTTAGTAAATTCCATTATCAGTGGTGTAGTAACTACATTATCAGTGGTGTAGTGACTACATTTCCTGTGGTGATGTAATTACATTAACAGTGGCGTAGTAACTACATTATCAGTGGCGTAGTAATCTACATTATCAGTGGTGTAATAATCTACATCATCAGTGGTGTAGTAACTACATTATCAGTGGTATAGTAAACTACATTATCAGTGTTGTAGTAAACTACATTATCAGTGGTGTAGCAACGAGATTATCAGTGGTGTAGTAAATACATTATCCGTGATGTGGTAACTACATTATCAGTGCTGTAGTAACTACATTATCAGTGGTTTAGTAACTACATTATCAGTGGCGTAGTAACTACATTATCAGTGGTGTAGTAATCTACATTATCAGTGGTGTTAAAACTACATTACCAGTGTTGTAGTTACTACATGATCAGTGGTGTAGTAACTACATTATCAGTGGTGTAGTAACTACATTATCAGTGGTGTAGTAACAACATTATCAGTGGTGTAGTAAACGACATTATCAGTGGTGTCGTAACTACATTATCAGTGGTGTCGTGACTACATTATCAGTGGTATAGTAAGTACATTATCAGTGGCGTAGTTACTACATTATCAGTGGTGTAGTAACTAAATTATCAGTGGTGTCGTGACTACATTATCAGTGGTATAGTAAGTACATTATCAGTGGCGTAGTAACTACATTATCAGTGGTGTAGCAACTAAATTATCAGTGGTGTAGTGAGTACATTATCATTGGTTTAGTAACTACATTATCAGTGGTGTAGTAAACTACATTATCAGTGGTGTAGTAAACTACATTATCAGTGGTGTAGTAAACTACATTATCAGTGGTGTTGTAAACTACATTATCAGTGGTGTAATAACTGCATTATCAGTGGTGTATTAACTACATTATCAGTGGTGTAGTAACTACATTATTAGTGGTGTAGTAACTACATTATCAGTGGTGTAGTAAACTACATTATCAGTGGTGTAGTAAACTACATTATCAGTGGTGTAGTAAACTACATTATCAGTGGTGTAGTAACTACATTATTAGTGGTGTAGTAACTACATTATCAGTGGTGTAGTAAACTACATTATCAGTGGTGTAGTAAACTACATTATCAGTGGTGTAGTAACTACATTATCATTGGTGTAGTAACGACATTATCAATGGTGTAGTAACTACATAATCAATGGTGTAGTAAACTACATTATCACTAGTGTAGTAACGACATTATCTGTGGTGCAGTAAACTACATTATCAGTGGTGTAGTAACTACATTATCAGTGGTGTAGTAACTACATTATCAGTGGTGTGTTAGTAAATTACATTATCAGTGGTGTAGTAACTACATTATCAGTGGTGTAGTGACTACATTTTCTGTGGTGCAGTAATTACATTACCAGTGGCGTAGTAACTACATTATCAGTGGCGTAGTAATCTACATTATCAGTGGTGTAGCAACTACATTATCAGTGGTGTAGAAAACTACATTATCAGTGGCGTAGCAACTACATTATCAGTGGAATAGTAACTACATTATCAGTGTCGTAGTAATCTACATCATAAGTGGTGTAGTAACTACATTATCAGTGGTTTAGTAAACTACATTATCAGTGTTGTAGTATACTACATTATCAGTGGTGTAGTAAACTACATTATCATTGGTGTAGCAACTACATTATCAGTGGCATAGTAACTACATTATCAGTGGTGTAATAATCTACATCCTTAGTGGTGTAGTAACTACATTATCAGTGGTATAGTAAACTACATTATCAGTGTTGTAGTAAACTACATTATCAGTGGCATAGTAACTACATTATCAGTGGTGTAGTAACTACATTATCAGTGGTGTAGAAAACTACATTATCATTGGTGTAGCATCTACATTATCAGTGGCATAGTAACTACATTATCAGTGGTGTAATAATCTACATCCTTAGTGGTGTAGTAACTACATTATCAGTGTTGTAGTAAACTACATTATCAGTGGTGTAGTAACTACATTATGAGTGGTGTAGTAACGAAATTATCAGTGGTGTAGTAAATACATTATCAGTCCTATAGTAACTACAATATCAGTGGTGTAGTAACCACATTATCAGTGGTATAGTAACTACATTATCCGTGATGTGGTAACTACATTATCAGTGCTGTAGTAACTACATTATCAGTGGTGTAGTAACTACATTATCAGTGGCGTAGTAACTACATTATCAGTGGTGTAGTAACTACATTATCAGTGGTATAGAAAACTAAATTATCAGTGGTGTAGTAACTACATTATCAGTGGTATAGTAACTACATTATCAGTGGTGTAAAAACTACATTACCAGTTTTGTAGTTACTACATGATCAGTGGTGTAGTAACAACATTATCAGTGGTGTAGTAACTACATTATCAGTGGCAAAGTAACTACATTATCAGTGGTGTAGTAACTGCATTATCAGTGGTGGAGTAACTACAATTTCAGTGGCGTAGATAATACATTATCAATGGTGTAGTACCAACATCATCAGTGGTGTAGTAACTACATGATCAGTTGTGTAGTAACTACATTATCAGTAGTGTAGCAACTACATTAGCAGTGGTGTAGTAACTACATTTTCTGTGGTGTAGTAACTACATTATCAGTGGCGTAGTAAATACATTATCAGTGGCGTAGTAAATACATTATCAGTGGTGTAGTAACGACATTATCAGTGGTGTAGTAAACTACATTATCAGTGGTGTAGTCTACTACATTATCAGTGGTGTAGCAACTATATTATCAGTGGCATACTAACTACATTATCAGTGGTGTAGTAACTACATTATCAGTGGTGTAGCAACTACATTATCAGTGGCATAGTAACTACATTATCAGTGGTGTAGTAACTACATTATCAGTGGTGTAGTAACTACATTATCAGTGGTGTAGAAAACTACATTATCATTGGTGTAGCAACTACATTATCAGTGGCATAGTAACTACATTATCAGTGGTGTAATAATCTACATCATTAGTGGTGTAGTAACTACATTATCAGTGGTATAGTAAACTACATTATCAGTGTTGTAGTAAACTACATTATCAGTGGCATAGTAACTACATTATCAGTGGTGTAGTAACTACATTATCAGTGGTGTAGAAAACTACATTATCATTGGTGTAGCATCTACATTATCAGTGGCATAGTAACTACATTATCAGTGGTGTAATAATCTACATCCTTAGTGGTGTAGTAACTACATTATCAGTGTTGTAGTAAACTACATTATCAGTGGTGTAGTAACTACATTATGAGTGGTGTAGTAACGAAATTATCAGTGGTGTAGTAAATACATTATCAGTCGTATAGTAACTACAATATCAGTGGTGTAGTAATCACATTATCAGTGGTATAGTAACTACATTATCCGTGATGTGGTAACTACATTATCAGTGGTGTAGTAAACTACATTATCAGTGGTGTAGTAAACTACATTATCAGTGGTGTAGTAAACTACATTATCAGTGGTGTAGTAACTACATTATCATTGGTGTAGTAACGACATTATCAATGGTGTAGTAACTACATAATCAATGGTGGAGTAAACTACATTATCACTAGTGTAGTAACGACATTATCTGTGGTGCAGTAAACTACATTATCAGTGGTGTAGTAACTACATTATCAGTGGTGTAGTAACTACATTATCAGTGGTGTGTTAGTAAATTCCATTATCAGTGGTGTAGTAACTACATTATCAGTGGTGTAGTGACTACATTTCCTGTGGTGATGTAATTACATTAACAGTGGCGTAGTAACTACATTATCAGTGGCGTAGTAATCTAAATTATCAGTGGTGTAGTAAACGACATTATCAGTGGTGTAGCAACTACATTATCAGTGGCATAGTAACTACATTATCAGTGTCGTAGTAATCTACATCATCAGTGGTGTAGTAACTACATTATCAGTGGTTTAGTAAATTACATTATCAGTGGTGTATTAACTACATTATCAGTGGTGTAGTAACTACATTATCAGTGGTGTAATAACTACATTATCAGTGGTGTAGTAACTACATTATCAGTGGTGTAGTAACTACATTATTAGTGGTGTAGTAACTACATTATCAGTGGTGTAGTAAACTACATTATCAGTGGTGTAGTAAACTACATTATCAGTGGTGTAGTAAACTACATTATCAGTGGTGTAGTAACTACATTATCATTGGTGTAGTAACTACATTATCAGTGGTGTAATAACTGCATTATCAGTGGTGTATTAACTACATTATCAGTGGTGTAGTAACTACATTATTAGTGGTGTAGTAACTACATTATCAGTGGTGTAGTAAACTACATTATCAGTGGTGTAGTAAACTACATTATCAGTGGTGTAGTAAACTACATTATCAGTGGTGTAGTAACTACATTATTAGTGGTGTAGTAACTACATTATCAGTGGTGTAGTAAACTACATTATCAGTGGTGTAGTAAACTACATTATCAGTGGTGTAGTAACTACATTATCATTGGTGTAGTAACGACATTATCAATGGTGTAGTAACTACATAATCAATGGTGTAGTAAACTACATTATTACTAGTGTAGTAACGACATTATCTGTGGTGCAGTAAACTACATTATCAGTGGTGTAGTAACTACATTATCAGTGGTGTGTTAGTAAATTACATTATCAGTGGTGTAGTAACTACATTATCAGTGGTGTAGTGACTACATTTTCTGTGGTGCAGTAATTACATAACCAGTGGCGTAGTAACTACATTATCAGTGGCGTAGTAATCTACATTATCAGTGGTGTAGCAACTACATTATCAGTGGTGTAGAAAACTACATTATCAGTGGCGTAGCAACTACATTATCAGTGGAATAGTAACTACATTATCAGTGTCGTAGTAATCTACATCATCAGTGGTGTAGTAACTACTTTATCAGTGGTTTAGTAAACTACATTATCAGTGTTGTAGTATACTAGATTATCAGTGGTGTAGTAAACTACATTATCATTGGTGTAGCAACTACATTATCAGTGGCATAGTAACTACATTATCAGTGGTGTAATAATCTACATCCTTAGTGGTGTAGTAACTACATTATCAGTGGTATAGTAAACTACATTATCAGTGTTGTAGTAAACTACATTATCAGTGGCATAGTAACTACATTATCAGTGGTGTAGTAACTACATTATCAGTGGTGTAGAAAACTACATTATCATTGGTGTAGCATCTACATTATCAGTGGCATAGTAACTACATTATCAGTGGTGTAATAATCTACATCCTTAGTGGTGTAGTAACTACATTATCAGTGGTATAGTAAACTACATTATCAGTGTTGTAGTAAACTACATTATCAGTGGCATAGTAACTACATTATCAGTGGTGTAGTAACTACATTATCAGTGGTGTAGAAAACTACATTATCATTGGTGTAGCATCTACATTATCAGTGGCATAGTAACTACATTATCAGTGGTGTAATAATCTACATCCTTAATGGTGTAGTAACTACATTATCAGTGTTGTAGTAAACTACATTATCAGTGGTGTAGTAACTACATTATGAGTGGTGTAGTAACGAAATTATCAGTGGTGTAGTAAATACATTATCAGTCGTATAGTAACTACAATATCAGTGGTGTAGTAACCACATTATCAGTGGTATAGTAACTACATTATCCGTGATGTGGTAACTACATTATCAGTGCTGTAGTAACTACATTATCAGTGGTGTAGTAACTACATTATCAGTGGCGTAGTAACTACATTATCAGTGGTGTAGTAACTACATTATCAGTGGTATAGAAAACTACATTATCAGTGGTGTAGTAACTACATTATCAGTGGTATAGTAACTACATTATCAGTGGTGTAAAAACTACATTACCAGTTTTGTAGTTACTACATGATCAGTGGTGTAGTAACAACATCATCAGTGGTGTAGTAACTACATTATCAGTGGCGAAGTAACTACATTATCAGTGGCATAGTAACTGCATTATCAGTGGTGGAGTAACTACAATTTCAGTGGCGTAGATAATACATTATCAATGGTGTAGTACCAACATCATCAGTGGTGTAGTAACTACATGATCAGTTGCGTAGTAACTACATTATCAGTAGTGTAGCAACTACATTAGCAGTGGTGTAGTAACTACATTTTCTGTGGTGTAGTAACTACATTATCAGTGGCGTAGTAAATACATTATCAGTGGCGTAGTAAATACATTATCAGTGGTGTAGTAACGACATTATCAGTGGTGTAGTAAACTACATTATCAGTGGTGTAGTCTACTACATTATCAGTGGTGTAGCAACTATATTATCAGTGGCATAGTAACTACATTATCAGTGGTGTAGTAACTACATTATCAGTGGTGTAGCAACTACATTATCAGTGGCATAGTAACTACATTATCAGTGGTGTAGTAACTACATTATCAGTGGTGTAGTAACTACATTATCAGTGGTGTAGAAAACTACATTATCATTGGTGTAGCAACTACATTATCAGTGGCATAGTAACTACATTATCAGTGGTGTAATAATCTACATCATTAGTGGTGTAGTAACTACATTATCAGTGGTATAGTAAACTACATTATCAGTGTTGTAGTAAACTACATTATCAGTGGTGTAGTAACTACATTATGAGTGGTGTAGTAACGAGATTATCAGTGGTGTAGTAAATACATTATCAGTCGTATAGTAACTACAATATCAGTGGTGTAGTAACCACATTATCAGTGGTATAGCAACTACATTATCCGTGATGTGGTAACTACATTATCAGTGCTGTAGTAACTACATTATAAGTGGTGTAGTAACTACATTATGAGTGGTGTAGTAACGAAATTATCAGTGGTGTAGTAAATACATTATCAGTCGTATAGTAACTACAATATCAGTGGTGTAGTAACCACATTATCAGTGGTATAGTAACTACATTATCCGTGATGTGGTAACTACATTATCAGTGCTGTAGTAACTACATTATCAGTGGTGTAGTAACTACATTATCAGTGGCGTAGTAACTACATTATCAGTGGTGTAGTAACTACATTATCAGTGGTATAGAAAACTACATTATCAGTGGTGTAGTAACTACATTATCAGTGGTATAGTAACTACATTATCAGTGGTGTAAAAACTACATTACCAGTTTTGTAGTTACTACATGATCAGTGGTGTAGTAACAACATTATCAGTGGTGTAGTAACTACATTATGAGTGGCGAAGTAACTACATTATCAGTGGTGTAGTAACTGCATTATCAGTGGTGGAGTAACTACAATTTGAGTGGCGTAGATAATACATTATCAATGGTGTAGTACCAACATCATCAGTGGTGTAGTAACTACATGATCAGTTGCGTAGTAACTACATTATCAGTAGTGTAGCAACTACATTAGCAGTGGTGTAGTAACTACATTTTCTGTGGTGTAGTAACTACATTATCAGTGGCGTAGTAAATACATTATCAGTGGCGTAGTAAATACATTATCAGTGGTGTAGTAACGACATTATCAGTGGTGTAGTAAACTACATTATCAGTGGTGTAGTCTACTACATTATCAGTGGTGTAGCAACTATATTATCAGTGGCATAGTAACTACATTATCAGTGGTGTAGTAACTACATTATCAGTGGTGTAGCAACTACATTATCAGTGGCATAGTAACTACATTATCAGTGGTGTAGTAACTACATTATCAGTGGTGTAGTAACTACATTATCAGTGGTGTAGAAAACTACATTATCATTGGTGTAGCAACTACATTATCAGTGGCATAGTAACTACATTATCAGTGGTGTAATAATCTACATCATTAGTGGTGTAGTAACTACATTATCAGTGGTATAGTAAACTACATTATCAGTGTTGTAGTAAACTACATTATCAGTGGGGTAGTAACTACATTATGAGTGGTGTAGTAACGAGATTATCAGTGGTGTAGTAAATACATTATCAGTCGTATAGTAACTACAATATCAGTGGTGTAGTAACCACATTATCAGTGGTATAGCAACTACATTATCCGTGATGTGGTAACTACATTATCAGTGCTGTAGTAACTACATTATCAGTGGTGTAGTAACTACATTATCAGTGGCGTAGTAACTACATTATCAGTGGTGTAGTAATCTACATTATCAGTGGTGTAGTAACTACATTATCAGTGGTATAGAATACTACATTATCAGTGGTGTAGTAACTACATTATCAGTGGCGAAGTAACTACATTATCAGTGGTGTAGTAACTGCATTATCAGTGGTGGAGTAACTACAATTTCAGTGTCGTAGATAATACATTATCAGTGGTGTAGTACCAACATCATCAGTGGTGTAGTAACTACATTATCAGTGGTGTAATAATGACATTATCAGTGGTGTAGTAAACTACATTATCAGTGGTCTAGTAAACTACATCATCAGTGGTGTAGCAACTACATTATCAGTGGCATTGTAACATTATCAGTGGTGTAGTAACTACATTATCAGTGGTGTAGTAATGACATTATCAGTGGTGTAGTAAACTACATTATCAGTGGTGTAGTAAACTACATTATCAGTGTTGTAGTAAACTACATTCTCAGTGGTGTAGTAACTACATTATCAGTGGTGTAGTAACTACATTATCAGTGGTGTAGTAACGACATTATCAGTTGCATAGCAACTACATTATCAGTGGCGTAGTAAGTACATTATCAGTGGCGTAGTATGTACATTATCAGTGGCATAGTAACTACATTATCAGTGGTGTAGTAACTACATTGTCAGTGGTGTAGCAACTACATTATCAGTGGTGCCGTAACTACATTATCAGTGGTGTAGTAACGACATTATCAGTGGTGTAGTAACTGCATTATCAGTGGTATAGTCAACTACATTATCAGTGTTGTAGTAAACTACATTATCAGTGGTGTAGTAACTACATTATCAGTGGTGTAGTAACTACATTATCAGTGGTGTAGTAACGACATTATCAGTGGTGGAGTAACGACATTATCAGTGGTGTAGTAAACTACATTATCAGTGGTGTAGTAAACTACATTATCATTGGTGTAGCAACTACATTATCAGTGGCATAGTAACTACATTATCAGTGGTGTATTAACTACATTATCAGTGGCGTAGTAATCTACATCATCAGTGGTGTAGTAACTACATTATCAGTGGTATAGTAAACTACATTATCAGTGTTGTAGTAAACTACATTCTCAGTGGTGTAGTAACTACATTATCAGTGGTGTAGTAACTACATTATCAGTGGTGTAGTAACTACATTTTCAGTGGTGTAGTCAACTGCATTATAAGTGGTGTAGTAAACAACATTATCAGTGGTGTAGCAACTACATTATCAGTGGTGTAGTAAACTACATTATCAGTAGTGTAGTAACTATATTATCAGTGGTGTAGTAAACAACATTATCAGTGGTGTAGCAACTACATAATCAGTGGCATAGAAACTACATTATCAGTGGCGTAGTAACTACATTATCAGTGGCGTAGTAACTACATTATCAGTGGCATAGTAACTACATTATCAGTGGTGTAGTAACTACATTATCAGTGGTGTAGCAACTACATTATCAGTGGTGTAGTAAACTACATTATCAGTGGTGTAAAAACTAAATTATCAGTTTTGAAGTAAAGTACATTATCAGTGGTGTAGCAACTACATTATCAGTGGCATAGCAACTACATTATCAGTGGCATAGTAACTACATGATCAGTGGCGTAGTAACTACATGATCTGTGGCATAGTAACTACATTATTAGTGGTGTAGTAACTACATTATCAGTGGTGTAGTAAACGACATTATCAGTGGTGTAGAAAACTACATTATCAGTGGTTTAGTAAACTGCATTATCAGTGGTGTAGTAAACTACATTATCAGTGGTGTAGTAAACTACATTATCAGTGGTGTAGCAACTACATTATCAGTGGCATAGTAACTACATTATCAGTGGTGTAGTAACTACATTATGAGTGCTGTAGAAAACTATATTTTCAGTGGCGTAACAACTACATTATCAGTGGCATAGTAACTACATTATCAGTGGCGTAGTAATCTACATCATCAGTGGTGTAGTAACTACATTATCAGTGGTATAGTAAACTACATTATCAGTGGTGTAGTAACTACATTATCAGTGGTGAAGTAACGACATTATCAGTGGTGTAGTAACGACATTATCAGTGGTGTAGTAAACTACATTATCAGTGGTGTAGCAACTACATTATCAGTGGCATAGTAACTACATTATCAGTGGTGTAAAAACTACATTATCAGTGTTGTAGTAAAGTACATTATCAGTGGTGTAGCAACTACATTATCATTGGCATAGCAAGTACATTATCAGTGGCGTAGTAACTACATTATCAGTGGCGTAGTAACTACATGATCAGTGGCATAGTAACTACATTATCAGTGGTGTAGTAACTACATTGTCAGTTGTGTAGTAAACTACATTATCAGTCGTGTAGTAACTACTTTTTCTGTGGTGTAGTAACTACATTACCAGTGGCGTAGTAACTCCATTATCAGTGGCGTAGTAATCTACATTATCAGTGTTGTAGTAAACGACATTATCAGTGGTGTAGAAAACTACATTATCAGTGGTTTAGTAAACTACATTATCAGTGGTGTAGCAACTACATTATCAGTGGCATAGTAACTACATTATCAGTGGTGTAGTAACTACATTATCAGTGTTGTAGAAAACTACATTATCAGTGGCGTAACAACTACATTATCAGTGGCATAGTAACTACATTATCAGTGGCGTAGTAATCAACATCATCAGTGGTGTAGTAACTACATTATCAGTGGTATAGTAAACTACATTATCAGTGTTGTAGTAAACTACATTATCAGTGGTTTAGTAACTACATTATCAGTGGTGTAGTAACTACATTATCAGTGGTGTAGTAACTACACTATCAGTGGTGTAGTCAACTGCATTATAAGTGGTGTAGTAAACAACATTATCAGTGGTGTAGCAACTACATTATCAGTGGTGTAGTAAACTACATTATCAGTGGTGTCAAAACTAAATTATCAGTTTTGAAGTAAAGTACATTATCAGTGGTGTAGCAACTACATTATCAGTGGCATAGCAACTACATTATCAGTGGCATAGTAACTACATTATCAGTGGCGTAGTAACTACATGATCAGTGGCATAGCAACTGCATTATTAGTGGTGTAGTAACTACATTGTCAGTGGTGTAGTAAACTACATTATCAGTCGTGTAGTAACTACTTTTTCTGTGGTGTAGTAACTACATTATCAGTGGCGTAGTAACTACATTATCAGTGGCGTAGTAATCAACATTATCAGTGCTGTAGTAAACGACATTATCAGTGGTGTAGAAAACTACATTATCAGTGGTTTAGTAAACTACATTATCAGTGGTGTAGTAAACTACATTATCAGTGGTGTAGTAAACTACATTATCAGTGGTGTAGCAACTACATTATCAGTGGCATAGTAACTACATTTTCAGTGGTGTAGTAACGACATTATCAGTGGTGTAGTAAACTACATTATCAGTGGTGTAGTAAACTACATTATCAGTGGTGTAGCAACTACATTATCAGTGGCATAGTGACTACATTATCAGTGGTGTCGTAACTACATTATCAGTGGTGTAGCAACTACATTATCAGTGGTGTAGTAACGACATTATCAGTGGTGTAGTAAACTACATTATCAGTGGTGTAGCAACTACATTATCAGTGGCATAGTAACTACATTATCAGTGGTGTAAAAACTACATTATCAGTGTTGTAGTAAAGTACATTATCAGTGGTGTAGCAACTACATTATCAGTGGCATAGCAAGTACATTATCAGAGGCGTAGTAACTACATTATCAGTGGCGTAGTAACTACATGATCAGTGGCATAGTAACTACATTATCAGTGGTGTAGTAACTACATTGTCAGTGGTGTAGTAAACTACATTATCAGTCGTGTAGTAACTACTTTTTCTGTGGTGTAGTAACTACATTATCAGTGGCGTAGTAACTACATTATCAGTGGCGTAGTAATCTACGTTATCAGTGTTGTAGTAAACGACATTATCAGTGGTGTAGAAAACTACATTATCAGTGGTTTAGTAAACTACATTATCAGTGGTGTAGTAAACGACATTATCAGTGGTGTAGTAAACTACATTATCAGTGGTGTAGCAACTACATTATCAGTGGCATAGTAACTACATTATCAGTGGTGTAGTAACTACATTATCAGTGTTGTAGAAAACTACATTATCAGTGGCGTAACAACTACATTATCAGTGGCATAGTAACTACATTATCAGTGGCGTAGTAATCTACATCATCAGTGGTGTAGTAACTACATTATCAGTGGTATAGTAAACTACATTATCAGTGTTGTAGTAAACTACATTATCAGTGGTGTAGTAACTACATTATCAGTGGTGTAGTAACTACATTATCAGTGGCGTAGTAACTACATTATCAGTGGTGTAGTCAACTGCATTATAAGTGGTGTAGTAAACAACATTATCAGTGGTGTAGCAACTACATTATCAGTGGTGTAGTAAACTACATTATCAGTGGCATAGTAACTACATTATCAGTGGTGTATTAACTACATTGTCAGTGGTGTAGTAAACTACATTATCAGTGGTGTAGCAACTACATCATCAGTGGCATAGTAACTACATCATCAGTGGTGTAGTAACTACATTATCAGTGGTGTAGTAAATTACATTATCAGGTGTCTAGTAAAAAACATTATCAGTGGTGTAGCAACTACATTATGAGTGGCATAGTAACTACATTATCAGTGGTGTCGTAACTACATTATCAGTGGTTTAGCAACTACATTATCAGTGGTGTAGTAACGAAATAATCAGTGGTGTATTAAACTACATTATCAGTGGTATAGTAAATTACATTATCAGTGGTGTAGTAACTACATTATCAGTGGTGTAGTAAACTACATTATCAGTGGTGTAGCAACTACATTATCAGTGGCATAGCAACTACATTATCAGTGGCGTAGTAAGTACATTATCAGTGGCGTAGTATGTACATTATCAGTGGCATAGTAACTACATTATCAGTGGTGTAGTAACTACATTGTCAGTGGTGTAGCAACTAAATTATCAGTGGTGCCGTAACTACATTATCAGTGGTGTCGTGACTACATTAACAGTGGTGTCGTAACTACATTATCAGTGGTGTAGTAAACTACATTATCAGTGGTGTAGCAACTACATTATCAGTGGCATAGCAACTACATTATCAGTGGCGTAGTAAGTACATTATCAGTGGCGTAGTATGTACATTATCAGTGGCATAGTAACTACATTATCAGTGGTGTAGTAACTACATTGTCAGTGGTGTAGCAACTACATTATCAGTGGTGCCGTAACTACATTATCAGTGGTGTCGTGACTACATTAACAGTGGTGTCGTAACTACATTATCAGTGGTGTAGCAACTACATTTTCAGTGGTGTAGTAACGACATTATCAGTCGTGTAGTAAACTACATTATCAGTGGTGTAGTAAACTACATTATCAGTGGTGTAGCAACTACATTATCAGTGGCATAGTAACTACATTATCAGTGGTGTAAAAACTACATTATCAGTGGTGTAGTAAAGTACATTATCAGTGGTGTAGCAACTACATTATCAGTGGCATAGCAACTACATTATCAGTTGCGTAGTAACTACATTATCAGTGGCGTAGTAACTACTTGATCAGTGGCATAGTAACTACATTTTCAGTGGTGTAGTAACTACATTATCAGTGGTGTAGTAAACTACATTATCAGTCGTGTAGTAACTACTTTTTCTGTGGTGTAGTATCTACATTATCAGTGGCTTAGTAACTACATTATCAGTGTCGTAGTAATCTACATTATCAGTGTTGTAGTAAACGACATTATCAGTGGTGTAGAAAACTACATTATCAGTGGTTTAGTAAACTACATTATCAGTGGTGTAGTAAACTACATTATCAGTGGTGTAGTAAACTACATTATCAGTGGTGTAGCAACTACATTATCAGTGTCATAGTAACTACATTATCAGTGGTGTAGTAACTACATTATCAGTGCTGTAGAAAACTACATTATCAGTGGCGTAACAACTACATTATCAGTGGCATAGTAACTACATTATCAGTGGCATAGTAATCTACATCATCAGTGGTGTAGTAACTACATTATCAGTGGTATAGTAAACTACATTATCAGTGTTGTAGTAAACTACATTATCAGTGGTGTAGTAACTACATTATCAGTGGTGTAGTAACGACATTATCAGTGGTGGAGTAACGACATTATCAGTGGTGTAGTAAACTACATTATCAGTGGTGTAGTAAACTACATTATCAGTGGTGTAGCAACTACATTATCAGTGTCATAGTAACTACATTATCAGTGGTGTAGTAACTACATTATCAGTGCTGTAGAAAACTACATTATCAGTGGCGTAACAACTACATTATCAGCGGCATAGTAATTACATTATCAGTGGCGTAGTAATCTACATCATCAGTGGTGTAGTAACTACATTATCAGTGGTATAGTAAACTACATTATCAGTGTTGTAGTAAACTACATTATCAGTGGTGTAGTAACTACATTATCAGTGGTGTAGTAACTACATTATCAGTGGTGTAGTAACGACATTATCAGTGGTGGAGTAACGACATTATCAGTGGTGTAGTAAACTACATTATCAGTGGTGTAGTAAACTACATTATCAGTGGTGTAGCAACTACATTATCAGTGGCATAGTAACTACATTATCAGTGGTGTATTAACTACATTGTCAGTGGTGTAGTAAACTACATTATCAGTGGCCTAGCAACTACATCATCAGTGGCATAGTAACTACATCATCAGTGGTGTAGTAACTACATTATCAGTGGTGTAGTAAATTACATTATCAGAGGTGTAGTAAACAACATTATCAGTGGTGTAGCAACTACATTATCAGTGGCGTAGTAACTACATTATCAGTGGTGTAGTAACTACATTATCAGTGGTGTAGTAAATTACATTATCAGGTGTCTAGTAAAAAACATTATCAGTGGTGTAGCAATTACATTATCAGTGGCATAGTAACTACATTATCAGTGGTGTCGTAACTACATTATCAGTGGTTTAGCAACTACATTATCAGTGGTGTAGTAACGAAATTATCAGTGGTGTATTAAACTACATTATCAGTGGTGTAGTAACTACATTATCAGTGGTATAGTAAACTACATTATCAGTGGTGTAGTAACTACATTATCAGTGGTGTAGTAAACTACATTATCAGTGGTGTAGCAACTACATTATCAGTGGCATAGCAACTACATTATCAGTGGCGTAGTAAGTACATTATCAGTGGCGTAGTATGTACATTATCAGTGGCATAGTAACTACATTATCAGTGGTGTAGTAACTACATTGTCAGTGGTGTAGCAACTACATTATCAGTGGTGCCGTAACTACATTATCAGTGGTGTCGTGACTACATTATCAGTGGTATAGTAACTACATTATCAGTGGTGTAGTAAACTACATTAACAGTGGTGTCGTAACTACATTATCAGTGGTGTAGCAACTACATTTTCAGTGGTGTAGTAACGACATTATCAGTGGTGTAGCAACTACATTTTCAGTGGTGTAGTAACGACATTATCAGTCGTGTAGTAAACTACATTATCAGTGGTGTAGTAAACTACATTATCAGTGGTGTAGCAACTACATTATCAGTGGCATAGTAACTACATTATCAGTGGTGTAAAAACTACATTATCAGTGGTGTAGTAAAGTACATTATCAGTGGTGTAGCAACTACATTATCAGTGGCATAGCAACTACATTATCAGTGGCATAGTAACTACATTTTCAGTGGTGTAGTAACTACATTATCAGTGGTGTAGTAAACTACATTATCAGTCGTGTAGTAACTACTTTTTCTGTGGTGTAGTATCTACATTATCAGTGGCTTAGTAACTACATTATCAGTGTCGTAGTAATCTACATTATCAGTGTTGTAGTAAACGACATTATCAGTGGTGTAGAAAACTACATTATCAGTGGTTTAGTAAATTCATTATCAGTGGTGTAGTAAACTACATTATCAGTGGTGTAGTAAACTACATTATCAGTGGTGTAGCAACTACATTATCAGTGTCATAGTAACTACATTATCAGTGGTGTAGTAACTACATTATCAGTGCTGTAGAAAACTACATTATCAGTGGCGTAACAACTACATTATCAGTGGCATAGTAACTACATTATCAGTGGCGTAGTAATCTACATCATCAGTGGTGTAGTAACTACATTATCAGTGGTATAGTAAACTACATTATCAGTGTTGTAGTAAACTACATTATCAGTGGTGTAGTAACTACATTATCAGTGGTGTAGTAACGACATTATCAGTGGTGGAGTAACGACATTATCAGTGGTGTAGTAAACTACATTATCAGTGGTGTAGTAAACTACATTATCAGTGGTGTAGCAACTACATTATCAGTGGCATAGTAACTACATTATCAGTGGTGTAGTAACTACATTATCAGTGGTGTAGTAAATTACATTATCAGAGGTGTAGTAAACAACATTATCAGTGGTGTAGAAACTACATTATCAGTGGCGTAGTAACTACATTATCAGTGGTGTAGTAACTACATTATCAGTGGTGTAGTAAATTACATTCTCAGGTGTCTAGTAAAAAACATTATCAGTGGTGTAGCAACTACATTATCAGTGGCATAGTAACTACATTATCAGTGGTGTCGTAACTACATTATCAGTGGTTTAGCAACTACATTATCAGTGGTGTAGTAACGAAATTATCAGTGGTGTATTAAACTACATTATCAGTGGTGTAGTAACTACATTATCAGTGGTATAGTAAACTACATTATCAGTGGTGTAGTAACTACATTATCAGTGGTGTAGTAAACTACATTATCAGTGGTGTAGCAACTACATTATCAGTGGCATAGCAACTACATTATCAGTGGCGTAGTAAGTACATTATCAGTGGCGTAGTATGTACATTATCAGTGGCATAGTAACTACATTATCAGTGGTGTAGTAACTACATTGTCAGTGGTGTAGCAACTACATTATCAGTGGTGCCGTAACTACATTATCAGTGGTGTCGTGACTACATTATCAGTGGTATAGTAACTATATTATCAGTGGTGTAGTAAACTACATTAACAGTGGTGTCGTAACTACATTATCAGTGGTGTAGCAACTACATTTTCAGTGGTGTAGTAACGACATTATCAGTGGTGTAGCAACTACATTATCAGTGGTGTAGTAACGACATTATCAGTCGTGTAGTAAACTACATTATCAGTGGTGTAGTAAACTACATTATCAGTGGTGTAGCAACTACATTATCAGTGGCATAGTAACTACATTATCAGTGGTGTAAAAACTACATTATCAGTGGTGTAGTAAAGTACATTATCAGTGGTGTAGCAACTACATTATCAGTGGCATAGCAACTACATTATCAGTTGCGTAGTAACTACATTATCAGTGGCGTAGTAACTACTTGATCAGTGGCATAGTAACTACATTTTCAGTGGTGTAGTAACTACATTATCAGTGGTGTAGTAAACTAAATTATCAGTCGTGTAGTAACTACTTTTTCTGTGGTGTAGTATCTACATTATCAGTGGCTTAGTAACTACATTATCAGTGTCGTAGTAATCTACATTATCAGTGTTGTAGTAAACGACATTATCAGTGGTGTAACAACTACATTATCAGTGTCATAGTAACTACATTATCAGTGGTGTAGTAACTACATTATCAGTGCTGTAGAAAACTACATTATCAGTGGCGTAACAACTACATTATCAGTGGCATAGTAAGTACATTATCAGTGGCGTAGTAATCTACATCATCAGTGGTGTAGTAACTACATTATCAGTGGTATAGTAAACTACATTTTCAGTGTTGTAGTAAACTACATTATCAGTGGTGTAGTAACTACATTATCAGTGGTGTAGTAACGACATTATCAGTGGTGGAGTAACGACATTATCAGTGGTGTAGTAAACTACATTATCGGTGGTGTAGTAAATTACATTATCAGTGGTGTAGCAACTACATTATCAGTGTCATAGTAAGTACATTATCAGTGGTGTAGTAACTACATTATCAGTGCTGTAGAAAACTACATTATCAGTGGCGTAACAACTACATTATCAGTGGCATAGTAATTACATTATCAGTGGCGTAGTAATCTACATCATCAGTGGTGTAGTAACTACATTATCAGTGGTATAGTAAACTACATTATCAGTGTTGTAGTAAACTACATTATCAGTGGTGTAGTAACTACATTATCAGTGTTGTAGTAACTACATTATCAGTGGTGTAGTAACGACATTATCAGTGGTGGAGTAACGACATTATCAGTGGTGTAGTAAACTACATTATCAGTGGTGTAGTAAACTACATTATCAGTGGTGTAGCAACTACATTATCAGTGGCATAGTAACTACATTATCAGTGGTGTATTAACTACATTGTCAGTGGTGTAGTAAACTACATTATCAGTGGTGTAGCAACTACATCATCAGTGGCATAGTAACTACATCATCAGTGGTGTAGTAACTACATTATCAGTGGTGTAGTAAATTACATTATCAGAGGTGTAGTAAACAACATTATCAGTGGTGTAGCAACTACATTATCAGTGGCGTAGTAACTACATTATCAGTGGTGTAGTAACTACATTATCAGTGGTGTAGTAAATTACATTATCAGGTGTCTAGTAAAAAACATTATCAGTGGTGTAGCAACTACATTATCAGTGGCATAGTAACTACATTATCAGTGGTGTCGTAACTACATTATCAGTGGTTTAGCAACTACATTATCAGTGGTGTAGTAACGAAATTATCAGTGGTGTATTAAACTACATTATCAGTGGTGTAGTAACTACATTATCAGTGGTATAGTAAACTACATTATCAGTGGTGTAGTAACTACATTATCAGTGGTGTAGTAAACTACATTATCAGTGGTGTAGCAACTACATTATCAGTGGCATAGCAACTACATTATCAGTGGCGTAGTAAGTACATTATCAGTGGCGTAGTATGTACATTATCAGTGGCATAGTAACTACATTATCAGTGGTGTAGTAACTACATTGTCAGTGGTGTAGCAACTACATTATCAGTGGTGCCGTAACTACATTATCAGTGGTGTCGTGACTACATTATCAGTGGTATAGTAACTACATTATCAGTGGTGTAGTAAACTACATTAACAGTGGTGTCGTAACTACATTATCAGTGGTGTAGCAACTACATTTTCAGTGGTGTAGTAACGACATTGTCAGTGGTGTAGTTAACTACATTATCAGTGGTGTAGTAAACTACATTATCAGTGGTGTAGCAACTACATTATCAGTGGCATAGTAACTACATTATCAGTGGTGTAAAAACTACATTATCAGTGGTGTAGTAAAGTACATTATCAGTGGTGTAGCAACTACATTATCAGTGGCATAGCAACTACATTATCAGTTGCGTAGTAACTACATTATCAGTGGAGTAGTAAGTACTTGATCAGTGGCATAGTAACTACATTTTCAGTGGTGTAGTAACTACATTATCAGTGGTGTAGTAAACTACATTCTCAGTCGTGTAGTAACTACTTTTTCTTTGGTGTAGTATCTACATTATCAGTGGCTTAGTAACTACATTATCAGTGTCGTAGTAATCTACATTATCAGTGTTGTAGTAAACGACATTATCAGTGGTGTAGAAAACTACATTATCAGTGGTTTAGTAAACTACATTATCAGTGGTGTAGTAAACTACATTATCAGTGGTGTAGTAAACTACATTATCAGTGGTGTAGCAACTACATTATCAGTGTCATAGTAACTACATTATTAGTGGTGTAGTAACTACATTATCAGTGCTGTAGTAAACTACATTATCAGTGGTGTAGCAACTACATTATCAGTGGCATAGCAACTACATTATCAGTGGCGTACTAACTACATTATCAGTGCCGTAATAAGTACATTATCAGTGGCATAGTAACTACATTACCAGTGGTGTAGTAACTACATTACCAGTGGTGTAGCAACTACATTACCAGTGGCATAGTAACTACATTATCAGTGGTGTAGTAACTACATTATCAGTGGTGTAGCAACTACATTATCAGTGGCAGTGTAACTACATTATCAGTGGTGTCGTAACTACATTATTAGTGGTATAGCAACTACATTATCAGTGGTGTAGTAACTACATTATCAGTGGTGTAGTAACGACATTATCAGTGGTGTAGTAACTGCATTATCAGTGGTATAGTCAACTACATTATCAGTGTTGTAGAAAACTACATTATCAGTGGTGTAGTAACTACATTATCAGTGGTGTAGTAACTACATTATCAGTGGTGTAGTAACGACATTATCAGTGGTGGAGTAACGACATTATCAGTGGAGTAGTAAACTACATTATCAGTGGTGTAGTAAACTACATTATCAGTGGTGTAGCAACTACATTATCAGTGTCATAGTAACTACATTATCAGTGGTGTAGTAACTACATTATCAGTGCTGTAGAAAACTACATTATCAGTGGCATAACAACTACATTATCAGTGGCATAGTAATTACATTATCAGTGGCGTAGTAATCTACATCATCAGTGGTGTAGTAACTACATTATCAGTGGTATAGTAAACTACATTATCAGTGTTGTAGTAAACTACATTATCAGTGGTGTAGTAACTACATTATCAGTGGTGTAGTAACTACATTATCAGTGGTGTAGTAACGACATCAGTGGTGTAGTAAACTACATTATCAGTGGTGTAGTAAACTACATTATCAGTGGTGTAGCAACTACATTATCAGTGGCATAGTAACTACATTATCAGTGGTGTATTAACTACATTGTCAGTGGTGTAGTAAACTACATTATCAGTGGTGTAGCAACTACATTATCAGTGTCATAGTAACTACATTATCAGTGGTGTAGTAACTACATTATCAGTGCTGTAGAAAACTACATTATCAGTGGCGTAACTACATTATCAGTGGCATAGTAACTACATTATCAGTGGCGTAGTAATCTACATCATCAGTGGTGTAGTAACTACATTATCAGTGGTATAGTAAACTACATTATCAGTGTTGTAGTAAACTACATTATCAGTGGTGTAGTAACTACATTATCAGTGGTGTAGTAACTACATTATCAGTGGTGTAGTAACGACATTATCAGTGGTGGAGTAACGACATTATCAGTGGTGTAGTAAACTACATTATCAGTGGTGTAGTAAACTACATTATCAGTGGTGTAGCAACTACATTATCAGTGGCATAGTAACTACATTATCAGTGGTGTAGTAACTACATTGTCAGTGGTGTAGTAAACTACATTATCAGTGGCGTACTAACTACATTATCAGTGCCGTAATAAGTACATTATCAGTGGCATAGTAACTACATTACCAGTGGTGTAGTAACTACATTGTCAGTGGTGTAGCAACTACATTACCAGTGGCATAGTAACTACATTATCAGTGGCATAGTAACTACATTACCAGTGGTGTAGTAACTACATTGTCAGTGGTGTAGCAACTACATTACCAGTGGCATAGTAACTACATTATCAGTGGTGTAGTAACTACATTATCAGTGGTGTAGTAAACTGCATTATCAGTGGTGTAGTAAACAACATTATCAGTGGTGTAGCAACTACATTATCAGTGGTGTAGTAACTACATTATCAGTGGTGTAGTAACCACATTATCAGTGGTGTAGTAACTGTATTATCAATGGTGTAGTAACTACATTTTCAGTGGTGTAGTAACTACATTATCAGTGGTGTAGTAACTACATTATCAGTGGTGTAGTAACTACATTATCAGTCGTGTAGTAACTACTTTTTCTGTGATGTAGTACCTACATTATCAGTGGCGTAGTAACTACATTATCAGTGGCGTAATAATCTACATTATCAGTGTTGTAGTAAACGACATTATCAGGGGTGTAGAAAACTACATTATCAGTGGTTTAGTAAACTACATTATCAGTGGTGTAGCAACTACATTATCAGAGTCATAGTAACTACATTATCAGTGGTGTAGTAACTATATTATCAGTGCTGTAGAAAACTACATTATCAGTGGCGTAACAACTACATTATCAGTGGCATAGTAATTACATTATCAGTGGCGTAGTAATCTACATCATCAGTGGTGTAGTAACTACATTAACAGTGGTATAGTAAACTACATTATCAGTGTTGTAGTAAACTACATTATCAGTGGTGTAGTAACTACATTATCAGTGGTGTAGTAACTACATTATCAGTGGTGTAGTAACGACATTATCAGTGGCATAGCAACTACATTATCAGTGGCGTAGTAAGTACATTATCAGTGGCGTAGTATGTACATTATCAGTGGCATAGTAACTACATTATCAGTGGTGTAGTAACTACATTGTCAGTGGTGTAGCAACTACATTATCAGTGGTGCCGTAACTACATTATCAGTGGTGTAGTAACGACATTATCAGTGGTGTAGTAACTGCATTATCAGTGGTATAGTCAACTACATTATCAGTGTTGTAGTAAACTACATTATCAGTGGTGTAGTAACTACATTATCAGTGGTGTAGTAACTACATTATCAGTGGTGTAGTAACGACATTATCAGTGGTGGAGTAACGATATTATCAGTGGTGTAGTAAACTACATTATCAGTGGTGTAGTAAACTACATTATCATTGGTGTAGCAACTACATTATCAGTGGCATAGTAACTACATTATCAGTGGTGTATTAACTACATTGTCAGTGGTGTAGTAAACTACATTATCAGTGGTGTAGCAACTACATTATCAGTGTCATAGTAACTACATTATCAGTGGTGTAGTAACTACATTATCAGTGCTGTAGAAAACTACATTATCAGTGGCGTAACTAAATTATCAGTGGCATAGTAACTACATTATCAGTGGCGTAGTAATCTACATCATCAGTGGTGTAGTAACTACATTATCAGTGGTATAGTAAACTACATTATCAGTGTTGTAGTAAACTACATTATCAGTGGTGTAGTAACTACATTATCAGTGGTGTAGTAACTACATTATCAGTGGTGTAGTAACGACATTATCAGTGGTGGAGTAACGACATTATCAGTGGTGTAGTAAACTACATTATCAGTGGTGTAGTAAACTACATTATCAGTGGTGTAGCAACTACATTATCAGTGGCATAGTAACTACATTATCAGTGGTGTAGTAACTACATTGTCAGTGGTGTAGTAAACTACATTATCAGTGGTGTAGCAACTACATTATCAGTGGCATAGCAACTACATTATCAGTGGCGTACTAACTACATTATCAGTGCCGTAATAAGTACATTATCAGTGGCATAGTAACTACATTACCAGTGGTGTAGTAACTACATTGTCAGTGGTGTAGCAACTACATTACCAGTGGCATAGTAACTACATTATCAGTGGCATAGTAACTACATTACCAGTGGTGTAGTAACTACATTGTCAGTGGTGTAGCAACTACATTACCAGTGGCATAGTAACTACATTATCAGTGGTGTAGTAACTACATTATCAGTGGTGTAGTAAACTGCATTATCAGTGGTGTAGTAAACAACATTATCAGTGGTGTAGCAACTACATTATCAGTGGCATAGTAACTATATTATCAGTGGTGTCGTAACTACATTATTAGTGGTGTAGCAACTACATTATCAGTGGTGTAGTAACTACATTATCAGTGGTGTAGTAACGACATTATCAGTGGTGTAGTAACTGTATTATCAATGGTGTAGTAACTACATTTTCAGTGGTGTAGTAACTACATTATCAGTGGTGTAGTAACTACATTATCAGTGGTGTAGTAACTACATTATCAGTCGTGTAGTAACTACTTTTTTTGTGATGTAGTACCTACATTATCAGTGGCGTAGTAACTACATTATCAGTGGCGTAGTAATCTACATTATCAGTGTTGTAGTAAACGACATTATCAGTGGTGTAGAAAACTACATTATCAGTGGTTTAGTAAACTACATTATCAGTGGTGTAGTAAACTACATTATTAGTGGTGTAGTAAACTACATTATCAGTGGTGTAGCAACTACATTATCAGTGTCATAGTAACTACATTATCAGTGGTGTAGTAACTACATTATCAGTGCTGTAGAAAACTACATTATCAGTGGCGTAACAACTACATTATCAGTGGCATAGTAGTTACATTATCAGTGGCGTAGTAATCTACATCATCAGTGGTGTAGTAACTACATTATCAGTGGTATAGTAAACTACATTATCAGTGTTGTAGTAAACTACATTATCAGTGGTGTAGTAACTACATTATCAGTGGTGTAGTAACTACATTATCAGTGGTGTAGTAACGACATTATCAGTGGTGGAGTAACGACATTATCAGTGGTGTAGTAAACTACATTATCAGTGGTGTAGTATACTACATTATCAGTGGTGTAGCAACTACATTATCAGTGGCATAGTAACTATATTATCAGTGGTGTAGTAACTACATTATCAGTGGTGTAGCAACTACATCATCAGTGGCATAGTAACTACATCATCAGTGGTGTAGTAACTACATTACCAGTGGTGTAGTAAATTACATTATCAGAGGTGTAGTAAACAACATTATCAGTGGTGTAGCAACTACATTATCAGTGGCGTAGTAACTACATTATCAGTGGTGTAGTAACTACATTATCAGTGGTGTAGTAAAGTACATTATCAGGTGTCTAGTAAAAAACATTATCAGTGGTGTAGCAACTACATTATCAGTGGCATAGTAACTACATTATCAGTGGTGTCGTAACTACATTATCAGTGGTTTAGCAACTACATTATCAGTGGTGTAGTAACGAAATTATCAGTGGTGTATTAAACTACATTATCAGTGGTATAGTAAACTACATTATCAGTGGTGTAGTAACTACATTATCAGTGGTGTAGTAAACTACATTATCAGTGGTGTAGCAACTACATTATCAGTGGCGTAGTATGTACATTATCAGTGGCATAGTAACTACATTATCAGTGGTGTAGTAACTACATTGTCAGTGGTGTAGCAACTACATTATCAGTGGTGCCGTAACTACATTATCAGTGGTGTCGTGACCACATTATCAGTGGTATAGTAACTACATTTTCAGTGGTGTAGTAACGACATTATCAGTCGTGTAGTAAACTACATTATCAGTGGTGTAGTAAACTACATTATCAGTCAGGTAGCAACTACATTATCAGTGGCATAGTAACTACATTATCAGTGGTGTAAAAACTACATTATCAGTGGTGTAGTAAAGTACATTATCAGTGGTGTAGCAACTACATTATCAGTGGCATAACAACTACATTATCAGTTGCGTAATAACTACATTATCAGTGGCGTAGTAACTACTTGATCAGTGGCATAGTAACTACATTTTCAGTGGTGTAGTAACTACATTATCAGTGGTGTAGTAAACTACATTATCAGTGGTGTAGTAACTACATTATCAGTGGTGTAGCAACTACATTATCAGTGTCATAGTAACTACATTATCAGTGGTGTAGTAACTACATTATCAGTGCTGTAGAAAACTACATTATCAGTGGCGTAACAACTACATTATCAGTGGCATAGTAACTACATTATCAGTGGCGTAGTAATCTACATCATCAGTGGTGTAGTAACTACATTATCAGTGGTATAGTAAACTACATTATCAGTGTTGTAGTAAACTACATTATCAGTGGTGTAGTAACTACATTTTCAGTGGTGTAGTAACTACATTATCAGTGGTGTAGCAACGACATCAGTGGTGGAGTAACGACATTATCAGTGGTGTAGTAAACTACATTATCAGTGGTGTAGTAAACTACATTATCAGTGGTGTAGCAACTACATTATCAGTGGCATAGTAACTACATTATCAGTGGTGTATTAACTACATTGTCAGTGGTGTAGTAAACTACATTATCAGTGGTGTAGCAACTACATCATCAGTGGCATAGTAACTACATCATCAGTGGTGTAGTAACTACATTATCAGTGGTGTAGTAAATTACATTATCAGGTGTCTAGTAAAAAACATTATCAGTGGTGTAGCAACTACATTATCTGTGGCATAGTAACTACATTATCAGTGGTGTCGTAACTACATTATCAGTTGTTTAGCAACTACATTATCAGTGGTGTAGTAACGAAATTATCAGTGGTGTATTAAACTACATTATCAGTGGTGTAGTAACTACATTATCAGTGGTATAGTAAACTACATTATCAGTGGTGTAGTAACTACATTATCAGTGGTGTAGTAAACTACATTATCAGTGGTGTAGCAACTACATTATCAGTGGCATAGCAACTACATTATCAGTGGCGTAGTAAGTACATTATCAGTGGCGTAGTATGTACATTATCAGTGGCATAGTAACTACATTATCAGTGGTGTAGCAACTACATTATCAGTGGTGCCGTAACTACATTATCAGTGGTGTCGTGACTACATTATCAGTGGTATAGTAACTACATTATCAGTGGTGTAGTAAACTACATTAACAGTGGTGTCGTAACTACATTATCAGTGGTGTAGCAACTACATTTTCAGTGGTGTAGTAACGACATTATCAGTGGTGTAGTAAACTACATTATCAGTGGTGTAGTAAACTACATTATCAGTGGTGTAGCAACTACATTATCAGTGGCATAGTAACTACATTATCAGTGGTGTAAAAACTACATTATCAGTGGTGTAGTAAAGTACATTATCAGTGGTGTAGCAACTACATTATCAGTGGCATAGCAACTACATTATCAGTTGCGTAGTAACTACATTATCAGTGGCGTAGTAACTACTTGATCAGTGGCATAGTAACTACATTTTCAGTGGTGTAGTAACTACATTATCAGTGGCGTAGTAACTACATTATCAGTGGTGTAGTAACTACATTATCAGTGGTGTAGTAAATTACATTATCAGGTGTCTAGTAAAAAACATTATCAGTGGTGTAGCAACTACATTATCAGTGGCATAGTAACTACATTATCAGTGGTGTCGTAACTACATTATCAGTGGTTTAGCAACTACATTATCAGTGGTGTAGTAACGAAATTATCAGTGGTGTATTAAACTACATTATCAGTGGTATAGTAAACTACATTATCAGTGGTGCAGTAACTACATTATCAGTGGTGTAGTAAACTACATTATCAGTGGTGTAGCAACTACATTATCAGTGGCATAGCAACTACATTATCAGTGGCGTAGTAAGTACATTATCAGTGGCGTAGTATGTACATTATCAGTGGCATAGTAACTACATTATCAGTGGTGTAGTAACTACATTGTCAGTGGTGTAGCAACTACATTATCAGTGGTGCCGTAACTACATTATCAGTGGTGTCGTGACTACATTATCAGTGGTATAGTAACTACATTATCAGTGGTGTAGTAAACTACATTAACAGTGGTGTCGTAACTACATTATCAGTGGTGTAGCAACTACATTTTCAGTGGTGTAGTAACGACATTATCAGTCGTGTAGTAAACTACATTATCAGTGGTGTAGTAAACTACATTATCAGTGGTGTAGCAACTACATTATCAGTGGCATAGTAACTACATTATCAGTGGTGTAAAAACTACATTATCAGTGGTGTAGTAAAGTACATTATCAGTGGTGTAGCAACTACATTATCAGTGGCATAGCAACTACATTATCAGTTGCGTAGTAACTACATTATCAGTGGCGTAGTAACTACTTGATCAGTGGCATAGTAACTACATTTTCAGTGGTGTAGTAACTACATTATCAGTGGTGTAGTAAACTACATTATCAATGGTGTAGTAAACTACATTATCAGTGTCATAGTAACTACATTATCAGTGGTGTAGTAACTACATTATCAGTGCTGTAGAAAACTACATTATCAGTGGCGTAACAACTACATTATCAGTGGCATAGTAACTACATTATCAGTGGCGTAGTAATCTACATCATCAGTGGTGTAGTAACTACATTATCAGTGGTATAGTAAACTACATTATCAGTGTTGTAGTAAACTACATTATCAGTGGTGTAGTAACTACATTATCAGTGGTGTAGTAACTACATTATCAGTGGTGTAGTAACGACATTATCAGTGGTGGAGTAACGACATTATCAGTGGTGTAGTAAACTACATTATCAGTGGTGTAGTAAACTACATTATCAGTGGTGTAGCAACTACATTATCAGTGTCATAGTAACTACATTATCAGTGGTGTAGTAACTACATTATCAGTGCTGTAGAAAAGTACATTATCAGTGGCGTAACAACTACATTATCAGTGGCATAGTAATTACATTATCAGTGGCGTAGTAATCTATATCATCAGTGGTGTAGTAACTACATTATCAGTGGTATAGTAAACTACATTATCAGTGTTGTAGTAAACTACATTATCAGTGGTGTAGTAACTACATTATCAGTGGTGTAGTAACTACATTATCAGTGGTGTAGTAACGACATTATCAGTGGTGGAGTAACTACATTATCAGTGGTATAGTAAACTACATTATCAGTGGTGTAGTAACTACATTATCAGTGGTGTAGTATACTACATTATCAGTGGTGTAGCAACTACATTATCAGTGGCATAGTAACTATATTATCAGTGGTGTAGTAACTACATTATCAGTGGTGTAGCAACTACATCATCAGTGGCATAGTAACTACATCATCAGTGGTGTAGTAACTACATTATCAGTGGTGTAGTAAATTACATTATCAGAGGTGTAGTAAACAACATTATCAGTGGTGTAGCAACTACATTATCAGTGGCGTAGTAACTACATTATCAGTGGTGTAGTAACTACATTATCAGTGGTGTAGTAAATTACATTATCAGGTGTCTAGTAAAAAACATTATCAGTGGTGTAGCAACTACATTATCAGTGGCATAGTAACTACATTATCAGTGGTGTCGTAACTACATTATCAGTGGTTTAGCAACTACATTATCAGTGGTGTAGTAACGAAATTATCAGTGGTGTATTAAACTACATTATCAGTGGTATAGTAAACTACATTATCAGTGGTGTAGTAACTACATTATCAGTGGTGTAGTAAACTACATTATCAGTGGTGTAGCAACTACATTATCAGTGGCGTAGTATGTACATTATCAGTGGCATAGTAACTACATTATCAGTGGTGTAGTAACTACATTGTCAGTGGTGTAGCAACTACATTATCAGTGGTGCCGTAACTACATTATCAGTGGTGTCGTGACCACATTATCAGTGGTATAGTAACTACATTTTCAGTGGTGTAGTAACGACATTATCAGTCGTGTAGTAAACTACATTATCAGTGGTGTAGTAAACTACATTATCAGTCAGGTAGCAACTACATTATCAGTGGCATAGTAACTACATTATCAGTGGTGTAAAAACTACATTATCAGTGGTGTAGTAAAGTACATTATCAGTGGTGTAGCAACTACATTATCAGTGGCATAACAACTACATTATCAGTTGCGTAATAACTACATTATCAGTGGCGTAGTAACTACTTGATCAGTGGCATAGTAACTACATTTTCAGTGGTGTAGTAACTACATTATCAGTGGTGTAGTAAACTACATTATCAGTGGTGTAGTAAACTACATTATCAGTGGTGTAGCAACTACATTATCAGTGTCATAGTAACTACATTATCAGTGGTGTAGTAACTACATTATCAGTGCTGTAGAAAACTACATTATCAGTGGCGTAACAACTACATTATCAGTGGCATAGTAACTACATTATCAGTGGCGTTATAATCTACATCATCAGTGGTGTAGTAACTACATTATCAGTGGTATAGTAAACTACATTATCAGTGTTGTAGTAAACTACATTATCAGTGGTGTAGTAACTACATTTTCAGTGGTGTAGTAACTACATTATCAGTGGTGTAGCAACGACATCAGTGGTGGAGTAACGACATTATCAGTGGTGTAGTAAACTACATTATCAGTGGTGTAGTAAACTACAATATCAGTGGTGTAGCAACTACATTATCAGTGGCATAGTAACTACATTATCAGTGGTGTATTAACTACATTGTCAGTGGTGTAGTAAACTACATTATCAGTGGTGTAGCAACTACATCATCAGTGGCATAGTAACTACATCATCAGTGGTGTAGTAACTACATTATCAGTGGTGTAGTAAATTACATTATCAGGTGTCTAGTAAAAAACATTATCAGTGGTGTAGCAACTACATTATCTGTGGCATAGTAACTACATTATCAGTGGTGTCGTAACTACATTATCAGTTGTTTAGCAACTACATTATCAGTGGTGTAGTAACGAAATTATCAGTGGTGTATTAAACTACATTATCAGTGGTGTAGTAACTACATTATCAGTGGTATAGTAAACTACATTATCAGTGGTGTAGTAACTACATTATCAGTGGTGTAGTAAACTACATTATCAGTGGTGTAGCAACTACATTATCAGTGGCATAGCAACTACATTATCAGTGGCGTAGTAAGTACATTATCAGTGGCGTAGTATGTACATTATCAGTGGCATAGTAACTACATTATCAGTGGTGTAGCAACTACATTATCAGTGGTGCCGTAACTACATTATCAGTGGTGTCGTGACTACATTATCAGTGGTATAGTAACTACATTATCAGTGGTGTAGTAAACTACATTAACAGTGGTGTCGTAACTACATTATCAGTGGTGTAGCAACTACATTTTCAGTGGTGTAGTAACGACATTATCAGTGGTGTAGTAAACTACATTATCAGTGGTGTAGTAAACTACATTATCAGTGGTGTAGCAACTACATTATCAGTGGCATAGTAACTACATTATCAGTGGTGTAAAAACTACATTATCAGTGGTGTAGTAAAGTACATTATCAGTGGTGTAGCAACTACATTATCAGTGGCATAGCAACTACATTATCAGTTGCGTAGTAACTACATTATCAGTGGCGTAGTAACTACTTGATCAGTGGCATAGTAACTACATTTTCAGTGGTGTAGTAACTACATTATCAGTGGCGTAGTAACTACATTATCAGTGGTGAAGTAACTACATTATCAGTGGTGTAGTAAATTACATTATCAGGTGTCTAGTAAAAAACATTATCAGTGGTGTAGCAACTACATTATCAGTGGCATAGTAACTACATTATCAGTGGTGTCGTAACTACATTATCAGTGGTTTAGCAACTACATTATCAGTGGTGTAGTAACGAAATTATCAGTGGTGTATTAAACTACATTATCAGTGGTATAGTAAACTACATTATCAGTGGTGCAGTAACTACATTATCAGTGGTGTAGTAAACTACATTATCAGTGGTGTAGCAACTACATTATCAGTGGCATAGCAACTACATTATCAGTGGCGTAGTAAGTACATTATCAGTGGCGTAGTATGTACATTATCAGTGGCATAGTAACTACATTATCAGTGGTGTAGTAACTACATTGTCAGTGGTGTAGCAACTACATTATCAGTGGTGCCGTAACTACATTATCAGTGGTGTCGTGACTACATTATCAGTGGTATAGTAACTACATTATCAGTGGTGTAGTAAACTACATTAACAGTGGTGTCGTAACTACATTATCAGTGGTGTAGCAACTACATTTTCAGTGGTGTAGTAACGACATTATCAGTCGTGTAGTAAACTACATTATCAGTGGTGTAGTAAACTACATTATCAGTGGTGTAGCAACTACATTATCAGTGGCATAGTAACTACATTATCAGTGGTGTAAAAACTACATTATCAGTGGTGTAGTAAAGTACATTATCAGTGGTGTAGCAACTACATTATCAGTGGCATAGCAACTACATTATCAGTTGCGTAGTAACTACATTATCAGTGGCGTAGTAACTACTTGATCAGTGGCATAGTAACTACATTTTCAGTGGTGTAGTAACTACATTATCAGTGGTGTAGTAAACTACATTATCAGTGGTGTAGTAAACTACATTATCAGTGTCATAGTAACTACATTATCAGTGGTGTAGTAACTACATTATCAGTGCTGTAGAAAACTACATTATCAGTGGCGTAACAACTACATTATCAGTGGCATAGTAACTACATTATCAGTGGCGTAGTAATCTACATCATCAGTGGTGTAGTAACTACATTATCAGTGGTATAGTAAACTACATTATCAGTGTTGTAGTAAACTACATTATCAGTGGTGTAGTAACTACATTATCAGTGGTGTAGTAACTACATTATCAGTGGTGTAGTAACGACATTATCAGTGGTGGAGTAACGACATTATCAGTGGTGTAGTAAACTACATTATCAGTGGTGTAGTAAACTACATTATCAGTGGTGTAGCAACTACATTATCAGTGTCATAGTAACTACATTATCAGTGGTGTAGTAACTACATTATCAGTGCTGTAGAAAACTACATTATCAGTGGCGTAACAACTACATTATCAGTGGCATAGTAATTACATTATCAGTGGCGTAGTAATCTATATCATCAGTGGTGTAGTAACTACATTATCAGTGGTATAGTAAACTACATTATCAGTGTTGTAGTAAACTACATTATCAGTGGTGTAGTAACTACATTATCAGTGGTGTAGTAACTACATTATCAGTGGTGTAGTAACGACATTATCAGTGGTGGAGTAACTACATTATCAGTGGTATAGTAAACTACATTATCAGTGGTGTAGTAACTACATTATCAGTGGTGTAGTAAACTACATTATCAGTGGTGTAGCAACTACATTATCAGTGGCATAGCAACTACATTATCAGTGGCGTAGTAAGTACATTATCAGTGGCGTAGTATGTACATTATCAGTGGCATAGTAACTACATTATCAGTGGTGTAGTAACTACATTGTCAGTGGTGTAGCAACTACATTATCAGTGGTGCCGTAACTACATTATCAGTGGTGTCGTGACTACATTATCAGTGGTATAGTAACTACATTATCAGTGGTGTAGTAAACTACATTAACAGTGGTGTCGTAACTACATTATCAGTGGTGTAGCAACTACATTTTCAGTGGTGTAGTAACGACATTATCAGTCGTGTAGTAAACTACATTATCAGTGGTGTAGTAAACTACATTATCAGTCATGTAGCAACTACATTATCAGTGGCATAGTAACTACATTATCAGTGGTGTAAAAACTACATTATCAGTGGTGTAGTAAAGTACATTATCAGTGGTGTAGCAACTACATTATCAGTGGCATAGCAACTACATTATCAGTTGCGTAGTAACTACATTATCAGTGGCGTAGTAACTACTTGATCAGTGGCATAGTAACTACATTTTCAGTGGTGTAGTAACTACATTATCAGTGGTGTAGTAAACTACATTATCAGTGGTGTAGTAAACTACATTATCAGTGGTGTAGCAACTACATTATCAGTGTCATAGTAACTACATTATCAGTGGTGTAGTAACTACATTATCAGTGGCGTAGTAATCTACATCATCAGTGGTGTAGTAACTACATTATCAGTGGTATAGTAAACTACATTATCAGTGTTGTAGTAAACTACATTATCAGTGGTGTAGTAACTACATTATCAGTGGTGTAGTAACTACATTATCAGTGGTGTAGTAACGACATTATCAGTGGTGGAGTAACGACATTATCAGTGGTGTAGTAAACTACATTATCAGTGGTGTAGTAAACTACATTATCAGTGGTGTAGCAACTACATTATCAGTGTCATAGTAACTACATTATCAGTGGTGTAGTAACTACATTATCAGTGCTGTAGAAAACTACATTATCAGTGGCGTAACAACTACATTATCAGTGGCATAGTAATTACATTATCAGTGGCGTAGTAATCTACATCATCAGTGGTGTAGTAACTACATTATCAGTGGTATAGTAAACTACATTATCAGTGTTGTAGTAAACTACATTATCAGTGGTGTAGTAACTACATTATCAGTGGTGTAGTAACTACATTATCAGTGGTGTAGTAACGACATCAGTGGTGGAGTAACGACATTATCAGTGGTGTAGTAAACTACATTATCAGTGGTGTAGTAAACTACATTATCAGTGGTGTAGCAACTACATTATCAGTGGCATAGTAACTACATTATCAGTGGTGTATTAACTACATTGTCAGTGGTGTAGTAAACTACATTATCAGTGGTGTAGCAACTACATCATCAGTGGCATAGTAACTACATCATCAGTGGTGTAGTAACTACATTATCAGTAGTGTAGAAAATTACATTATCAGGTGTCTAGTAAAAAACATTATCAGTGGTGTAGCAACTACATTATCAGTGGCATAGTAACTACATTATCAGTGGTGTCGTAACTACATTATCAGTGGTTTAGCAACTACATTATCAGTGGTGTAGTAACGAAATTATCAGTGGTGTATTAAACTACATTATCAGTGGTGTAGTAACTACATTATCAGTGGTATAGTAAACTACATTATCAGTGGTGTAGTAACTACATTATCAGTGGTGTAGTAAACTACATTATCAGTGGTGTAGCAACTAAATTATCAGTGGCATAACAACTACATTATCAGTGGCATAGTAAGTACATTATCAGTGGCGTAGTATGTACATTATCAGTGGCATAGTAACTACATTATCAGTGGTGTAGCAACTACATTATCAGTGGTGCCGTAACTACATTATCAGTGGTGTCGTGACTACATTATCAGTGGTATAGTAACTACATTATCAGTGGTGTAGTAAACTACATTAACAGTGGTGTCGTAACTACATTATCAGTGGTGTAGCAACTACATTTTCAGTGGTGTAGTAACGACATTATCAGTGGTGTAGTAAACTACATTATCAGTGGTGTAGTAAACTACATTATCAGTGGTGTAGCAACTACATTATCAGTGGCATAGCAACTACATTATCAGTTGCGTAGTAACTACATTATCAGTGGCGTAGTAACTACTTGATCAGTGGCATAGTAACTACATTTTCAGTGGTGTAGTAACTACATTATCAGTGGCGTAGTAACTACATTATCAGTGGTGTAGTAAATTACATTATCAGGTGTCTAGTAAAAAACATTATCAGTGGTGTAGCAACTACATTATCAGTGGCATAGTAACTACATTATCAGTGATGTCGTAACTACATTATCAGTGGTTTAGCAACTACATTATCAGTGGTGTAGTAACGAAATTATCAGTGGTGTATTAAACTACATTATCAGTGGTATAGTAAACTACATTATCAGTGGTGCAGTAACTACATTATCAGTGGTGTAGTAAACTACATTATCAGTGGTGTAGCAACTACATTATCAGTGGTGCCGTAACTACATTATCAGTGGTGTCGTGACTACATTATCAGTGGTATAGTAACTACATTATCAGTGGTGCAGTAACTACATTATCAGTGTTGTAGTAAACTACATTATCAGTGGTGCAGTCACTACATTATCAGTGGTGTAGTAACTACATTATCAGTGGTGTAGTAACGACATTATCAGTGGTGGAGTAACGACATTATCAGTGGTGTAGTAAACTACATTATCAGTGGTGTAGTAAACTACATTATCAGTGGTGTAGCAACTACATTATCAGTGTCATAGTAACTACATTATCAGTGGTGTAGTAACTACATTATCAGTGCTGTAGAAAACTACATTATCAGTGGCGTAACAACTACATTATCAGTGGCATAGTAATTACATTATCAGTGGCGTAGTAATCTACATCATCAGTGGTGTAGTAACTACATTATCAGTGGTATAGTAAACTACATTATCAGTGTTGTAGTAAACTACATTATCAGTGGTGTAGTAACTACATTATCAGTGGTGTAGTAACTACATTATCAGTGGTGTAGTAACGATATTATCAGTGGTGGAGAAACTACATTATCAGTGGTATAGTAAACTACATTATCAGTGGTGTAGTAACTACATTATCAGTGGTGTAGTAAACTACATTATCAGTGGTGTAGCAACTACATTATCAGTGGCATAGCAACTACATTATCAGTGGCGTAGTAAGTACATTATCAGTGGCGTAGTATGTACATTATCAGTGGCATAGTAACTACATTATCAGTGGTGTAGTAACTACATTGTCAGTGTTGTAGCAACTACATTATCAGTGGTGCCGTAACTACATTATCAGTGGTGTCGTGACTACATTATCAGTGGTATAGTAACTACATTATCAATGGTGTAGTAAACTACATTAACAGTGGTGTCGTAACTACATTATCAGTGGTGTAGCAACTACATTTTCAGTGGTGTAGTAACGACATTATCAGTGGTGTAGTAAACTACATTATCAGTGGTGTAGTAAACTACATTATCAGTGGTGTAGCAACTAAATTATCAGTGGCATAGTAACTACATTATCAGGTGTAAAAACTACATTATCAGTGGTGTAGTAAAGTACATTATCAGTGGTGTAGCAACTACATTATCAGTGGCATAGCAACTACATTATCAGTTGCGTAGTAACTACATTATCAGTGTCGGAGTAACTACTTGATCAGTGGCATAGTAACTACATTTTCAGTGGTGTAGTAACTACATTATCAGTGGTGTAGTAAACTACATTATCAGTCGTGTAGTAACTACTTTTTTTGTGGTGTAGTATCTACATTATCAGTGGCTTAGTAACTACATTATCAGTGTCGTAGTAATCTACATTATCAGTGTTGTAGTAAACGACATTATCAGTGGTGTAGAAAACTACATTATCAGTGGTTTAGTAAACTACATTATCAGTGGTGTAGTAAACTACATTATCAGTGGTGTAGTAAACTACATTATCAGTGGTGTAGCAACTACATTATCAGTGTCATAGTAACTACATTATCAGTGGTGTAGTAACTACATTATCAGTGCTGTAGAAAACTACATTATCAGTGGCGTAACAACTACATTATCAGTGGCATAGTAACTACATTATCAGTGACGTAGTAATCTACATCATCAGTGGTGTAGTAACTACATTATCAGTGGTATAGTAAACTACATTATCAGTGGTGTAGTAACTACATTATCAGTGGTGTAGTAACTACATTTTCAGTGGTGTAGTAACGACATTATCAGTGGTGGAGTAACGACATTATCAGTGGTGTAGTAAACTACATTATCAGTGGTGTAGTAAACTACATTATCAGTGGTGTAGCAACTACATTATCAGTGGCATAGTAACTACATTATCAGTGGTGTAGTAACTACATTGTCAGTGGTGTAGTAAACTACATTATCAGTGGTGTAGCAACTACATTATCAGTGGCATAGCAACTACATTATCAGTGGCGTACTAACTACATTATCAGTGCCGTAATAAGTACATTATCAGTGGCATAGTAACTACATTACCAGTGGTGTAGTAACTACATTGTCAGTGGTGTAGCAACTACATTACCGGTGGCATAGTAACTACATTTTCAGTGGTGTAGTAACTACATTATCAGTGGTGTAGTAAACTGCATTATCAGTGGTGTAGTAAACAACATTATCAGTGGTGTAGCAACTACATTATCAGTGGCATAGTAACTACATTATCAGTGGTGTCGTAACTACATTATTAGTGGTGTAGAACTACATTATCAGTGGTGTGGTAACTACATTATCAGTGGTGTAGTAACGACATTATCAGTGGTGTAGTAACTGCATTATCAGTGGTGTAGTAACTACATTTTCAGTGGTGTAGTAACTACATTATCAGTGGCGTAGTAACTACATTATCAGTGGCGTAGTAATCTACATTATCAGTGTTGTAGTAAACGACATTATCAGTGGTGTAGAAAACTACATTATCAGTGGTTTAGTAAACTACATTATCAGTGGTGTAGTAAACTACATTATCAGTGGTGTAGTAAACTACATTATCAGTGGTGTAGCAACTACATTATCAGTGTCATAGTAACTACATTATCAGTGGTGTAGTAACTACATTATCAGTGCTGTAGAAAACTACATTATCAGTGGCGTAACAACTACATTATCAGTGGCATAGTAACTACATTATCAGTGGCGTAGCAATCTACATCATCAGTGGTGTAGTAACTACATTATCAGTGGTATAGTAAACTACATTATCAGTGTTGTAGTAAACTACATTATCAGTGGTGTAGTAACTACATTATCAGTGGTGTAGTAACTACATTATCAGTGGTGTAGTAACGACATTATCAGTGGTGTAGCAACTAAATTATCAGTGGCATAGTAACTACATTATCAGGTGTAAAAACTACATTATCAGTGGTGTAGTAAAGTACATTATCAGTGGTGTAGCAACTACATTATCAGTGGCATAGCAACTACATTATCAGTTGCGTAGTAACTACATTATCAGTGTCGGAGTAACTACTTGATCAGTGGCATAGTAACTACATTTTCAGTGGTGTAGTAACTACATTATCAGTGGTGTAGTAAACTACATTATCAGTCGTGTAGTAACTACTTTTTCTGTGGTGTAGTATCTACATTATCAGTGGCTTAGTAACTACATTATCAGTGTCGTAGTAATCTACATTATCAGTGTTGTAGTAAACGACATTATCAGTGGTGTAGAAAACTACATTATCAGTGGTTTAGTAAACTACATTATCAGTGGTGTAGTAAACTACATTATCAGTGGTGTAGTAAACTACATTATCAGTGGTGTAGCAAGTACATTATCAGTGTCATAGTAACTACATTATCAGTGGTGTAGTAACTACATTATCAGTGCTGTAGAAAACTACATTATCAGTGGCGTAACAACTACATTATCAGTGGCATAGTAACTACATTATCAGTGACGTAGTAATCTACATCATCAGTGGTGTAGTAACTACATTATCAGTGGTATAGTAAACTACATTATCAGTGGTGTAGTAACTACATTATCAGTGGTGTAGTAACTACATTATCAGTGGTGTAGTAACGACATTATCAGTGGTGGAGTAACGACATTATCAGTGGTGTAGTAAACTACATTATCAGTGGTGTAGTAAACTACATTATCAGTGGTGTAGCAACTACATTATCAGTGGCATAGTAACTACATTATCAGTGGTGTAGTAACTACATTGTCAGTGGTGTAGTAAACTACATTATCAGTGGTGTAGCAACTACATTATCAGTGGCATAGCAACTACATTATCAGTGGCGTACTAACTACATTATCAGTGCCGTAATAAGTACATTATCAGTGGCATAGTAACTACATTACCAGTGGTGTAGTAACTACATTGTCAGTGGTGTAGCAACTACATTACCGGTGGCATAGTAACTACATTTTCAGTGGTGTAGTAACTACATTATCAGTGGTGTAGTAAACTGCATTATCAGTGGTGTAGTAAACAACATTATCAGTGGTGTAGCAACTACATTATCAGTGGCATAGTAACTACATTATCAGTGGTGTCGTAACTACATTATTAGTGGTGTAGAACTACATTATCAGTGGTGTGGTAACTACATTATCAGTGGTGTAGTAACGACATTATCAGTGGTGTAGTAACTGCATTATCAGTGGTGTAGTAACTACATTTTCAGTGGTGTAGTAACTACATTATCAGTGGCGTAGTAACTACATTATCAGTGGCGTAGTAATCTACATTATCAGTGTTGTAGTAAACGACATTATCAGTGGTGTAGAAAACTACATTATCAGTGGTTTAGTAAACTACATTATCAGTGGTGTAGTAAACTACATTATCAGTGGTGTAGTAAACTACATTATCAGTGGTGTAGCAACTACATTATCAGTGGTGTAGTAACTACATTATCAGTGCTGTAGAAAACTACATTATCAGTGGCGTAACAACTACATTATCAGTGGCGTAACAACTACATTATCAGTGGCATAGTAACTACATTATCAGTGGCGTAGTAATCTACATCATCAGTGGTGTAGTAACTACATTATCAGTGGTATAGTAAACTACATTATCAGTGTTGTAGTAAACTACATTATCAGTGGTGTAGTAACTACATTATCAGTGGTGTAGTAACTACATTATCAGTGGTGTAGTAACGACATTATCAGTGGTGTAGCAACTAAATTATCAGTGGCATAGTAACTACATTATCAGGTGTAAAAACTACATTATCAGTGGTGTAGTAAAGTACATTATCAGTGGTGTAGCAACTACATTATCAGTGGCATAGCAACTACATTATCAGTTGCGTAGTAACTACATTATCAGTGTCGGAGTAACTACTTGATCAGTGGCATAGTAACTACATTTTCAGTGGTGTAGTAACTACATTATCAGTGGTGTAGTAAACTACATTATCAGTCGTGTAGTAACTACTTTTTCTGTGGTGTAGTATCTACATTATCAGTGGCTTAGTAACTACATTATCAGTGTCGTAGTAATCTACATTATCAGTGTTGTAGTAAACGACATTATCAGTGGTGTAGAAAACTACATTATCAGTGGTTTAGTAAACTACATTATCAGTGGTGTAGTAAACTACATTATCAGTGGTGTAGTAAACTACATTATCAGTGGTGTAGCAACTACATTATCAGTGGTGTAGTAACTACATTATCAGTGCTGTAGAAAACTACATTATCAGTGGCGTAACAACTACATTATCAGTGGCATAGTAACTACATTATCAGTGGCGTAGTAATCTACATCATCAGTGGTGTAGTAACTACATTATCAGTGGTATAGTAAACTACATTATCAGTGTTGTAGTAAACTACATTATCAGTGGTGTAGTAACTACATTATCAGTGGTGTAGTAACTACATTATCAGTGGTGTAGTAACGACATTATCAGTGGTGTAGCAACTAAATTATCAGTGGCATAGTAACTACATTATCAGGTGTAAAAACTACATTATCAGTGGTGTAGTAAAGTACATTATCAGTGGTGTAGCAACTACATTATCAGTGGCATAGCAACTACATTATCAGTTGCGTAGTAACTACATTATCAGTGTCGGAGTAACTACTTGATCAGTGGCATAGTAACTACATTTTCAGTGGTGTAGTAACTACATTATCAGTGGTGTAGTAAACTACATTATCAGTCGTGTAGTAACTACTTTTTCTGTGGTGTAGTATCTACATTATCAGTGGCTTAGTAACTACATTATCAGTGTCGTAGTAATCTACATTATCAGTGTTGTAGTAAACGACATTATCAGTGGTGTAGAAAACTACATTATCAGTGGTTTAGTAAACTACATTATCAGTGGTGTAGTAAACTACATTATCAGTGGTGTAGTAAACTACATTATCAGTGGTGTAGCAACTACATTATCAGTGGTGTAGTAACTACATTATCAGTGCTGTAGAAAACTACATTATCAGTGGCGTAACAACTACATTATCAGTGGCGTAACAACTACATTATCAGTGGCATAGTAACTACATTATCAGTGGCGTAGTAATCTACATCATCAGTGGTGTAGTAACTACATTATCAGTGGTATAGTAAACTACATTATCAGTGTTGTAGTAAACTACATTATCAGTGGTGTAGTAACTACATTATCAGTGGTGTAGTAACTACATTATCAGTGGTGTAGTAACGACATTATCAGTGGTGTAGCAACTAAATTATCAGTGGCATAGTAACTACATTATCAGGTGTAAAAACTACATTATCAGTGGTGTAGTAAAGTACATTATCAGTGGTGTAGCAACTACATTATCAGTGGCATAGCAACTACATTATCAGTTGCGTAGTAACTACATTATCAGTGTCGGAGTAACTACTTGATCAGTGGCATAGCAACTACATTTTCAGTGGTGTAGTAACTACATTATCAGTGGTGTAGTAAACTACATTATCAGTCGTGTAGTAACTACTTTTTCTGTGGTGTAGTATCTACATTATCAGTGGCTTAGTAACTACATTATCAGTGTCGTAGTAATCTACATTATCAGTGTTGTAGTAAACGACATTATCAGTGGTGTAGAAAACTACATTATCAGTGGTTTAGTAAACTACATTATCAGTGGTGTAGTAAACTACATTATCAGTGGTGTAGTAAACTACATTATCAGTGGTGTAGCAACTACATTATCAGTGTCATAGTAACTACATTATCAGTGGTGTAGTAACTACATTATCAGTGCTGTAGAAAACTACATTATCAGTGGCGTAACAACTACATTATCAGTGGCATAGTAACTACATTATCAGTGACGTAGTAATCTACATCATCAGTGGTGTAGTAACTACATTATCAGTGGTATAGTAAACTACATTATCAGTGGTGTAGTAACTACATTATCAGTGGTGTAGTAACTACATTATCAGTGGTGTAGTAACGACATTATCAGTGGTGGAGTAACGACATTATCAGTGGTGTAGTAAACTACATTATCAGTGGTGTAGTAAACTACATTATCAGTGGTGTAGCAACTACATTATCAGTGGCATAGTAACTACATTATCAGTGGTGTAGTAACTACATTGTCAGTGGTGTAGTAAACTACATTATCAGTGGTGTAGCAACTACATTATCAGTGGCATAGCAACTACATTATCAGTGGCGTACTAACTACATTATCAGTGCCGTAATAAGTACATTATCAGTGGCATAGTAACTACATTACCAGTGGTGTAGTAACTACATTGTCAGTGGTGTAGCAACTACATTACCGGTGGCATAGTAACTACATTTTCAGTGGTGTAGTAACTACATTATCAGTGGTGTAGTAAACTGCATTATCAGTGGTGTAGTAAACAACATTATCAGTGCTGTAGCAACTACATTATCAGTGGCATAGTAACTACATTATCAGTGGTGTCGTAACTACATTATTAGTGGTGTAGAACTACATTATCAGTGGTGTGGTAACTACATTATCAGTGGTGTAGTAACGACATTATCAGTGGTGTAGTAACTGCATTATCAGTGGTGTAGTAACTACATTTTCAGTGGTGTAGTAACTACATTATCAGTGGCGTAGTAACTACATTATCAGTGGCGTAGTAATCTACATTATCAGTGTTGTAGTAAACGACATTATCAGTGGTGTAGAAAACTACATTATCAGTGGTTTAGTAAACTACATTATCAGTGGTGTAGTAAACTACATTATCAGTGGTGTAGTAAACTACATTATCAGTGGTGTAGCAACTACATTATCAGTGTCATAGTAACTACATTATCAGTGGTGTAGTAACTACATTATCAGTGCTGTAGAAAACTACATTATCAGTGGCGTAACAACTACATTATCAGTGGCATAGTAACTACATTATCAGTGGCGTAGTAATCTACATCATCAGTGGTGTAGTAACTACATTATCAGTGGTATAGTAAACTACATTATCAGTGTTGTAGTAAACTACATTATCAGTGGTGTAGTAACTACATTATCAGTGGTGTAGTAACTACATTATCAGTGGTGTAGTAACGACATTATCAGTGGTGGAGTAACGACATTATCAGTGGTGTAGTAAACTACATTATCAGTGGTGTAATAAACTACATTATCAGTGGTGTAGCAACTACATTATCAGTGGCATAGTAACTACATTATCAGTGGTGTAGTAACTACATTGTCAGTGGTGTAGTAAACTACATTATCAGTGGTGTAGCAACTACATTATCAGTGGCATAGCAACTACATTATCAGTGGCGTACTAACTACATTATCAGTGCCGTAATAAGTACATTATCAGTGGCATAGTAACTACATTACCAGTGGTGTAGTAACTACATTATCAGTGGTGTAGTAACTACATTATCAGTGGTGTAGTAAACTGCATTATCAGTGGTGTAGTAAACAACATTATCAGTGGTGTAGCAACTACATTATCAGTGGCATAGTAACTACATTATAAGTGGTGTCGTAACTACATTATTAGTGGTGTAGCAACTACATTATCAGTGGTGTAGTAACTACATTATCAGTGGTGTAGTAACGACATTATCAGTGGTGTAGTAACTGTATTATCAGTTTATGTAGTAACTACATTTTCAGTGGTGTAGTAACTACATTATCAGTGGTGTAGTAACTACATTATCAGTGCTGTAGTAACTACATTATCAGTCGTGTAGTAACTACTTTTTCTGTGATGTAGTAACTGCATTATCAGTGGCGTAGTAACTACATTATCAGTGGCGTAGTAATCTACATTATCAGTGTTTAAGTAAACGATATTATCAGTGGTGTAGAAAACTACATTATCAGTGGTTTAGTAAACTACATTGTCAGTGGTGTAGCAACTACATTATCAGTGGTGCCGTAACTACATTATCAGTGGTGTCGTGACTACATTATCAGTGGTATAGTAACTACATTATCAGTGGTGTAGTAAACTACATTAACAGTGGTGTCGTAACTACATTATCAGTGGTGTAGCAACTACATTTTCAGTGGTGTAGTAACGACATTATCAGTCGTGTAGTAAACTACATTATCAGTGGTGTAGTAAACTACATTATCAGTGGTGTAGCAACTACATTATCAGTGGCATAGTAACTACATTATCAGTGGTGTAAAAACTACATTATCAGTGGTGTAGTAAAGTACATTATCAGTGGTGTAGCAACTACATTATCAGTGGCATAGCAACTACATTATCAGTTGCGTAGTAACTACATTATCAGTGGCGTAGTAAATACTTGATCAGTGGCATAGTAACTACACTTTCAGTGGTGTAGTAACTACATTATCAGTGGTGTAGTAAACTACATTATCAGTGGTGTAGTAAACTACATTATCAGTGGTGTAGCAACTACATTATCAGTGTCATAGTAACTACATTATCAGTGGTGTAGTAACTACATTATCAGTGCTGTAGAAAACTACATTATCAGTGGCGTAACAACTACATTATCAGTGGCATAGTAACTACATTATCAGTGGCGTAGTAATCTACATCATCAGTGGTGTAGTAACTACATTATCAGTGGTATAGTAAACTACATTATCAGTGTTGTAGTAAACTACATTATCAGTGGTGTAGTAACTACATTATCAGTGGTGTAGTAACTACATTATCAGTGGTGTAGTAACGACATTATCAGTGGTGGAGTAACGACATTATCAGTGGTGTAGTAAACTACATTATCAGTGGTGTAGTAAACTACATTATCAGTGGTGTAGCAACTACATTATCAGTGTCATAGTAACTACATTATCAGTGGTGTAGTAACTACATTATCAGTGCTGTAGAAAACTACATTATCAGTGGCGTAACAACTACATTATCAGTGGCATCGTAATTACATTATCAGTGGCGTAGTAATCTACATCATCAGTGGTGTAGTAACTACATTATCAGTGGTATAGTAAACTACATTATCAGTGTTGTAGTAAACTACATTATCAGTGGTGTAGTAACTACATTATCAGTGGTGTAGTAACTACATTATCAGTGGTGTAGTAACGACATTATCAGTGGTGGAGTAACTACATTATCAGTGGTATAGTAAACTACATTATCAGTGGTGTAGTAACTACATTATCAGTGGTGTAGTAAACTACATTATCAGTGGTGTAGCAACTACATTATCAGTGGCATAGCAACTACATTATCAGTGGCGTAGTAAGTACATTATCAGTGGCGTAGTATGTACATTATCAGTGGCATAGTAACTACATTATCAGTGGTGCCGTAACTACATTATCAGTGGTGTCGTGACTACATTATCAGTGGTATAGTAACTACATTATCAGTGGTGTAGTAAACTACATTAACAGTGGTGTCGTAACTACATTATCAGTGGTGTAGCAACTACATTTTCAGTGGTGTAGTAACGACATTATCAGTGGTGTAGTAAACTACATTATCAGTGGTGTAGTAAACTACATTATCAGTGGTGTAGCAACTAAATTATCAGTGGCATAGTAACTACATTATCAGTGGTGTAAAAACTACATTATCAGTGGTGTAGTAAAGTACATTATCAGTGGTGTAGCAACTACATTATCAGTGGCATAGCAACTACATTATCAGTTGCGTAGTAACTACATTATCAGTGTCGGAGTAACTACTTGATCAGTGGCATAGTAACTACATTTTCAGTGGTGTAGTAACTACATTATCAGTGGTGTAGTAAACTACATTATCAGTCGTGTAGTAACTACTTTTTCTGTGGTGTAGTATCTACATTATCAGTGGCTTAGTAACTACATTATCAGTGTCGTAGTAATCTACATTATCAGTGTTGTAGTAAACGACATTATCAGTGGTGTAGAAAACTACATTATCAGTGGTTTAGTAAACTACATTATCAGTGGTGTAGTAAACTAAATTATCAGTGGTGTAGTAAACTACATTATCAGTGGTGTAGCAACTACATTATCAGTGTCATAGTAACTACATTATCAGTGGTGTAGTAACTACATTATCAGTGCTGTAGAAAACTACATTATCAGTGGCGTAACAACTACATTATCAGTGGCATAGTAACTACATTATCAGTGACGTAGTAATCTACATCATCAGTGGTGTAGTAACTACATTATCAGTGGTATAGTAAACTACATTATCAGTGGTGTAGTAACTACATTATCAGTGGTGTAGTAACTACATTATCAGTGGCATAGTAACTACATTATCAGTGGTGTAGTAACTACATTGTCAGTGGTGTAGTAAACTACATTATCAGTGGTGTAGCAACTACATTATCAGTGGCATAGCAACTACATTATCAGTGGCGTACTAACTACATTATCAGTGCCGTAATAAGTACATTATCAGTGGCATAGTAACTACATTACCAGTGGTGTAGTAACTACATTGTCAGTGGTGTAGCAACTACATTACCGGTGGCATAGTAACTACATTATCAGTGGTGTAGTAACTACATTATCAGTGGTGTAGTAAACTGTATTATCAGTGGTGTAGTAAACAACATTATCAGTGGTGTAGCAACTACATTATCAGTGGCATAGTAACTACATTATTAGTGGTGTAGAACTACATTATCAGTGGTGTAATAACTACATTATCAGTGGTGTAGTAACGACATTATCAGTGGTGTAGTAACTGCATTATCAGTGGTGTAGTAACTACATTTTCAGTGGTGTAGTAACTACATTATCAGTGGCGTAGTAACTACATTATCAGTGGCGTAGTAATCTACATTAATAGTGTTGTAGTAAACGACATTATCAGTGGTGTAGAAAACTACATTATCAGTGGTTTAGTAAACTACATTATCAGTGGTGTAGTAAACTACATTATCAGTGGTGTAGTAAACTACATTATCAGTGGTGTAGCAACTACATTATCAGTGTCATAGTAACTACATTATCAGTGGTGTAGTAACTACATTATCAGTGCTGTAGAAAACTACATTATCAGTGGCGTAACAACTACATTATCAGTGGCATAGTAACTACATTATCAGTGGCGTAGTAATCTACATCATCAGTGGTGTAGTAACTACATTATCAGTGGTATAGTAAACTACATTATCAGTGTTGTAGTAAACTACATTATCAGTGGTGTAGTAACTACATTATCAGTGGTGTAGTAACTACATTATCAGTGGTGTAGTAACGACATTATCAGTGGTGGAGTAACGACATTATCAGTGGTGTAGTAAACTACATTATCAGTGGTGTAGTAAACTACATTATCAGTGGTGTAGCAACTACATTATCAGTGGCATAGTAACTACATTATCAGTGGTGTAGTAACTACATTGTCAGTGGTGTAGTAAACTACATTATCAGTGGTGTAGCAACTACATTATCAGTGGCATAGCAACTACATTATCAGTGGCGTACTAACTACATTATCAGTGCCGTAATAAGTACATTATCAGTGGCATAGTAACTACATTACCAGTGGTGTAGTAACTACATTGTCAGTGGTGTAGCAACTACATTACCGGTGGCATAGTAACTACATTATCAGTGGTGTAGTAACTACATTATCAGTGGTGTAGTAAACTGTATTATCAGTGGTGTAGTAAACAACATTATCAGTGGTGTAGCAACTACATTATCAGTGGCATAGTAACTACATTATTAGTGGTGTAGAACTTCATTATCAGTGGTGTAATAACTACATTATCAGTGGTGTAGTAACGACATTATCAGTGGTGTAGTAACTGCATTATCAGTGGTGTAGTAACTACATTTTCAGTGGTGTAGTAAACAACATTATCAGTGGTGTAGCAACTACATTATCAGTGGCATAGTAACTACATTATTAGTGGTGTAGAACTACATTATCAGTGGTGTAATAACTACATTATCAGTGGTGTAGTAACGACATTATCAGTGGTTTAGTAAACTACATTATCAGTGGTGTAGTAAACTACATTATCAGTGGTGTAGTAAACTACATTATCAGTGGTGTAGCAACTACATTATCAGTGTCATAGTAACTACATTATCAGTGGTGTAGTAACTACATTATCAGTGCTGTAGAAAACTACATTATCAGTGGCGTAACAACTACATTATCAGTGGCATAGTAACTACATTATCAGTGGCGTAGTAATCTACATCATCAGTGGTGTAGTAACTACATTATCAGTGGTATAGTAAACTACATTATCAGTGTTGTAGTAAACTACATTATCAGTGGTGTAGTAACTACATTATCAGTGGTGTAGTAACTACATTATCAGTGGTGTAGTAACGACATTATCAGTGGTGGAGTAACGACATTATCAGTGGTGTAGTAAACTACATTATCAGTGGTGTAGTAAACTACATTATCAGTGGTGTAGCAACTACATTTTCAGTGGCATAGTAACTACATTATCAGTGGTGTAGTAACTACATTGTCAGTGGTGTAGTAAACTACATTATCAGTGGCATAGCAACTACATTATCAGTGGCGTACTAACTACATTATCAGTGCCGTAATAAGTACATTATCAGTGGCATAGTAACTACATTACCAGTGGTGTAGTAACTACATTGTCAGTGGTGTAGCAACTACATTACCAGTGGCATAGTAACTACATTATCAGTGGTGTAGTAACTACATTATCAGTGGTGTAGTAAACTGCATTATCAGTGGTGTAGTAAACAACATTATCAGTGGTGTAGCAACTACATTATCAGTGGCATAGTAACTACATTATCAGTGGTGTCGTAACTACATTATTAGTGGTGTAGCAACTACATTATCAGTGGTGTAGTAACTACATTATCAGTGGTGTAGTAACGACATTATCAGTGGTGTAGTAACTGTATTATCAGTGGTGTAGTAACTACATTTTCAGTGGTGTAGTAACTACATTATCAGTGGTGTAGTAACTACATTATCAGTGCTGTAGTAACTACATTATCAGTCGTGTAGTAACTACTTTTTCTGTGATGTAGTAACTACATTATCAGTGGCGTAGTAACTACATTATCAGTGGCGTAGTAATCTACATTATCAGTGTTGTAGTAAACGATATTATCAGTGGTGTAGAAAACTACATTATCAGTGGTTTAGTGAACTACATTATCAGTGGTGTAGTAAACTACATTATCAGTGGTGTAGTAAACTACATTATCAGTGGTGTAGCAACTACATTATCAGTGTCATAGTAACTACATTATCAGTGGTGTAGTAACTACATTATCAGTGCTGTAGAAAACTACATTATCAGTGGCGTAACAACTACATTATCAGTGGCATAGTAATTACATTATCAGTGGCGTAGTAATCTACATCATCAGTGGTGTAGTAACTACATTATCAGTGGTATAGTAAACTACATTATCAGTGTTGTAGTAAACTACATTATCAGTTGTGTAGTAACTACATTATCAGTGGTGTAGTAACTACATTATCAGTGGTGTAGTAACGACATTATCAGTGGTGGAGTAACGACATTATCAGTGGTGTAGTAAACTACATTATCAGTGGTGTAGTAAACTACATTATCAGTGGTGTAGCAACTACATTATCAGTGGCATAGTAACTACATTATCAGTGGTGTATTAACTACATTGTCAGTGGTGTAGTAAACTACATTATCAGTGGTGTAGCAACTACATTATCAGTGGCATAGCAACTACATTATCAGTGGCGTAGTAACTACATTATCAGTGGCGTAATAAGTACATTTTCAGTGGCATAGTAACTACATTACCAGTGGTGTAGTAACTACATTGTCAGTGGTGTAGCAACTACATTATCAGTGGCATAGTAACATCATTATCAGTGGTGTCGTAACTACATTATTAGTGGTGTAGCAACTACATTTTCAGTGGTGTAGTAACTACATTATCAGTGGTGTAGTAACTACATTATCAGTGGTGTAGTAACTACATTATCAGTGGTGTAGTAACTACATTATCAGTGTTGTAGTAACTACATTATCAGTGGTGTAGTAACTACATTATCAGTGGTGTAGTAACTACATTATCAGTGGTGTAGTAACTACATTATCAGTGGTGTAGTAACTACATTATCAGTGTTGTAGTAACTACATTATCAGTGGTGTAGTAACTACATTATCAGTGGTGTAGTAACTACATTATCAGTGGTGTAGTAACTACATTATCAGTGTTGTAGTAACTACATTTTCAGTGGTGTAGTAGCTACATTATCAGTGGTGTAGTAACTACATTATCAGTGGTGTAGTAACTACATTATCAGTGTTGTAGTAACTACATTATCAGTGGTGTAGTAACTACATTATCAGTGGTGTAGTAACTACATTATCAGTGTTGTAGTAACTACATTATCAGTGGTGTAGTAACTACATTATCAGTGGTGTAGTAACTACATTATCAGTGGTGTAGTAACTACATTATCAGTGGTGTAGTAACTGCATTATAAGCGGTGTTGTAACTACTTTATCAGTGGTGTAGTAACTACATTATCAATGGTGTAGTAACTACATTATCAGTGGTGTAGTAACTGCATTATAAGCGGTATAATTGGTCACGTGATTTGTCTCGCCTGGCCGCATCTTCAGGCTGTTCTACTCTTGTCTAACCACGTCGTCGTCATTACGCTCACGGTCTCGGACATTTAAGTCTGTCTTCGCACAATGCAGCCACTACACCTCCGTAGTGCCTCTTTGCAACACTACACAACTACCCTAATTACATTCAAATAAAACGTGGAACGTAAATGAAATCATTATCATAATATGTAATATAAACCGCTTTTTAATGATTGTTGTTGTTATTTTACACTGTTGGTGAAAACATATCGCGTTGTGGTTATCAAGGGGCCCCCACGCTCGTGACGCCACTGATGATAAAAGAATGAGTCCATGAAATATTGGGCCCTTAATTACGAGAATGTGAGAAGGTGTGACTCGTGCAAAACCCAATTACAATGCCCACTGCTCCCCCTTGCAAAAGGAGACAATCTCAAGTGGCTGTTACTTGGTTAAATGAAGGATGTGAAATGTGCCCTGCCGTGTGAACGTCTCCCGAAACGTCTGCCCTGGGAGCACCGCAGTGACATTCCAGCGCTGGCAACCTCGTGGCGAGCAGAACGGCGCCGTTGGCACTGCTCTTGACGCCGCTGGTTCCCTCCCTCGCCTGGTGTACAGGAGGTCGTGGGTTCCATCTCAACCCTGACGCCTGCTGCTGCTGTATATTTAGAATTTGCGGTGTCTCTCCATCATCATGTTGGCTAGAAGATGTCAACTACCTCGCCTGGTGTACAGGAGGTGGTGGGTTCCATCTCAACCCTGACGCCTGCTGCTGCTGTATATTTAGAGTTTGCTGTGTCTCTCCATCATCACGTTGGCAAGAAGATGTCAACTCCCTCGCCTGGTCTACAGGAGGTGGTGGGTTCCATCTCAACCCTGACGCCTGCTACTGCTGCTGCTGAATTTGGAGTTTGCGGTATCTCTCCATCATCACGTTGGCTAGAAGATTTTAACTACCTCGCCTGGTATACAGGAGGTCGTGGGTTCCATCTCAACCCTGCCGCCTGCTACTGCTGCTGTATATTTAGAGTTTGCGGTGTCTCTCCATCATCACGTTGGCTAGAAGATGTCAACTCCCTCGCCTGGTGTACAGGAGGTGGGGTGGGTTCCATCTCAACCCTGACGCCTGCTACTGCTGCTGTATATTTGGAGTTTGCGGTGTCTCTCCATCATCATGTTGGCTCGAATATGTCAACTACCTCGCCTGGTCTACAGGAGGTCGTGGGTTCCATCTCAACCCTGACGCCTGCTGCTGCTGCTGCTGTATTTGGAGTTTGCGGTGTCTCTCCATCATCACGTTGGCTAGAAGATGTTAACTACCTCGCCTGGTCTACAGGAGGTCGTGGGTTCCATCTCAACCCTGACGCCTGCTGCTGCTGCTGTATTTGGAGTTTGCGGTGTCTCTCCATCATCATGTTGGCTAGAAGATGTCAACTACCTCGCCTGGTCTACAGGAGGTGGTGGGTTCCATCTCAACCCTGACGCCTGCTACTGCTGCTGTATATTTGGAGTTTGCTGTGTCTCTCCATCATCATGTTGGCTCGAAGATGTCAACTACCTTGCCTGGTCTACAGGAGGTGGTGGGTTCCATCTCAACCCTGACACCTGCTGCTGCTGCTGTGTATTTGGAGTTTGCGGTGTCTCTCTCCCCGTTGTCACGTGGGTTTTTCCTCCGAGTCCTCTGGGTTTTCCCTCCACATTTAGAATCAACATCACGCATTTAGAGTTATAGTCTGCTATAAATTTCCACGCAATAAGCCACTTCGTTGACCTATCATTAGTGGCCAGGACGCTTCTGAAATATAGAGCTCAGTGAGCCATACCTGGTAAATATATATTATATAGGGTGTCTGTAAATGGATCACCCTGTATGATAAATATAGCGATCGTTTACAATCTCCCTGTCGATCCACTGCTGGATGTTTGTCGTGGAGGTTGCGGGGCCGCGCTTCGTCATCAGCCTTCGCGGTTGAGCAACGTCGTTGCTTGTTGTTGTTGCTGTTCGAGTCATATCTGCAGATTTGATTGAAAGGTCTTAGAACATGATCCAATTATTTATCACGGCAGGATAAACAGGGATACAGGTCACTGCTTGGGACGGACAACCTTCCATGCGCAAGCCGCCCAGTCGAGCGGAAAACATCGCACACCCGCGTGAATATTGCAGGCGGGCATATAAATAAAGGTACGTCTGTAACAAGTGGGAATGAGGAACGAGCACGCGTGCTCACCACGTGGTGAGCACCGCACCACGTGGTGAGCACCGCACCACGTGGTGAGCACCGCACCACGTGGTGAGCACCGCACCACGTGGTGAGCACCGCACCACGTGGTGAGCACCGCACCACGTGGTGAGCACCGCACCACGTGGTGAGCACCGCACCACGTGGTGAGCACCGCACCACGTGGTGAGCACCGCACCACGTGGTGAGCACCGCACCACGTGGTGAGCACCGCACCACGTGGTGAGCACCGCACCACGTGGTGCGCATGCATGCGGTGATCACCGCGTGCAGTGTCCACCATGCACAGCGACGCGTGATGGCCATCGCCACGGGGGGTGCAAGAGTGCAGAGGGAGGGTGTAGAGCCCTGGGGGGCCCAGGGAGGGTGTAGAGCCCTGGGGGGCCCCAGCGAGGGTGTAGAGCCGTAGGGGGCCCCAGGGAGGGTGTAGAGCCGTGGGGGGCCCCAGGGAGGGTGTAGAGCCGTGGGGGGCCCAGGGAGGGTGCAGAGCCGTGGGGGGCCCCAGGCTGATCCTGCTCGCTGTGCAGCAGCTCGCCTCAGGGGTTGGTGGATCGCACAGACGTCTCAAGGGCCCCGACCTCGTGCCTGTTGCGTAACCAGCCGAAGCCCTTCCCTCTTCAGGCATCGTGACAAACCAAACAAGCAGACAATACGTCTCCTCCACGGCTATCCCTCCAGATAACAAACAAAAAAGCAATTCCTTTGCTCCGCTTCCCATCAACCACACGGCCTTCTGGGAGCGCGACATTGTCCGCGGCATCGTCGCGGAAGCCGCCGTTGTCGTGGGACGACGAAGGGGTGGCGGCACTGGCGCAGGGCGCCACCGCGATTCTCACGGAAATTAAATCTCGCGTGGCGCTCAACCCCCCCCCCCCCCTGCTCGCCCTGACCCCCACCACCAGCGCGGGCTCTTAAATATTTCATGCGGATTATCGACGGTGCTTATCGCACTTCCCGAGCGAGTGGGAGCCCGCCAGGCCGAGCGGGCGGGCGAGCGGGCGAGAGAGATTTCCTCACTCAAGGTTGCGCTCGGAAGTGGCGGCACAGCGCAAATGAGACCGGTGCTAAAGTCCAGGGCCGCCCCAGTCACCTCCCCCCCCCCATCGTTAAAAAATCCCTCGCCACAAATCTGCATCCTCGTCTCCGAGGCGCGAGGGCAGCAGCGGCGGTCCCGCCGCCGCTGCCGCCGCCGCCGCCGCTCGTTGCAGAGATTCGCGGTTCCAACCCGGGAAAGGCCGCCCCGGTTTAACGCCGCGGGGTGCGTTAGAAACCCGTAGAGTACGGGGGCACGCGCGCCGTCCGCTCCGGGGTGGATGTTTCAGATGCCGCGACACCCTTCGAAAAGAGGAGGCCATCGAGTGCTGGCCTCATGGTCCACTTTTGCCAAAATTGAACGTTCACCTGCAAATTATCCAAACGGGATCACGCATCGCGACGTCAGCCCCCTCCCTTTAAACTGCCGCAACGCCTTCGTGATCACCTTGCCCTGTACTAAACACTAATTATAATCGCCGTATGGTCGCGTCGACGAGCGGCAGTATGAGACGATGCCACACACGGAGGTGACCATCGTCGCCACCGCAATGCAAACACGCGGTGGGCTCTCCGTGCCACACTGTGAGCAGCGCCTCGTGTCCGCACGTCAGCCAATCCGGCGCATTCCACATTTCTCCGGAGCGGGGCGCGTCCTGGCGAAATGGAGCCTCCAGAAACCTTGCCTGGCGTCTCCGATCCACCGCTTCAGGGGGAGCGGCGACGTCTCACGCGGACTCTTGGATGCTATCGGCGTAGCGAGAGCCGTGCGGCAGCCAGTAGAAGCTGGCAGCAGCACGGCGAGCCGGGTCCAGGTCCGTGTGGAATGTCTCTAACCCTTGGTGTGCAAGGGATATTCCACTCGGCATCCTCCCACACACACGGAGCACTCAGCTGGGGATCTGCTGCAACATCCCAGTAAAGATCCCTCCTGGAAAAACACATTCTTGGGAACTTTGAAAATCTTTTCAGGATAAATGCATTATTATTATAAGTTGCAAACCATATTAATATAGTATGATTCTTAAACTGTCATATTTCTGTAATTCTTTAATCTCTCGAGTGTCTAACTCCTGAAATTCTCTATCCGATGCGTTAATCTCGCTATGCATAACGTCTCTGCTATTCTGAAGCACATCTCTCTCTGTATAACAATGCATGTACCATCATGTCCCTCGCTGTACGTTACGTTGTTTGATATAGAATCTTTAAAAGTGTCTCCTTGTAAACATATCTCCTACAATTCTACATACTTTCCATCATCATCGCAATGCTTTCTTCCAGAACATCACTCATTGGATAACAACACTCATAACACCCCATCGCTCTCATTCTGATGTCCCTAACGTAATATAATCTTCTAGGCAACCGTATTCTCTGGATTACAAGACGCACCCCAGACATGTGCCCGGTGTCAATAACGTTCTACAAAGACAAAGATCCCCCGTATAGCTTTGACGGACTTTTGGGACAAGTGCTGTTAGCGAGCACCTATGAAGGTCGGCACGGCACACGAGGCGGTGGGTGGCCAATACTCCAACTTGACCACCTTTGTCTCCCCAGTGGCGATGTTGACCGAGGTGACCTAGGGGACGCCCAGGACCTGTTCAAATGATCGTCACTGCTGTTGGTGGCCGTGAGCGGGATTTGAACCCGGGTTACCGGGTTCGTAGCGCAGCGCGCTAACCGCTGCACCACCGCTCCCCACATCTGTGGTGCAATCTGGCTGCAAAAATTATACGACACCCCCGATTGCAACCGCTACACAACAGCACTTTGCTGTATACAATTGAATATCACGACAATGAATTTGTTTTGCTGTGTGGTGTGGCGGAGGGTCTCGACAACAAACGTAGTTAGCTCAATACGTAGCCTAACCCGAACATCTATTTCGAAATTATGTTTGCGGATTGTCTGCTTATATTTGTTGTTGCTCGTGTTGACTACCACGTCGCCAAACGATGGGTTTGTGTTAAGTAATGACAGAATGGATCGGCAAGGCTTTGTATGGCATCTCTGCCTCTCGAATTGCTCCGGTGCTGTGACTGACCTCTCGCACAAATCGCTGCGTGGCTTCTAAACGAAATATTTATTTTATTTTACCAGGTAAGGCCCACTGAGCTATGTAGTGACTTGGCCACACAACTCATAGCTCAACAAAGTGGCGTATCACGTGGACATTTATAGCAGCCAAATACTCTAAACGCATGTCGATTCCAAATGTGGAGGGGAAAAGCAGGGAGGACCCGGACAAAAATCCACGCAACCACCGGGGGAGTGAGAACATGCAAACTCCAAATATACAGGGATCGGGATCGAACCCACCACCTGCTGATTTAAAGCTTTCGTGACTGCAGGGATTCATTTTCTTGGTTCTTTCGGTAAAGTCACGTAGAAGGGAAACAATAAAATAAAATAATAAAAATATAAAACAATAAAATTCTCACCACGTTTCGACTGCAACACAAGCAATCATCATCAAGAAAATTTTCTTGTTGTGTTTTTCACACCTGATGATGATTGCTTGTGTTGCAGTCGAAACGTCGTGAGAACTGTATTGTTTCATATTTTTATTATTTTATTGTTTCCCTTCTACGTGACTTTACCGAAAGAACCAAGAATACCACCACCTCCTGTATACCAGACGTGGTAGTCAACATCTCATAGCCACCGTGGCTTCACCAGCCCTGCCAGGGCCTCGAGCGTGTCTCCCTGCATGTCTCCCTGCGTGTCTCCCTGCTCTTGCGTGTCTCCCTGCCCTAGCGTGTCTCCCTGCGTGTCTCCTTGCCCTAGCGTGTCTCCCTGCGTGTCTCCTTGCCCTAGCGTGTTTCCCTGCCCTAGCGTCTCCCTGCATGTCTCCCTGCGTGTCTCCCTGCCCGAGCGTGTCTCCCTGCGTGTCTCCCTGCGTGTCTCCCTGCATGTCTCTCTGTGTGTCTCCCTACTCGAGCGTGTCTCCCTGCATGTCTCTCTGCGTATCTCCCTGCGTGTCTCCTTGCCCTAGCGTGTTTCCCTGTCCTAGCGTCTCCCTGCATGTCTCCCTGCGTGTCTCCCTGCTTGTCTCCCTGCGTATCTCCCTGCGTATCTCCCTGGTCCACGCGTGCCTGGGGCAGCGCTGCATTCCGTCAGAGGCTCTGAGTCGGTTCTGCCAATTCCACATTCCTATGGTGGAAGCCAGTCTAGCAATGGGATGACTACTGCCTCAAAAATTTGTTGCTAATTTTATTGATGACATCAAAGGGATGATGTGCCAAGTTGACCCTAACTGATAATAACAAAAAAATGTACCCACGAAAGTCTAAACTAAACTATTTTATTTTAAAAACTAAACAAATTTTATTTTTAAGCTTAGTTTTTTCGGTAAAGTCACGTTGAAGAGAAACAACAAAATAATAAAATATATTTTTTTTTACTTTTTGCCCATCACCCATATATTTATTTATTTATTATTATTTCTTTTTGAATTGTTTTATATATATTATTATTTTGTTGTTTCTCTTCAACGTGACTTTACCGAAAAAACTAAGAATATGAATTACTGCAGTCACGAAAGCTTTAAATCAAAATTTAATTTTATTTTACCAGGTGAGCTATGTAGTTCTTTTTCAGAAGGGACCTGGCCACAAATGAGAGCTCAATGAAGTGCCTAATCACGTGGAAATGTATAGCTGTCAAACACTCTAAACGCATTTTTCTAAATGTGGAGGTAAAACCCGGAGGACCCGGAGAAAAGTCCACGCGACCATAGGAAGAGCGACATGCAAACTCCAAATATACAGGGGTCGGGATCGAACCCACGACTTCCTGTATGCCAGGCGTGGTAATTAATATCTCATAGCCACCGTGACTTCACCGGCCCTGCCAGAGACTTGACCAAAGCACTCAGCCGTTGACGCTGCGACCATTCATACGAGTGATCGCGGCCCTCTCGTCATATCTCACCAACAGATGATTATAACAACAACAACAACAAATACTCATCAGCCTCCTGGTGCTGCTGAGTGGGGCATTCCAAGAGACACTGCAAATGGAGGTCATCTGCCCGTGCATTCGAGAATTCCCAGGCGCATTTGGCAGGTAGTTGAATATTTGTTGGATATCATATTCATCAGCAATGATCAATCCACTGCTGGATGAAGGCCTCCCTAGTCCGAAAGCTAGAACTCATGACCCACTCGACCCCAAATTAAACGCAACGTATAACTCTTCGCCAAGACCCTCTGGGCATGAGACTTTGTGTGTGTGTTTTGTAAGCAGTTGCTGAGCACAGGTCCAGAGACCCAAAACATCTTGGAGCCAGAAACAAACAGCACGGCCTCCCAAAAGGGCAATTGAGTGGGTCAGATTCACATTATGACCCAAAGTAAGTCGTGGGAGCGCATCGCCGTTGGTGATTCCCCCCCCCCATCGCCGGTACGGCTTCCCCAGAATCTCAGCCCCCCCCCCCCCCAAATCAAACAGAGAGCATTCACTCGCACGCCAGTCCGGCTCCTCCGTTAATCTCAACGGAGCGTCACGGGGGTTCAATTAAATAACGGAGAAGGCCGAATTGAGTTGCGTGGTATTGATGGCCTGCTTCAGCACAACACAATTGTGGAGCTGGGGTGGAGAGACGCGGCGTGGATTAATTGACCCGCGCACTTCGGGAACGCGGTTTGCTCGGCCTCATTCGGTTACCGCGCCGCCTCCACCCTCGCACCGCCGTCCATCTCCCAGCCCAGCCGTCTCTGCTTTATCCGTTTACGCGGCCCAAACTCCCGGCTCCTCTCTGCATCGCTCCGTGCCCTCATCGCTCTCCCGTGTGCGTCGTTGTTTGCGTGTTTTGCCACGAGTCCGCGTGGTGAATGCATTCTTGGTGCCTTGCAAAAGGTTTCGTCTACATGGCGTTTAAACATCTCAACTCCTCTATTATTGCCAGAAAAGGGTAAAACATCTTCTTGTTTGTCATCAACTCGCTCGCCTGTGCCCCCTCTTACACCCGGGTGGGCTAACGGAGACTCCTCGGCCACAGTCAAGGCAAAATAAACCCGCAACTCAGTTCCCTGTCTCTCCACGCATTTGAACGCGAATGCGTTTGATCCCTTTGGCCTATTGGCTCCGGAGACCGATGTTACATCGATTGAAAACGGGGTTGCGTGTAACGTTGTAAGGAAAGAATCCCACTCCTTGTAATGATTTTACTGTCACATGTCTGACCAATGCATTCAGTTCAACACTGCTGACAATCACCGATGTGCCGTATGTTGAAATTCTGTCGCACCGTGCGTAGCCAACCGTGCTCATTGGAGGTGCGATGGACCGGACACGTGGACAGTACTCAAATAAAATGTTGAATAAAATCCGCAAAGTGCAAACGTGGCATAGGAGAGGTGCACGTTCATAATGACACCGAGACACACGGAGAGGCAGCCGCGGATCAGAGAACGCCAGGCAGAGGCATTGGGGTTGAACCATTCTCGTTCTCAGTTGTAACGAGTTGCATCTCAGCCCAGCCACACACGAGCACATTTCGGATCTTCACTCAATGTGACGCAAAGCAGCTGTGAGAATGGACAGCGGTGGTTTGAGTGCCGTGTGGTGAACGCCGTGCGGGCCAACATCGTCCGGAGCTGTTCATGTTCACACAAGGTGGTGCACTGCTTAGTCATCATCATTATCATCATCATCAGCATCGCCGTGACGTTGGTGATGTTGACAATGATTAATCTCACAGAAGCAAGAAGCTGCGACATCCCACACACGCGCGCCACACACAGAGCGGCTGCACGGTGGGGTGGGTGAGGTGGGGTCAGCGCCAGTGTGGGGGTGAGAGCTACGCTGCACTACGAACCCGGCCACGCTGGTTCGATTCCGGCTCACGGCCAACACCAATGACGATTATCTGAAACGGTCATGTGCCTTTCCTAGGTCGATTCAGCATCAAATGGAGAGACAAAGGCGGCCGGGTGTAGTGCTAGTCACCCACCCCCTCGTGTGCCGTGCCGGCCTTCATAGGTGCTACTCGCTAACAGCACTTGCCCCAACAGTCTGTTAAGGCTACACGGGGGATCTTTGTCTGAGGTGGGGCGAGGTGGGTAAGTGACAAGGCACGGATGCTCTTGCGGGTGGAGCTACGCGGTGTGCAGGCGGTGCAACTGCACCGGACCCCATGGGCCACAGGGGACCCACGGGCGCCGGGCTACCCTGAGGGGGCGAGGCGTGACACGTTGTGGCCCATTCCGCTCCACACAGCACGTGGGCCAGGGGGGTGACGCTTGCACACCCCGACAGGGACTCGCTCGGTGAAGGCCACAATGACCTCGGCGGTGTCCAGGACAGAGCCACCTGACACCACTCGTCGACCGCATCACCAAGAAGCGGACGACCCAGGTCAATCAGCATGGAAGCGCCCAGCGGCTTTAACTGCGTCGCCACTTCCCACGGTGGCATCCGTCACGCTCGTCACCGCCACCGCACGTCACCACCACCGCACGTCACCGCCACCGCACGCCACCGCCACCGCCACCACACGCCACCGCCACCACACGTCACCGCCACCACACGCAACCGCCACCACACGTCACCGCCACCACACGTCACCGCCACCACACGTCACCGCCACCACACGTCACCGCCACCACACGCCACCGCCACCACACGTCACCGCCACCACACGCAACCGCCACCACACGCCACCGCCACCACACGTCACCGCCACCACACGCCACCGCCACCACACGTCACCGCCACCACACGTCACCGCCACCACACGTCACCGCCACCACACGTCACCGCCACCACACGTCACCGCCACCACACGTCACCGCCACCACACGTCACCGCCACCACACGCGCACGCCTCGCCGTCTCGTGGAGGCCTCACCTCTCACGGTCTCCTTGGTTGGCTCGGCGAAGAGCGGGATGAGGAGGAGGAAGACGAGGTAGACGAGGGAGAGTCCGTTGTAGCGGAAGAGGCATGCTGCGGGAACGGGGGGGAGGGGGGGAGAGATGTAATGGTCAGGCGGAGCATCGTCCCTGTCCGCCACGACGTCTGGGGATTTGCATCGACGCTGAGGATCGCCCCCCGTAGGACGACTCCTGCCGCTGTCACTGCCATCGGACCCCCCCCCCATCCCCCGATGCTCCGAGGGACGTCGCGATTCGCTGAAAAACATCGATCAGCTCGTGCTGCTTCATGACACCCAAAGGGTACGAGGCTCAGAATTAGGATATTTATTTACTCCTGGAGGAATCCGATGATCTATGAAGCTCTTTTTCACAACTATTTAGAAGGGGCGGGTCAGAACGTTACAACAACGAACAGTACGCAGACACAATAGCAGCGCAAAGTATTGGACATTGTAAACAAATCACTTTAATTATATGCAAATAAAACGAAACTATTCTCTTCATCTTACAAGGCAACAAATGATAGCGCAACGAAGTTGGCTCATCGTGTGGAAATTTATAGTAGCAAAATAACCTAAACTATGTTTAACAGTTTCCATAACCCCACGACACCATCACGATCTCCACGAATCCCACCGCGGTTAAATTCTACACCGCAGGGGCTCGATGATGGAGCGGAGCTGATTTATCACCTGGATCGCACCCCCCCCCCCCACCCAGATTTATCACCCAGATCGCACCCCCCCCCACCCAGATTTGTCACCCAGATCACACCCCCCCTCCCCCAATTTTGTCACCCAGATCGCAACCCCCCCCCCTACCGCCCGGTGGCCATCCTTGCAGCAGCTGCAGCTGTTTCTGGTTGGCCAGAGGCGGCTATCGCCGCTTCGCGCGGCGCTTTCAGATGCGCTTCTGCGGCCGTCTGGAACGCTCTTCCCTTCCGATATAAGGAAGCCACTGGAGCTAAGGCACTTTCAAACCATCATCCAGATTGACCAACTAATTTCTTTAGAACTGTTTTTGTTTAGTTTGTCGTCCTCCCCCCGCACCTACGTTTCGTAAGGCTTGGCTACGTACGGTGCAGACGAAGTTCAACACACAAACATGCAGACCCACGCCACGTCAACTCTCTCCCGAAGCCCTCTCGTCGAGAAATGGAGCTCCCATCAGGGCCGGCGCTCGAGGTGTGCTCGGCCCTGCACCACCAAACGTCCCATTGGCCCCCCTACCCAGCTCGTGTCCCCTGCTTAGCGGTGAATCTCTGTGACGGTCGTTGCCTGAGCCCCCTCCATCTGAGATGAGCCAAGCGGCTCCATCCCCGCCTCGCTCTCTCGCTCGCCGCCACGAGAGTGAGAAATCGAAATGCATTCTCTGTCCCATTCACGTCGCTTCTACGTGCAATAATTATCGACTGAAACTTAGCCAGGAAAACATGCTGATGGGATGTGTCAAACTTACTTAACGCTTTGTTAATGTGGGGGGGGGGGGGAGAGGAGGGTGGACAGATATTTGAAAGTGTTTTTTCTGCTTATTTATTGTAGTACTTATCGTTAAATATCACCTGCTGTTAGAGATCACCTATTATTAGCGATTACCTATTGTTAGAGATCGCCTATTGTTTGTGATCACCTATTGTTAGAGATCACCTATTGTTAGAGATCACCTATTGTTTGCAATCACCTATTATTAGAGATCACCTATTGTTAGAGATCACCTATTGTTAGAGATCACCTATCGTTAGCGATCACCTATTGTTAGAGATCACCTATTGTTTAAGACCACCTATTGTTAGAGATCACCTATTGTTTGAGACCACCAAGGTCCGCACCTACCGTGGACAAGGGTTATCTGAGGCTGTGCTGGGTCTCCTCTAGGTCGACTCAGCCTTAACTGACGTGGTGTGCGTGACCGCGTGACCCCTCTACCCCCTCCACGACCGCGGAATCCGAGGGGGCTCGCTAACAGTCACAGAGAGACGCACAAAGACAAAGATCCCCCGTGTAGCCTTGACAGACTGTCGGGGCAAGTGCTGTTAGCGAGTAGCACCTATGAAGGCTGGCACGGCACACGAGGTGGTGGATGGCCAGCACCACGCCCGGCCGCCTTTGTATTCCCAGTGACGATGTTTTACTACACACCGCACCGCGTACTCATTTGAGTACTGGTGTTGGCCGTTAGAGGGAATTGAACGCGGGTCACCGGGTTCATAGCGCAGCGTGCGAACCGCTACACGACCGCTCCCCTACTGCACGCACGCGCTCACACCCACACGCACATGCACGCGCACACACACACACACACACTCGCTCGCACGCGCACACACTCGATGTGACTCGCAGACGTCCACCACGAGTTGGGAATTGACTCCAGATGCCCTGAGATTTGATTTCGGAGCGTGGCTCTCCCCATGAGTACCGCGCGGCCACGCGTCTGTGGAGCGCGCGTGGCCACGTACGGAGTGCGTATGTTGCACTTCTTTCGCACCGTACGTGAACCAACCGTGCCCATCGGAGGTGGCGACCTCTGGATTGCTCGTGCGGCCACGAGCCCTCCGCCGTGCCACCCACGCCTGTGGCTCACAGAGCCACCCACGACTGTGGCTAGGCAGCGCCGATGTTTTGAGCCAGGCGCGAGGCCCCGTGACTCCTGCGACCCCTGGCTCGCTCGTCTGGAGGGAGAGTTGGAGATCGCGCGCGGTGCGTTACGGGCGCCTCCGAGACAGTGGCGCAGACAAATCCACATTCCCGCTGTGGTGGTTGGCGGTCGTTCCACGCTCTCCGTGCCGAAGCAGCGCTGCAATTACCCGCTCACGCTGGTTGCTGCTGGCGGGAGGGCCTCTCCAGGGTCTTTGGTCTACTCTTCCACACTGGGCAGACGTCTTGGGAGAGGTGTGCGTACCCACAGTTTACCGCGCCACACGCGACCTGCCCGCTAATCGGCTCAACGTGGTGCACCGTTGGGTGGACAGAGACCGTGGGAGGTTGCGGGAGGTTTCACAAACGTGACTCCATTGTCGCGCCAGGAGGTGGACTCGGACTGGCCACCTCTGGATTGCTCGCCCGGTGCGCTGCGAGCCGGTCCCGCCACGGCAGAGGATGGCGAGAATCGTCAACAAAAACAAAACAGTCTGCGTCCGCTCAGCCGGCCGAGCGGCGTCTAGCAAACGATGAAGCTACCGCCTGGCTCGGCGCGAACGCATGCACTAAGCACACAAGTAAACAAACAAGTAAACAAGCAAGTACACAGACAATTAAACAAGCAAATAAACAAACAAACAAGTAAATAAGCAAGTAAACAATTAAACACGTAAACAAACAAGTAAACAATTAAACAAGTAAACAGACAAGCAAACAATTAAACAAGTAAACAAACAAGTAAACAAGCAAATAAAAAACCAAGTAAACAAGCAAGTACACAAACAAGTAAACAAACAATTAAACAGTAAACAAACAAGTAAACAAACAATTAAACAAGTAAACAAACAAGTAAACACATAAACACGTAAGCAAATAAACAAGTAAACAAACAAGTAAACAAACAAGTAAACAAGCAATTAAACAAACAATTAAACAATTAAACAAGTAAACAAACAAATAAACAAGTACACAAACAAGTAAACAAACAGATAAACTCCACAAAGTGGTACCTATTTTAACACCCTCGAGGAAGGTTGGGCCAGGCTGAATCCACGACCGGGATTTCAACCCATGGGTGTCTGACTGTGAGTCGATGCTGCGGTGCGGTGCCACGCGCCACGTCACCCTTTGCGTGGGGGGGGGGGCGCACTGCGTGGCCACACCCCAGGGACTCTCACTGCTGGAATTGGACTCGCACTCAACCCGAGGGGCTTGCAATGGTTTTTGTTTTGTAGCCTTTTAGGAGGCTGTGGATGAGTTTAGCCATCGCAGCCGAGAGTCGCGATGACAGCGGACGGCTCGGAGTTGGCACGAGCTCCGTTCCTCTCGCTCCTCCACGACACCCTCGGCCGCCCGTCTCCTCCACGCGCCGCGTTCATCGGTCGCGCTCCGGGAACTCGACAAGAAAGTCACGAGTGCGGGAAGGTTCGTCCTCGGCACACAGCTGCTGCTAGGATGGCGCAGGACGACTCGACATGTAGCCACTCAAGTCCTGGGTTGCGTCCTCCTCACAGAAAGCGTCGAATGGGTTTAACACAGGCGAGCCGCTGCAGCCAGCCAGTGCTGCATGTGTGGTGCCGCCGCAGCGGAGCAGCTCCGTCGGGGGCCGTACCCACCGCCGTGACACCACCACCGGGGGGTGACAACGCCGACGCGGCGCACCCTCGCCGCCTCCCCCCCCCCCCCCCCCCCCGCACGAATGCACACACACCCCACGTAGAGCCGGGAGGGAAGGTCAACTGGTCGGCGGGTTTTTATCCAGAAGCCCCTAATGGGATCAAGCTTCATGGTTTCCTGCGGCCAGGAAATTGGGTGTCCTACCACCGAGGCTGGCCCGCACCGCGGCGCCGTGACCCGATATTATAATGACCTGGTTACGGCAGGGGCAGTAAAGCCACCGCGGATGAAATCACACACACACGGCACGGGGCGTGGGAACAGCGATACGCCTTTGTTATAGGTAGAATTAGAGACCCCAATAACAACGGGACAAGCGCATTCCGAAATCTGAATGGACAAGGCAGCACGGGGTGTGGGAACAGTGGAACGCTTTGTTACAGGTAAGATTACGGATCCGAATGTGAAAGAGACAAGAATAACTCGGCCTCTGAATGGGCAGGGCAGGCACGGGTGCGGAAGCATCTGAACGCCTTTTGTTCTAGGTAAGGTCACGGATCCGAATATGAAAGAGCACGGGTGGGCAAGCGCGAGAGCAACGGAATGCCTTTAGGGTGGATAAAAGCGCGGAGGCTTAGGGTAGCAGGGCCAGAGTTCTTCAAAAATCATCGCGGTCCACGGAGCATTGGAGTCAGCCGTTCGAGTCGTCCGTGTGACGAGCTTCAGCGCAGCCAGGCTCAACCCTCTACGTATCGCCCTTCTACAGCTTCCAGCGCAGCAGAGTGGAAGTAAGCATGAGTAAGAGAGAGAGGTAAGTTTGGGCTATTTAATCGAGGGTAGAAAGCGGAGCGATAGGCAGGGTGAATTGAGCCTAGGATTCCCGAAGGATAGGCTAGGGGGGGCTGCTGACTCACACAATCACACGTAGTTTAACGGGTTACTCGCGGTAAATAAAATAACTAGTAGGGGGATAAACTGTGTTGTATGGTCTTTGTGAGTGTGAAGAGGAGGGTAGAGCGTGCTTGGTGTTCGCGTGCGCGCGCGGTGGTTTACCCCGAGGCGGAGTGTTCAGCGTGCGCGTGCCTACGCGACTGTTTTCGGTGGTGTCCAGCGCTCGCGTACCTGTGCGATTGCTTACAGTAGTGCTTAGCGCTCGCGTGCCTGTGTGACTGTGTTGCGGTCGCGTGTCTGCGCGATTGCCTATAGCGAGGTAGCGAGCTAAGCGCCTGGCATGCGCGTATTCGCGCGGCTGTTTAAACGGCCCTTTAAATCGGAGCGGAGCGACTCCCTCCAATCAGCAGCGCGTGCACGGCAGACGCCCCTGGCCTCCCACCCCCGACTCCCCACTCCCTCGCATGTGATTGGGGCACGGGGCTCGGCAGGTAGTAGCGTCGTGGTAGTTATTGCCTGAGCGCGTAGAGCGTGTGTGTGAGGGAATCACGCACCTGTTTGTTCACGTGCGGGACGGGGTTTTACTTTGCGAGCATGCTCACCGCAGCACGCCGCCTATCCCGCGTAGCGCGCCGCAAGCGCAAAGCGTACAAGCCACCAATTGAAACATGCCTACGCGGGCAGCCGCAAAGTCGGGGGCGCAAGGGGGCGTGGAGGTGGAGGTCGCTAACCCGAACCCCACAGAACAACCGGGGGGTAGCGGTATGAATGGAACGGAGGAGTCGGGGGCAACGGCCCCGACAATTCGGTGATGGCGGGGGACGGAAGCCCTCACACATCCCGTCCCCTCTGCTGCGACGCTTATGAACGGAGCACTGCTCATCCCCTCGATGGCCCGTGCTGCGGTGGCGAGATGTTAACAACCTCGCCAGGTCTACAGGAGGTCGTGGGTTCGATCCCAACCCCCGTGGTCGCGTGGATTTTTCTGCGGGTCCTCCGGTTTTTCCTTCCACATTTAGAATCAACATCATGCGTTTAGAGTATTTGGCTGCTATACATTGCCACAAGATGATGAGCAACTTCGTTGGGCTATCATTTTGTGGCCAGGTCGCTTCTGATAAGGAGCTACATAGCTTAGTGGGCCTTACCTGGTTAAAAATGAATTAAAGTTTTAGAAATATTGATAGTTTTACTTTAGGGTAGTGACATCGCGAGATGTCACTGTGTATGCCGGCCCTAGAGAGGCACGGCGTGCGGTGTAGCGACATCGCGGCCACCACGAGAATGTGGGTGCAGTGCCGGCCCTAGAGGGGCTCGGTGAGCGCTGATTGACAGTGCTGGATGGCACCACGCTCTGCGTGCAGTGCCGACCCCTACAGGATAGGGCAGGGGTCGGGAACCTATGGCTCGCGAGCCAGATGTGGCTCTTTTGATGATTGCATATGGCTCGCAGATAAAACAAAATATTCTCACTTGTTTTAATCCATCCATCGATTTTTCACTGCGCATGTCCTGTTCAGGGCTGCAGGAGCAATTGTCCATTACTGGCCTACGTTTGCCGTTGATGGGTAAAACAGGTAAACACCCCCTTTTGAATCAGTCTGAGACTGCGTCTGCTCGGTCATTAGCTCAAAGCTAACCCTTCGACGAAGAAGATGGCGAAAAGAAAAAAAGACGACGAGTATCGTACATTTCAGGATGAATGGACCGAAGAATTCGCCTTTGTGGAGAGAGCGGGTTCTGCGGTGTGTCTAATTTGCAATGACAAAATTACATCGTTGAAACGGTCGAATGTAAAGCGGCACTTCGACACGCGCCACGCTACCTTTGCATCAAAATACCCTGCGGGAGACAGCAGAAAGAAAGCGTGCCAAGAGCTTCTGAGCAGGGTGCAAGCTAGCCAGCAGCAACTCCGCGTATGGACCCGGCAAGGTGACTATAATTCGGCTAGCTTTGCTGGTTCTTTAGCAATAGTGAGGAACGGAAAACCATTCACAGATGGCGAGTATGCTAAAACGTTCATGCTGGATGTAGCCAATGAACTTTTTGATGATCTTCCGAACAAAGACAAGATAATCAAACGGATACAAGACATGCCTCTGTCGGCAAGAACTGTTCATGATCGTACCATCGTGATGGCAAACAAAGTGGAGGAAACGCAAGTGAAGGACATAAATGCAGCGCCGTTCTTTTCTCTGGCTTTGGATGAGTCAACAGACGTGAGCCATTTGTCGCAGTTCAGCGTGATTGCAAGATATGCTGTTGGTGACACACTGCGCGAAGAAAGTCTTGCTGTTCTGCCATTAAAAGGGTCCACAAGAGGTGAGGATTTATTCAAGTCTTTCATGGAGTTTGCTCAAGAAAAAAGTCTACCTATGGATAAACTTCTCTCAGTGTGTACTGATGGTGCTCCGTGTATGGTGGGGAAAAACAAAGGATTTGTGGCGCTTCTCCGTGAACATGAAAATAGACCCATCCTAAGTTTCCATTGCATTATACACCAGGAGGCACTTTGTGCTCAGATGTGTGACAGGCAGTTTGGCGAAGTGATGTCGCTGGTCATTCGTGTGATCAACTTTATTGTTGCCCGAGCCTTAAATGATCGCCAGTTTAAAACACTGCTGGATGAAGTTGTAAATAACTATCCTGGTCTGCTTTTGCACAGCAATGTGCGTTGGTTGTCAAGAGGGAAGGTGCTTAGCCGTTTTGCGGCTTGCCTGAACGAAATCCGGACTTTCCTTGAAATGAAAGGCGTCGGGCATCCTGAGCTAGCCGACACCGAGTGGCTCCTCAAGTTTTACTATCTCGTAGATCTGACTGAACATCTGAACCAGCTCAACGTGAAAATGCAAGGCATTGGAAATACAGTGTTATCCCTTCAACAAGCTGTATTTGCTTTTGAAAACAAGCTGGAGCTTTTCATCACGGATCTTGAAACAGGTCGTTTACTACATTTTGAAAAACTGAGCCAATTTAAAGATGCATGCACAGCAAGTGAGCCCATTCAAAACCTTGATCTCCACCAGCTAGCTGGCTGCACATCCAGTCTCCTACAGTCCTTCAAAGCACGCTTTGGAGAATTTCGTGAGCACACTCGTCTTTTTAAGTTCATCACCCATCCAAACGAGTGTTCACTGAACACAGCCGACCTGAATTACATCCCTGGTGTCTCCGTCAGAGATTTTGAAGCAGAAGTGGCTGACCTGAAGGCCTCAGACATGTGGGTGAATAAGTTCAAGTCACTGAATGAAGATTTGGAAAGAATCACACGACAGAAAGCGGAGTTGGCGAGCAAGCACATGTGGACAGAAATGAAAAAACTCCAACCCGAAGACCAGCTGATTCTCAAAACTTGGAACGCGCTTCCTGTCACATACCACACACTGCAGCGTGTGAGTATTGCTGTATTGACCATGTTTGGATCTACGTATGCATGTGAGCAGTCATTCTCACATCTTAAAAACATCAAGTCCAACCTACGATCACGTTTAACGGATGAAAGCCTCAACGCTTGCATGAAGCTTAACCTCACCAAGTACCAACCCGACTACAAAGACATCAGCAAATCCATGCAGCACCAGAAGTCGCATTAATGGTGAGTGTTATAACAACATTATTTAAAAGAATAAATGCAGAGGCTTATTATACTGACATTTAGTTGAATTCACTTTTAAAATATATTATATGGCTCTCACTGAAATAAATTTCCAATTTTTTTGCTTTCATGGCTCTCTTAGTCAAAAAGGTTCCCGACCCCTGGGATAGGGTGTGAGAGTGCTGGCCATAGGAAAGGGGTTACTGGAGGCTGTGCACTCTGGTTGACCCAAGAAGACACGTGACCGGTCAAGTCGACAAAGGGGCCCCAAGTGGGGGCTGGGGATGGTCACGTGGTCGGGGTCGAGATCCTGCTCGTGGATTCTGGAAGGTGGTCGTGGCCAAGGGCGGAGGCAGCCACGTCACAGAGGATATAAGCCGGGTCCCACAGAGGGACCGGCGTTGTTGTTCATCCTGAAGCAACCTTCGTCTACTTCCTACGTTCTACAGAGTCTCCAACACGTGGACCTGTAGCTAGTTACAGAGTAATTAGTGTAGTTAGCCTGGTGGTCACCACCATAGGTTGTTATTCTGTTAAGGGGCAGTTACCCCGTGTGTTGGTGTTAAATAAACGTGTTGCCTCCAAGAGTACGTCTGCGACTCAGTTGAACTCGCTACATTAGTACTGGACATACATTCCGGTCACGTGTGGCTGGACCGTGGTTCCAGCGCTTGCATCACAATCGAGAAGTTGGGAGTTCACTCCCCGCGCGGTGGTTTCACTCATCCCATCTCCTGCCTCGGAATTGATCGAGTGAGGAGCGCTGTTCTGAAGTAATCATTGGCAGAGGCTGGCTACTGCCATAGGAATGTGAAGTTTCCCACCGCTGATCCTCCGGGGCCTGTCAGTGGAGATGAGCACTGCCCCATTGCTGGTTTGATCAGTGAGATAATTCGCCCCTTTTGATAATCCGAAAATACCATAATCAGTGAACACATTGAAAAGCTACTCACGGTCCAAAGTGCGCAACATTAAAAGTGGAAAATAATGGATATTCTCCTCATTACTACTCACCTCATTAATTCTTACTCATCACCTGGAACACCTGAGTGAAGGAGAGCAAGGTGGTCTCTGCAGTGACGCTGCGCTCGTGACAAGTAGAAGTACACGTTTATCCAGCCGGGTGAAACGCATGCGTACACGTGGGTACGTGTGTGCGTGGGTGTGTGTGCGGGCGTTCGTTCGTGCGCGTGCGTACAAGTGGGTGTGTGTGCGCGTGTGTGCGTTCGTGCGCGTGCGTACACGCGGGTGCGTGTGTGTGTGCGTTCGTGCGCGTGCGTACACGTGGGTGCGTGTGCGTGTGTGCAGGTCAGTGGTCGTGCAGCAATTAGCGCGCTGAGCTACGAACCCGGCAATCCGGGTTCGATTCCCACTCACGGTCAATATCATCAGTGATGATATGTGAACCGGTCCTGTGCTTCCCCTAGGTCGACTCAGCCTCAAACGAGTACCTGGTGCGGTGTGTAAACATCGCCACTGGGGAGACAAAGGCGGTCGGGCGTGGTGCTGGCCACCCACCCCCCACACATACCGTGCCGGCCTGCAGAGGTGCTCGCTAACAGCACTTTCCCCACCAGTGTGTTCAGGGATCTTTGTCTTCGTGCGAGACAACTGCCGTGCGAACACACCTTTTGCGAGACGAATCAATTGGTGAAAGCTACGCAACGTCCTCAACAGATGTATTTTTAAAGCAAAGGGATCGATTTTTAATTGAAAAGTGGCCTCTTAAAAAGAATGCACAATGTCCTTGATTCAGCCACGCGAGTGCCCAATGGGATTTCCATGTTACAGGATGCACTGTAAGAGAGACTTGGTTTAACATGAGCGAGATTTCAGAAATCGCGCGTACGGAGGACCAGACGCAATTATTCGCCATTAGTTTTCAACATCCAAAGTGAGCGTGTTTTCTCCCTGTTAGAATGGGCGTTGGGTGGTGTCCAGTTCTGTTGGCTGCCCTAAGCTAGCAGTGGAAATTCTACATTGCCATGGTGGGACACCAGTCCGTCCGTAGAACAACCACTGTTGACGTCTCCCATTGTGGCACACGTGGGACGAAGGGCCGAACCTGGCCGAGGACTGCAATTGGAAAGTTCCAATCGTGGGAACAGCGGCCTGCCACAGTGGGGAGAGTTTCATTGAAGGTACAGCGAGGGAAAAAAGTATTTGATCCCCTGCTGGTTCTGTACCTTTGCCCACTGACAAAGAAATGATCAGTCTATAATTTTAATGGTAGGTTTATTTGAACAGTGAGAGACAGAATAACAACAACAAAATCCAGAAAACCGCATGTCAAAAATGTTATAAATTGATTTGCATTTTAATGAGGGAAATAAGTATTTGACCCCTCTGCAAAACATGACTTCGTACTGGGTGGCAAAACCCTTGTTGGCAATCACAGAGGTCAGACGTTTCTTGTAGATGGCCACCAGGTTTGCACACATCTCAGGAGGGATTTTGTCCAACTCCTCTTTGCAGATCTTCTCCAAGTCATTAAGGTTTCGAGGCTGACGTTTGGCAACTCGAACCTTCAGCTCCCTCCACATTTTCTATGGGATTAAGGTCTGGAGACTGGCTAGGCCACTCCAGGACCTTAATGTGCTTCTTCGTGAGCCACTCCTTTGTTGCCTTGGCCGTGTGTTTTGGGTCATTGTCATGCTGGAATACCCATCCACGACCCATTTTCAATGCCCTGGCTGAGGGAAGGAGGTTCTCACCCAAGATTTGACGGTACATGGCCCCGTCCATCATCCCTTTGATGCGGTGAAGTTGTCCTGTCCCGTTAGCAGAAAAACACCCCCAAATCATAATGTTTCCACCTCCATGTTTGACGGTGGGGATGGTGTTCTTGGGGTCATAGGCAGCATTCCTCCTCCTCCAAACATGGCGAGTTGAGTTGATGCCAAAGAGCTCCATTTTGGTCTCATCTGACCACAACACTTTCACCCAGTTGTCCTCTGAATCATTCAGATGTTCATTGGCAAACTTCAGACGGGCATGTATATGTGCTTTCTTGAGCAGAGGGACCTTGCGGGCACTGCAGGATTTCAGTTCTTCACGGCGTAGTGTGTTACTAATTGTGTTCTTGGTGACTATGGTCCCAGCTGCCTTGAAATAATTGACAAGATCCTCCCGTGTAGTTCTGGGCTGATTCCTCACCGTTCTCATGATCATTGCAACTCGACGAGGTGAGATCCTGCATGGAGCCCCAGGCCGAGGGAGATTGACAGTTCTTTCGTGTTTCTTCCATTTGCGAATAATCGCACCAACTGTTGTCACCTTCTCACCAAGCTGCTTGGCAATGGTTTTGTAGCCCATTCCAGCCTTGTGTAGGTCTACAATCTTGTCCCTGACATCCTTGGAGAGCTCTTTGGTCTTGGCCATGGTGGAGAGTTTGGAATCTGATTGATTGATTGCTTCTGTGGACAGGTGTCTTTTATACAGGTAACAAGCTGAGATTAGAAGCACTCCGTTTAAGAGTGTGCTCCTAATCTCAGCTCGTTACCTGTATAAAAGACACCTTGGAGCCAGAAATCTTTCTGATTGAGAGGGGGTCAAATACTTATTTCCCTCATTAAAATGCAAATCAATTTATAACATTTTTGACAGGCGTTTTTCTGGATTTTTGTTGTTATTCTGTCTCTCACTGTTCAAATAAACCTACCATTAAAATTATATACTGATCATTTCTTTGTCAGTGGGCAAACGTACAAACTCAGCAGGGGATCAAATACTTTTTTCCCTCACTGTATTTAGACATTTCAGATTTACCAGGTAAGGTCTGCTGAGCGATGTAGCTTTTTTCAGAAGTGATTTGGCAACAAATGATAACTGAACAAAGTGGCTACTTAACACGTGGAAATGTGCAGCAGCAGCCAAATATTCTACAACGCGTCGTGACGTTGATTCTAAATGTGGAGGGGAAAAACGGAGGACCCGGAGAAAAATCCACACAGCCATGGGGAGAGAGACACCGCAAACTCCAAATATACAGGGTCGGGGTCAAACCCACGGCCTCCTGTATACCAGGCGAAGTAGTTAACATCTCCTAGCCACCGCGGTGCCTACTATGACAGCACACAATGGCTCTCTCTCTCTCCCAAAACATCCCACCGACTCGTTTGACATACATTGTACATCCACTCTCCGTTGAATAATAATGACGATTCCTGAATTGTTTTTTGCCAAGGTGGCTGGAAGAGGGCCGTGAACGAGGAAGCCGCCGCACGAAACGGCGCGAACGTCGGCGAATGTCCCGACGAGTCGCTACGATCGCGTCGGCGCTACGAAGTGGCTCGCGGGCTGGCGAGAGAGACATGAAGAGAGAGACAGGGAGAGAGAGACAGGGAGAGAGAGACAGGGCGAGAGAGACAAGGGAGATAGAGACAGGGCGAGAGAGACATGGAGATAGAGACATGGCGAGAGAGACATGGAGAGAGAGACAGGGAGAGAGAGACAGGGAGAGAGAGACAGGGCGAGAGAGACAAGGGAGATAGAGACAGGGCGAGAGAGACATGGAGATAGAGACATGGCGAGAGAGACATGGAGAGAGAGACAGGGCGAGAGAGACATGGAGAGAGAGACAGGGCGAGAGAGACATGGAGAGAGAGACAGGGCGAGAGAGACATGGAGAGAGAGACATGGCGAGAGAGACAGGGAGAGAGAGACAGGGAACGCGCTTCGTTTGAGCTCCCCGTGGTAACTTTATAAATCTAACATACCCTCTTCTAATTAATTTATTTTCTTCAAATTTTTATTCATCAGGAGTAAGTATTCTGCCTTTTGCACACACAAGTAGTACTTTTTGTGTGTTGCTCATTTTTCTTTACTTTTTTAAGCTTAACAGTTCAGGGTGAGGCCATAGCCTTTTGAAACACGTTGGTGTTTCTTAGGCGATGGGCTCAATCCCATAGTTAAAGCATCGTTTTCATACTTTACAGGTATTTTATTATACTCTACTTATTGTTCCTTTATTCTTCTGCTTATGTTTTTAATCTCAGTTTACGAATCTCAAACTATTTGCGATTTGTTAAAACTTACATTTTGTGTGAGCCACGTGGAGGCATCCACACTGTAGCGCAGAAATTTAAGGGCCACACAAGCAATTGTTTACTTTGAGGCTAAAGCAATCTATTAGTTAATGATTCCTTAACACACTGCGTTTTTTTTGTTTGCCTCCACAAGTGTGCAAGGACTCTAAGTAATATTTATTTAACGATGAGTGAATGTATTTAATAAACACATTTTTATAAAAAGTAGATGTCTTTGCAAAATACATTCATTTATTTAACACGCAAATTTATTATTAGATATCACTATCAATTTTTTTTCATTTACTGTTTCATAATTTATTCAATAAAAATAGTTTATTGAATAAATAAATATATTTCCTTTCTTTTTTCCTTTCATTATTTTCTTAAACGAGGATTCTTTATTCATCCTCAGTTTACATTCTCTCAAGGGGAGCTCTGTACGGAAGCGCAGCACCACAGTCAGGTAGAAATTGAAGGCAGCAGGAACAAAATGGCCACCTACGCAAAGGTCGCAGCTGCCAATCTGCCTGGAGTCACGAGGCCCCCCACTAGGGCCTCTGCTCCAAGGCCAACCCCCCCAAGTGCGCAGCGACCCCTGCCGCTGCGCGAGAACGGCATCCGCTGCTACGCCTCGAGCTCCGTCACGATCGAGGCGTACGTCGAGGCCCTGGCCACCATCGTCCCACCAGCCACCATCACCCACGCCTCGAAGGTCAGCGGGAAAGCCGTCTTCTTCCTGACGACGAAGAAGGTGGCCGATGCGGCCGTCGAGAAGGGGATGACCGTGGGGGGACTCCACGTCCAGCTGGAACCCGTCGCTTCGGTGGCGGCGCGAATAGTCGTTTCGAACGTGCCGCCCTACATCCCCAACAAGGCCGTGTTGGAGCACGTGTCCAAGCTGGGCACCATCGTGGTGCCAGTACGTGCCCTGGCACTGGGGTGCAGAAACCCTGCTCTGAATCACATTTTATCTTTCAAGAGGCAGGTGCACGTCCTGCTGACTCCCGGACAGCAGGAAGAGGGCTCGTTTGTCATTGTCAATGCAGGCATTGCCCATAGACTGTTTTATGCCAAAGATTCCATCAGATGCAATCTTTGCAAAGAAGAGGGGCACTTCCGAAGGGATTGCCCTAAACCGACGACGGCGAGGGTCAGAGAAAAGAGCGGGGAGGAGGGAGGCAGAGCAAGGGGGGCAAAGCAGCAAGAGCCCCCATTGCAACAAGCCCCCCAACAGCCCACACCGGACCCGCCAGCCATGCAGCCTCCTACACCTGAAGTCGTGGCCCCAACTTCGCCGCCTCAAGCGACAAATTGCAAGAGGAAGAATACAGAAGGACCCGGATCTCAAGGGTCAAATTCAGAGGAGGAACCCCTCCCAGACCTCGAACAGGAAGAAGCGGTGAAACCCCCCACACCAGGGGAGGAAGCAGAACAGCTGCCAGACGCCGAAGACGCGGTGTTCGCCTTCCCGGACGCCACGCCGAGTGACGCGCGGGCGGCGAGGAAGAAACCCGCCAAGAGGAAGAAGCAGCGTGCGTCTGGGGAAGGGTTTCTACAGCAGGAGACCGTCGACGATGAAGGCGACATCACCACGGAAATCGACCCGCCTACTGTTGTCATAGAGACTCACTCCCCACCAGCTATACAGGAAGCCCTTGACCAAGAGGAAGAAGTTGGCGGAGAGACACTCACCAAGGGCAAGGACGAAATGGATGGGATTGAGGAGGAAGGTCCCCGTCCCACTGCTGATCCAAAACCAGCGGAAAAGACACCGGGCCATCCACCCAAAGAGCCTGAGCAGGAGCCATCCCAGGCCATCCCTGACACTGGGGGAGAGGACGCCGCTGGGCCATGCGCCAGCTCAGCCGCTGCAGCTCTTCCAGCGGAGCCGGACGCCAAGGAAATCGATTCAGATCGGGACGACTGTTTCAGCATGGGGAGCGAGAGCAGCCAGGGATCTACACTCCTTGACCCTCAGACTCCCCTGATCTCCTCGGAAGATCTCTGGAAATTCCTCGACGAGACCAACATGAGGAAAGACAGAGCGGACATTGCCTTGGCTCGATGGAAGGACAGCAAGGCAATAAAGGCCTCTGTGACTCAAGCAGAGAGAATCCTTGCCAAGCAGAGACTCGAGTCCCGAGGCAAGGAGAGGGCAAAGCTGAGATTTTTCCGCAAACAAATTACAAGGTGGGAGGCCACGGAGGAAAGGAACAAGCAATGCCTATGTACATCGGCTCCCTGAATGTGAACGGGTGCAGGGAGGCAGTGTGGAGGTTTTCCGCAATGTCTCTTGCGAGGAAACACACTGCCTCTGTCTTCTTCATTCAGGAGACGCATCTCACGGTCGAGGATGACTGGAGGAAGGAGTGGGGAGGGGACTCCTTCTACAGCCACCTTGACAACACCTCCTGTGGAGTCGCGACCCTGTTTGCTAAAGGGTTTCATCCCAAACTCATCACCCACACCGAAGTGGTGAAGGGAAGGCTGCTCGCGGTAACGGTCAGGGTGGGCGATGTCACCACCCACCTGCTGAACGTGTACGCGCCGGTGACCAACAAGGAGAAGATCCCGTTTCTGCACCTCCTGCGGAGGCACCTGGCCGGGATCCCGGACGACGAGTGCGTGATTGTGGGTGGCGACCACAACTGCACACTCGGCGCCCTGGATCGTTCGGGGGGGCAGCCGGGGGGAGTAGGGCCTAAGAGGGAAACGCCAGTTCACGTACACGAGGACGAGGCGCGATGGCTCAGTGACGCAGTCCAGGCTCGACAGATTTTACATCTCTAAGAGCTTTGTGATGTGCGCCATAATGTCTGGCATCAGGGCGGCACCTTTCACGGACCACAACCTCATCGTGCTCCGTGTCAGGCTGGAGAGGGCCTGTGAGGGCGCATCCCACTGGCATTTTAACAACTCACTGCTGGAGGATGGCACCTTCTTAGAAATGTTCGAGGACTTCTGGGAAGAGTGGCGAAAAACCAAAACGCAGTTCGACTTCCTGGCCAAGTGGTGGGAAATGGGCAAAGTGCACACCGGGCTGGTGTGCCAACAAAACACCTGGGGGAGCACCAGACTGAAGAACACGGACATCACCGACATGGAAGCCCGAGTCCTCAATTTGGAGGGCCACCTCGCCGAGGACAGCGACCCTGCTCTTCTCCAAGAATACGAGGAGAATAGGGAGCGTCTCAAAGGGCTACAGGAGGAGCAGACGAGGGGAGCGTTTGTGCGATCCCGGGTGAAGCTCATCACGGACCTCGACACGGGATCTCCGCTTTTCTACTCCCTCGGGAGGCAGAATGGGAGACGCAAATCCATGGAGTGCCTCTTTGATGGTGACGGTGTCCTGGTGCACGAACTCCAGCAAAAGTCGACCATCATCAGAGACTTCTACAGCAGCCTGTTTTCCCCTGAAGAAACATCGGAACCGGCCCAGGCGGAGGCATGGAGTGGTCTACCCACCCTGGGGGAAGACGGGAAAGAGCTGCTAGAGCAAAAGCTCTCCAGGACTGACCTTGACGCAGCTGTAAGAGGACTGGCCTAACAGGGGAGTTTTACGCCGCTTTTTGGCCATCCCTGCGGGAGGACTACAGAGAGGTGCTGGAGGAAGCCTCAGTCACTGGGGTGATGCCTCAGTCTTGGAGGAGGGCGGTGCTCACTCTGCTTCCCAAGAACGGAGACCTGAGGCACCTACAAAACTGGCATCCGGTCTACAAAATATTGACGAAGGCTCTCTCCCTGCGACTGAAAGGAGTGATTGCACAAGTCGTACACGGGGACCAGTCCTACACCATCCCCGGACGAACCATCCACGACAGCATCTTCCTGGTCAGGGACCTCATCGCGGTGTCCCAGAGGTTGGGCATCCCAATCGCGTTTCTGGCTCTTGACCAGGAAAAGGCTTTTGACAGAGTGGACCACAAGTACCTGCTGGGAACCCTCAAGACCTTGGGTTTTGGGGATGCCTTTGTCCGAACGATCCGCCTACTCTACACCAAGGCGGAGTGCATGATCAAGATCAACGGCGCCCTCACTGCCCCGGTCAAAATCGAGCGAGGAGTGAGACAGGGATGCCCATTGTCGGGCCAACTTTATGCCCTGGCATTAGAGCCTTTCCTGAATCTCATAAGGCGGAGACTCAGCGGCCTGGTGCTGAGGGAACCAAGCGTCAAGTTGGTCCTGACGGCATATGCCGACGACGTCCTCCTCATCCTGCGCTCCCTGGCTGATGTCGCCCTGCTGCATGAGTGCCAGGAGGTCTTTTTGAAAGCCTCCTCATCAAAAATGAACTGGCAAAAGTGCAGCGGCCTGCTGGTTGGAGCGTGGGACATGACCGAGTGTCCCGAGAAGGCAAAAGCCATCAATTGGAGCACAACATCGCTGCACCACCTGGGAGTGTTCCTCGGACCAGAGGAGGAACTACCACAGAGGAACTGGGTCGAGCTGGAGGAGAAGGTGAAGGAGCGGCTGGCCACCTGGAGTCGCCTGTGCAAGTTCCTCACCTTCAGGACAAAGACGTTGGTGGTGAACCAGCTGGTGACGTCCATGCTGTGGCACCGACTCTTCTCCCTGCACCCCCCCATGAGCCTCGTCAACGCACTTCAGAAGTGAGTCCTCGACTTCTTCTGGTCGGGTGGAGGACACCGGGTCGCGCCTGGGGTCCTGGCCCTGCCACTGGACGAGGGCGGTCACGGGCTGGTGTGCGTGCGGAGTCAGCTGGCCACCTTCCGACTGCAGGCAGCGCAAAAGTTCCTGCACGCCGCCCCTGCACCGGCCTGGAGCGTCACGGCCTCCTTCCTCCTGAAACAGCTGGGGGGTCTGCAGTGCTCCAAGCAACTATTCTACATGGACCTGCAGGGCCTCCCACTGGGACAGCTGCCACCCTTCTACAGAAGCGTCCTGCAGACATGGAGCTCCCTCGCCGTCAGGAGGCTGAACCAACCACGATCGGCCGAGGATCTGGTCTTCGAACCGATCCTCAGGAACCCACAGACAAAGCTGCCATCCACCACCACCACCCCTGGCATGGAGAGGCGCCTCGCCAACGCGCGGCTCACCAGGATGGGAGATCTGGTGGAGCCTGAAACACGGGGCCGGTGGCTCGGACCAGCAGACGTGGCCGCAAAGACAGGGCTGCAGTCGCTCCGGGTGGCTGCCCGGATCCTGGCCGAAGCCAGGGGGGCCTTCTCAGCGGCAGCGGGGAGAACGCCCCCCATCGGCGTTGAGGATGACGAGGCCCCTCTCGATCCCCCTCCACCGGAGCTCTCAGTCGTGCCACTGCATCGCCAGTGCCGACAAACGAAGGCGGATCACAACCTGTGCCGGCTAGAAGACCTACCGGAGGTGGCCTTCGCAAATGTAAAGAGGAAGGTGCTCTACTCCTACATGGTCCGGTTCCACCAACAGGACACTCTGAGGAGCCACAAGGACCATGCCTGGAGGAAAGCCCTGCCCTGCGTCTCTCCGGAGAGGCCTCGCTGGAGGCAACTCTACTCCAGCCCGACGTACAACCGCATCGGCGACCTCAGCTGGAGCATCGCCCACGGCACCGTCACCACCAACGTCTCCCTGGCACGCTTCACCGACACGTCCCCGGAGTGCCGGTTCTGCGGTAAAGTGGAGACGGTGGCGCACCAATACGTGGAGTGCAAGAGCCTGGACTCGCTGTTCAAGGTCCTGAGAAACATCCTCCTAAGGTTCAGCCTCCACTTCTCCCCGACGGTCCTCATCTTTGGATACCCGAAGGGCGATGGACCCCAACATCTTCAGGGGCTGGTCAACATGCTCTTCGGCTACGCCAAGCTCGCCATATACAGGGCGAGGAAGGTGGCCCTGGAGGGGCAACGTCCAGCCAGCAGCCTGGGCATCTTCCGCGCTCTGGTCGAAGCCAGGGTGTGGCTGGACTTCCGCCACGCGCGGCTGACCCACGCCGTGCCGGCCTTCAAGGAGCAGTGGGCGCTGGAGGAGGCCGTGTGCTCGGTGGCAGATGACGGTAGAGAATTCTGCATGCAGATCTAAGCTACCCGTCGGAGGCCGTTTGACTGTGGGAAGGGCTGCGTGCAGATGCAGCACTTGTCGTAGTTATAAAGAAAAGAGAGAGCCAAATGGAGTAGGAAGAGAGGGGGCAGAGAGAGAGGGGGGGTGGAGAGGGGGTAGAGAGAGAGGAGAGGCAGAGAGGGGGTTAGAGAGAGAGGGGGGCAGAGAGGGGGGTAGAGAGAGAGGGAAGGGGAAAAAAAAGAAAAAAACTATTTTGGGTCTTTCATTTAAAACGGGGGGGGGGGGGATTACATAAAGCAAAGCATTAAAAAAAGCAAAGAAAACGAAATGATGAACGGGAAAAAAAAGAGAGACAGGGCGAGAGAGACATGGAGAGAGAGACAGGGAGAGAGAGACATGGAGAGAGAGACAGGGCGAGAGTGACAGGGCGAGAGAGACATGGAGAGAGAGACAGGGCGAGAGAGACAGGGAGAGAGAGACATGGAGAGAGAGACAGGGCGAGAGAGACATGGAGAGAGAGACAGGGCGAGAGAGAGAGACAGGGAGAGAGAGAGACAGGGAGAGAGAGACAAGGGAGAGGACAGGGAGATAGAGACAAGGGAGAGACAGGGCGAGAGAGACAAGGCGATAGAGACAGGAAGAGAGACAGAGCGAGAGAGACAGAGCGAGAGAAACAGGGAGATAGAGACAGGGAGAGAGAGAACCGACCCTGGAAGACGCGGCAGCCAAAAGGTTTGCGTGTGGAGACTTTGGCGGAAACACAAAACGGAAACACAAAACAGAAACGCAAAGCGCCCGCGTGTGGTGGTGGCGGACGACGCCGGAGCGCTGCCGCAGTGAAATAAAACCCGCGCCGTGCCGCGCGCCCCGCGCCTGCGTTTGGAGCGCCACGCCAACAAAAGTGCGGGCGAAAGTTCGGATTCGCTCCTCGCAAACACGGACGACGACGGGCCACGCGTGGGTGACACGGTGGCGTTTGAGGAACGGCGAGTGAGGTTTTAATGTGTTGCTCTCTCTCTCTCTTTCTTGCACTATCTCAACCACATTACAGATACATGGAGATGTCCCTTCGGGAGGAGGTTGCGGGGGCGTGGGGAATCGATTTAATAAAGACGCAAGACGGATGGGGCGGAGGGAGGGAGGCAAAATCTGAGCCCTGGGAGCCAAGGCGTTTCCCGGCAGAAGACGCCGGACAGATGCTCGGAAAACGCCGCCGGTGACCCGCGACTGTTCGTGCCAGAACGCGTAGGGCGCGGACCGCTCCTCGGGACAGGGGGCGCAGTGGGCACGACTCGGGCCACCATCACCACCATCACCACCATCCCTCCGATAGGACGAGTGGCACGGGCGAGTGGCTCTCTGGGGTTTGTGCAGTGGCTTTTGCTCGGGGTTGGCCCCCGCCTGTTTGTTCGGCGCGATTTCCAAATCGGTGGGCGTGAAGTCGCTTCCTGGAGAGAGCCACGTGGAGCTAAGCCGCGTTCCTGAAGAAGCTCCCAGGTCGTGGTGTGAAACATGGTACACCGCGCCGAACGAAGGTTCCGGCACGACCCCGGCACGCATCAGAGAGCGTCAAGAAGCTCCACTCGGAGGGAAGTCGGTGGTGGTTGTCCTACGGAGGGACTGGCCGCACCATGAGAACGTGGAATTTATTTTACTGTCTCAGTACGCTGCTGCTGCCGCCTCCTTCGCCGTTCGAAGCGATGACAATTGAACAAAAATTATCGCTTGAACACTATCAAGGAACAGTTTCCAACTTGTTCTTTACAAAACCAACAACACTTTCCAAATTTTACCTACAAAGGTTTTTTTATTTCAAATGGCGAAATATTTCCACTTGATTGTAATGGCTGTACAGTACTGTAGTACAAATTCATGTTTGTAATACTGTATGTTTAAACATTCGGTGCTTTGTAAAACGTCAATTCTCTCATAACACACATTCCCCATACTTCTTTGCGAGTACTTTATATGTTTGACATCTTGCTGCTCTTCGGAATCCGAATCTGGATTTATTATGGAGGAATCCGATGAGCTATGAAGCTCTTTATCACAGATGTCTCTTGCACCGTGCTCTCCTGCGCTGAGTCGAACCTCCCTTTCGCAGCCAACTCTCCTTTGCCAAAGCGACTCTGCTGCCCAATCCATGCGCGGGGACCAACCTTTCAGTTGAATTCCCGTCGCAAATGGCAACATCACAAACCACCAGAAGGAGAAACACCCTCGCTGCGGCACGTGATCAGGGACTGTCACTCAGCCAAGTGCCTCAACGGCTCTCACCTGGTCACGACACCTGGGCACGTCACCTAGCCACATGACCCGGCCACGTGACCTGGTCACGTCACCTGGTCACGTGACCCGGCCACATCGCGCGTCTGTAGCACTATTTCGTGCAAAAGATGCGATTCAAAGTGTCGTATGGTTAAAATAAAACATTGTTAAAAGACTAAATCGCAAGAACAATACAATTAATTTAAAAAAACAAAATAACATTTTAATAAATTGCTAGCGAAGGCATAAAAAATATAACACTATAAAAGAATCTCAAATAAAAGCAAGTTTCAAAAAAGTTAAGTTTTTAGATTTAACTTAAAATCGCTGAACAATTGCGAAGCCCCTCAGAGGCCCTGGCAGGCTGTGGCCCCGGCACGCGGTCTGTAAGCGTCGACCGCTGCTTGAACGCCGCCCAAGAGGAGGCTACGGACTACAGATGAACACCAAATGTGTGAAAGCAGTAGCGGTCACCGGTGTTGCACAATAACCAATAGAGTGGGGGGGGGGGGGTGTTAGATCGCGTCAATATAAATGTGTCGTTCACCCACCACCACCCGACACGCAGCCAATGCGTCGGGTTTGTCGCGTGCACGGGCCGTGGCAATTGTTCACCGCTTCGGCCTGTTCGCGAAAGCCCCACGCGTTCAACTAACGGATGAAGAACACCACATCTGGAAGACTTGTCGGCAAGCTTTTTCCAGTGTTCAAAAGCGATCACGTGTTGTTGTTGTTATTGTGTCCGTACCTTTGCAGGACAAGCACGCGCACCGCACGGCGCGCTGCAGTGCGTTATGTGAATTATGTATAACGCCAGCACTGCTGCTGGCTCATCACATCCACGCCATCGCCGGCTGTAAAGACGACTTCTCCAGCTCATTCCGTGCCACTAATGAGCGCCCTTATTAGTCCTCGTAGATGGCAACGCGCTGTTTAATTATGCATCACGCGTGCGTGCGTGAGTGAGTCGAGTTATTTGCGTGCAGGCCGCGTGTGTTTGTTGCGAAGCGTGCGTGTTCACCAAGGCTGTGTGTGCACGTGCAGACGCGCGCGTGTGTGTGCACGTGCGTGTGTACCTGCGCGTGTGTGTGTAAATTAGCGTGTGTACCTGCGCGTGTGTGTGTAAATTAGCGTGTGTACCTGCGCGAGTGTAGATTAGTGTGTGTGCGAGTGTAGACGTGTCCGTGTGTGTGAGTGTTGATTAGTGTGTGTGTGCGAGTGTAGATTAGTGTGTGTGTGCGAGTGTAGACGTGTGTGTGCGAGTGTAGACGTGTCCGTGTGTGTGTGTAGATTAGTGTGTGTGCGAGTGTAGATTAGTGTGTGTGCGAGTGTAGACGTGTCCGTGTGTGTGTGTGAGTGTAGATTAGTGTGTGTGTGTGCGAGTGTAGATTAGTGTGTGTGTGCGAGTGTAGATTAGTGTGTGTGCGAGTGTAGACGTGTCCGTGTGTGTGTGCGAGTGTAGATTAGTGTGTGTGCGAGTGTAGACGTGTCCGTGTGTGTGTGCGAGTGTAGACGTGTCCGTGTGTGTGTGTGCGAGTGTAGACGTGTCCGTGTGTGTGTGCGAGTGTAGACGTGTCCGTGTGTGTAGATTAGTGTGTGTGCGAGTGTAGACGTGTCCGTGTGTGTGTGTGCGAGTGTAGACGTGTCCGTGTGTGTGTGTGAGTGTAGATTACGGACCTAGCGACCCGAGTTCGAATCACGCTCACGGCCAACACCAGTGACGATTCTTTAAACCGGTTCTCGGCTGTGTGTACCTGCGCGTGTGTGTGTAAATTAGCGTGTGTACCTGCGCGAGTGTAGATTAGTGTGTGTGCGAGTGTAGACGTGTCCGTGTGTGTGAGTGTTGATTAGTGTGTGTGTGCGAGTGTAGATTAGTGTGTGTGTGCGAGTGTAGACGTGTGTGTGCGAGTGTAGACGTGTCCGTGTGTGTGTGTAGATTAGTGTGTGTGTGTGCGAGTGTAGATTAGTGTGTGTGCGAGTGTAGACGTGTCCGTGTGTGTGTGTGAGTGTAGATTAGTGTGTGTGTGTGCGAGTGTAGATTAGTGTGTGTGTGCGAGTGTAGATTAGTGTGTGTGCGAGTGTAGACGTGTCCGTGTGTGTGTGCGAGTGTAGATTAGTGTGTGTGCGAGTGTAGACGTGTCCGTGTGTGTGTGCGAGTGTAGACGTGTCCGTGTGTGTGTGTGCGAGTGTAGACGTGTCCGTGTGTGTGTGCGAGTGTAGACGTGTCCGTGTGTGTAGATTAGTGTGTGTGCGAGTGTAGACGTGTCCGTGTGTGTGTGTGCGAGTGTAGACGTGTCCGTGTGTGTGTGTGAGTGTAGATTACGGACCTAGCGACCCGAGTTCGAATCACGCTCACGGCCAACACCAGTGACGATTCTTTAAACCGGTTCTCGGCCTCCTCTAGGTCGACTCAGCCTCAAATGAGAACCTGGTGCGATGCGTAAACATTACCAGTGGGGAGACAAAGGCGGCTGGGCGTGGTTCTGGCCACCCATCCCATTGCGCCTTGATGCAGTGAGGGAAAAAAGTATTTGATCCCCTGCTGATTGTGTACGTTTGCCCACTGACAAAGAAATGATCAGTATATAATTTTAATGGTAGGTTTATTTAAACAGTGAGAGACAGAATAACAACAACAAAAATCCAAAAAACCGCATGTCAAAAATGTTATAAATTGATTTGCATTTTAATGAGGGAAATAAGTATTTGACCCCCTCTCAATCAGAAAGATTTCTGGCTCCCAGGTGTATTTTATACAGGTAACGAGCTGAGATTAGGAGCACACTCTTAAAGGGAGTGCTTCTAATCTCAGCTTGTTACCTGTATAAAAGACACCTGTCCACAGAAGCAATCAATCAATCAGATTCCAAACTCTCCACCATGGCCAAGACCAAAGAGCTCTCCAAGGATGTCAGGGACAAGATTGTAGACCTACACAAGGCTGGAATGGGCTACAAGACCATTGCCAAGCAGCTTGGTGAGAAGGTGACAACAGTTGGTGCGATTATTCGCAAATGGAAGAAACACAAAAGAACTGTCAATATCCCTTGGCCTGGGGCTCCATGCAAGATCTCACCTCGTGGAGTTGCAATGATCGTGAGAACGGTGAGGAATCAGCCCAGAACTGCACGGGAGGATCTTGTCAATGATCTCAAGGCAGCTGGGACCATAGTCACCAAGAAAACAATTGGTAACACACTACGCCGTGAAGGACTGAAATCCTGCAACGCCCGCAAGGTCCCCCTGCTCAAGAGAGCACATACACATGCCCTTCTGAAGTTTGCCAATGAACATCTGAATGATTCAGAGGACAACTGGGTGAAAGTGTTGTGGTCAGATGAGACCAAAATGGAGCTCTTTGGCATCAACTCAACTCGCCGTGTTTGGAGTTGGAGGAATGCTGCCTATGACCCCAAGAACACCATCCCCACTGTCAAACATGGAGGTGGAAACATTATGCTTTGGGGGTGTTTTTCTGCTAACGGGACAGGACAACTTCACCGCATCAAAGGGACGATGGACGGGGCCATGTACCGTCAAATCTTGGGTGAGAACCTCCTTCCCTCAACCAGGGCATTGAAAATGGGTCGTGGATGGGTATTCAAGCATGACAATGACCCAAAACACACGGCCAAGGCAACAAAGGAGTGGCACAAGAAGAAGCACATTAAGGTCCTGGAGTGGCCTAGCCAGTCTCCAGACCTTAATCCCATAGAAAATCTGTGGAGGGAGCTGAAGGTTCGAGTTGCCAAACGTAAGCCTCGAAACCTTAATTGATTGGAGAAGATCTGCAAAGAGGAGTTGGACAAAATCCCTCCTGAGATGTGTGCAAACCTGGTGGCCAACTACAAGAAACGTCTGACCTCTGTAATTGCCAACAAGGGTTTTGCCACCAAGTACTAAGTCATGTTTTGCAGAGGGGTCAAATACTTATTTCCCTCATTAAAATGCAAATCAATTTATAACATTTTTGACATGCGTTTTTCTGGATTGTTTTGTTGTTATTCTGCCTCTCACTGTTCAAATAAACCTACCATTAAAATTATAGACTGATCATTTCTTTGTCGGTGGGCAAACGTACAAAATCAACAGGGGATCAAATACTTTTTTCCCTAAGTGCTACTCGCTAACAGCACTTGCCCCAACAGTCTGCTCAGGCTACACGGGGGATCTTTGTCTTTGTACGCGCACCTCGTCTGACAGTTACAACCTCGGTGTAGCCGCCTCTGAGCAGTGCCGTTGGGGGGTGCTGATTGGCTGTTACCCTCACGGCGCGTTGGCAGTGGCCAACGTTGGTCCCACGCAAGGGGCTGGTACTCCACGTGGGTATGGACAGGTGCCTACGACGTCACCAGGCCAAGACTATGACGTCACCTGGCCAAGACTATGACATCACCTGGCCAAGACTATGACGTCACCTGGCCAAGACTATGACATCATCCTGGCCAAGACTATGACATCACCTGGCCAAGAATATGACATCACCTGGCCAAGACTATGACGTCACCTGGCCAAGACTATGACATCACCTGGCCAAAACTATGACGTCACCTGGCCAAGACTATGACATCACCTAGCCAAGACTATGACGTCACCTGGCCAAGACTATGACGTCACCTGGCCAAGACTATGACATCACCTGGCCAGGAGACTGACCCCCCCCTCCCTCGGGCTTCCACGAGGTAACAGCAGGCGACCACGCAATTGGCCACGTGGAATATTCAAACGCTCACTGCGCAAGCGAGTCGGGCGATGGATAGAAACTGCCTCAGCAGCTCGTGGATCACAAATCGCTCTTTCATTCCATCGACAGCAAAATAAATTACAACGCCGCACCTATCACCGCCCCTGGAGGGTTTGCGTGAGGTCTTGTGGGGAGGGATAACCTCTCAAGGTGGGGTTTACCCCGCTGGGGCAGCAGCAGCTGAACTCCTGGGGGAAGTAAACACCTGCTGTGATTGGCTGGCTAAGGGGCCAT